>NC_133575.1:39805537-40455858 GCF_048773025.1 Camelus bactrianus
TATATATGTGTGTGTGTGTGTGTGTGTGTGTGTATAAATATATATTTTATTCCACATCCATTAGATATTTATTTCCATTCCCCTTTCCATCCATTTTCCCATTATGTTTCCATCCCATTCAGTTTTCCATTCCATATCCTGTTCACGTCTGTATTCCATTCCCCATTTCATTCCAGGTTCCACTGCAGTCAGTCTCCATTTCATCCCATTCTGTATTCTATTTCAAATCCATTTTCCATTCCATATTATTTAACACTCCAAATACCATTCTGTTCTATTTTGCATTGTGTTTCACTCCAAATGCTCATTCGGTCCAGTAAACATCCCATCCCATTCAGCCAAAATGACTGTCAGGAGAACATCTTGCTAATATTTTAATCTAAGAATTACAAATGTGCATGGCCTATACCAAGAATTTCCTCTTGTGGAAATTTTTCCATAAGAAGGACAAGACTGAGAATATGAAAAAGTTCTACTAAGAAGTATGTGCCTCACAGTGATGTGTTCTAGAGAGTGAAAAGTTGGAAACAATGTGAATGTTGGTCAATATTGGAACATTTAAAAATTTAAGCTGCTTCTGTAAATGGAATATCTGGTATTCAAAAATGGCCCTGTTGAAGTTTATTTATTGACATGGAAAAGAGTGTTTTCTAGACCCAAAAAGCAGGTTACCAAACAATATCTGTGGATAAGTGATTCCATTTCAGAAAATAAAATAAACTGTGAAATATATATGAATGGCTCTTCCACTAAAATACGAGTAAAGATTCCCAGTGCTAACTTTCTTACATTTGCTTTTCTATTTTTGGGTACTGAACATGCAGCCCATTCCTAATAATGTGTCCAAATATTGAACTTCAAGCCTCTGCATCACAGCATAAATTTATATTAACAGAAACTAGGTAGGTCAAACAAATTAATGCACATTCATCAGTGGATTACTATGCTGCCTATACAAATGTTGATGCATATTTAAGCATCACCCTCAATCCCAGGCAACCACATTCTGTGTTCAGGGGGCAAGGCAGGGGGAAGCATCTTACTGGAAAATTCTAAATTCCCTCCTGGCGCATGACATCATCCGGAGCCAAGACCCCCATGTTGGCTCCATCCCTTTGCTTGCCTTGATTCAAGCCACTCCCCAACCAGACCCCCAAGTGGACTCATCCAGATGCCCAGGGGGTATTCCGGGACTGTCCTCTTCGGTGTCACAGACGGACTCTGTCCGGACCATATTTCAGGAGGGACCACTGGCTAGTAGGGGTCGAGCCCCCAGAGTGGTGCTGACAGGCTAAGCTGATTTTGTGGTGATTCAAATTGATTATAAAACAGCCTCCCCGCCCCCACTCCCTCTTTTGTAACACACACACACTTGTAGGGGCCCGGGTAAGGATGCGGAATTCACAGCATTGACGGGGCCACGCCGAGCTGGGCGGGGCCCAGAGGTGTGGAGCACACCCTCCTGCTGTGCGCTAGATGGAGCCAGGGTGGCCCGAGCCCCACGAGATGAGGGTCACATGACACCCAGCCCACCAATCAGAAGTGAAGACCCCAGCGTTCCCGCCCTTCCACCTCACTCCTCGCGATGAAAGCTCCACTGAGGCAGCGCCTGCAGCCGCGCTCTTCAGTCTGTGAGTGAGAACCTGTCGCGATGGCCACCCAGTCGTCCTGTGAGGAGAAGCAGAAGCCACAGCAGGGTGAGGTGCCCGCAGGGCCGAAGAACGAGGTCGCCTCTGTCCCTGGCGACGCCCGTGGGACCCGCAACCCTGATCCCGGCGCCTCAGTCTCCACAGTCTCGAGCGACCCGGCTCTGTCAGGTGGTGGCGCCCTACGAGGTGGCCCAGCAGGTTCCTCCTCCTGCAACGTGGCTGCCGCCGGCGCCTTTTCACTCCCTGGGGAGGACCCGGGGCTGCCCTCCGTGGACTGTGTGGAGGAGAGGGGGCGCCCCGACCTCCAGGGAAGCGGGGGTCCCCGCGCGGAGCTGAGAGGTGTGGTTCCTGAGCGGGGCGGAGGCGCCCGGAGGGCGCCTGTGGGCCGTGGGGCCGCCGCCGTCGGGCGAGCTCCAGGGGGCGCTGGCCAGCGTCCCGCCCAGGCCGCGAGCCCAGGGAAGGGCGGTGGGAGGAAGCAGCCCCGACGTGAGGAGGAGGCCCGGGCTTGGAAGCCTCCGCAGCGCAGTATGTTTCCCGGGGCTGCTGCGCCCCAGGGGTCGCTGCCTTCGCTGCCATCTTCTCCGAGGCCCGAGCCCCACAGCCGCGGCCATTCTCAGGCTTCTCGGTGGAGCCAGGCAACCCCGCCGGGTCCTGCCCCCCGAAGCCAGGCCGAAGCAGCAGGCCCTCCCCTCCGCCGCCGTGCCAGCTCGCCGGGCCCTGCTTTCCGCACTCGTGCATCGGTGCAAGGCCCTGCCCACAGCCGCGCCACTCCGCCAGGCCCAGGTCTCCGTAGCCACGCATCCGCGTCCGGCGCTGCCATTCGTGGCCATCCAGCTGAGCCGGGCCCTGCTCGCCGCCGCGGCCGTGCACCCGAGCCAGGCCCTGATCGCCACCGTGAACCCAGGCCGGGCCGTGCTGGCAGGCGCCATGCATCTGCGCCAGGCTCTTCTCAAAGCCGCAGCCACGCACCCCAGCCAGGCCCTGCCCTCCGCAGCTGCACCGCCCCATCGGGTCCCGCGCTCCACAGTCAAGCAGCCAGGCCAGGCCCTGCCCTCCGCCGCGCAACCCCGCCAGGCCCAGGTCTCCGTAGCCACGCATCCGCGTCCGGCGCTGCTATTCATGGCCGTCCAGCTGAGCAGGGCTCTGCTCGTCGCCGCAGCCGTGCATCTGAGCCAGGCCCTGACCGCCACCGTGCACGCAGGCCGGGTCCTGCTCGCAGGCGTCACGCATCAGCACCAGGCCCTGCTCAAAGCCGCCGCCGTGCACTGGAGCCAGGCCCTGCCCTCCGCAGCTGCACCGCCCCGTCGGGTCCCACGCTCCGCAGTCAAGCAGCCAGGCCAGGCCCTGCCCTCCGCCGCGCCACCTCACAAGGCCCAGGTCTCCGTAGCCACGCATCCGAGTCCACCGCTACTATTCACAGCCATCCAGCTGATCAGAGCCGGGCTCGCCACAGCGGCCGTGCACCCTGGCCAGGCCCTGCTCAAGGCCGCCGCCGTGCTTCCAGTCCGGGCCCTGCTCAGGGCCGCCGCCGCCGCCGTGCTTCCAGTCCGGGCCCTGCTCAGGGCCGCCGCCGCCGCCGTGCTTCCATTCCCGGCCCTGCTCAAGGCCGCCGCTGCCGTGCTTCCAGTCCGGGCCCTGCTCAAGGCCGCCGCCGTGCTTCCAGTCCCGGCCCTGCTCAGGGCCGCGGCCGCCGTGCTTCCAGTCCGGGCCCTGCTCAGGGCAGCCGCCGCCGTGCTTCCAGTCCGGGCCCTGCTCAGGGCAGCCGCCGCCGTGCTTCCAGTCCGGGCCCTGCTCAGGGCAGCCGCCGCCGTGCTTCCAGTCCGGGCCCTGCTCAAGGCCGCCGCTGCCGTGCTTCCAGTCCCGGCCCTGCTCAAGGCAGCCGCCGCCGTGCTTCCAGTCCGGGCCCTGCTCAGGGCCGCGGCCGCCGTGCTTCCATTCCCGGCCCTGCTCAAGGCCGCCGCCGCCGTGCTTCCATTCCCGGCCCCTGCTCAAGGCAGCCGCCGCCGTGCTTCCAGTCCGGGCCCTGCTCAGGACAGCCGCCGCCGTGCTTCCATTCCCGGCCGTGCTCAAGGCCGCCGCCGCCGTGCTTCCAGTCCGGGCCCTGCTCAGGGCCGCCGCCGTGCTTCCGCTCCAGGCCCTGCCCACAACGACCGTGCCAGCCTGCCAAGTCCTGCTCTCCGAAGCCAAACCCAAGCACCAGGCCCTGCTCTCGGCAATCAAGCAGCCAGGCCAGGTCCTGTCCCCGAAGGCAGCATCACTCCATCAGGCCCTGTTCTCTGTATCCACGCATCCAGGTCGGATGATGTTTTTCGTTGCTATGCATCTGAGCCAGGCCCTTCTTGCTACCGCAGCTGCCCTGCACCTGTGCCAGGCCCTGTCCTCTGTGGCGGCACCACACCACCAGCTCTAGTTCTTCGCCGTCAAACAGCCATGCCGGGTCCTGCCCTCCAAAGCCAGGCCAAAGCACCAGGCCCTACTCTCCGCAGCCAAACAGCCAGACCAGGCCCTGCTCGCTGTAGCCACACATCCGGCTCAGGCACTACTCTTAACAGCCCTTCATCTGAGTCAGGCTATTCTCTCCGCAGCCGCCGTGCACCTGCGTCAAGCCCCACTCTTTGCAGTCAAACAACCATTCCAGGCCCTGCCTTCTGGTGCCCTGCAGCCGGGCCAGGTCCTGTTCCCTGCAACAGCGCACCTTGTCCAGGCCCAGTGCTCCATCAGAGTGCCATCCAGGCAGGCCGTACCCTCCAAAGTTGTGCCACTCAGCCAGGCGCTGCTCTCCGTAGCCACGCCTCTGCGGCAGGCCCTGTCCTCCGCAGCCATGCTACCCAGCAAAGATCGGCTCTTTGCAGCACCCCTTCTCCTTCTGGGCGGGTTGGCCAGAGTCCTCCTCCTCCCCCTGGGTTGGCCTTACAGAGGCTTATCTTCCAGAGCAACTCAAGCTCGCCTGATTCTGAGGTCCTACGCTTTGCCACACAGCCTGATCTTGCTGTCCAGGTGAGTTCCTCCTCACCTTCCTCTCTTGAGGGGTTCTATTCTCTTTTCCCTGAACAACATAGTGTGAGGTGCTCCTCCTCCTCCTCACCACCTGGGTCTCCTGGCCTGAACCCCTACTCCTCCCCCGGTGGATGTTCTGTCCAGAGCTCCTTTCCCCCCTCCCACCGGCCTGGGGGCCTGGGTTCCACCTCCACCCCTAGGCCTGCTAGCGTTAGGTGCCCTTTGCTGTGGGATCTTGGTACCCTGAGCCCTATCTCTTCAGGAAGCATGCCTTCCTCCCCTGCACCTCCTGAGCTGTGACCCTCCATAAGCATCCTCATGAGGCCTGCAAAAGGAATCAACTTCTACCCACTGTGCTGAATGGGCTGCCTGCCCTACAGTTACCTGTGACGTTTCCAAGTGTTCTGTGAGCCACCAGCCAACATCATGAGTTTTGAGGCCACCTCTCCCCAAGACTCCACCACCCAGCACTTACCTGCTGTTAGCCCTTGATTCCAGGCCCTCTTTTCCTTCAAGAGGACCTGCCTTTACCCCTGAGTTTAGACTCCCCTCTTCAAGGTTGCCTCTTATACAGAGGATTTTTGATGAATAAAATTAAAATGTTGGCGTTATTTCTTTTGCTGTGGTTTTTGATTGTGGTAGAATTTTCCTGTGAATTCTTTGGTACACTTGGAAGAAGGGAATCAGTATAGTAGTTGGCTCTTTGGGAGGGAAATTGAGGAAAATCCTCTCCTATCAATCATTATTGCCTCTGTTTGACATGGCATTCTGTCCTGAAAATTCCCACCTAGGCAGTATATACCATCATAGCATATGTGATTTTTTTAATGCGACAAGAAAAGAGGTCACTGTTTAACCCAAGTGGCTGGAGAAAAGGACTGGTGGTGGATATATCCAAGGGCAGGAAAAAGGCAGTGCATGAGCAAGTATGTGGGGAGGAAGATAACCCAGATGGGAGGAAGGAGTGTTGGAAGGCAGACCCATATCAGGAAGAGGGGGGAATAGTAGGAGTCAGGAGCCTAAGGAAGGCAGGTCTTCCCTTCTAGAGAAATTCTGAAGATCATCTACATCTTTCACCTAGAAAATAAACAGCAGGAGTAGGGGCCTCTAGGAATACAGACAAAGACCATTCAAGCACAGTTAGGAGGATGAGTAGGCAGGATCAGAAGAGGCTCCTCTCAGAGGAAGTGATTATGAAGCAGATACTATTATCTTCAATTTTCGGACAAAGAGGCTGAGATTCAGAGAGGTTATCCAATGTGCTCATGGTCACACAGCAAGGCAGAGATCAGGCCAATTTTCAACCCCACGTTTAGCCAGTGAAGTTTGCATACTCTGAGCTCCCTCTTATGGCAATGTTAACTGTTTTTATTCCCAGCTGAAGTTTTCAGGGCTCTGCTTGCTGGAATATTTTTTCAAAAATCTGTAAATACAGTATTCAGACTGGCTACATAAGTTGTGGGTCCTAGTACAAAATGAAGATGTGAGAGCCCATGTTCAAAAATCATTAAGAATTTTAAGACGTTGGCAGCTCATCGTTAAAATAAGCAGGGGCCTTAGCAACTACATAGGTCACAGGCCAGGAAACCAGCCTCGTACGTCGTAGCTGTCGATCCACAGGCAACTTCCAGAGAAAGACTATGGAACGTCTTTCTGGTACTTCCTGTTTTCTCACTACAATAGAAAGTCTGGGGTTATGCTCTGCCCATCTGTGAATGATGCGAGAAAGAGTTTGTGTATTGGGAACAGGGGGTCCTGAAGTGGGAGGTAGGAGGGGGCTGATGGGGTAATTAAAAGTTAATGATTAAAAAAAACAGAACACACACACACACACACACAAACAAAGTTAATGATTGACATGGGAAATGGTCAGATATTGAGTAAAAAATTATGTTAATGGATAATTTCATTATAAAAATAATTGCAAGAAGGTAGTTTGTGAGCAGGTATATGAACTTCATGAGTCTGTGTGTGTGTAGACATACTTGAAGAGAACTGGATGAACATACACCATCTTGTGAACAGGGTATATATTATATATCTCTCCTTGGAGTAACTGATTTTATGGTCTTATTTCTATACTGCACAGTTACTACCTAGGCCATATTACTACTTTTGAGATGGGACTCAGTTGAGCTGCTTTCAAAATGTTAAGTTGTGGAAACATGGGAGGAGATCACATTAAAGTGAATGGAGTAAAAATATATTTATATAAGCCAAATCAGTAAAAGAAACTCCCTCTCCTGCCTTTCCTGTAGTTCTCACAAGACCTTTGCCAGAAGGTCAGTTTTTTGGTCATGTTTTTCCCCTACACATTTCACTTCATAAGCGATCCTTTGTAGTCTCCTGACTTCAAATATTTTCAGCCGATGAATCCCAGATGTACACCTGTCATGTATATCCAGGTAAGTATCAGCTTCACCACTTGAGGTGTCTAATAGGCATCTCAAACTTCAGCAATATGGAGTACTTTCCAGTAAAAATAAAATGCTAGCCACACGTGTAATTTATATGTTTTATTCATTTAGAAATGCATGGAAAGAAAAAAACCTGGGATTACCATTATTGACCATGTCGAATGACAAAACTAAAACAATTTAGTGATGAGTTTGATGTCCTTTATTCAAGGGAAAACAATCATGGATTGAGGGAGCATAGTGCTTCCCAAGCAGTGGAGCACCCTTCCTGATGGGTTTTGGGCAAGAACGAGTTTTATAGAGCATTAGAAGAGGCAAAGTTGGGGGGTGGGTAGGTATAGCTCAGTGGTAGAGTGCATGCTTAGCCTGCATGAGATCCTGGGTTCAATCCCCAGTACCTGTATAAATAAATTAATACATTATTTAATAAAAGGAGAGGGAAAGTGGAAACAGCATGAATGGCTAGGAGGTGGGGGGATTTCCATATAAGGCAAGCAGGTCCTATTTTCTAGGGTAAGGTTAGCTAACTAAGCTGAGTTGAAGGATTGTGATTGGTGTTTGTTAAGTGCAGGTTTGGGTTTAGATATGTGACGTGACCCAGGCCACTAGGGGGAGTCTTTATTTTGTGGGTCCCAACATACAAATAAACTTCATCAACTGCAAGATGCCTTTATGTGTGACATGGCATGCAGATACGATAATGTAAAAAAATTATGGTTTGCTTATATGTATTAAGTACTGTTTTTATGGTTTAGACATACTAAGGTTCTGCAGATTAAATACGTAAGCAGGTGGTCATTTTGTGCCTGTTTAGAGATGAAATTGTGTAAAAGAGGATACATAAAATATAATTAGAAGGAAAACCACATGGAGTTGTGGACTCTTCCACAGTCCTTTGCAGGGTTATGGACCTTTTTACAAAGTAAAACTGCATGATATGCCCCTGCAAAGAGTATTACTGTTCTGCCAAGTGTAAAGGTGATGGTTTGGGCACATTCATCTGCTGTTTCTTATGAGTAAAGGCGTTGTTTTTGTACTGTATAAAACTGCTCTAACCATTCAAACTTTGTATGGAAGATGAAAATTCCAGCTCAACAATATTAACTTAAGGGGACATGTGAAAATGATCCTAGCAAGAGATTGCAACTGATAGTGCAGGATAAATTCTAAAATCATTTAGAATAAATGCAAGAATGATACGAGATTCTGAGACAGGTCTTTGTCCTCCCCTTTCCCAGTTCATAGCTGTTTCTGGGGATTGGACACTTCCTGGACACAGGGACATAGAAGGAGGCTATATCTCTCCATCACACTAGAGAGGGTGCAGAAATTTCCAAGAAGAGCTCTGTAATGTTGCTGTCACCTTCTAAATACACTGCTCCTTTTTCTGTGAAGAATAACCTTTCCTGCACTATCAGTTGCAATCTCTTGCTAGGATCATTTTCACATGTCCCCTTAAGTTAATATTGTTGAGCTGGAATTTTCATCTTCCATACAAAGTTTGAATGGTTAGAGCAGTTTTATACAGTACAAAAACAACGCCTTTACTCATAAGAAACAGCAGATGAATGTGCCCAAACCATCACCTTTACACTTGGCAGAACAGTAATACTCTTTGCAGGGGCATATCATGCAGTTTTACTTTGTAAAAAGGTCCATAACCCTGCAAAGGACTGTGGAAGAGTCCACAACTCCATGTGGTTTTCCTTCTAATTATATTTTATGTATCCTCTTTTACACAATTTCATCTCTAAACAGGCACAAAATGACCACCTGCTTACGTATTTAATCTGCAGAACCTTAGTATGTCTAAACCATAAAAACAGTACTTAATACATATAAGCAAACCATAATTTTTTTACATTATCGTATCTGCATGCCATGTCACACATAAAGGCATCTTGCAGTTGATGAAGTTTATTTGTATGTTGGGACCCACAAAATAAAGACTCCCCCTAGTGGCCTGGGTCACGTCACATATCTAAACCCAAACCTGCACTTAACAAACACCAATCACAATCCTTCAACTCAGCTTAGTTAGCTAACCTTACCCTAGAAAATAGGACCTGCTTGCCTTATATGGAAATCCCCCCACCTCCTAGCCATTCATGCTGTTTCCACTTTCCCTCTCCTTTTATTAAATAATGTATTAATTTATTTATACAGGTACTGGGGATTGAACCCAGGATCTCATGCAGGCTAAGCATGCACTCTACCACTGAGCTATACCTACCCACCCCCCAACTTTGCCTCTTCTAATGCTCTATAAAACTCGTTCTTGCCCAAAACCCATCAGGAAGGGTGCTCCACTGCTTGGGAAGCACTATGCTCCCTCAATCCATGATTGTTTTCCCTTGAATAAAGGACATCAAACTCATCACTAAATTGTTTTAGTTTTGTCATTCGACATGGTCAATAATGGTAATCCCAGGTTTTTTTCTTTCCATGCATTTCTAAATGAATAAAACATATAAATTACACGTGTGGCTAGCATTTTATTTTTACTGGAAAGTACTCCATATTGCTGAAGTTTGAGATGCCTATTAGACACCTCAAGTGGTGAAGCTGATACTTACCTGGATATACATGACAGGTGTACATCTGGGATTCATCGGCTGAAAATATTTGAAGTCAGGAGACTACAAAGGATCGCTTATGAAGTGAAATGTGTAGGGGAAAAACATGACCAAAAAACTGACCTTCTGGCAAAGGTCTTGTGAGAACTACAGGAAAGGCAGGAGAGGGAGTTTCTTTTACTGATTTGGCTTATATAAATATATTTTTACTCCATTCACTTTAATGTGATCTCCTCCCATGTTTCCACAACTTAACATTTTGAAAGCAGCTCAACTGAGTCCCATCTCAAAAGTAGTAATATGGCCTAGGTAGTAACTGTGCAGTATAGAAATAAGACCATAAAATCAGTTACTCCAAGGAGAGATATATAATATATACCCTGTTCACAAGATGGTGTATGTTCATCCAGTTCTCTTCAAGTATGTCTACACACACACAGACTCATGAAGTTCATATACCTGCTCACAAACTACCTTCTTGCAATTATTTTTATAATGAAATTATCCATTAACATAATTTTTTACTCAATATCTGACCATTTCCCATGTCAATCATTAACTTTGTTTGTGTGTGTGTGTGTGTGTGTTCTGTTTTTTTTAATCATTAACTTTTAATTACCCCATCAGCCCCCTCCTACCTCCCACTTCAGGACCCCCTGTTCCCAATACACAAACTCTTTCTCGCATCATTCACAGATGGGCAGAGCATAACCCCAGACTTTCTATTGTAGTGAGAAAACAGGAAGTACCAGAAAGACGTTCCATAGTCTTTCTCTGGAAGTTGCCTGTGGATCGACAGCTACGACGTACGAGGCTGGTTTCCTGGCCTGTGACCTATGTAGTTGCTAAGGCCCCTGCTTATTTTAACGATGAGCTGCCAACGTCTTAAAATTCTTAATGATTTTTGAACATGGGCTCTCACATCTTCATTTTGTACTAGGACCCACAACTTATGTAGCCAGTCTGAATACTGTATTTACAGATTTTTGAAAAAATATTCCAGCAAGCAGAGCCCTGAAAACTTCAGCTGGGAATAAAAACAGTTAACATTGCCATAAGAGGGAGCTCAGAGTATGCAAACTTCACTGGCTAAACGTGGGGTTGAAAATTGGCCTGATCTCTGCCTTGCTGTGTGACCATGAGCACATTGGATAACCTCTCTGAATCTCAGCCTCTTTGTCCGAAAATTGAAGATAATAGTATCTGCTTCATAATCACTTCCTCTGAGAGGAGCCTCTTCTGATCCTGCCTACTCATCCTCCTAACTGTGCTTGAATGGTCTTTGTCTGTATTCCTAGAGGCCCCTACTCCTGCTGTTTATTTTCTAGGTGAAAGATGTAGATGATCTTCAGAATTTCTCTAGAAGGGAAGACCTGCCTTCCTTAGGCTCCTGACTCCTACTATTCCCCCCTCTTCCTGATATGGGTCTGCCTTCCAACACTCCTTCCTCCCATCTGGGTTATCTTCCTCCCCACATACTTGCTCATGCACTGCCTTTTTCCTGCCCTTGGATATATCCACCACCAGTCCTTTTCTCCAGCCACTTGGGTTAAACAGTGACCTCTTTTCTTGTCGCATTAAAAAAATCACATATGCTATGATGGTATATACTGCCTAGGTGGGAATTTTCAGGACAGAATGCCATGTCAAACAGAGGCAATAATGATTGATAGGAGAGGATTTTCCTCAATTTCCCTCCCAAAGAGCCAACTACTATACTGATTCCCTTCTTCCAAGTGTACCAAAGAATTCACAGGAAAATTCTACCACAATCAAAAACCACAGCAAAAGAAATAACGCCAACATTTTAATTTTATTCATCAAAAATCCTCTGTATAAGAGGCAACCTTGAAGAGGGGAGTCTAAACTCAGGGGTAAAGGCAGGTCCTCTTGAAGGAAAAGAGGGCCTGGAATCAAGGGCTAACAGCAGGTAAGTGCTGGGTGGTGGAGTCTTGGGGAGAGGTGGCCTCAAAACTCATGATGTTGGCTGGTGGCTCACAGAACACTTGGAAACGTCACAGGTAACTGTAGGGCAGGCAGCCCATTCAGCACAGTGGGTAGAAGTTGATTCCTTTTGCAGGCCTCATGAGGATGCTTATGGAGGGTCACAGCTCAGGAGGTGCAGGGGAGGAAGGCATGCTTCCTGAAGAGATAGGGCTCAGGGTACCAAGATCCCACAGCAAAGGGCACCTAACGCTAGCAGGCCTAGGGGTGGAGGTGGAACCCAGGCCCCCAGGCCGGTGGGAGGGGGGAAAGGAGCTCTGGACAGAACATCCACCGGGGGAGGAGTAGGGGTTCAGGCCAGGAGACCCAGGTGGTGAGGAGGAGGAGGAGCACCTCACACTATGTTGTTCAGGGAAAAGAGAATAGAACCCCTCAAGAGAGGAAGGTGAGGAGGAACTCACCTGGACAGCAAGATCAGGCTGTGTGGCAAAGCGTAGGACCTCAGAATCAGGCGAGCTTGAGTTGCTCTGGAAGATAAGCCTCTGTAAGGCCAACCCAGGGGGAGGAGGAGGACTCTGGCCAACCCGCCCAGAAGGAGAAGGGGTGCTGCAAAGAGCCGATCTTTGCTGGGTAGCATGGCTGCGGAGGACAGGGCCTGCCGCAGAGGCGTGGCTACGGAGAGCAGCGCCTGGCTGAGTGGCACAACTTTGGAGGGTACGGCCTGCCTGGATGGCACTCTGATGGAGCACTGGGCCTGGACAAGGTGCGCTGTTGCAGGGAACAGGACCTGGCCCGGCTGCAGGGCACCAGAAGGCAGGGCCTGGAATGGTTGTTTGACTGCAAAGAGTGGGGCTTGACGCAGGTGCACGGCGGCTGCGGAGAGAATAGCCTGACTCAGATGAAGGGCTGTTAAGAGTAGTGCCTGAGCCGGATGTGTGGCTACAGCGAGCAGGGCCTGGTCTGGCTGTTTGGCTGCGGAGAGTAGGGCCTGGTGCTTTGGCCTGGCTTTGGAGGGCAGGACCCGGCATGGCTGTTTGACGGCGAAGAACTAGAGCTGGTGGTGTGGTGCCGCCACAGAGGACAGGGCCTGGCACAGGTGCAGGGCAGCTGCGGTAGCAAGAAGGGCCTGGCTCAGATGCATAGCAACGAAAAACATCATCCGACCTGGATGCGTGGATACAGAGAACAGGGCCTGATGGAGTGATGCTGCCTTCGGGGACAGGACCTGGCCTGGCTGCTTGATTGCCGAGAGCAGGGCCTGGTGCTTGGGTTTGGCTTCGGAGAGCAGGACTTGGCAGGCTGGCACGGTCGTTGTGGGCAGGGCCTGGAGCGGAAGCACGGCGGCGGCCCTGAGCAGGGCCCGGACTGGAAGCACGGCGGCGGCGGCCTTGAGCACGGCCGGGAATGGAAGCACGGCGGCGGCTGTCCTGAGCAGGGCCCGGACTGGAAGCACGGCGGCGGCTGCCTTGAGCAGGGCCGGGAATGGAAGCACGGCGGCGGCGGCCTTGAGCAGGGCCGGGAATGGAAGCACGGCGGCCGCGGCCCTGAGCAGGGCCCGGACTGGAAGCACGGCGGCGGCTGCCTTGAGCAGGGCCGGGACTGGAAGCACGGCAGCGGCGGCCTTGAGCAGGGCCCGGACTGGAAGCACGGCGGCGGCTGCCCTGAGCAGGGCCCGGACTGGAAGCACGGCGGCGGCTGCCCTGAGCAGGGCCCGGACTGGAAGCACGGCGGCGGCTGCCCTGAGCAGGGCCCGGACTGGAAGCACGGCGGCCGCGGCCCTGAGCAGGGCCGGGACTGGAAGCACGGCGGCGGCCTTGAGCAGGGCCCGGACTGGAAGCACGGCAGCGGCGGCCTTGAGCAGGGCCGGGAATGGAAGCACGGCGGCGGCGGCGGCCCTGAGCAGGGCCCGGACTGGAAGCACGGCGGCGGCGGCGGCCCTGAGCAGGGCCCGGACTGGAAGCACGGCGGCGGCCTTGAGCAGGGCCTGGCCAGGGTGCACGGCCGCTGTGGCGAGCCCGGCTCTGATCAGCTGGATGGCTGTGAATAGTAGCGGTGGACTCGGATGCGTGGCTACGGAGACCTGGGCCTTGTGAGGTGGCGCGGCGGAGGGCAGGGCCTGGCCTGGCTGCTTGACTGCGGAGCGTGGGACCCGACGGGGCGGTGCAGCTGCGGAGGGCAGGGCCTGGCTCCAGTGCACGGCGGCGGCTTTGAGCAGGGCCTGGTGCTGATGCGTGACGCCTGCGAGCAGGACCCGGCCTGCGTGCACGGTGGCGGTCAGGGCCTGGCTCAGATGCACGGCTGCGGCGACGAGCAGAGCCCTGCTCAGCTGGACGGCCATGAATAGCAGCGCCGGACGCGGATGCGTGGCTACGGAGACCTGGGCCTGGCGGGGTTGCGCGGCGGAGGGCAGGGCCTGGCCTGGCTGCTTGACTGTGGAGCGCGGGACCCGATGGGGCGGTGCAGCTGCGGAGGGCAGGGCCTGGCTGGGGTGCGTGGCTGCGGCTTTGAGAAGAGCCTGGCGCAGATGCATGGCGCCTGCCAGCACGGCCCGGCCTGGGTTCACGGTGGCGATCAGGGCCTGGCTCGGGTGCACGGCCGCGGCGGCGAGCAGGGCCCGGCTCAGCTGGATGGCCACGAATGGCAGCGCCGGACGCGGATGCGTGGCTACGGAGACCTGGGCCTGGCGGAGTGGCGCGGCTGTGGGCAGGGCCTTGCACCGATGCACGAGTGCGGAAAGCAGGGCCCGGCGAGCTGGCACGGCGGCGGAGGGGAGGGCCTGCTGCTTCGGCCTGGCTTCGGGGGGCAGGACCCGGCGGGGTTGCCTGGCTCCACCGAGAAGCCTGAGAATGGCCGCGGCTGTGGGGCTCGGGCCTCGGAGAAGATGGCAGCGAAGGCAGCGACCCCTGGGGCGCAGCAGCCCCGGGAAACATACTGCGCTGCGGAGGCTTCCAAGCCCGGGCCTCCTCCTCACGTCGGGGCTGCTTCCTCCCACCGCCCTTCCCTGGGCTCGCGGCCTGGGCGGGACGCTGGCCAGCGCCCCCTGGAGCTCGCCCGACGGCGGCGGCCCCACGGCCCACAGGCGCCCTCCGGGCGCCTCCGCCCCGCTCAGGAACCACACCTCTCAGCTCCGCGCGGGGACCCCCGCTTCCCTGGAGGTCGGGGCGCCCCCTCTCCTCCACACAGTCCACGGAGGGCAGCCCCGGGTCCTCCCCAGGGAGTGAAAAGGCGCCGGCGGCAGCCACGTTGCAGGAGGAGGAACCTGCTGGGCCACCTCGTAGGGCGCCACCACCTGACAGAGCCGGGTCGCTCGAGACTGTGGAGACTGAGGCGCCGGGATCAGGGTTGCGGGTCCCACGGGCGTCGCCAGGGACAGAGGCGACCTCGTTCTTCGGCCCTGCGGGCACCTCACCCTGCTGTGGCTTCTGCTTCTCCTCACAGGACGACTGGGTGGCCATCGCGACAGGTTCTCACTCACAGACTGAAGAGCGCGGCTGCAGGCGCTGCCTCAGTGGAGCTTTCATCGCGAGGAGTGAGGTGGAAGGGCGGGAACGCTGGGGTCTTCACTTCTGATTGGTGGGCTGGGTGTCATGTGACCCTCATCTCGTGGGGCTCGGGCCACCCTGGCTCCATCTAGCGCACAGCAGGAGGGTGTGCTCCACACCTCTGGGCCCCGCCCAGTTCGGCGTGGCCCCGTCAATGCTGTGAATTCCGCATCCTTACCCGGGCCCCTACAAGTGTGTGTGTGTTACAAAAGAGGGAGTGGGGGCGGGGAGGCTGTTTTATAATCAATTTGAATCACCACAAAATCAGCTTAGCCTGTCAGCACCACTCTGGGGGCTCGACCCCTACTAGCCAGTGGTCCCTCCTGAAATATGGTCCGGACAGAGTCCGTCTGTGACACCGAAGAGGACAGTCCCGGAATACCCCCTGGGCATCTGGATGAGTCCACTTGGGGGTCTGGTTGGGGAGTGGCTTGAATCAAGGCAAGCAAAGGGATGGAGCCAACATGGGGGTCTTGGCTCCGGATGATGTCATGCGCCAGGAGGGAATTTAGAATTTTCCAGTAAGATGCTTCCCCCTGCCTTGCCCCCTGAACACAGAATGTGGTTGCCTGGGATTGAGGGTGATGCTTAAATATGCATCAACATTTGTATAGGCAGCATAGTAATCCACTGATGAATGTGCATTAATTTGTTTGACCTACCTAGTTTCTGTTAATATAAATTTATGCTGTGATGCAGAGGCTTGAAGTTCAATATTTGGACACATTATTAGGAATGGGCTGCATGTTCAGTACCCAAAAATAGAAAAGCAAATGTAAGAAAGTTAGCACTGGGAATCTTTACTCGTATTTTAGTGGAAGAGCCATTCATATATATTTCACAGTTTATTTTATTTTCTGAAATGGAATCACTTATCCACAGATATTGTTTGGTAACCTGCTTTTTGGGTCTAGAAAACACTCTTTTCCATGTCAATAAATAAACTTCAACAGGGCCATTTTTGAATACCAGATATTCCATTTACAGAAGCAGCTTAAATTTTTAAATGTTCCAATATTGACCAACATTCACATTGTTTCCAACTTTTCACTCTCTAGAACACATCACTGTGAGGCACATACTTCTTAGTAGAACTTTTTCATATTCTCAGTCTTGTCCTTCTTATGGAAAAATTTCCACAAGAGGAAATTCTTGGTATAGGCCATGCACATTTGTAATTCTTAGATTAAAATATTAGCAAGATGTTCTCCTGACAGTCATTTTGGCTGAATGGGATGGGATGTTTACTGGACCGAATGAGCATTTGGAGTGAAACACAATGCAAAATAGAACAGAATGGTATTTGGAGTGTTAAATAATATGGAATGGAAAATGGATTTGAAATAGAATACAGAATGGGATGAAATGGAGACTGACTGCAGTGGAACCTGGAATGAAATGGGGAATGGAATACAGACGTGAACAGGATATGGAATGGAAAACTGAATGGGATGGAAACATAATGGGAAAATGGATGGAAAGGGGAATGGAAATAAATATCTAATGGGATGTGGAATAAAATATATATTTATACACACACACACACACACACACACACATATATATGTATATATATATATGTGTGTGTGTGTGTGTAATGTTATATGATAAAAGGAATAAAATGGAACATACAGTGAAATAAAATATTAAAGAAAATGGGAGGGAATCAAAATTAAATAGAAAGGAGTCATAGAATGGAACAGAACATGCAATGTCATAAAATCAGTGGATTATGGAACTTGCACTATAGATTTAAAAGTACCAGAATGGAATAGAAACAAGTAGAATGAAATTTGGAATGAAATATAGAATACAAGGTTATGAAGGATGAAATAGACAATGAATAAAAATGAAATGTAATGGAATATGGAAAATAAAATACTGATGAAATAGAAGATGTACTTAAAGGAAGAACAAATGAATACAGAGCATTTTGGTCATCCGTCACTCCACAACTTAACTGTCACGGAGCAATGATTATCTGATCATGCTCAGACATTCTGGAAAGGTAGAATTCAGAGAAGGCAGAATGGAGATGGCTTGTCTCCTCTCTGAGGCCTCAGCTGGGAAAACTTGAATGGCTGTGAGGTCATGAAGGAAGGACAACAAACAGTGATGACCCTTAGATTTTGGCCATCGTATCTGGGTGGGTGGTGGGGCCACTTCCTGGTTTAGAGAAGACTTGCAGACTGGGGACACAGTGGGAATGGGCGATTCTCACGGGAAAAAAATTCTGGAAGAATAAGTTTTCTTTGCCTCATACTTTATATTCAGAATGTTTATGATGAACATAGATTACTCTTACATTCAGAAAAACACAGCTATTTGCATTTTGGAAAGCAACTAATTTGTGATGTTTAATTATGATTTAAGCTGTTGTCAGAAACCAGGTTCTCTCATAGGCTACCAGATGGGCTTATACATTCATATCACCCTGTCAGATGGAAATTTGACAAGACATATAAAAAGTCTTGGGCATATATCTGGAGGGAACTCTAATTCAACACACTTCTGATAAAAAATTCTTACCAAAGTGGGTATAGAGGGAACATATTTAAACATAATAAAAGCTATTTATGACAACCCATGGCCAACATAATATTCAAAGGTGAAAAGTTGAAAGGCTTCTTGCTAACATCCGGAAGAAGACAAGGATGCCCACTCTCACCACTTCTATTCAACATGGTATTGGAAGTCCTAGCCGTAGAAATCAGACAAGAAAAAGAAATGAAAAGGATCCAAGTTGGAAGAGAAGAGTTAAAATTGTCACTATATGCAGATGACACGATACTACATGTAGAAAACCCAAAAGGCCCCACACAAAAACTGCTAGAGCTGATAAAAGAATTTGGCAATGTAGGATACAAGATTAACGTACAGAAATCAGTGGCATTTCTTTACACTGACAATGAAATATCAGAAGAAGAAAGTAAAGAAACAGTCTCTTTTAAAATTGTATCCAAAAAAGATAAAATTCTTAGGAATAAATCTGACCAAGGAGGTGAAAGACTTATACACAGAGAACTACGAAACGTTGATTAAGGAACTTAAAGATGATTTAAAGAAATGGAAAGATATCCCCTGCTCTTGGATTAGAATTAATATTGTTAAAATGGCCATACTGCCCAAAGCAACCTACAGATTTAATGCGGTCCCTATCAAATTATCCAGGACATTTTTCACAGAACTAGAATAAATAATCCTAAAATTTACATGGACTCACAAAATACCCAGATTGCCAAAGCAATGCTGAAGAAAAAGAATGAAGCTGGAGGAATAACCCACCCACTTCAGACAATACTACAGAGCCACGGTAATCAGCATGCACGCACGAGGTGCCGGGTTCAATCCCCACTACCTCTATAGTAAATAAATAAATAAACCTAATTGCCTCCCCCTCCAAAAAAAAAAAAAAAAGTTAAAAAAAGAAAAATGCAAATAAAAACTACAACGAGGTATCGCCTCATATGAGTGAGAATGGCCATCATTCAAAAGCCCACAAACGATAAATGCTAGAGAGGCTGTGAAGAAAAGGGAACCCTTCTTACGCTGTCGGTGGGAATGTAGTCTGGTACAACCATTATGGAAACCAGTATTGAGGTTCCTCAAAAACCTAAAATTAGACTTACCGTACGATCCAGCAATCCCACTCCTGGGCATGTATCCGGAGGGAACTCTAATTCAAAAAGATACCTGCACCCTAATGTTCACAGCTGCGCTATTTTTTAGTGGTCAAGACATAGAAACGACCTAAGTGTCTATCAACCGATGATGACTGGATAAAGAAGCTGTGGTATATTTATACAATGGAATACCACTCAGCCATAAAAAAGACTAAAATAATGTCATTTGCAGCAACATGGATGGATCTGGAGATGGTTATTCAGAGTGAAGTAAGCAAGAAAGAGAAAGAAAAATACCATATGATATCACTCATATGTGGAATCTAAAACAAAGAAAAAGGACACTATGAATTCATCTACAAAACAGAAACAGACTCACAGACATTGAAAAACAAACTTATGGTTACCAGGGGGGAAAGAGGGTAGGAAGGGATAAATAGGGATTTCTATATTTGCAGATAGTAACAGCTATATATAAGACAGATAACAAGTTTCTTCTGTATAGCACAGGGAACTATATTCTGTATCTTGTAGTGACCTATAATGTGATAATTTCGAATCTTATAATCACCAGGAGTATATGTGTGAAGTAAATTACTTCATTTTAAGAGTTAATTCTTCCTCCACAATCAACAAATGGTTTTCAAATACTAAACATATTACCCTTTGCTTGAGAAGTGATATACCTTAAGAGTTGTAATTTCAGCTCATTCATATCCCCTGGAGGGATATTCCACCAGTATCAACCCATCATCATCTATCTCCTGATTTTCACCTTTCTGATCAAAGATTTCATTTCCAGGTATTTACATATTTGGGTAAAATTAAGAAAACTGTGGCCCATCACACAATGTATCTGATTATACAGAGTATGGTCGACTAACCAGGTCGTTGCAATCTCCTTACCCTTCCAGTGACTGGTTTACTAATGGGCATTCCCTACCTTAGTTGTAGTCGATGAGCTATGCGTGCCAGTCTGCTTGGAGTTTTGGGGAAAGTCTTCTCTGCTCTTAAATAAATAAAAGAGGGACAACAGATTGTTTACATTAAAATCTAAAACAATGTGTATATCTGATACTATAATTCATAAGTAAGTTTAGGATGCTTGCTAGATATAAGGTCAATATTACAAAATTCAATTGGATTTGCATATACTAGCATTACAATTATAGAGAGAAACAATTTAAATGCCATTTATTATAGCATCAGAAAACAGTAAACACCTAGGAGCAAATCTAATGAAGGAGCCCCAAGACTTCTGCCCATGCATAACATGACATTTCTGAGAGAAGCTAAAGAAGATCCATGTGAATCAGAGATATAGCATGTTTATGTATTAGGAGACAATAATTAAAAAGTGACTTGAAGAGAAATTTCTTGTGAAGATGATCTACGGATTCACTGCAATTCCAATCAAATTCATAGCAGTTTTTTTTTTCTTTTGAAAATGGAAATTGCTTCTAAATTGTATATGGACAACAGAGATCCAGGAACAGCCAAGGCTTTCTAAAGATAGTGTGGTAGGAGCACAAGAAAAGACAAATAGACCAGTGGAACAAAGGGAAGGGTCCACGAACTGATTCACACAAGCATGGTCACCTCATTTACAACAAATGTGCTACTGCAGTGCTCGGGGAGGTGGGGGGGGGGGGAGGACAGCCTTTTAAATAAGTGGATCTGGACTAATTAGATATCTAACAATATGGGGAAAATTAACTTTGGCCCCTACTTACGAAGTACACAAAAATTAATTCTAGAAGTTAAAGCTTATAGAAACGAACAAATGAGCATATCTTTATGATCTTTTGGTAGGCAAAGACACTGAAAATAGGACACTTAAAGCTCTCACAATTAAGAAAAACATCAATAATTTGGTTGTTATCAAAACAGGGACTTGGGTTCATCAAAAGACACGTTTAGAGGATAAACCTCAGAATGGGAAAAAATACTGGCGGCATGTATATCCCACCATTGTTTTATGTACAGGATATAATGCCTCCTAAAATCAAGAAAAAAAGACAATGCAATGAAAAATCAGTTATATATCTATATATGTCTATGTCTTTATCTATATCTGTGTCTCTATCTATCTAATATATATACACATATATATATATAGATAAAAGATCTATCTATCTATCTATAGAACAGGACGTTCACAAAGTAAGACATCCAACTAACTGACCAATGAACAACAACAACAACAACAACAACAACAAAGCTGCTCAACCTCACTCTCTAGGGATAAGCACTTTAAAATCCAGGTGAGATATCACAAAGCATCTACTAGAAAAACCAAGAAAACTAACAATATCAAGTATTGGTGAGGATATGGAGGAACTGTCTAATGCTGGTGAGAGTATAAATTGGTCCCACCACTTTGGAATACTGTTTGGCATGATCTATTAAAGCTGAACATGTGCATTCTCTATAACCCAGCAATTCTCTCTGTATTAGTTGTCTGTATTTATTTATTTGGTGGGGGAGGTAATTAGGTGTACTTATTTATTTATTCTTAGAGGAAGTCCTGGGGATTGAACCCAGGATCTCATGCATGCTACTCATGTGCTCCACCACTTGAGCTATACCCTCCCACCGTATTGACTGTCTATTCATGTATAACAAACTACCAAAAATCTAGCAGCTTAAAAACAATGTGCATTTATTAGCTCACAGTTCTGTAGGACAGAAGTCCAAGGCTTTGTTCTCTGCTCACTGTATCACAGGGTGAAATCAGGTGTTGGCCAGCCTACGATTCTTCGTGGAGGCTTTAAGGAGGAATCCCACTTCCACAATCATTCAGATTACTTGCAGAATTCAGTTCCAGTCTCAGCTCTTAGAGGCTGCCCACAGCTCTTTGACCCATGGAACCCTCCATACAACCTCCTACACTTGAGTTTCTCAGGAGGGGCCTAGGTCATTTTAAGGACTCACTTGATATAGACCTGCCCCACCCAAGATAGCCTCCTTATTTGGAAAGGAAACAGTCACCCGAGCCCTGGGAGCTCAGAGAGTACCACACCGAATCAACCCAAAGAGGAACACACCAAGGCACATAGTCATCAAATTGACAACAATTAAGGGTAAGGAGACAATATTAAGATTAGCAAGAGAAAAGGAACGAATAGCAAACAAGGGAACTCCCACAAGGTTATGAGCTGATTTTTCAGCAAAAACTCTACAGGCCAGAAGGGAGTGGCACGATGTATTTACAGTGATGCAAGGGGGAAACTTACAACCAAGAATACTCTATCCAGCAAGGCTCTCGTTCAGACTTGATGGAGAAATCAAAAGCTTCACAGATAAACAAAAGCTAAAAGATTTCAGCGTCACCAAACCAGCTTTACAACTAATGTTAAAGACCTTCTCTAGTAGTCAAACCATAAGAAAAGACAACAGAAAGAAGACAGAGAAAAAAAGAGAGACCTACAAAAGATTTCTTTGGCTGTTCGGGGTCTTTTGTGGTTCCTTATAAATTCTGAGAGTGTTTGTTCCAGTTCTGTGAGGAATGTCACGAGTATTTTGATAGGGGTTGAGTTGGATCTGTGGATTGCTTTGGGTAGTGTGGCCATTTTGATAGCGTTGATTCTTCCAATCCAAGAGCACAAGAAATCTTTCCATTTCTTTGTGTCATTTCGGTTTTCAGAGTATAAAGGTTACCTCTTTGGTTAACTTTATTTCTAGGTATTTTGTTGTTTTTGATGTAATGGAAATGTCTCTGCCAGTTTTAAAATTCTGGGTTTTGAAGTGGAAAAAAAAGTGAATGAAGGGCCCACAAATGGCAAAATATCCTTCTTTTTTATGGGTGAGTTGTAATCCATTGCATATATGTATGCTGCATCTTCATTATCTATTCAACTGTTGATGTGCACTTGGGATGCTTCCATGTCTTGGCAATTATAAATAATGTTGCTGTTAATAGCAGGGTGTATGTGTCTTTTTGAGTTAATTCTTATTTTGTGGTTGCCTTTATTCTTTTGATATCTATGTAAGTTTGAAAAGCTAAAGCTCTATAAACGTTCTTAGAAACAATAAATAGTACATATATGTAAACTAAAAAGTATATGTGCAGTTAAAAAAAAAAAAGATCTATCAAGCCATGAAAGACATAGAAGAAACTTAAAAGACACACTACTAAATGAAAGAAGCCAGTCTGAAAAGGCTACAAACTGTACGATTCCACCCAAATGACATTCTGGAAAAGACACAGCTACAGAAACAAGAAAAGGATCGTGGTTTCCAGGGGTTTGGGGAGAGGGAGGGAGGGAGGAATGAATAGATGGAGCACAAGGGATTTTTAGGGCAATGAAGTTATTCTGTATGCTACTACAGTGGCTACATGTCATTATGCATTTGTTAAAACCCATAGAATGTAAAACATCAAGAGTGAACCCTAATGTAAACTATGGCCTTTGGTTGATAATAATGTGCCCATGTTGGTTCTTCGATTGTACCAAATATGCCACACTGATAAAGGATGTTGAGGGTAAGGGAGTATGTATGCGTGGGTGGGGAGGGTTACGTGGGAACTCTGCATTTTCTGCTCAATTCTATTCTGAGCCTGAAACTGTTCTAGAAGAATAAAGTCTATTAAATTAAAAAAAAAAAGAAGTCCACAAACAATAAATGCTGGAGAGGGTGTAGAGAAAAGGGAACCCTCCTACACTGTTGGTGGGAATTTAGTTTGGTGCAGCCATTATGGAAAACAGTATGGAGATTCCTCAAAAGACTGAAAATAGACTTGCCATATGATCCAGCAACCCCACTCCTGGGCATATATCCAGAGGGAGCCTTAATTCAAAAAGATACATGCACTTCAATGTTCATAGCAGCACTGTTTACAATGACCAGGATATGGAAACAACTTAAATGTCCACCGACAGATGACTGGATAAAGAAGTTGTGATATATTTATACAACAGAATACTACTCGGCCATAAAAATAAAATAAAATAAACTAATGCCATTTGCAGCAACATGGATGGACCTGGAGATTGTCTTTCTAAGTGAAGTAAGCCAGGAAGAGAAAGAAAAATACCATATGATATCACTTATATGTGGAATCTGAAAAAAAAAAAAAAGATAAAACAAACTTATTTACAAAAGAGAAACAGGCTCACAGCCATAGAAAGCAGACTTATGCTTACCAGGGCGGGAAGGGGGTGTGAAGGGATAAATTGGGAGTTTGAGATTTGCAAGTACTAACTAATATGTATGAAATAGATAAACAACAAGTTCATACTGTATAACACAGGGAACTATATCCAATATCTTGTAGTAACTTATGGTGAAAAAGAGTATGTAAACAAATATATGTGTGTTCAGTATGACTGAAGTATTATGCTGTACATTGGAAATTGATACAACATTGTAAACTGACTATACTTCAATAAAAATTTATTTATACAGAAAAAATTAAAAGAAAAGTTAAGAGAGTAAATGGGTAAAAAAAAAGAAGCCAGGCATTAAAATGTACATGATTCATAATTCTACTTCTATAAAGTTTAAAAACAGGCCACAAAAACCCTTATGGTGACATAAGTCAGAATCCTGGTTAACATTCAGGTGTAATGACAAGATAAGATCGTAATATAGGTTTCTGGGTACCAGTAATGTTCTTTATCTTTGTCTCCGTGGTGGTTACATGCACCTGTTGACTTTGTGAAATGTTATCAAATTGTTGTCATTTATGATTTGTACTCTCTTTTCTTTGTATGTTATACTTCAATAAAAGAAAATCTAACAAACATAAATGGAAAAAAAAAAACCTATGAAATACAAGCAGAATTGATAGAAACATGCTTCACACTCAAAATCCCTTATAAGTCTAAAATGTCAAAGTCTATGAAAACCAATGTTACTTTTCCTGACTCATTTGCCAGCAAAACATGACCCGCACGGACACGAGGCTGTTTCTTGTCTTTATTTATCCTTTTTGGCATGACTATTTATGTTTTGCTGCAGAAATATTGTCTTATTACATTCTGCAGTGCTATTTCAGACCCTGCAATGGCTCTTCTGTAAAGAACAGTATATAAATTCTGAAACATATGGTCCCCAAGTGTTTCAGATAAGGGATTGTGGACGGGTAGTCTTAAAGGGTTTTAACACAGTTCTGTCAATTGAGGATAGATCTGTGGACAAGAAATGAGAGAAACCATAGAGAGAGTTCATCAGAAATAAACTGAATTTCTAGAGGTTTTTCTCCCAGCAGTTCCAACTATATTGCTTTTCTGCTCTGACCCATTGATATGATGGATTATTAAAATGCTAAAGTGTGTCTTATTATTACACCATCTCCTCCTGACTAGAAAAGCTCCCAGGATGTGGTAGGTTTCCTATATACTGCTGAACTTTATACAGTCAAACCGTATGGATAAAAATTAAACGTCTGTTACTGAATGAACTAGATCCATATTTCTGCGTGCATGAGTATTTGTGGGCTTGTGTGCATGTACTATATTTTCCAGATATTGGAATCGGATTTTCTTGATGAAAACTCAATTAACAACCAAGTTAGGGAGAAAAAGGGTTTTTGTATTTTTCCAGATGTACACCCAGGAGTGGAAATGCTGGATCGTATGGGAGTTCAATTTTTATGTTTTCAAGGAACGTCCATACTGTTTTCCATAGTGGCTGCACCAAATCACATTCATACCAACAATAAATGAGAGGTCCCTTTTCTCCACATCCACTCCAGCACTTATTATTTGTAGACATTTGGGTGACAGCCATTCTGGCCAGTGTGAGGTAATAATTCATTGTGGTTTGGACTTGGGTTTCCCTAATAATTAGTGATGTTGAGCAGCTTTTCACACGCCTGCTGGGATTGCTTTTTTACTTGCCTATCCTGATATTTCATTGTTAGTGTAAAGAAATGATACTGATTTCTGTATGTTTGTTTGTTTGTTTTTGTTTCTATTTTTACATTTTTATTGAGTTATATATAGTTATTTTACAGTGCTGTGTCAATTTCCAGTGTAGAGCACAATTCTTCAGTTATACATGAGCATACATATATTCATTGTCACATTCTTTTTCGCTGTGAGCTACCACAAGATCTTGTATATATTTCCCTGTTGCTATAAAGTATAATCTCGTTGATCTATTCTACATATGCCTGTCAGTATCTACAAGTTTCAAACTCCCAGTCTGTCCCTTCCCACCCTCCTCCCCCCTGGCAACCACAAGTTTGTATTCTACGTCTATGAGTCTGTTTCTGTTTTGTATTTATGTTCTTTTTTTTTTTTTTTTTTTTTTTAAGATTCCACATACGAGCGACCTCATATGGTATTTTTCTTTCTCCTTCTGGCTTACTTCACTTAGAATGACATTCTCCAGGGACATCTGTGTTGCTGCAAATGGCAGTTTGTTGTCGTTTTTATGGCTGAATAGTATTCTATTGTATAAATACACCACATCTTCTTTATCCGGTCATCTGTCGATGGACATTTAGGCTGTTTCCATGTCTTGGCTATTGTAAATACTGCTGCTATGAACACTGGGGTGCAGGTATCCTTTTGAAGTAGGGTTCCTTCTGGATATATGCCCAGTAGTGGGATTGCTGGGTCATATGGTAAGTCTATTCCCAGTCTTTTAAGGAATCACCGTACTGTTTTGCACAGTGTTGCATGCCCACTATCTGAAACAGAACTACAGATATGATAAATAATTTCAAGTCATTTAGACATCAGTATTTTAGTTGGAGTTTTGACTCTACATCTAGAGCCACAAGAGACTGTTACTCTATAAATGATACAGAGCACAATCAATATAGCAAACAACAACAACAAAGTCATAAGGTGAGATTTAAGCCACAAATTTCCAGAGCTGAACCATTTACACACAATTTCACCTAGATGAGGAAGGGGATTCTTCAATGCAGAAATTGGATTTTGGTGATACTGGTTTTAGTTAGTCTAATCCAGGTGTTAGAAAGAGGTTTGAAGTCCAGTCAGGTGGAGGGGCATTTTTAAAATGTGAGTGTGAATCCATGAATTTATGTCTTTCAGTTTGACTGTGCATGGATTAGTTAATAATACCTGAGAAGCTCATTTCCATCATAGCTGCGAGGAATCTTTTATTTGGTGTCCTTACAAATAAAATCTCTAGATTGTAATCCGTGATGCTTAAGGTTTTCATCTCCTTGAAGTTCACTGTAAAAGGACTTTGCTACCAATTTTGAAAATGTGCCTCAAGAAGACCCTGACAATAGTGTAATATATTTCCCTTGAACCATCATGGGTGAAATTTTCCAAAAATATTGTTTTCCCCATACAAACATTTTGTTGGGTGTCCTATGAGTTAAGGAATAGACATGCTGGAGTAACCACAATTATGCTCCAACAGATAGTATAGAATTCTCTTTTTAAAAGCAGGTCCAATCTATATTTGTGTGGTGAGGTCAAAATTACCCCTTATGTTTCCCTATCTGTTTCCCTCCTTTAGTGGCGATTTCTTGAGCCTTTAAAAGGAAGTCTTGCAAAGGTTTAGCAGGGTGTATGGAGAGCAGTGGATATTCTTGAGACTGGACAGGATGAGTATTGAAACCTGCCAGTTTGGTTGCAGCGTCAGCAAGCTGATTTCCTTTAGCGCACATGGTGTCAGATTTGGAATGCCCTGGTCTTTTAGTAATTGCAGACTGTTTTCACAGTTGTATAATAGTAACTCTGCAACCTGTTTTTCATGTTATTAATAGGCTGTCTTGAAGAGGTTGAAAACCTCATTGTTTCCACAGCATTCCAAAGTTGTGCACCACTCGAAAAGGATAGTGATTGTCAGTATAAGTATTTATTACCTGTGTGTAAGCTAGTTGACAAGCTCAGGTTAAGGCAATTAATTTGGCTTGATGTGCTGACACTGTTTCTGGTAAATAAGAGCTTCCATTTAAGTCCACAGTGGGCACTATTGCATACCCAGCTTGGCAATTTCCCTGCTCATCCTTTACTTAGGACCCATCTGTAATTAAATTAGACCAACCTTACCAGTAGGAGCTTCCTGGAAATCATTCTTGGGCCCAAGAAGATAATCAGTAAATAATTTGCAGTCATGATTGTTTTCTTCCTGTGGTGCTGGAAGCTAAGTTCCAGGGTTAAGATTATTGAATTGAACCAAGGTAGTATGAAGTGCAGAAAGCGACAATACTTCATAAAAAGTTAGTCAACTTACAGAATAGTGGTGAGTGTGGTGAGAGTTTAGAAGAGACTCAACTGAATGTGGGACATAAACAGTTAAAGGAGACCGCATTACTTTTTCTTCAGCGGCCTTCTATGAGAGAGCCATTGCTGAAATAAACCCCATATAAGGTGAGGTCTTTTTGCTACTGACTCTAATTTAGTTTTGGAGCATAAAGACAAGGCATCTACCAGCATTTCTGTAAAAGCATCAGCGTAAGACAGTAACTGTCTACAAATGACAAAAGACTTAAAAGCATGGTTAATGACCTGATTACAATGCAATTGCCGAGGAAAGTTGGCTATTTCTACGACATACAATATTTTCAGGTAATAACATACCAGGACATACCAAATTTTAGGAGTTCCTTGTAACTTCTAGAACATTTATATTAAAAAAAAACTTCCCCGTACAATTTAACCTAAGAAGATTTATCGTTACTCATTTGGTCATGTTTCCCATGGAATTTAACATACCAAGTAATCTTAATTAATTCAACCTCGCTCTTTTGAGATGCTCAGGGGCCCTCTGAAGCATTCCAAAGTTAGCTAGGGGCCAAAAGAACATCCTTTAGGACTTGATTTGAGCAAGTTTGTCAAAGATATCAGAAGGTTTTAAACACTTGGTCAAGTAGAACCATAAGTCACTGTGAAACAATACTTACTCATTTAATCAAAGTGACAGTGAAAGATTTCAAGGGCAAGTATAGAAAGTTACAACGGGTTACTTAAGTGCTAAAGAAACTTTTCAATCTGTTACCAAAAGTTTACCAATATTTCAGGAAAACTTCGAACCCTTAACAAAGAAGAAACCAAAGTCTAGCTTTGGGCCATTTGACCTTCAGTATTAAAATCCAATCATTTAATTATACTCAATCCAATCTTTGTCAGCTTTCCCTATTCATAGAACTGTTTTCTCAGGTTTTCCTTCTAAAAAGTAATTCTTAGAAAGATATGCCCCTTCATAGTTCAAAATTCCAGTCAAGTACAAAAAAAATATTTATTAATAGTTTCAAACATATTTAATCTCTTTGTAATAAGAGGTCAAAAGAGTAAACATAGACTTCTTTAGCAAGTAAGGTTTCAATATTTTGTCTTATTGAAATGATCTAGACAGTCAATGAATTTCCATCATTTAAATTAATTTAGCAGAACTCTAACATTTCAAGTTACCAGAAATATGGAAAAATTGTGTTTAGGTAGACATACTCAAGAACATAATTATTCTTAAAGAGCCCACCTCAAAATGGTTACCCCATTTAGCTCTACTTCATTACGTACGAAAATATCACCATACTAAGTTAATTTTCTTGTTCACAACTTTTATATCAGAGAGAACATGACCTTATCGAC
Organism: Camelus bactrianus; assembly: GCF_048773025.1. Taxonomy (NCBI): domain Eukaryota; kingdom Metazoa; phylum Chordata; class Mammalia; order Artiodactyla; family Camelidae; genus Camelus; species Camelus bactrianus. The sequence goes on from NC_133575.1 coordinate 39,834,812, forward strand.
TTTCAAGAAACCTAGGTACACTAAAAGTACTATACTTAATGCTGGTGCCTCTAAAGACATCTCTATTTAATTAAACCATCAACTTAAACTTGTATTCACGCATTAAAAATTAGTCCTAGATCACGTGACCCTTAAAAAAAAAAACAAGAATCTTTTAAGTTACATTTAGAAATATCTGATTTATAATGGCTTACATTTAAGTCTGTTAAATAGAGCTGTTTAAGAAACTAATTTTGATATTATCATCTGGCCTTAGAGACATATCATATTTATAACGTACACACAGACATACATAGATACAGAGAGAAATCTCATAGTTTCCTGGCTTGAGTGTAAAAAAGGCCTCTTTCCTCCTTTTATTTCTCATTCAGTTTTAGGCTTTACTTGACTAGGCCAAGTTATTTACTGTGGTCTCAGGCCATGTGGGCTCTGTTTACATTTTAAGCATATGTTAAGGGTTATAACTTCAAGATTCCTCCCAGGAATACTTTTGTTCTCTCAGGGTCAGGATTTTGAAAAGATGTTTTCTCAAGCCGGCTTGCTCTACAGTTTTGAAATGGTAAGAGAGCTCCATCCTGGCCATTTACATGCTAAGACAAGTTCTTGCAAGTATTGGCTTCGTTTTTATTGTACATGAAGCCAGCCACGTTCCAGTGGGTGGCTGTCCATCAGGGAGCAGTGCAGCCTTTGAGGATGGGTTTCCCATTATTAATTTGGCCGCCTGATTCACATATGATCTGCATAACTTTCTGAGGGCAGAGTGATGGAGCACATGTGTGCTGCTTTGAGTCTAGCTCCCCAAGGAATTACCCTTGAGTTGGTTCCGCTGTCTTTCGTGTTGTGGTTTCTCCCTCCCACAATCTAAAACTGCCACGGATGCTCAGAGCACTAGATGGTATCAGCCTGGTTGTGCATCCCCAGCCTGCAGAATTTACTCACTGATTGTAGTGGGATCCCATGTGGGAGCACTGCACGTCACAAAGATTAATCCTGAGACACTTCTGCTAGGTTGTCAGTCACCTGAGAATGCCTTATGGCTGGAAGGAGCAAGTGTCCCTTATTTCCAGAGCTGAGCAGGCTCAGTCTCTCCCTTCACTAGCAAACAGTTTGTTCAGATCATATATACATAATCATTCCAGGTTAAGCCACATTTTTTAAAAAGTCTAGTCAACCCAGTTCACTCCAAAGTTCCACTTAAGTCCCTGCCTAGGAACTAACCCCCTCCCTCAACCAGGTCGTCACCTAGGAAATGTACTGGTCCCCCCTTAAGACTCCAAGTCCCGAGAAAAACAGCTCGAGTAAAACTCAGGATATCATTTTAATGCAATGATGTCTGGCTATCAAGAGAACTCACCTGAGGAATGCCGAGAAGCTGGTGGGGCTCATAGTGCCTGAGTTGGTACCAAGGGCCAGTGCATGGTAGACTCCAGGTGTCCTCTGCTGGATGTGTCTGATATACAGCTGACCACGCCAAGTAAATGTGGATGACAATTCAATTAACAATCAAGTGAAGAAGACAGGGACTTTTATTTGAGCCTAAGTGATGATTATAACTTGGGAGACAGACTCTCAGAAAGCTCTGAGGACTGTTCCACCTGTTAGAAGTCGAAGGCAAAATGAAATACATTTTCAAGACAAATGATCATATATCAAAATGACCTACTGATATTTTACAGAAAGTTCGCCAAAGATACATAGTCCATAACCATACGAAACAAGCAGCCACTCACCATGACTCCCTACAGACTTGAGAAAGAATACTATCCTTTTTAGAAGTCACATCAGAATGCACACTACACATTAAGGAGAGGGAGGAGGCCCATATGAACATAGAAAGACAATTTGATGTTTAAAGTTTTTTTTTTTTGGTCCTGCCTTAAAATATAAATTTTGTTTCATCAATTTAGGCTATCTTCATTAAATAAATTTCGAAGATTTTTATCTTTGTTTCTAGATTCTAAAGCAACTTAAAAAGGCTTGTGATTTCTAAAAAGAACTGGATGAGTGAATTCATCTCTTCTTATACTTGCCTCGGTAAATCTGGTTCACAAACCTAGTTGGAATAAAACCCCACCATTTCCTGATAGAGCTGTGACTCCTCAAGCATGTGCATCCTAGGACAGGCAGAGAAGTATCTGACCGAGCAAGAACATGGATGCTGACATCAGACAGACTTGGGAGAGTGTCCACGATCCACCGCTTACTTAGTGCAGGACTTTCAGCAGGTCACTTAATCTCTTTTAGTCTGCTTCTTCATTCACAAAGTGGGTACGTAGTCCCCTCTCTTTCATTGTTTCCCCAAGATTTAGTGGAGGGCACGAGACTAAATTTCACGTTACTATCCAGCTAATTAGTGTGGCAACCTGTTGTGATCATGAGTGATACAAGCATGCTAGCTAACAAATACTTGAAATTGATATCAATAAGCAACAGATAATAACTGTATTAAGAACTGTACGTATTTGAGGGTATTTATTTAATCTCCTCAAAGTCATGGTTCCAATTTCCATGTAGTCTTCTGTGTAAAATTTCTATATACTATTTGTACATAACAAACATCTGCTATTATTTTTCTGACATCATATATATGTCTGTGTGTGTATATATATATGCATGATTTGAAATGTTAAATAGGAATACTAGCATTGAATGAAAACAGAAATCATTTGATTCTCAATCCATCCACTCCCCAACCCTGCAACCTGTCACCCTCTGCACCGCATGCGAACACATACACACACACACACACACGCGCGCGCGCGCACACAGACACAGACACACACACACACACAGACATAAACCCCTCCTGCTGGCTCCCTGAGACATACTTTCAAATTTTATCTGCTTCCCTCGGTACTCCCCATGATATGTGAAAATCAGAGGCTTACATTATTTGTGGCATATTTTTTTTAAATGGTCATAAATAAGGTGTCTGATTTCAAGTCCAACATGTGAAGAACAGAGGAAACCCCAACCCTTCTAAAAATACAAATGCTGGAAAAAACTGAATCAACCTATTTTTGGACTCATCAGAGAAGTGAGTGAGGTTGCAAGACAAACCATCATGTAAAATCTCGAGAGAGCATTCGACCCAGAGTCTCAACACTGAGATCTACTTTCCGAGGATCAGAGTCCTCTCCAGTCATAAATCGATAACACTTAATTGATAAATGAGATTAGTTGCATGAGGCTGAATGTGACTAGCAGGAATGTGAGGCTCTGCTTTCCCTACCAACCCCTATCTGCTGCAGTCTTAGGGGGCATCCACATGTTTGTGGTCTTTGGTCCCGGAAAAAGGTTCTCATGCTGAAGATATGGGAAATATGCCCCCATTTTTGAGGCTGGAAGAGAGAAGGGGTAATCATTGTTAAAATACCCCCAGAGCCTTTCCCATGACAAGGTCTACTCTCCATGGAAAAAATTTGCTAGAGCCTGATCGTAGGTGCAGGAAGGGTATTCCTTTCACCCTAGTGCCCTCCAGCTTTCCTGTCTCAGCTAAGGGAAACAATATAGTCAGTAGGGGTCAAGGCTTCCAAGAAATGATTTGGGAATACTGTGTGGAACCAGGGAAAGGATAGGGGGCATGGGGAGAGGGTAACGCCACTGGAGAAACACTTGTGAAGGTTGCAGCCCAAGGAAAGTCCCTCTAATACACAGATATTTCAATCATGAAGCTAAGAATTCTCTCCCTCCTCCACCCCTTGCCACAACATTAATGGAGTTGCAGAGAAGTAAAAGTGGTTTACAGCCGAAACCAATGCATAAACACCATTTCTCTCTGAGCAGGAGAGCTTTGGGAAGTCCAAGTTCAAGAGTGGGAACCAAAGTAAGGACACTAGAGGAAATGGAAGCCTCTGACATTTTTACTGCAGCAAACAGAAAACCCAGCCCAGCCCCTGGACAGATTAACATAAATATTAACACCTAAATTCCTATTTACAGCAGGTCCTAATACCCAAAATAAATTGTCTGGCTTTCAACCAAAGCATTACAAAGTATGCCAAAAAATCAAGAGAATTAAGAGACAAAGCAAGTGTTAGAATCAATCTCTGATACGATGATACACATGTTGGAATTGTCCAACGGGGGATTTAAAATAACTGTGATTAATATATTAAGGGCTCTAATGGAAAAAATAAACAACATGCAAAAGCAGATGGATAATGTAAACAGAGATATGGAAATTCTAAGAACGACTTGAAAAGAAATACTAGGAAATAAAATTACAGTAACAGAAATGAGGGGCTCATCAGTAGACTCAGCATCATCAAAGAAGGAATCCCTTAGCTTGAAAATAGGTCAAAGGGCAATGAAACTTTTGAAATGGAAATGCAAAGAGGAGAAAAACAGAAAAAGAAAAAAAAAAAAAGAAACTGAACACACTGCCATGTGATATTGGAAAAACTTCAACGTATTATTTCAAATTAAAAAAGAGAATGAAGGTAGAGATAATAGAGAAGGAATCTTGGAAGCAATAAGGGCTGAGAACAGCAAAAATAAATGACAGACACCAAGCCACAGATTGAGGGATCTCAGTGAATACCAGGCAGTAAATATACTAAACACACACACACACACACACACACACTCCTAGACATGTTATATTCAAACTGCGTAAAGCTAAAGACTAAGAAAAATGTTGAAAGTATGAGCTAAAGGAAAACCTCACTTCACCTATAGAGGAATCCGGATAAGAACGACAGCCAACTTCTCATCAGAAATTGTGCAAAGGAGAAAACTAGAGTGAATTATTTCAAGTGTTGATCGAAACGGAAAACCACCTACCTAGCATTCTGTTTCCAGCAAAATCATCATTCAAAAGTGAACGAGAAATAAAGACTTCTCAGACAGAAGGTATTGAGCAAATTAATCTCCAGGAAACCTGCTTTGTAAGAAATGTTAAGAAACGTTCTTCAGGCAGAAGGGAAATAATATCAGTCAGTAACTTGGATCTATCTAAAGAAAAGAAGAGAGTCAGGGAAGTAAAGCAGAGGTGTGGTAAGTTGAGAACTTTTATGTTTCTTATTCTCGTGTCATCTAAAATTCCTTCCCCACCCCCACCCCCAAATATGATTGTAACAATGTACTGGGTGATTATAGCATATGCGTGAGTGAAATGATGGACAAATTTTTCCAAGTGATAGGAGGGATGAATTGGGAATACTCTGTTATAAGCTACCTGAACTACACATGAAGCTGTACGGTGTTATTTGAAGGTGGACTTCGATTAGCAAGAGTGCCTACTGTAACATTAGGGTACCCACAAAAACAAGTTAAAAAGCAGTATAAGCAATATGCTAAGAGAGGGGATAAGAGGATCGTGTAAAAAGCACAGTTAAATCCACCGAGGGCAGAAAAAGAAGGGCCAAAAGGGAACAAAGGATAAACGCCATGAACAGAAAACAGCTGCAATTAGAGTTGAGAGTAATGCAGTTATATCAAAACCACTTTAAATGAGAACGGTCTCAGCACACCCATTATAGACAGACCAATTTTCAGAGTGGACAAAGGAATAACCCGACTATGTGTAACCTACAAGAACCCCACGTTCAGTATAAAGACTCAGATAATTTAAAAGTACAGAGTTGGAGGAAAGCTTAGCAGGCTAACACTCATGCAAAGAAAGATGCAGGAGCTGTATCAATTAGCTTAATTTGGACAAAGCAGACATGAGAACCAGGAAAATCGCCAGGGATAGAGAAGGGTATTACACAATAATTAAGGGGTCAATTCTCCAAGAGGCCAGAACGATCCTAAATATGTAAGCTCCTAACAGCACAACATCAAAACCTATCAGGCAAAATCTGATAGAAGTTCAAAGAGAAATACATAAATCTTTGGTTGTAGTGGGAGATTCCAATGCCCCTCTTTCAGTAATTGGTCGATCAAGCAGGCAGACAATCAGAAAAGATATCAGTAATTGAAAAGCATTATCCTTTAACTTGATCTACTTGACTTCGATAGAATACTCCATCCAATAACAGCAGGACCCACAGCCTCTCAAACTGACAGGGAACATTCACAAAGATGGACCATATTTGGGGACAGAAAACACACCTTTACAAATATTAAGGAACCAGAGTCATTAAAACTGTGTTCTCACACCGCAATCATATTAAGGTGGAAATCAACAACAGAGGAATAGATGGGTAATCCACACATGGTTGGAAATTAAACAAAACCTTTCATTCAACACATGGATGAAATCAGAAGGCCCCAGAGAAACTTAAAGACATTTTGAACTAAATGACAATGAAAACAAAACTTATCAAAGGGTTTTGATGGAGCGATAGCATTGCGAGAGGGAAATGAAACATACAGCATAAACTCATGTATTGGAGAAAAAAGATCTAAAATCAATAACTTGAACCTTCACCTTAGGAAAGTAGGACTGGAGGCCAATTTAAACCTAAAGTAAGTTGAAGAAAATAAATCATAACATTTAGAGCAGAATTAATGAAATTGAAAGCAGGAAAATCACAGCAAGATGTAATGACGCCAAAAGCTGGTTCTTTGAAAGGCACAGTGAAAAAGGTAAACCTCTAGCTCCCGAAGAAAAGAGAGAGCAAAGATGCAAGTTACCAACATCTGAACTGAAAGAAAGGCTATCACTACTGATCTCATGGGCACTAAAATGGTAATCAAGGCATACCATTAACAACTCTATGCCTGCAAATTTGGTACAGTAGACCAAATGGCCAGATTCTCTGAAAGACACCGACTACCAACACACTTAGAGAAAGATAGATAACCTGAATAGTTCTGTATGTATTAGCCGGGCCCGTACTTTTTCCCTAATGAACTCTAAACAAACACTTAGGGAAGAAGTGTTGCCAAGAGTTCACCAATGCTTCCACATAACAGAAGCAGAAGAACGCTTCTTAATGCATTCTTTGAGATCTGCATTCCCCTAAGAGCAAGACAGACAAAACATTGCAAGTAAGGAAAACTACACACCAGTATCTCTCACAAACATTGACACAAAATTCCTCAGCAAAATATTAGCTAATTGAATCCAACCATGTATAAAAATCAGTATATACCATAACCAAATGCGATATCTTTCAGGCATACAAGACCCCTTCAACACTTGAAAATTAGTCGGTGTAGTTCACCACATCAACAGGCTAAAGCAGAAAAGTCATAAATCATACCAACTGGTGCAGAATGCTTTTGATAGCATTCAACAGCATCCACCTTAAAAACTCTCAGTAAACTTAGCAAGACAGGGGAACTTTCTCAGCCTGGCAAAAAAGATCCATGAAAACTTGCATGTGACTTAATACTTAAGGGTGACAGACTGGGCGCTTTCCCCCAAGACATGTCTGCTGTCATCGCTCCTGTTCAACACGCAATGGAATCCCAGCTTGTTTGATAAGAAAAGAAAAAGAAACGAAAAGGGGAGAGATTGGAAATATTGTAATAAAAGGATCTCTTTTTCCTGCAAAAGACACGCTTATCTGGGTAGAAAACTTTTTAAAAATCACAAAAATAGTGTTGAATTAACAAGAGAGTCTAGCAGGGCCACAGGATACAAGGTCAACCCACACACAAAGACTGGTTACCCATACATGAGCAGTAATCCAATCAGAATTTGATTTTTTAAAACGGTCTTTTACAGTAGCAATCTACATATGACGCATTTAGTTATAAATGTAAGGACTATGCCAAGGAATTGTTTGTGGGAAACCACAAGAAGTGATGAAAGAAATAAAAGAAGATCTAACTGAAAGGAGAGAGATTTCATATACATGGACTGGAAGACTCATAACTGTTAAGATTTCAGTTCGTCCCAGATTTATCTATAGACACGAGAAAATACCATTCAAAATGGCAGCAAGCTCTTTGCAGATACTGACATACTGACTCTAAAATCTATATTGAAAACCAAAGACTCTATCATAAACAAAACAATTCTGAGAAAGAAAAGCAAAGTTGTAGGACTCATCCGATTTCAAGGCTTACAATAGAGCTGTAATAATCAAGACAGTGATTAAAGGAGAGATGCAGCGTTCAGTGCAACGGAATAGCAGGCCCTCTCACAGACCTGCACCAAAATTACTCAGTTTTACTTGACAAAGGCACAAGCACAATTTGATGAAGAAAAACAGTCTTTTCCATAAATAGTGATGAAACAGTTCAGAGTATAAAGTCAAAAAAATTTAACCTATACCCAGACCTTATACTTTTATAAATACTGACTCTAACTGGACCAAAGTCCTAGATGTAAAATATAAAGCTTCTAGAAGAAAACACAGGAGAAAATCAACATGACTTTGTGATTTTGATGAGTTTCCAGGCAGGACACCAGAAGAAGAATCTACGTCGGAAAAAAAGATTAGTTGGACTATATTAAAACTAAAACTTGTACCTTGCAAAAGAGATTGTTGAGAAATGAAAGACAAGGCAGAGACTGAAAGAACACTTTTGCAAAACTCATGTCTGATAATGGGGTTGCATCCAAATATTCCAACAACTGATAAAATTCAACAGTTAATCAGTAACTCAATAATAATTGGGTGAAAGGTCCGAGCAGACATTTCAACTAAGATATACTAGTAACAAACGAGCATATGAAAGGATGTTCAATATCATTTGGCATTTGGGAAATGCAAGTTAAAGTCATAATGAGGTAACACAACACATTATTACACAGGTTAGTATCTGAAACCCTGACAAAACCAACTGCTGGTGAGCATGCAGAGCAACACAGTCATTCATTTAACACTGGAATTCGAAACTGCGCACCAACTTCAGAGGATAGTTTGACAGGTTCTTACCAACCTTGCCCAGAGTCTTACAGTGATACCACCCAGTAATTGTGCTGTTAAGTATTTGCCGAACTGAGTTTAAAATGTATATCCTGTCAAATAAAGCACGAATCCCAAATTGGCAAGGAGAAACTTTATTCAATCGAGTATTGTGAGGTAAAGGGAGGGGAGAACGGGCTACTATAACAGGGAGAACACTAGAACCTTAAGATCAGCAAACACCTCAAGAGCTAGGCAAAAAAGGCACTTTTTTTTTATTGGAGTATAGTTGGTTTACAATGCGTTAATTTCTGGTGTACAGCATAGTGATTCAGTTTTATATATATATATATGTGTGTGTGTGTGTATATATGTGTGTGTGTGTGTATATATATATTTTCCTTTTCAGATTCTTTTCCGTTATAGGTTTTTACAAGATATTGAATATAGCTCCCTGTGCCATACAGTAGGACTCTGCTGTTTATCTATTTTATATATAGTAGTTAGTATCTGCAAATCTTGAACTCCCAGTTGATCCCTTCCCACCCCCTTTCCCACCTGGAAACCATAGTTACTTTTCTATGTCTGTGTCTTTCTCTGTTTTCTAAACAAGTTTGTTTGTGTCATTTTTAAGATTCCACATACAAGCGATGTGATATGATATTTTCTTTCTCTTTCTGGCTCACTTCCCTTAGTATGCTGATCTCCAGGTCCTTTCGTGTTGCTACAAATGGCATTATTTTATTCTTTTTAATGGCTGAGTAGTATTCCATTGTGTGGAATACTTATTTACCAGTCGTCTGTTGATGGATATTTTGGTTGCTTCCATGTGTTGACTATTGTAAATAGGCACTTTCTTTTATATGGAGGATTAAAGGAACCCGTGTTGGGGGAGTGGAATGAAAGGGTGATGTGAACAGCCGATGACTCAAAGAATGTTTAACTCCTCAGGCGGGGGGGTTCTATGATGCCTCAGGCTGAGGGTGGGTCAAACTAGAAACCTAGAGGAAGGAGAGGACCTTAAGCAGAGTCTGACTAACAAGTAATTCACTCCTGTTGTTCCATGGACACAAGCAGCTCTGCTGATTATGTATGATCTGAGGAAGAGGAATTTGGAGGGATTGTGTCTGATGCTGTCACAGGTAAGCAAGGAGGGGCGCTCCTGAGTCTTATTTGAGTCACATAGAAAAGAAGGTTTCTTGCAATAAGCAGTTTCTTGAAATAAAAATTGGGGGGGAAAGCTCTTGACCTTCAGTGTCAACTTTGGAAATAAAAGAAGGAAAGAACATGTTAAAGTGATTAAATGACAAACTACATCGTTAGAGAAAATACTTTCAAACCACTTATCTTACAAAGTATTAGTAGTGGAATATATAAAAAAACTCTAAACTCAACAATAGCAATAACATCAAAAGAATAGAATACTTAGGGATAAACTCCACCAAGGAGATGAAAGTTTTATACACTGAAATCCACCCCAAAAAATGCTGAATGAAATTTAAAAAGACATAAATAACTGGCAAGACACGCCGTATTCATGGATTGGAAAACTTAATCGTGTTAAGATGTCAATAGTACTCAAAGCATTCGATAGGTTTGATACATGACTTTGAACATCCCAATGTTATTTTTGCAGATATAGAAAAATCCACTGTAAGATTCACATGGACTTTAAAGGTACCCCAAATGCCCAACATAGCCTTGAAAAGGATGAACAAAGCTGGAGGCTTCACACTTCTTGATTTCAAAGGTTACTACAAAAGTACATTACTCAAAACAGTGTGGTTCTGGCATAAAGACAGACATGTAGACCAACGGAGTAGAAAAGAGAGTCAGAAATAACCCCTCATGTATATCGTCAGTTCATTTTTAACAAAGGTGCCAAGGTTATGCAATGCAGAAAGCACAGAATCATGATGGCTACCAGGGACTGGGGGAGGGGGAAACAGGAAATTATTGATCAACAAGGAGAAAGTTTCATCCATGTAAGATGAATAAGCTGCAGAGATTGCTCCACAACATTGGACCTGAAGCCAACAATAATGTACATTTAAAGAAGGAGGATAGCGCTCATGTTACGTTTTCTTGTCACGATAGAATTCTAAAAACACGGTTGCGCTTCTCTAAGCAGTCTCACCTGTACTGGCAATAAGTGCTGAATAAGCATTTCCTCAGAACCGACCACGTGCTAGGCACTGTGAATTTCATAACTTTCAAAATCAGCTCTTCTCAAGGAGCTCAGCGAGATGGAGGAGACAGTTGAGTAAGGAGATTATTCCAAAGGAACACGAGAAGAACTGAGTTTGAGCTCTAATCCAGCCAGTCCACCAGGAGACTAGAGAAGGCTTCCTGAGCAGACGGCAGCTGAACTGTATGGAAAGATAAACGGAAGTTAGTACAGTGAAGACCACCTCAGGTGTAGGGAAGAACATTTAACGTACCCAGAAATGAGAGAACGTATGATGCTTTCCGATAACTGGGATGTTCCTCATGATTCACGGAACAGAAGGCGTAAGGTTTGGGGTGAGGTGTAGGGGTTGGAGACAGAAAGGGCTGAATCTGTAGGAAGGGAATGTATCGTAAAAGACTTCAAATTCCACACAAAGGAGTTTGGGCCACCCTGACAGCAACGGGAATCATGGCCTACTAGGGAGCAAAGGAGTGTTTGCTCCAGTTCTGTGATGGCAAAAATTTATTTAGTATTCATTTAGTCCATTTTCAGATGTTCCCATAATGTGAATTTGGGTGGTCGTGGGATGAGGGAATTTGGTGGTTGTGGAATGAGGAACTTTGTCCTACTTGAACATCTACTACGTGCCACACGTTATATCAGGAGTTTTTCATGTACAGGACCCTTTCTAATCTTCCCAATGTTGGTAGGTGTTGTTCTTCCCATTTTACAGATCATGAATCTGACGCTCAGAGAAGTCAGCAGACGTCCACGTTTTCAGAGGAGGTAGGTGAAAGATGTGTGATGGAGGCCATGCTGCCCCCAATTAAGAGACAATCAAAATGGCTTGGATTTCATAACAAATATACAAGTCAGCACGTTAGAATTTTACAGTTGATTGGGTTACCCAGAACTTAACAGACCTGTATATGACACTTGAGTTTTGCCTCCATTTTTCTGTGCTTGAACATTGAATAACAATGACTATTTATAGGCTTTTCTTCATCATGAATAGTGTTAGTTAAGTACTGCTTTTCTTCTGCATTTGTCCAGTTCCACCCACACCAAAATACTTCTACAAACTCCTAATTGCCTAACCCACAAAACTTGGGTTTTGACTAGGACCTATTCCATGACACAATCAAAGCATTTTTTCCAGTATGGATTTTCTGATGTCAAACAAGATGAGATTGCCAGTAGAAGGCCCTTGCACACTCACTGCATTCACAGGGGTTTCTCCACGGTGAATTCGATGATGGGGAATAAGATAAGATCTCCTCACAAAGGCTTTCCCACATGTTGCATTCATAGGACCTTTCCCAGTGATGCAAATGCTACTGGTCATTAAGAGCAGAACTCCACCTGCAATTTGTTCCACCTGAGCTACACAAATAGGTCTTCTCACCACTGTGAATTCTCTGATGTCCAAAAAAATGCACGACCTCCAACCAAAAGCTTTTCCACATTCATGACACCCATCTGGTATTTCTCCACCATGACTTTTTTGATGCTGAAAAGTTGTGAACTCCAAATAAACGCTGTTCCACAGCTATCACACTTAATAAGGCTTCCCGCACTATGAATTTTCTGATGCCCAATAGGAGATGAGCTCTGACTGAAGCCTAGCCCACATTCGTTACATTTATGAGCTTTTCCCCCTAGGATGAATGGTGAGCTAGCCAAGACACAGGATTCTGCCCCTGCCATCACCTCTTGACACACACACACACACACACACACACACACACACACACACACACAAATAGGTATGTTGCTTTAACATTTCCCATATACTAGCATATATTTTAAAGTGGGCAGGGAAGGAATAGTCCAGTTAGTAAATCAGGAAACAGAGACTAAGACAAGATAAATGCTATGTACTCACATTGCCTAGTGTTGACAAATCTCGGAATAGATTCCATATCTGAGAACTGTTGTTTTTTCACAACAGACAGACAAAATTTGTATTCAGACTTGAATAAAATTTCCTACTATATCTATATACTTTGAAAACTACATCCGAAATTTGAAACTTGTGAGGGAAGTTTAAAGAGAGACAGAGAGAGAGAGGACAATAAAGCGGGAGTATTTGTTTTTCGCAGTGCAGCAAGAATAAGGAAGCAAAGTCGAATCCTCCTCAGCCTTGAGAACGCATTCCAGGCTGTTAGACAGGAGGGAGTGAGTACTGTGGCTGAAGGAAATGGTGGAGCCTGGGCACAGTGTCCTGTATGGTTTAGACAATCGAATTTTCCTGGGTAGAGTTACAGCTTTATAGTCTTGGTTTGCAAGGAAGCTTTCGACAAACATCTCACCATGCACCATGTACTCCTTCTTAGACATCCCAAACTGTGCTCATTTAAGGTAACCCAGATGCCGCTACCATCATGTCACTGAGTCTCCAGAGTCTGACTGTACTAGGAAGAAGAAGGAAATAACCATTGGAATCACGAGTGTGTACTACTCTGGGTCACAGCAGGAAACAGAGGACACTCAGATTGTGTAATCTGAGGAGAGTCCAGTAGAGGAACTAATGCCAAAGGTGAGGCAGGGGTATAGGGATGACAACAAAGATAGCATAGCGCCTGACTGGAAGCTGAAGGGTCACTCAGCAATTCTGGGCCTGAAGGGATGAGGCAAAAGAACTTTTTGTATCTCCTGAGATCGAAAGGGCTGTGTGTAGAGGACCACGGTACAGAAGCTGAGACCTTGATTTGAGGGATGTAGGCAGTCAGTGATGGGCCCGCAAGAGGGAGCAGACAGGCAGAACATCACAGCATCACTCTCCTACCCTCTGATCTCCCGCCAGGGTTGCACATTGAACAAGCTCAATCACAAGCCGGAGGACAAAGTCCCCTCCCCTCTCCTGCGGGGCCCAGAGCAGGGCGGGAGGGGCGGGTGGATCTTGGGTGGGAGGTAAATATGAAACTCAAACCCCAGAGGATGTTCCGTTAGTTTGGATACATTTACCTAGTTTACTCAGGGCAGGGATTGCACTATACGACCCAGTGACTTAACCTTTTTGATCAATAATCTGTGAATCTTTGACAACATTTAAAACAAGACTCTCAGAGGAGGCTAAAATACAAACAGTGAAGTTAACGTGAACGGAGATTGGAAGGGGGAAAACATTCCATTTTTTATAGTGAAACAAAATGAAATTTTAAGAGAAATCTAACAAGAAAAACAGAGGTATATGAAGAAAACCATAAAGTCTTTTTGAAAGACAGAAGACTAAATCCAAGCTACTAGAAAGATAAACCATATTCTTTGATGGGAAGATTTAACCAATATCACAAAGGATCAAGCCTCCCTGAATTGAAATGTAACTAATTCAATAGTAACCAGAATACACACGATGTATTACGTTGGACTGTTACAAAATAATCCAAAGTTTATTTGTAAAAGTAAATGACTAAGAATAGGCAGGGATATTATGAAAAAGAACAACAGTGAGAGGCCTGGCCTTAGTGGATATCATTATACGATAATTCTCATAAATGTGTGTGTGTGTGTGTGTGTGTGTGTGTGTGTGTGTGTGTGTATGTGTGTGTGTGTATATATATATCTATATCTATATATGTATGTATATGTATGTCATAACAATATAAAATAAAGGTGATACTTCAATTCATGGTATAAATGACTATTCATAAAACTGAACTTCCATCTTATAGCATGTACAACACAGTACATCAAATACTTCAGGTGAACTTAAGTGTTAAGTATAGGAAATAAACAGAGTGAATGTTGCAAGAGGATCTAGAAAGTTATATGCACAATACAGGAGCCAGAGAAATCTACACTGGAATCTCTGCGGTTTAAAAAAATTAAAGACTGACACTTTTGCCTACACACAATTTTAAAATTTTGAATGACAAAGGATATCATCAATATACAAACAAAAACAAAGCAGGAAATAGAATTCAATAAAGTTGACAAAGTGTTAATATTCAAACTACGTAGAAAGTACTCTTACAAACGGACTAAAAAAAAGACAAGTTTTTAAAAGAATGGGAGTAGGATAAGAATCAGGAATTCTTTCTCAAAATTGCTTTGGTGACTTGGGGTGTTTACCTGAGGAAAGTGAAAATGCTAATTTGAAAAGATATATGCACCCCATGTTCACTGCAATATTACTGACAATAGCAAAGAGAATGGAAACAACCTAAGTGTCTATTGCTAGATGAGTGGATAAAGAAGATGTCAGATATATGTATATAGTAATATCACAGAGCCTTAAAGAGTGAAATCTTGCCATTTGTGACAACATGGATGAACCCTGAGGGCATTTGCTAAGTGCAGTAAGTCAGGCAGAGAAAGATAAATACCATATGATTTCACTTATATGTGGAGTCTAACAAAACAAACAAAGTCAAAACAAAACAAAACAGAATCAAGCTCATCGATACAGAGAATGATTGGTGGTTGCCAGAGAGGAGGGTTGTAGGAGTGGGCAGAATTGGTGAAGGGGTCAAAAGGTACCCAGTTATAAAATAAGTAAGTCAAGGTGGTATGTTGTATACCCTGGTGACTATAGTTAATAATACTGTATTGCATGTTTGAAAGTTGCCGAGAGATTAGATCTTAAAAGTGCTCATCACAAGAAAAAACATTTTTGCAACTATATATGGCGACAGATTGTGACTAGACATACTGCAGACACTTTGCCATACAGACAAATATTGAATCCTTATGTTGTACTCCTGAAACTAGTATGATGTGTGTCAATTATATCTCGATAAAAATAGAAAATTAAAAGTGTGATTGTGCACATTAGAAACTCAATTGATGGAGCAGAGGGAACACGTCCTAACTCATTCTATGAGGCCGGCATTACTTTAATACCAATCCAGACAAAGACGTTACCAGAATGGAAAGTTACGGAACAGTAAATCTCATGATATAGGTGCAAAAATCCTCAGCAATGTTTTACCAAATCAAACCTAAAGGTGTGTAATAAGAATTATACACCACAAGCAAGCGGGATTTATTCCAGTTACGTAAGTCTGGTTCAACATAGAAAATTCAGTTGATGTAACTCAACCCATCAACATAGGATCAAATAATCGTATCATTAAACGCTTAAAAACATTTGACAAAAATACAACAGCCATTCACAATAAAATTCTCATTGAAGTAGGAATATAGGGGAAATTCCTCAGCTTAATAAAGAACATCTCCCCCCAAAGTCTACGCATAACATCATATTTAATAGTGAGAAACTAGATGCTTTTCCTCTAAGATCAGGAACAAGGAAAGGATGCCCCTTCTCACCACTCCTGTTCAACCAGAAAGTCTTAGCTAATGCAATGAGAGAAGACAAGACAAGGAAAGGTATATAGATTGGAAAGGAAGAAATGAAAGTGTCATTTTTGGTGGATGACATGATTGTTCATGTAGAAAACTGCAAAGAATCAACTAAGTAAATATAGAAATAAACTCATGGAACTAATCAGCAATTATAACAAGGTCGTAGGATACAAGATTAACACACATAAGTCAATGTATTTCTTTTAGCCTGCGAAGAACACATGGAATTTGGAATTTAAAACAATAACATTTATATTAGCCCTCTCCCCCAAAGGAAAGAAATACTTAAGTACAAACCTAACGAAATATGTATAGAATATAGGGGGGAACTTTAAAAGAAAATGACAAAGAAAAATGAAATGAAGACAACCTACATTAATTGAGAGGTATTCCATGCCCATGGATTGGAAGACTCAGTGGTGTTAAGGTAACAGTTTTCCCTAACTTGATCTATAGATTCAATGCAATCCCAATCAAAATGTCAGAAAATGATCTTGTGAATCTTGACAACCTGTTTCTAAAATTTACAAGGAAAGGCAAAAGATCAAGAATAGCCAACGAAAGTCAGAGGACTGATACCACCTGGTCTTGCTATGAAGCTACACTGATCAAGAAAGTTTGGTTCTACAAAGGAAGAAACAAGTAGATGAACGGAACAGAACAGAGAGCCCAGAAAGGGACCCACACAAATAAAATCAAACGATCATTAGCAAAGACACAGAGACAGTTCAATGGAGAAAGAACAGTCTTGCCAACAAATGGTGCTGTAGTAAGCGGATATCCATAGGCAAAAAAAAAAAAAAAAAAAAGAAAAAAAGAAAAGAAAAGAAAAGAAAAGAAAAGTGGACCTAGACACAGACCTGATATCTTTGAAAAAAATTAACTCAAAGTGGGCCATAGATGTAAATGTTTGAAAAAAAGCCTGTAAAACTTGTAAAAGATAGCACAGGGTGAAATCTAGGTAACCATGGGTTTGGTGATGACATTTTAGATATAACAGTATGAAGGAAAAATCTGAGAAGTTGCAATTTATTAAAATCAAAAATTCTGCTTTGTGAAGGACCCCGTTAAGACAATGGAAGACAAGGCACATAGTGGAGAGAAAATATTTACAAAACGTATCTGACAAAGGACTTGCTTCCAAATGTATTTCAAGGGAATTGAAAATTAAAACAACAGTGATACCCTTATGTATCTACCACAGTGGCTAAAACCCCAAAAAATTGATATTCCCAAGTCCTGGCAGGGATGTGGAGTAACAGGGACCCTCATCTATTGCTGAAGGGAATGCAAACTAGTACAGCCATTGTGGAAGATATTTTGACAATTCCTTAACAAGTTAAACACAATTTTACCATATGATCTAGAAATCACACTTTTAGGTATATACCAAACAGATTTGGAAACCTGCACACAAATGTGCAGCTTTGAATTTATTTGCCCAAACTGGCAAGTGGTTAAGATGCCCTTCAGTAGGTGAATGGATAAACAAACAGCGGTACATCCATACAGTGAAATACTATTCAGTGATAAAAATAAACGAGCCATCAAGCCGTGAAAAGACACGAAGGAACCGTTAATGCACATTGTAAGGTAAAGAAGCTAGTCTGAAAAGGCTCCAACTGCATGATTCCAACCATACGATATTCTGAAAAGGGCAAAGCTATCAGGGGATACCAGATTTTCAGCATAGAGGTGGGTGGTGGCTGAGGGATGAATAGGTGAAGCACAGGGGATTTTTAGGATAATGAGACTATTCTTTTGGAAACCGTGCTGATGGATACCCGACTTGATGCATTTTCAAAATCCATCAAACTGTACAACACAAAGATCAAACATCAATGCAAACTATGGACCTTAGTTAATAACAAGGTGTTCGGATCGGCCTATTCAGTGTAATGAATGTATCACATTAAGGTAGGATCTTACTAATAAGGGAACCTGTGGGGGAGGCGCTATGAGACCTGTGCTCTCTGCTCAATATTTCTGTAAATCTCAAAGTATTCTAGAAAGTATTCAAAAATAGGCTATTAATTTGAAGAAATACTGAGCTGTGTGTCACATTGACATGACCCTCACTTCCATTCCGGAGTGTGCCTTGCTTCTCATGCCCCACAGGAAAGTAAGCCCAAACACAAAAAGGCTTTGAAAAAGAAAGAAAATGGAGGAGGAATGGGAATTGTCAGCTAATAATTCCCAGAAATCCCTCCATGTTGGCAACACCTTTGACATATCAGCCCCCAAATTCCTATAATTCATCCTGGAGCAGCTTTCCCAGCCGTCCATCTAGTTAAGACTGCAGATCTCCCCGTGGCCCAGACACCTGACGTCCCCATGCCTCACTGTCTTGTCACGGGACCATATTGCGTGCTGTCTCTGTGTCGTGGAATCCCCCTCCTCTCCCATCCCCATCCGCTGAAATCCTACACGTTCTCAAGACCCAGTTAAAGCACCATCTTCCCTAAGGCTTCAAATCATGTATTCATACAGCACCTGCCACCTTCCTCGGCCCTTCCCTGACATTCCAAGCCTTGGTGACAGCATTTGGCACATCAGCTGGTGTGCAGCACATACCCTATGTCCATCTCTCCCTCCTCCCATTGTCATCCATCCTCTCCCCACACCCTCAGGGAGGAAACAGAACCCTCAATAGATGAAATGGACAGCAGGCAGGAAATAGCTGAAGATCTGGATGTTGGATCAAAGAGTCTCACCACTTGTCACTGAAGAAGAAAGTAAAATGAGAAACATAGAAGACAAGAAGTTTGAAGATAGTTCAGAAGGACAGAAGAGAAAACAATGGAGAGGAGACATTTTTGATACAAGCAGTATTTCCAGAGCTGAAGAAATACTTCAGCTTTGGTATAAAAGGAGCCCACCAGGTAGGCACCAGGGTTCCTAAAAAAGGATCCACCCCAAAACATAGCCTGGAAAATGTACTAGCTTATCATTTCTTCACTCACTTGGCCAAGTGCTTTGGTCTTCCTCATCCTGGATTTCCCTTAAGTCTGGACCCATGCCATCTCTCCTTGTTCTTGCAGGCAAATCAGCTGAGGTGTAGGAATGCGAAACCCTGCTCAAGGAGAAAGGAAACATATGACTGGTGAGGCTGGGAACAGAGAACTGCCAGACATCAGTCCCAACTAATGGGTGAGCAGAAACCAGATGGTAAGGAGAAGAAATATTCAAGGAGACAGCCCAAAGGAAAGGCAAAGAGAGACCACGTGAGGATGTTAGGTTCCTACTGTATCTCCAGGCAAGGAGCTTATTAGAACCCTGGAACTACAAAATAGTAAACAGGTAAGTGCAATCAAGGGTTTTCAGCGCTATAATGTGAGCCAGAGACAAAATACAGAGATGCAAAAAGGAGAACAAAGTCCAGTGGTTCTCAAACGCTGCCCTTGGGCGTGCTGCATTTAGGAGCCACGTGGAGCTTCTAAAACCTGTTTTCTGGGCCCATCACTAGAAATGCTATTTGACAGTGAAGAAGGGGGCAAGGAGTCTTTATTTTTGTGTGTTCGCTGGTACATGTGGGGCACAGCCAATCTGGGATCCGGTAGCAGTCACGAGGGGAAGGATCTGGGGGCAACGCTGGGTAGGGAAATACTGGTTGTAACAAGGCTTCAGGGAGAAGAGGACCCCCCCCCCCAGCTGTTTATTGAAAGTCGAGTACATGTTTGCACGCGTGATGAAGCAGAGAGGAATGTGACCTTGGAGACAAGAGAATGCCTGCAGGGTCAATGAACTGCACACCAGTCTTGTAGGGCTAAAAGGGCAGATAAGAAGGGTAGAGGTGAGAGGTGAGAGGTGAGACCAAGGCAAGGGGCAGTCAGTACCTCCAGGGCTTTGAAACTTAAGCTAAAGACCATGGACTTTGCCTGGTTGAAAAAAAAAAAAAAAAGAGTGATCAATGAAGGAATGTGAGGAGAAGATTAATAGGGTGAGATGTGCATTTTGGAAATACAAAACATGAGTAGCAGTCTAAAGGACAGAATGGACAGGCCCAGACGAGGGGCGGAGAGACCAGTGTGGACAGTGATCAACAAAAATCAGACATAAGAAACTGCTCGGGAAGGATAAAATTGAATGTTGAACATGTTAAAAAGTTCAATAAAACGATCCCTTTTTAACATCAGAAAATCCTGTTTCTCTCACTGTGATTAAGCCATTTAAAAATCAATTCCCAATCATCAATGTGTTTCACTTGGCTGGGGGAGGGGCCCAACTGTGTCCATCTGATTAATGAATGAAACATGAGGTGTTTTCCCATAAGAGCTTATTTTATTTCTTTAAAGAATATTTGTAGTTTTCAGTGTACATTCTTATACTTGTTTTGTTAGATTTATTCCTAAATCTTTTATAACCTTGATGATGTAATAAGTGAGATTGTTCTCTTCATTTCATTTTCAAATGCTCATCGCTAGTGTATAGAAAAGCAACTTTTTGCCTATTGAGCTTGTACCCTGCAATGATGCTGAGCAGATGTATTAGTCACTCTATACTTTATTGGATTGCTTCCATTTTCATATACACCATACCACGTGCAAGTATACTTTTCCTTCTTCCTCTGCAATGTGTATCCTTCATTTCTGTTACTTACTCCTGGTTTGTTGAGACTTGCTATCATGAAAGTGTCAGATAATGCCAAATGTCTTTCTGTTTCCATTGGGATGATGGTGCATTTTTTTGTCTTCTATTCGATTCATACTGTATATTAAATTAGTAGATTTTCAGATGTTAAACCAACCATGTATTCTGGAGAAAACCTGATCATCGTGTATTTTAGTGTTTATGTGCTGCTGGATTCAGTTTGCTCACCTTTTGCTGAGAATATTTGCACTGGAATTCAGAAGACATGCTGTTCTGTAGTTTTCTTGTGATGTCTGTGGTTGTAATATCATGGTAAAACTGGTCTCATAGAATGTGGAGAAAAGTGTTCCCTCGTCCTCTAACTTTCAGAAGAGTCTTTGAAGAATTAGTACTAATTCTTAAGTTAATGTTTCAGGATTTTGGATTTTTCTTGTGTCCATTTCGGTAGTTTGTATCTTTCTAGAAATTTGTCAGTTTTACACTGGCTAATTTGTTGGCATCCACTTTTTCATAGGCACCTTATAATCCATTTTACTTTTATAAGATTAGTAGTGATATCCTCTCATTCTGACTTTTGGTATATGGAGTCTTGTCTCCTTTACTCTTACTCAGTACAGCTAAAGGACTGTCAATTTTGTTGCTATTTTCATAGAATCAGTATTTGGTGTGAGTGATTTTCATTATGTTTTTCCATTTCAAATGGTCTTGAGATTTTTTTATTTTGATACAATTTTTAAAAGTTATTTTCCATTTACAATTATTACACAATATTGGCTCTATTCCCTGTGTTGTACGATACAATTCTGAGCCTACGTTACAGTCAACAGTTTGTACCTCCCACTCCCACACATCTGTACTTCCCTTCTCCCCCCACCACTGGTACCCATTTTTTTGTTCTCTATATCTGTGAGTCGACTTCTTTTATGTTATATTTATCTGCTTGTTGTATTTTTTAGATTCAACATGTTAGTGATGCCAAGCAGTATTTTACTTTCTCTGTTGGCATATTTCCCGTAGCAGAATCTTCTCCAGTTTCATCCATATTTTTGTAAGATGAAGGATTTCCTTCTTTTATAAGGCTAGATGATATTCCTGTGTGTGTGTGTGTGTGTGCGCGCATGTGTGTGTGCGTGTGTGTGTGTGTACCTCACACTTTGTTTAAATGTTAATTCCCTGACAGACACTACCATTGTTTCCATATCTTGGCTGTTGTGAATAATGCTGCAAGGAACATCAAAGTTCAAATATCACTTCAAAATGTGGTTTTGTTTCCTGTGCATAAATAACCAGAATTAAGAGTGCTGGATCATATTGTACTTCTATTTTTAATTTCATGAGGAACCTCCATACTGTATTCCCTATTGTCTATACCAGTTTACATTCCCAGCAACAGTGCACAAGTGTTCCTTTTTTCCTACATCTTTGTCAACATTTGCTTTTTGTTTTCTTTTTTTTTAAACGTTTTTTATTGATTTATAATCATTTGACAATGTTGTGTCAAATTCCAGTGTAGAGCACAATTTTTCAGTTATACATGAACATATATATATTCATTGTCACATGTTTTTCTCTGTGAGCTACAATAAGATCTTGTATATATTTCCCTGTGCTATGCAGTATAATCTTGTCTATTCTACGATTTTGAAATTCCAGTCTATCCCTTCCCACCCTCTGCCCCCTTGGCAACCACAATTCTATATTCTATGTCTATGAGTCTATTTCTGTTTTGTATTTATGGTTTGTTTGTTTGTTTGTTTTAGATTCCACATATGAGAAATCTCATGTGGTATTTTTCTTTCTCCTTCTGGCTTACTTCACTTAGAATGACATTCTCCAGGAGCATCCATGTTGCTGCAAATGGTGTTATGTTGTTGGTTTTCATGGCTGAGTAGTATTCCATTGTATAAATATACCACTTCTTCTTTATCCAGTCATCTGTTGATGGACATTTAGGCTGTTTTCATGTCTTGGCTATTGTAAATAGTGCTGCTGTGAATATTGGAGTGCAGGTGTCATCCGGAAGTAGGGTTCCTTCTGGATATATGCCCAGGAGTAGGATTCCTGGGTCATACGGTAAGTCTGTTCCTAGTCTTCTGAGGAATCTCCATACTGTTTTCCATAGTGGCTGCACCAAAATGCATTCCCACCAGCAGTGTAGGAGGGTTCCCTTTTCTCCACAGCCTCTCCACCATTTTACATTTGTGGATTTTTGAATGATGGCCATTCTGACTGGTGTGAGGTGATACCTCATTGTAGTTTTGATTTGCATTTCTCTGATAATTATTGAGCATTTTTTCATGTGTCTATTGATCATTTGTATGTCTTCCTTGGAGAATTGCTTGAACACTCCCTTACACCATACACAAAAATAGACTCAAAATGGATCAAAGACTTAAATATAAGACAAGATACAATAAACCTCTTAGAGGAAAATATAAGCAAAACATTATCTGACATACATCTCAAACATTTTCTCCTAGAACAGTCTACTCAAGCAATAGAAATCAAAGCAAGAATAAAAAAATGGGACCTAATGAAACTTACAAGCTTCTGCACAGCAAAGGAAACCACAAGTAAAACAAAACGACAACCTACGGAATGGGAGAAAATTTTTGCAAATGAAACCGACAAAGGCTTGATCTCCAGAATATGTAAGCAGCTCATACGAGTTAATAAGAAAGAAACAAACAACCCAATCCAAAAATGGGCAAAAGACCTAAACATGCTTTTTGTTTTCATTTTGATGATAAACATCCTAACAGCTAAGACGTGACCTCAGTGTGGTTTTGATTTGCATAACTCTGATGATTAGTGATGTTGCACGTGGTTTCATGCTCTGTTTCAAATAAATTCAGTCCCCTTAAAGAGAGTCTCTATTAGGGAGAGCTACAGACTTCTCTGTATTTATAGCCTTCCTCTCTCCCTGGGCAGCACTCCTGCACCACTGCTCCAGAACTAGTGGTGGGGACAGGGGTCCTCTTCTCTTAGAGTGATACCCCTGCTCTACTAGCAGCACTCTAAGCAGGACTTGTAAGTCTTGATTTTCTCAGATTTACTCTCCAGTGTGGAAATCCTATCCAATAAGTGGGCTGGGACAAGGGTGATTGGGGCCCAGTATCCTTAGCCTGTTGTACCTGAGGTAGACCTATGTCCTATTAATGGGGCCAGGTGGGGTAAGGGAAGCACCAGATCTCTCACCTATGCTTGCCTTCAATAGGGCTTCATGAGAAATTCTGGCAGCCTGCCCCTCCCTCAGAAAAATAGGAGTGAAAAGGCAGGGGAGAGAGCTCCATCTTCTTGGCTACAGCTACCCAGAGTAGAGCTTCCATCATACAGAACCAGGGGTAGGGGGTGTAGAGTGGATTGTAGCTCAAATGCCTCTGTTCTTCCCAAGATTTAGTAGATTTTCATGAATTTTCAGTTACTCCATTTGCTGTATACCCTTTGAACAACCTCCAGAGACTTTAAGTGATTGTTTTATGTATATAATTTTTAGCAGTTTGATTTTTTTCCTCTGGGAAATGATCCATGGAGCTCCTTGTATCATCATTCAGGAAATGTTTCTCTTTTCCATTACATCATCATCATCATCATTATTATTATTATTATTATTATTATCATCATGAATTTCAGAATGATTTTATACAAAAGAAAGCAAAGGTCCTCCCCTAGCCCTGCTTATCAGAGGTAGCAATCTGCTAACATGTTTTCATAAGTATATGTGTATTATATTATTTGTAATATAAATTGTCAGAAATGGAATCATAATAAATTAAACTTATTTAAAAAATTACCTCTCTTCCACCACCACTGAATATTTTTCTCCCATTTCCCAAAGTAAATAAATACTTCCAAATAATTCTAGATAAAATCAATCAATTGATATGCAACTGCATATCAAATTTAATCAACTGAGAGCTGAATTCAATCCACTATCCTAGTGGAAACTTTAGCCCATGTCTCTCAGAAAATGACAGATCAGGAAGAAAAAAAATTAATATATAAAATTTGAAAAAAAATTAATAAGCATGTTATTCAAATAAACAACGAACAATAAAGAAATTAATATATATTGGATCATAAAAGAAATCTTAATGAATGTCAAAAAGCAGACATCCACACATTACAATACAAAAAATAATTAACAATGATAGTCTTCCCAGTTAAATCTATCCGCATAAATATATTTAAATGCCTTTCCAAGAAGATTCTTAGGTTAAGAAAAATTCAAAGCAACAATTACAAGCTAAAAATAAACCCTAGTAAAATACTACCAACAAATCCTGTGCATTTAATACTAAGAGTACCCAGAATAAAATTTACAGCCTTAAATATATTTACTACAAAAGCAAAGATTGAATATACATGAAAAAATGATTCAACTTAGGAAGCTAGAAAGACAACAACAAAATAATTATAACAAGAAGAGTATCAATAAACATAAAAGCATAAATTAAGGAAATAATAAACAAAACTAAAATAGCAATCCGTTCAACAAATATCTGGTTCTTTGAAAAAACAAACAGAAACATATTTGGCACACATGATTTTAAAAATAACAGATATAATTGGACAACATTAGGAATGAAAAAGGAGAATTTGAGGATTTTTTTAAAGTTTTAAAATGTTTATACAAATTTATACTAATATATTATAATAATCTAAATTACTACAATTGGCCTAAGAAAAAGAAACTTGAATACAGTAATAATCTGTAAAGAGACTGAGAATTAGTAAAGAAAAAAAGACACCTGAAAAGAAACTGTAATAATAGATAGCACAGATAATTATAATAGTGATGATTGTAATACCAATAATTATCACATTATATAAATTGTTTCATTCTATTTAAAAGTGTGAAAGCAACCCAAATTATTTTTCTAGTTTAGTATAACCCTGATACCAAAACCTGACAAGAGTTAATCTCAGTTTAGAAAATTGATGCCATAGTTATTGGAATAGTGTGATACCGATGCAGAAATAGACAAATAGGTCAATGTAACAGAATCTTCCATGTATGTATAAGAATTTAATTTAGGATAAAGCTGCCATTTCAAGTCAATGGAGAGAGGGTACAATTGAGATAGTTGTGGCTATCCATTTAGAAAATATAAAGATCCTTATCACAAAGCATTCATACACATACAAAAACATCTCAGTTGACTAAATATGATTCCTATAAAAAAAGAAAACCTTAAGAGCATTAGAAGAAAAATTCAGATTATTTTAATAATATTGGGTAGCAAAGAGCTTCTTTAAAGAATACAAAATGTGGGACATGTAAAAATATTCAGGATAGACTATCTGAATGATGAAAGAAACCATGATCAAACAATTAAGCGATGACAGCTTAAAACTCCACAGACATACTCCCCAGAGAAAAAAGCAAACTGGTGAAAACCGTTTTTTAAAAAAAACATTAAATGTCCCTGGATATTGTCCTAAGGGCAAACAGCAAATGAAAAAACAGTACTCAAAAAACCTATAAAACTCAGTAAAAACTGTGAGAGCCTGTGGTATTTGAACTATGACTTCCTCCCTCCCTCCTGTCTCCCCAGCTCAACTTGATATTAACTCTACTCCAGGTAGGTATGGGCAAGAAGATGGGGCTCCCTCTCCCCTCAGCTCCCAATGATTGGTTACCTATATCTCACTGGCAAGCGCAAGCCAGTAGTATTTCTCATCCTCCAATTCTGAATTGAAGAATTAATGTACAGAAATCAGTTGCATTTCTTTACACTAATGATGAATCAACAGGAAAAGAAAGTAAAGAAACAACTCCTTTTAAAATAGCACCCAAATTAATAAAATCCCGAGGAATAAATCTAACCAAGAAGGTGAAAGACTTATACATGGAGAACTGCAAAACATTGATTAAGGAAATTAAGGAAGACTTTAAAAAAAATGGAAAGGTATCCCATGTTCCTGGATTGGAAGAATCAATATTGTTAAAATGGTCACACTGCCCAAGGCAATCTACAAATATAATGCAATTCCTATCAAATTACCCAGGACATTTTTCACAGAACTAGAACAAATCATACTAAAATTTATATGGAATCACAAAAGACCCAGAACTGCTAAAGCATTACTGAAGAAAAAGAATGAGGCTGGAGGAATAACTCTCCCAGACTTCAGACAGTACTGCAGAGCTACAGTAATCAAAACAGCACAGTATTGGTACAAAAACAGACATATGGATCAATGGAACAGAAAAGAGAGCCCAGAAATGAACCCACAAACTTTTGGTCAATTAATCTTTGACAAAGGAGGCAAGAATATACAATGAAATAAAGACAGTCTCTTCAGCAAATGTGGTCAGGAATACTGGACAGCAGCATGTAAATCAATGAAGGTAGAACACTCCCTTACACCACACACAAAAATAAATTCAAAATGGATCAAAGACTTAAACATAAGACAAGACACTATAAACCTCTTAGAAGAAAACATAAGCAAAACATTATCTCACATACATCTCAGCAATGTTCACCTAGGGCAGTACATCCAAGCAATAGAAATAAAAGCAAAAATAAACAAATGGGACCTAGTGAAACTTACAAGCTTCTGCACAGCAAAGGAAACCATAAGTAAAACAAAACGACAACCTACAGAATGGGAGAAAATATTTGCAAATGATGAAACTGACTAAGGCTTGATCTCCAGAATATATAAACAGCTCATATGACTTAGTAAGAAAAAAACAAACAACCCAATCCAAAAATGGGCAGAAGACCTCAACAAGCAATTCTCCAAGGAAGAAATACAAATGATCAATAGGCACATGAAAAAATGCTCAATATCAATAATTATCAGAGAAATGCAAATCAAAACTACGATGAGGTATCATCTCACACCAGCCAGAATGGCCATCATTCAGAAGTCCACAAATGACAAATGCTGGAGAGGCTGTGGAGAGGCATATATACAGAAAAACTATCAGGTAAAGTATATTCTCACCGCTGGTGGGAATGCAGTTTGGTGCAGCCACTATGGAAAACAGTATGGAGATTCCTCAAAAGACTAGGAATAGACTTACCATATGACCCAGGAATCCCACTCCTGGGCATCTATCCAGAAGGAACCCTACTTCAAAAAGACACCTGCACCCCAATTTTCATAGCAGCACTATTTACAATAGCCAAGACATGGAAACAACCTAAATGTCCATCAACAGATGACTGGATAAAGAAGAAGTGGTATATTTATACAATGGAATATTATTCATCCATAAAAAATAATAAAATAATGCCATTTGCAGCAATGTGGATGTCACTGGAGAATGTGATTCTAAGTGAAGTTAAGCCAG
This sequence comes from Camelus bactrianus, assembly GCF_048773025.1. Taxonomy (NCBI): domain Eukaryota; kingdom Metazoa; phylum Chordata; class Mammalia; order Artiodactyla; family Camelidae; genus Camelus; species Camelus bactrianus. The sequence goes on from NC_133575.1 coordinate 39,862,941, forward strand.
ACAGAGAAAGAAAAATACCATATGATATCATTCATATGTGGAATATAAAAAAAAAAGACAAATGAACTTATATGTAAAACAAACAGACTCACAGACATAGAATACAAACTTGTGGCTTCCAGGGCAGAGGGGGGTGGGAATGGATAAACTGGGAGTTTGAGATTTGCAAATACCGACAGGTATATATAAAATAGATAAACAAGTTTATACTGTATAGCACAGGGAAATATATTCAATATCTTGTAGCTAAATGATGAAAAAGTATGTGAGAATTAGTATGCGTATGTTCATGTATGACTGAAGAATTGTACACCAGAAATTGATACAACATTGTAAACTGAGTATAGCTCAATAAAAAGTAATTATACTTTTAAAAAAATTAAATAAATAATAATAAAAAGTGGCTAAATTCCTGGTGAATGAGGCCAAGAGGTCAGGGGCTCCTTTCCTCCAACCAGTCCCCACTCATAGGAGGGATTCCATAAGAAAGGAGAATTCCTAAGCTCTCCACAAAAGGAACAGACTATTTAAGACAGAATATGGGAAAGTTCACATCAACTAAGAGAGCTCTTGAAAATGATAGTTCTTCTAAATTAAGAGTAATAAGTAAAACTACAGGCCAGCTATTTCACCAGAGAGAACCAGGAATAGAGACAGCTAAGAAAAGGCTTCTTGGGGTCTAAGTAAACCTCAAAGATGCTGCTAAAATATATTCCCACCTGAATTCAATTAGATCAGATTGTGGTGCAATTAATGCACCAGGGCATTGTTGAAAGCAATTGAAAAATAAATTGGCAATTAATGGAGCCTAGCCAGGTGAGAGAAATAACAAGTGAGGTAGACAGCTTAGCCGAGAGAGCAGAGGAGACAAAGAGAATTCTGTTAAAAACTCCTGTCATCCCAGGTAGTAATATGTATACTCAAGTCTGCACTGATTGAGGAGTGACAACCAAGGCTTCATATCTGAGGGAAATAGTCTAGCCAAGTCACTAAACAAATAAACAAGAAAATAACAACAAAAACAAGCCCCAGGAATTGGAAGTGGAATCTGGATCCAGAGTGCTACATATATGTTACCAAAATGTCCCAATTAAAAAAAGAATTAGGGAATATGCAAAGAAACAGGAAAAGTGGGACCCATTCACAGAAACAAAACCAGACAACAGAAACTGCCTGTGAAAGAGCCTATATGTTGGATTTAACAGAAGTTTTCAAATAAGCAAACATGAATATATTCAAAGAACTAAAGAAAATCATGCTTAAAAAAGTAAAGAAAGCTATGATGACAATTTCTCATTAAACAGAGACTATCCATAAAGAGATACAAATTATAAGAACTACCAAAAGGATAGTTTGGAGTTAAAAATGACAGTAATCAAAATGAAAAATTTGCTAGAGGGGCTCAATAATAGATAGGAGTTGCCAGAAGAAAGAAGACAAATTTGAAAATAGAGATTATTGAGGGGAGGACATAGCTCAAGTGGTAGAGCGCATGCTTAGCATGCATGAGGTCCTGGGTTCAATCCCCAGCACCTCCTCAAAAAATTCATAAATAACCGTAATTACCTCCCCACCACAAAAAGAAAAAAAAAAGAAGAAAAAAAACTACAGATTATGCAATCATAAGAACAGAGAGGAAAGAGAATGAAGTGAAATGAACACCTTGTCAGAAAAACGGGAAACATCTTATAAAGAACCAACCTACATGTAATGGTATTACCAAGAAGGAAAGGCCACAAAAGTAGAAGAAGAAATAATGACTAAAATTTTCTGCAAAACGTTAATATACACATCCCGGAAGGTCAAAAAACTCCAAGAAGTTTAAATACAGAGAGATCTATACCCAGACACCTCACAGTGAAAATGCTGAAAGCCAAAGATAAAATCCTGAAAGCAGCAAGAGAAATACAACTCATGTACAAGGCAAACCCATTAAGACTAACAGGGGATGTCTTATTAGGGGAAAAAAGAAAAATAGATGCTTGAAACAGTGGGACAATATATTCAAAGTGCTAAAGGGAAAAAACTGTCAACTAAAAATCTATCCTGCAAAACTATCTTTCAAAAATAAAAGCAAAATAAAAACCCCAAGGTAAACAAAACTGAGAAATCAATTGCTGACAGGCCTATCTTTAAAGAAATTGTAAAGGCATTTCTTCAGTTTTAAAGCAAGCAAACCTAGATATAAATTCAAATACACATGAGAAAACAAAACACACTGGTAAAACTTGCTACAAAGCAACAGTAACTAGGACAACATGATACTCACAACAGTATAGATGTATAGGTTAGTGGAATAGAATTGAGAGTCTAGTAATAAATCCTTATGTTTATAGTAAATTGACTTTTAAAAAAATTATTGAAGTATGGTCAGTTTACAATATTGTATCAATTTCTGGTGTACAGCATAATAGTTCAGTCATGCATATACATACATACATTCATTTTCATATTCTTTTTCATTATAGGTTTCAATTGACTTTTGATAAGGGTGCTAAGACAGTTAAAGAAAGAAGAGTCTTGTCAACACATGGTGCTAAAATAACTGGACTTCCACATGGAAAAGAATGTATTGGATGCCTCTGTCACACCACATACAAAAATTTGACCCATAAAAGGAGCAAAGATCTAAATGTAAGAGCTAAAAGTATAAAACTCTTAGGAGAAAACAGCAGTACAAATTTCTTGATCTTAGATTATACAATGGTTTCTTAGACATGACACCAAAAGCACATCTAAAGAAAAAAATAGATAAACTGCATATCTTTATTTACTTTGGGGGAATATCTTTAAAATGAACAGCTTTTGTGCTTCAAAGGACACCATCGTTTGGTGAAAAAAAACCCCCAAAGAATGGGAGAATATACTTGAAAATCATATTTCTGATAAGGGACTTGTATCAGGAGTATATAAAGAACTATTACAATTCAACAACAACAACAAAAAAGCCAAATAACCCAATAGAAAAATGGGCAAGGATCTGAATAGATTGTTCTCTAAAGAAGATATACAAATTGCCAATGGGCACATGGAAGAAAAAGGGCTCAGTGTCATTAGCCATCAGGCAAATGCAAATCACAACCACAATGAGATACCAGTTTAAATCAATGAAGATGACGATAATAAGAAAAATATTAACAGTGTTGTTGGGGATGTGGAAAAATTAAAACTGTCATTCCCATCATACTGGTGGGAATATAAAATGACGCAGTTGCTTTGAAAAGCAGTCTGTTAGTTCTGCAAAGTGTAAATATAGAGTTGATATTTGATCAAACAATTCCTCCTCCTATATATAAGCAAAATAAATGAAAATATATGTATATACAAATGCTGACACATGAATATCCATAGAAGCACTATTTACAGGATCCAAAAAGTGGAAACACCATAGATATCTATCAATGGAGGAAGGCATGAATAAAATGTAATATATCAATACAATTGAATATTATTTGGCAATAAAAATAAATGAAGTATTCAAAGATGCTACAACATGAATAAAATTTAAAAACATTATCTTAAGGGAAAACAATCACAAAGGACCATATATTGTATGATTCCATTTTTAATAAGTATCCCAAATAGGCAGATCTACAGAGACAGAAAGTAGATCAGTGGATTCCTAGGCCTAGTGTGGACTGGGCATTGGGCAATAATGGCTAATTGGTGAGGGGTTTCCTTTTGGGTGACAAAAATATTCTGAAATTGTTTGTAGTGATTTTTGTACAACTCTGTGAGTTAATTCTTTAAATGGATGAATTGTAAGGTATGTTAACTATATTTCAATAATGCTTATCTGCAAAATATATGGTAATATATATGACTTAGCATTAACATTGATATTAAATAAAGTACTCATACAATAAGAAAAAAGAAACAATCCTATAGACACATAGATAAACAATACAAAGGGAACATCCACAGAAGGGGGGATAGATGTCAACAAATATGTGAACAGAGAATTAACATCACTAGTTAGCAGGCAAATTCAAATTAACCCAATCATAAGATATTTTATACCATTTGTTTGTTTATTTTTATTGAAGTATAGTCAGTTTACAATATTGTGTCAATTCCTGGTGTACAGCATAATGTTTCAGTCATACATATATTCCTTTTCATGTTCTTTTTCATTACAGGTTACTGCAAGATATTGAATATAGTTCCCTGTGCTGTACAGAAGAAGCTTGTTGTTTATCTATTTTATATATAGTAGTTAGTATCTCAAACTCCCAATTTATCCCTTCCTACCCCCTTTACCTAGTAACCTTAAGATTGTTTAATATGTCTGTGAGTCTGTTTCTTTTGTAGATGAGCTCATTAGTGTCCTCTTTTTCCTTTTTTTTTTTTTTAAGATTTCACATATGAGTGATATCATATGGTATTTTTCTTTCTCTTTCTAGCTTACTTCACTTAGAATGATGATCTCCAGGTCCATCCATGTTGCTGAAAATGGCATTATTTCATTCTTTTTATTGTTGAGTAGTATTCCATTGTATAAATATAGCACAACTTCTTTACCAATCATCTGTTGATGGACATTTAAGTTGCTTCCATGTCTTGGCGATTGAATATAGTGCTGCTATGAACACTGGGTGCATGTATCTTTTCAAATTAGAGTTCCCTCCAGACATATGCCCAGGAGTGGGATTGCCGGATCATATGGTAAGTCTATTTTTACTTTTTCTGAGGAATCTCCATACTGTTTTACATAATGGCTGCACCAGACTACATTCCCACTAACAGTGTAGGAGGGTTTCCTTTTCTCCATTTTGATTGTCCAAAAGATTAGAAAAGACTAAAAAAAATTGATAATATATTGTTTGGGGGATATTATGGGAAAATGTGCCCTCTTAATTGCTGTGAAAACTGTTAAAACTGTTCTGAAGTGTGACTGAGCAATATGTATCAATATTTAAAATATTCTTATTATTTGACTTGGTCATTCCATTTGTAGGGTTTTAGCCTACAGAAACACATCTCCTAATATGTAAGAATATATGCAGAAGGATGTTCTTACTGCAGCATTATTCCTAACAGTGAAAATCTAGAAATAGCTTAAAAAGTTATCATTAAGGAACGTTTAAATAAAACATGGCATAACCACACTATGGAATATTGGGGATGGTTATTAAAAAGACTAAGATAAACTTATTGCCTCTGGAGAAGGGGCTGTGATTGGAGGTAATGGTCAAGTGGAATATTAGATTAGATAGATAGATATAGATTTAGGTTTAGCTGTACAGAAATATAATCATCCCAACCAATTTTCAGTGTATGATTCAGTAGCATTAAACACATTAACGTTGTTGTGCAATCATCACCAACAACCATCTCCAGAACTTTTTAATCACCTCGAACTGAAACCCTTTACACATTAAAAAAAACTCCCCATTCCTCCATCCAGCCCCTGGCAACCACCATTTTGTCTCTATGAATTTGACTACTCTAGATACCTCATATAAATGAAATCCTACAATATTCGTTCTTTTATACCTGAATTATTTCCCTCACCATCATGTCTTCAAGGTTCATCCATATTATAGCATTTTTCAGATTTCATTTCTTTTAAGAATGAGTAACATTCCATTGTGTGCATATACCACAGTATGTTTATCCACACATCTGTTGATGTACATTTGAGTTGTTTCTACCTTTTGGCTATGGTGAATAATGCTACCATGAACATTGGTGTTCAAATATCTGTTCAAGTCCCTGCATTCAGTAGTGGAATTGCTGGATTGTAAGGTAATTCTGTTTAACTTTTTGAGTGTTCATCATAATGTTTTCCACAGCAGCTGCACCATTGTGCATTCCCAAAAGCATAGCATAGAATTCTAATCTCTCCAGATACTCACCAAAACTTATTTTCAGTTTTTTGCTTTTATTTATTTATGTATTAATAGCCATCCTAATGAGTATGACATTGCATCTCATAGCGGTTTTGATTTACAGTACTACTGATAAATGATGTTGAGCATCTTTTCATGTACTAATTGGCCAGCTACCTATCTTCATTGGAAAAATGTCTATACAAATCCTTTGCTCATTTTTACATTTATTTGTTTGTTTGTTTTTGCTGTTGTTGAGTTATAGGAATTCTTTATATATTCTGGATATTAGTGTCTTATCAAACATATGCTTTGCAAGTATTTTCCCTCCTTCCATGTGTGGCCTGGTCACTCTGGCCTTACAAAAATGCTAACCAATGTTCTTCAAGTTTTAACAAAAGAATGCCAAAGAGCAACCTGAAAGCATATGAAAGTATAAATCTCACTGACAAAGGTTAATATATAGACAAATACAGAATAACATAATATTGTAATGGTGATTACATGTAAATCACTTTTAACCCTAATATAAGGGTTTTAAGACAAAAGTATACAAATAATTATAATCATAAAAATCTGTCAATGAATACACAATATAAGGAGTAAATTCTGACATCAATAACAAATTGTGTGGAGGGAGTGAAAATTTTGGTATGTGACTGAATTTAAATTGTTATCACCTTAAAATAGACTCTTATAACTATAAGAAGTCTCTTGTAAGTCTTATGTAAGTCTCTTGGTGACCACAAAGAAAAATATCTATAGTAAATACAAAAAAAGTAAATAAAAAAGAACCAAAGTATTTCATTACAAAAAATCATCAAATCACAAAGGAAGACAGCAAGAGAGGAAGAGAGGAATAAAAGAATAACAAAACAGACAGAAAACAATAAAATGGCACTATTAAGTCCTTACCTATTAATAATTACAGTATCACTTATGTGTGGAATATAAAAAATTGATGAAAAGGAACTTATTTATAAAACAGAAATAGACTCACAGACATAGAAAACAAACTTATGGTTATCAAAGGGGGAATGGGAGAGGGGTAAATTATGGATTTGAGATGAATGGATTTACACCATTATGTATAAAATAAACAACAAGGACCTGCTGTATAGCACAGGGAACTATATAGTCAATATCTTGTAAAAACCTATAATGGAAAAGAATCTGAAAACTATATATACATATACACATACATACATATAACTGAATCACTTTGCTGTATACCTGAAACATTATAAATCAACTATACTTTAATAAAAATTAAAGTAAATGGATTAAACTCACCAATCAAAACATATATTGGCTAGATGGATTAAAAAAAAACCCAGGTCCAACTATATATTGTCTCATGAGACTCACTTTTAAGAACACACATAGCTTGACTATGAAAAGATGGAAGAATATATTCCATTCAAATGGTAATCAAAAGAGAGTAGAAATGGCTATACTTATATCAGACAAATAGAGTTTAAGTCAAAGATTGTCACAAGAGACAAAGAAGGTCTTACATAATGATAAAAGGGTCAATTCTTCCTTTTCAGATAATGGTTACCTTTGGAAGGAGGTAAGAGAAGTTTGATAAGCAAGGGCACATTAAGGACTTCCATAATGCTAGCAATATCCTATCCTGTGGTTATTTTGACGTTCATTTTATAACTGTACATTATATCATATACATTAACTTATATACATTTTCAGTGTATGCATATGTTTCCCAGTAAAAAGTTGTGTTTAATGCTTACAGTGCTATCACAGGGAGGTACTGGAGCAGAAGAAAAGATCTAACTCAGATTATAAACAGGAGGAGAAGGGATAGTTAGGAAAGCCTTCCTAGATAAAAATGTCATTTTCCTACTTAAAATACTGACCCTCCCCTACCCTTGGGATAAAGGTACTTTAGAACAGTGTATGTGATTGTGCATGATATGTCTCTGGTGTCCTTTATTTTTTTCTGGTGCCCTTTAAAGCATTATCTCTCACCACTCTTGCTCTGTCTTCTCCACTCCAGCTATATACTAAATTACTTGATGCTTGAAGCTTCTTGAACAAAAGTCAGCTTCCAGATTTTTAGTGACGTTACTCTTTTTGCTGGAACTGATTTTCCTCCTAGATCTGGTTAATTCCACTTCATCCTTCACTAGAGGGTAAGATTTGTATCTGTTTTTGTTCAATACTGAATTTCCCGCACTTAGAACAGTGCTTGGTACAGAGTAAGTGCTCAATAAATCTTTGGTGGATGAGTTTGAATTAATCAATTCATTCATTTAAAATTTAGCTAAAACATTTCATTTTCTGGAAACTCTACCCTGATCTTCCATAGGATGAGTTTGATGTCACTTGTCTGTGCTTACATAGATAAGACCCAGTGCTTTCCCCTATGACAGCATATATCACCTACTACTGTCCTTGTGTGAATGCGTCTCTAGACTAAGATAAGATCCTATAGGGCAGAAATTTGAATGTTTTAATTCTTGTTAGCAGTCTCAAGTCCTCTACCAAATATGACAGTGCCTGGAACAGTGTGGGCAGTCAGGAAATGTTACTTGAATGTATGTAAAGGAGGCAGACATAAAATGCTGAACTTTGGAGGATATGTAGAAAGCAGCAAGACAGCTGAACTGAAAAAGTCTTGTGTATTCAAGAAAATATAGGTATTTCAGTGATGTTTCTCTGTCTCCCCTACAAGACTGTGAGTTTCTTAAGGACAAGGATATCAATGTCAAGGATACTGTATTTTATTTCAGAAGTTATTCAACTTTTTTTGTCTACTGTATGACAGGCATTATTTTACATATCTAGGATACACTGGTTAGCACAAAAGACAGAATCTCTGCCTTCAAGGAACTTATTTTAGTATGGCAGACAGACAATAATAAATGAACAAATGTAAGGCAGTGATACCCTATGAAGAAAAATAAACCTGGATAAGGGGGTAGAGAATTATAGAGATGCTACTTCAGATCGGGTGATTAATATCTCCAAAACCTAGCACTGTGCCTTGCATATGGTAGGGACTCAATGTATGTTGAGTGGATGAATTAATAATGAAAGATAGATAAGGGGAAATAAATAAAGCACTGAAAAAGGAAGATTATCCCAAAGCTTAAAAGAACACAGGGAAAAGGGTACATTTCGCTTACCAAGTGAGGCTATGTTTCCATAATTCTCCAGCATCACATCTCTACAGAGAGTTCTCTGGGAGGAGTCAAGTTGACTCCATTCCTCCTCTTTGAGATACAGATCTACATCCTCGAACTCCACCATGTCCTAAAACAATAGAGACAAACCCATAGCTTGGCTACATAATGGAGGACAAAAGCTTCTGTATTAATGAGCAGTGGATAGACAGAAAAGGGGTTGTAGTTTCTGAATGTGCCTCATTCACACAGGGAAAAGTCTATAAGATGAAACACAATGGAAAAAGCATACAGGGATATATCACTTTATCGTGCTATGCTTTACTACACTTCAAAATAGTGCATATTTTTACAAATCGAAGGTTGGTGGCAACCCTGCATTGACCAAGTCTATGGGTGCCATTTTTCTAACAGTATTTTCTCACTTTCTATCTCCGTGTCACATTCTGGTAATTCTCACAATATGTCAAACTTTTTCATTATTATTATATTTGTTATGTTTATCTGTGATCTGTGATCTTTGATGTTACTACTACAAAAAGATTACAACTCACTGAAGGCACTGATGATGGTTAGCATTTTTTAGCAATAAACTATTTTATAATTAAGGGAGTTCGTTATTTAGACATAATGCTATTGCGCACTTAATAGACTACAGTGTATTGTAAAAAACTTTTATATGCACTGGGAAACCAAAAAATTTGTGTGACTTGCTTATTGTAATATTCACTTTAGTGCAGTGGTCTGGCACTGAACCTCCACAAGCTAGGGATGCATCTACTGCTCAGGCAGGAGGCTTACCTTGTAGTGCTCATTTTCCCAGCTATGTCATGAGAATACACTGGAACCAACAAGAGCCAATGCACTTGGCTAACATAGTAACTTCACTGTTAGGATAACACCTAAGGAAGAACCCACAAATAGTTGACCATGGAACAGGATAAGACCAGGTACCTGAGAGACAGAGATGAGTCATGAGCACCCTGCAGGAAAGAGAAGCTGCAGAAAATAGCTGAGACCAAACTGAGGCAACAAGGGCAGACCTAAGGAAAAGCAGAGGGAAAATGTGCTTAGCTGGGATCTGGATTTCAGTAGTTCAGTAGCCTTTGCCTAGTTACCAGTGCTCCTCTCTGAAGAAAGAAGGAAACTGGGGAGTAGGAAGAGCTGAGGAAGATGAAAAACAGGCCATGAATAGAAATCAATCCTCCTCTGAAGTTCTGTGGCAAGGAAATCCAAGATGGGCTCTTCTCCGTGCCTGTGCTGAAAAGACATCACCAACAGTGTTTGGAGGTAACTTTCCTTTACCTTTCCTGAACTGGGGACTAATTTCTCATAGACCTAAATCTCACACAACCCTGAAGACTTTCTTTGTACCTGGGCTATAGGAAAGGCTGGAGCCAGCATTATTCATGTGGAGAAGCATCAGCCCTTCACATGTTCCTTTTATCTTTAAAACTTTGCCTCCTCCAGGAGTAATCTGTCCTCTACTGCTAGAAAATGCTAAGGCCATTTTAAGCCAATTCATTCAACATATATGGAACACAAGATCAGATATAGGATAAAAGACAAAAGACTCAGTCCTGCCCTCAAAAAGGTCACAATGTAGCACAGAGATCTAAACTCCTTGTGTACATCAGAAATGCTATGCCCCACTTATAGAGATCTGAATCCAATTAGTCTGGCGAAGTGACTAGACAGCTTCATGTTTTAAAACATTCATTGGTGATTCTAATTTGCAAGCAGGGTGGAAAACTATTGGTCTTGTGTAGTGGTTCTGTAATTGTGGTCCCCAGGGCAACAGCATCAGTATTACATGAGAACCTGAGTTTAAAATACAAATTTTCACCACCCTCTTAATCTACTGAATCAGAAAGTATGAAGGGGAGATCAGAAATACGTATTTCAACTAGCCCACTAAATTATTCTGATGCACACTTGAGTTTATAAAAATTAATACTGTTAAATAGTCTTTATTATATTTTTCTGGTCATAAAATATTTATTAAGGTATACTTTAGGGAATATAGTCACTTTAAAATTTAGGATCACAATATGAAGCAATTTCAATCCCCTCAAAAAGTCAGCCCAGTCCTCAATGCTTTGCAGCTGTATTTACCCAGAGTAAAAAGTACATTTTATATTACAAGGTAATTAATATATATATTTTGAATTAAAATTTTCGTAAAACAATACCTAACTTTAATACATGCAAGGCATCAATACTTGCTATTCTATTCCATTATATTTTAATTTTTTAAAGGAATTATTGGTAATAGGTCAACATCTTTCAGTGAAGTGAGGACCTCTGTGAACTCATTCTTCCACACAAACAAAGAAATTTCTGGCAGAATAACTAAAATCAATCATTTCATAACTCTGAAAATTAGCCAACTCCACAGAAAAAAAAAGAAAATCATCTATCTAAGAAAAACTACTGAACCTCAAATAAGACAGTAGGAACTGTGGTGTTTTATCATTTCTATATTCCTTCCCCTTGCAGCTCAAGAAAGTAATGAAACAAATACTGACTGCTGCTATTTAGCAGCAAGAAAGATGAAAATAAAAGATAAGAAAACAAACACTGGAAGGGGGTTCTGACACCAGAGTTGTTACAACATGTTATTTAAAATGTCCAGTTTTCAACAAAAAATATATGATAACCAAAGAAACAGAAAACATATGTCATATATACAGGGAAATAAACAACAGAAAATGTCTCTGAGAGGGACCAGATGTTGAACTTAGTAGACATAGACTTTAAGTCATGTATTATTAATATTTTCAAAGAACATATGGGTAAAGAATTTGAAGAAAGTATGACAACTATGTCTCACCAAATTAGTAAATCATAATGAAAAGATAAATATTTTTTAAAGATTCAAATAATAATTCTGGAGTTGAAAAGTATAATAAATTAAGCAAAAAATTTAAAAGAGGTGGTATATATACACAATGGAATATTAGTCAACCACAAAAAATGAAATATTGCCATCTGCAGCAACATGGATGGACCTAGAGAATATTATACTTAGTGAAGTAAGTCAGACAGAGAAAGACAAATACTATATGATATCACTTATATGTGGAATCTAAAAAATAATACCAATGAATCTATATACAAAACAGAAACAGATTCACAGACATAGAAAATTTATGGTTACCAAAGGGGAGAGGGAGGGAGGAGAGACAACTTAGGAGTATGGGATTCACAGATTAAAACTACTATACATAAAATAGATAAGGAAGAAGTATTTACCATATAGCACAGGGAAATTATATTCAATATCTTGAACAACATATAATGGAATACAATCAGAAAAAAAAAACCTGAATCACTATGCTATACACTTGAAATTAACACAATATTGTAAATCAACTATACTTCAACTGAAAATACAAATGTATATACAAAACTGAAACAGACTCACTCTCACAGATATAGAAAACAAACTGGTGGCTATCAATGGGGAGAGAAAAGCAGGGAGGGTCACATTAGGATATGGAATTAATTGATACAAACTACTATGTATAAAACAGATAAGCAGCAAGGATATATTGCATACCACAGAGAATCATAGCCATTCATCATCTTGTAATAACTTTTAATGCTGTATAATCTGGAAAATTACTGAATCACTATGCTGTACACTTGAAACTAACATAACATTGCAAATCAACTATACTTCAGTTAAAAAAGCATGATCCAATTTGTACGGTCAACTAGGGACCTGTCAGATTAAAAGACACACATTGAAGATAAATGGATAGAAAATGAAATACTACGCAAATAGTTAAAAAAAAGAGAGAGAGAGAGAACTGGAGTGGGTATATTAATATCAGACAAAATAGACTTTAAAAAGAAATTTTTACTAGCAACAAAAAAAGATACTTTATAGTGACAAAGGTTTCACTATGGAAAATTAACAAATGCAATATACATGCATCTACAGGAAACAATACATGAAGCAAATACTGACATAAATAAGGGCAGAAAATGATAAAAATAACATTTCAGACTTTAACACCCCACTTTTAGTATCAGATAGGACAACTAGGCAGAAGATCAACAAGGATATGAAAGACTTGAGCAACAACATAAACCAAATTGACATGACAGATATCTACAGACCACTCCACTCAACAATAGCAGATTAAACATCCTTTTCAAGTGTACATGTAATATAATCTAAAACAGATAATATAGTAGGTCATGAAACAATGTCAGTACAGTCATACTTAGGTGATATGGTGGGCTCAGTTCCACATCACCACAATAAAGTGAGTATCTCAATAAAGTGAGTCACAGAAATTTTTTTGTTTCCCAGTGCATATAAAAGTTCTATTTATACTATACTATAGTCTATTAAGTATAAAATAGCATTATGTCTTTAAAAATGTATATACCTTAATTTTAAAACATTTTATTACTAAAAAATGCTACCCAGTATCTGATGATGCAGGGTTGCCACAAACCTGCAATTTGTAAAACAAACAAACAAACAACAACCCCCCCATAATATCTACAAAGCACAATAAAACACAGTATGTCTGTATATTTAAAAAGATGGAAAACATACAAATTATCTTCTCCAATCACAATGTAATGAAATTAGAAAAAATAAGAAAATAAATTTAGGAAAATCACAAATATGTGGAAATTAAACTCTCACATAACTAATCATTCAATGAAAAAAAATCACAAGGCAAATTAGAAAATACTTTGAGGTGCATGAAAATGAAAACACACACAAAAAATGGAATGTAGCTAAAGCAATGCTCAAAAGGAAATTTATCACTGCAAATGCTTATATTAAAAAAAAGAATAAAGATTTTAACTCCATACAGTAGACTTCTACCTCAAGAAACTAGAAAAAGAAGGCCAAGTTGCCCAAAGCAAGCAAAAGGAAGACTAGACAAATTTTAGACTAGAGTGAAAACAAATGAAATAGAAAAAGAAAACCAATAGGAAAAATCAATGACACTCAAATTTAGTTCTTTGAAAAGATAAAAAAAAATTGACAAAACTTTAAATAGACTGACCAAGACACATAAGAGAGAGGGCATAAATTACTAAAATCAGGAATGAAAGAGGGACCACCAATAAATCTTACAGAAATAAAAAATGTATAATAAAATATAATAAATAATTGTATGCCAACAAATTAAATAATTTATATGAAATGGATATATTTAGAAACATTCAAACCCTCAAAACTAACTCAAAAACACAAAATCTGAATAGACCTGTAATAAGTAAAGAGATTGAATTAGTAGTCAAAACACTTTCCACAAACAAAATCTAGGATCAGGTGACTTCACCAAATTCTACCAACTTGTTTAAAGATGAATTATTACTAATCCTTCACAAACTCTTCCAAAAAATAGAATAGGAAGGAACACTTTGCAATTCATACTATAAGGCCAGTATCACATTGATACCAAAAACAAAGATACAGCAAGGAAAAAAATTAGACCAACATTCTTTATGAGTATTGACATAGATAATTTCAACTAAAATATTAGTAAGCCTAATTCAGCAATACATAAAAGGTATTGTACATCATGACCAAGTGAGATGAATCCCAGGGATGTAAGGATGTTTTACCATCCAAAACCTAATTTATATAACATACTGTATTAATAGAATAAAGGACAAAACCACATGATCGTATCGATAGTCTAAGGATCCATTTTTGAAAACTCTCAGCACACTTGAAATAGAACAAACTTGCTCCACCTGATAAAGGCATCTATGAAAACCTCACAGCTACCATCATACTTAATTGTGAAAGACTAAATGCTCCCTCTCTAGTATAAGGAAAAAAGACAAGGATGTCTGTTCTTGCTATCTCTATTCAACATTGTACTCAAAGTTCTAGCCATGAAAATCAGGCAAGAAACAGAAAGATTGGAATCCAGATTGGAAAGAAAGATGGCATGATCCAACACATTAAAAGGCTTAAGGAATCAACTAAAAAACCATTAGAGCTAATAAATGAGTTCAGCAAAGTTTCAGGGTACAAGATCATACAGAAAATTAAGGAGAAGGGTATAGCTCAGTGGTAGAGTGTATGCTTAGCATGCACAAGGTCCTGGGTTCAATCCCCACTACCTCCATTAAAAATAAATAAATAGGGAGCGGACAAGATGGCAGAATAGAAGGACACTCTTAGCTCACCTTCTCTGATGAATACACCAAGATAGACATCCATGGAACTACACATTCACTCAGAACACCTGCTGAACTTTAACAGAATATCACCTTCTTCAAAAGACAAAATTCCTCACAAGTCTGGTAAGAGGGAAAAGAAAAGAAGAAGAAAAAGGAAATTAGTGCAGGACCTGTCCCATGGGGAAGGAGTGGCAAAGAAGGAATACTGTTCTTATGCTGGGATGCCCCCTCTCCAATGGAGAGGTCACTGGGGACAGAGGGGTGCACCGAGGCTTAGAGAAGTGCAAAGCAGCTCCTTGGCTGACAGAACTGAGAGAAACTGGCACAAAGGGTCCCTTTGATACCCAGCCTTAGATGCGACCAGGCAGGGGTGGGCTGGGACTGTCTGCCTGAGCCAATCAGAGGGCTGGGGCCTACTGCACAGAAGCAGCCTCAGGGGGCTGAAGTGTGCTGTGCAGCGTGGCTGGGAGTGTATACAGAACAGAATAGCCTGGATTCCCCATTAAAAAAAAAAAAACAAACACTGCTGGTGCACGTTGAGGGAAGGGGTGCAACACAGCTAGGCCAAAGCCTTTGTCTTCCCTGGGCCTGTGGCACCATTGCTGGCATGTTCTCAGGAGAAGAGAGGCCACTATATTCCTTGGTGTGCGGCTCCCAGGTAGAGGTGGGGTTAAAACATGAATGCATACTCAGGGGCTCTGCAACGTCATAGGCAGGACAAAGATTTGTTAACAGCCCCAGGCAGAAGGGATCCTTTTGCTCCATAGGTGCCTTTATGGACTAGTGCCTCTAAGATAAACGAGCAAAGAGCGGAGTTATGGCATACAGCAAGGGCGAGGGCTGGTGCAGTGTTTCCAGTGGGCCTGCCAACAATAAACGAATGCCTCACTGGGGATGGCACTGACCCAGTAGCACGACCACACAATTGCTGCAGGGATAGGGGCTCTACCAGTGCAGACCTCTAAGGTGAAAGAGTAGAGTTTGCACAGCAGGGTGAGCGCAGGAGCAGCATTTGGTGCTGGGGATGGCACTGACCTGATAGTGCACCATCATCCGGATGTGCAACCCAGAAGTTGGTGGAACTGCACTGGTAGCTCTCAGGGCAGAGAACTTGGGAGACACAAGAGCAGAACACTGACATTCCTGCGGCTAAAGCAGGGACAGGGGCAGGGTCAATGAAGGCTACTTAAAGCACTCCAATCCCACCTCCCATCCACCGCAGCTCAGAAACGGGTCTGGAAGCCTCCATTCAACAAAAGAGGAACAGATCTGGCCCCTGTCAGGGCTGTGACAACCACAGAACAAAAAGGAGGCTCCACTCAACAACCAGGGCAGGCTCTGATCACCACAACACCAGCCACACCCCAAATCAAAGAGTTAACAGCCAACACACAGGGAAGAAAGATGTGGCAACCATCCATACTAAAAACAAATCTCAACAAAATTATTAGAGGCCCACAGTCTACAGAGGAACACATCCTCTTAAAAATAAAAAGCCCTTCAAGACGAAAGTAGATAACTGATACTCCATAATCCATAATGCCAGAGAGATATAAGTAAAATGAAAAAGCAGAGGAACTACTCCCAATTAAAAGAACAAGAGAAGTCTCCTGAAAGAACGATTAATGACATAGATCTCAATAGTCTAGTAGATTATGCCTCCAAAAAGGGGATGATAAAAGCACTGAAGGAAATAAGAGAGACTATGAATAGAGACAGAGAATACTACAAACAGGGAATAGAAACTATAAAGAGGAGAAATTAAAACAGAAAACTCAGTTGCTGAGATAAGAGCCAAGCTAAAGGAAGTCAAAAGCAGGTTAGATAATGCACAGGAATGAATAAGTGACTTAGAAGACAGGACAACAGAAGTCACCCAATCAGAACAGCAGACAGAAAAGCAAGTAAAAACCAATGAAAACACAATGATGAAATCAAAGTTGAAATCAAAGAGTACCTTGAGACAAATGAAAATGAAAACACAACGACACAAAATTTATGGGACACAGCAAAGGCAGTGCTAAGAGGGAAGTTTATAGTGATACAGGCCTTCCTTAAAAAAGAAGAACAACCTCAAATAAACACTCTAACCTACCAGCTAAAAGAATTAGATAAAGTAAAGCAAAAAAACCCCAAAAGTTAGCAGAAGGAAGAAAATAATTAAATCAGGGAGGAAATACATAAAATAGAAATTTAAAAAACAATAGAAAAATATCAATCAAACCAAAAGCTGGTTTTTTGAAACAGTAAATAAAATCAACAGATCTCTGGCCAAACTCACAAAGAAGAAAAAAGAGAGAGCACAAATAAGCAAAATAAAAAAGGAAAATGGAGAAATTACAACAAATAATATAGAAATACAGAATATCATACCAGAATTCTATGAAAAACTATATGGAACCAAAATGGATAACCTATAGGAGATGGAAAAGTTTCTGGAAATATACAGTCCACCAAGACTGAATCAAGAAGAAACTGACCACTTGAACAAACCAATCACTAGAAATGAAATCAAATTAGCAATAAAAAACCTCCTTACAAATCAAAGTCCAGGACCAGACAGCTTCACCAGGGAATTCTACCAAACATACAAAGAAGAACTCATACCAGTCCTTCTCAAACTCTTCCAGAAGACTGAAAAGGAGGAAATACTCCCAAACTCATTCTATGAAGCCACCACCATCCTGATACCAAAACCAAAGACACTATCAAAAAAGAGTATTAGAAACCAATGTCACTGATGAACATACATGCACAAATCCTTACCAAAATATTAGCAAATAGAATCCAACAGCACATAAAAAAGATTATACGTCATGATCAAGTGGGGTTCATCCCAGGGACACAAGGGTGGTTCAACTTATGCAAATCAATCAATGTAATACATCACATCAACAAGAGAAAGGACAAAAACCATATGATCATCTCAATCGATGCAGAAAAAGCATTTGATAAAATTCAACACCCGTTTATGATAAAAACTCTCACCAAAGTGGGTATAGAGGGAACATATCTCAACATCATAAAAGCTATATATAACAAACCTACAGCCAGCATAGTACACAATGGTGAATGAACTCAAAAGCTTCCCACTAAAATCTGGGACAAGACAAGGCTGCCCACTATCACCACTCCTATTCAACATAGTCTTGGAAGTCCTAGCAACAGCAATCAGGCAAGAGAAAGAAATAAAAGGGATCCAAATTGGAAAAGAAGAGGTAAAAGTGTCACTATATGCAGATGACATGATATTATATATAGAAAACTGTAAAAGGTCCACACAAAAACTAGTAGATCTAATTGAATAATTCAGTAAGGTAGCAGGTTACAAGATAATGTTCAAAAATCAGTTGCATTTCTTTACACTAATGATGAATCAACAGAAAAAGAAAGTAAAGAAACAATCCCCTTTAAAATAGCACCCAAAGTAATAAAATACCTAGGAATAAATCTAACCAAGTAGGTGAAAGAATTATACACAGAAAACTATAAACCACTGATGACGGAAATTAAAGAAGACTTAAAAAAATGGAAAGATATCCCATGCTCCTGGATTGGAAGAATCAATATTGTTAAAATGGTCACACTGCCCAAGGCAATCTACAGATTTAATGCAATCCCTATCAAATTACCCAAGACATATTTCACAGAACTAGAACAAATCATAATAAAATTTATGTGGTACCACAAAAGACCTAGAACTGCCAAAGCATTACTGAAGAAAAATAAAGAAGCTAGAGGAATAACTCTCCCAGACTTCAGACAATACTATAGAGCTACAGTAAACAAGACAGCATGGTATTGGTGCAAAAACAGACATATGGACCAATGGAACAGAATGGAGAGCCCAGAAATGAACCCACAAACTTTTGGTCAACTAATCTTCGACAAAGGGCACAAGAATATACAACAGAATAAAGAAAGTCTCTTCAGCAAATGGTGTTGGGAATAATGGACAGCAGCATGTAAAGCAATGAAGCTAGAACACTCCCTTACACCAGACACAAAAATAAACTCAAAATGGATCAAAGACTTAAACATAAAATAAGATACCATAAACTTCCTAGAAGAAAATATAGGCAAAACATTATCTGACATACATCTCAAAAATGTTCTCCTAGGACAGTCTACCCAAGCAATAGAAATAAAAGCAAGAATAAACAAATGGGACCTAGTTAAACTTACAAGCTTCTGCACAGCAAAGGAAACCAAAAGCAAAACAAAATGACAACATACAGAATGGGAGAAAATTTTTGCAAATGATGAAACTGACAAAGGCTTGATCTCCAGAATATATAAGCAGCTCATACGACTTAATAAGAAAAAACCAAACAACCCAATCTGAAAGTGGGCAGGAGACCTAAACAAGCAATACTCCAAGGAAGAAATACAAATGATCAATAGGCACATGAAAAAATGCTCAATATCACTAATTATCAGAGAACTGCAAATCAAAACTACAATGAGGTATCACCTCACACCAGCCAGAATGGCCATCATTCAAAAGTCCACAAATGACAAATGACGGAGAGGCTGTGGAGAAAAGTGAACCCTCCTACACTGCTGATGGGAATGCAGTTTGGTGCAGCCATTGTGGAAAATATTATGGAGATTCTTCAAAAGACTAGGAATAGACTTACCATAGGACCCAATATTCATGCTCCTGGGTATGCATCCAGAAGGGACCCTACTTCAAAAAGACACCTGCACCCCAATGTTCATAGCAGCACTAATTACAATAGCCAAGACATGGAAAGAGACTAAATGTCCATCAATCGATGACTGGATAAAGAAGAAGTGGTATATTTATATAATGGAATACTATTCAGTCATAAAAAACAACAAGATAAAGCCATTTGCAGCAACATGGATGTCCCTGGAGAATGTCATTCTAAGTGAAGTAAGCCAGAAAGAGAAAGAAAAATACCATATGAGATCGCTCACATGTGGAATCTAAAAAAAGAAAAGAAAGAAAAGAAAAAGACAAATGAACATAAATACAAAACAGAAACACACTCATAGACATAGAATACAAACTTGTAGTTGCCAGGAGGGATGGAGGTGGGAAGGGAAGGGACAGACTGGGAGTTCGAAATTTGTAGATACTGCAGGTATATATAGAATAGATAAACAAGATTATACTGTATAGCACAGGGAAATGTATACAAGATCTTGTGGTAGCTCACAGCAAAAAAAAAAAAAAATGTGACAATGAATATATGTATGTTCAGCTATAACTGAAAAATTGTGTTCTACACTGGAATTTGACACAATATTGTAAAATGACTATAACTCAACAAAAAAAGTTAAAAAGACCTACTCATTATTCCCCATTCTAAATAAGTTTCCCTTTCATCCCCTAATTACCAAACTCCCCTCTTCATTTCTTTTCAAATGAAGTACCATAAGAAAAAAAAAAAAAAACAGCCTTCCCTTCCTCACTCTTCAGTTTAATCCAGCCTGGCTTCCTTCCATATGGGCTCCCAGCTGCTCTAACTGACACAGCTCTCAATAAGGTAACAAGGATGTCCTCATTAATGAATCCCAAAGGAATCCAACCTGAGTTCTCATCTGAGCTTACCTCTCTAAAGCATCAATTCCCTCTTCCCTTGTGTCCAATTCTACTTCTTCTCCTGGTTTTTCTTATATCTCTGAATTTTTTTTTGATATCCTACTATTCCCTAGGTTGCATTCTTGGCCATCAGCTCCTTACATGTTCTATTTCCTATGTCCTTGGATGAATTAATTCAAACTCACAACTTCATTGGACACCAATAGTTGAGGTGACTCCCAAAGATATATTTCTGGTCTGGAGCTAGAACACCGGACTAAAATGTCATCCTGGATGTTTTCACAAGGACCTCAAACTCTGATCTCATCTCAAGTCACTGCCTTCTCCTGAAAATGTGCACACACTTGTGTATTCAATTCTTCATTTAATGGCTTAAAGACTTAAACATGACAGGACACTATAAAACTCCTAGAAGAAAACATAGGCAAAACATTATCTGACATAAATCTCAGCAATGTTGTCCTAGAGCACTCTATCCAGGCAACAGAAATAAAAACAAAAATAAACAAATGGGACCTAATTAAACTTACAGGCTTTTGCACAGCAAAGGAAACCACAAGCAAAACCAAAGGACAACCTACAAAATGGGAGAAAATATTTTCAAAAGATGAGACTGACAAGGGCTTAATTTCCAGATTATATAAACAGCTCACACAACTTAATAACAAAAAAAAAAAAAAAAAACAAACCCAATCCAAAACTGGGCAGAGGACCTAAACAAGCAATTCTCCAGTGAAGACATACAAGTGGCCAATAGACATATGAAAAAATGCTCAATGTTGCTAATTATTAGAGAAATGCAAATCAAAACTACAAGGAGATATCACCTCACACATCATTCAGATGTCCACAAACGATAATTGCTGGAGAGGCTGTGGCGTAAAAGGAACCCTCTTTCACTGTTGGTGGGAATGTAGTCTGGTGCAGCCATTATGGAAAACAGTATGGAGATTCCTTAAAAATGTAAAAATAGACTTACCATATGACCCAGCAATCCCACTCCTGGGCATATCCATAGGGAACCTTAATTCAAAAAGATACATGCAGGGAGAAGCAAGATGGCAGAGTAGAAGGATGCTCGTAGCTCACCCTCTCCCACAAATACACCAAAACTCACATCTACGGACTCACTCAGCCAACCAGAGCACCTGCCAAACTCTGACAGAACATCGCCCTCTTCAAAAGACAAAGACGCCAAAAATCTAGTAGGAAAAAAGGAAAAAAGAAAGAAGAAAAATCAGACAGTGTGGGACCGATCCCATGGGGAGGGAGAGGCAAAGGAGGACTGGTGCTTGTTTGCTGGGTCTCCCCTCTCCAACAGAGAGGCCAGCGGGATAGAGAGGGAGCCTCTGAGGCTCAGATCTGCCCCAAGCAGCCCTTGACTGACAGAACTGAGTTAAATGGGCACAAAGGGTCCCTGAGACACCCAGCCTGAGACACGAGCGGGCAGCTGGGGCTGGGACAGGCCACCCAAACCGGGTGGAGGACCAGGGCAGCTGCACTGAGGCGGCCCCAGGGAACTTCAGGGTGCAGCGTGCCATGGCTGGGAGGGGATATGGAACAGAACAACCTCGGTCTCCCATAAACTGCAAAAAAAGCAAAGCAACACGGCTGGTGTACCCTGGGGGGAGGGGCGCCATAGCCTTTGTCTCCCCAGACCTGCGCTGCCATTACTGGTGCTTCTCGCGAGGAGAGAGGTGGGGCTCAGTCACAGCCGCCATATTCTCCTGTGCGCAGCGCCTGGGTGGGGGTGGGGCTGAGAACTGAATCTGCCCCCGGGGGCTCCGCAACCTCCAAGACAGGACTGAGACTTGTTTACAGCTGGAGGCAGATAGGATCTTTCTGCCCTGGCACCTCAGAGAACTCCTGCTGCCAAGACAAATAAGGAGCTGAGATTTGGCATGGAGCAGATGTGGGGCCGTTCTGCAGTCTTCCTCGAGCCCGCCTTTAGAACACGGACCTGAGGTGGAGTGGGCAGCTGCCCAGAGCAGCCGAGCGACAGGTGCTGGGAAAGGGTGGGTGGCAACCCACTTTCCTGGCAGGAACGCAGCACCTGACCACGGTGCTGGGAGGGGGCGCAATCCGCCCACCTGCCACCCCTGAGCGCAGCGTCTGACTGCGGCATCGGGAGGGGGAGTGACCCTCCTGCCCACCAGATAAGAGCTCAGCACCTGACCCAGTGTTGTGAGGGGGTGCGATCTTCTAGCCAACAGCCACTGGGAGCAGCACAGACGAGGGTGCCAACAAAGGGCCTCTGGAAACAGCAAGCTGAGTTTGCGAAACAGGGCGAATACACAAAGACCTCTTGATAAAATCATTAAGAGCACAGTGTCTCCAAGAGAACTAAATAACAGATACTCCTTAAGCCACAGTGCCAGAGAGATATGAGCAATATGAAGAAGCAGAGGAACCACTCCCAATTAAAAGATCGAAAGAAATCTGAAAGCACGAGCAAGGAAATAGACATTGATGGCCTACTAGATCAAGATTTCAAAAAAGGAGTCATCAAAGTACTGAAGGAACTAAAAGAAATAGTGTTTAGAGATAGAAAATATGTCAAAAATGAAATAGAAGCTATAAAGAAGAACCAAGTAGAATTAGTAAATTCATTTGCTGAGATGAGAGCTGACCTAAAGGCTGTACAAAGCAGGCTAGATAATGCAGAGGAACGAATAAGTGACCTAGAAGACAGGACAACAGAAAGCACCCAATCAGAACAGCTGAGAGAAAAACAAATAAAAAAAGTGAAAACAATATAAGAGACCTATGGGATAATATAAAGCGTGCCAATCTACGCATAATAGGGGTTCCAGAAGAGGAAGAAAGAACAAAGGGGATTGAAAAGGTATTTGAAGAAGTCATGACTGAAAACTTCCCAAACCTAAAGGAATCAGATATCCAAGTACAGGAGGCTCCAAGGGTCCCAAACAGTAAGACCCCAAACAGACCCACACCAAGACATATCATAATCAAGACGGCCAGAGTCAAGGATAAAGAAAATATCCTAAAGGCAGCAAGAGAAAAGCAAAGAGTGAGTTACAAGGGAACCTCCATAAGGCTCTCAGCTGATTTCTCTACAGAAACACTACAGGCCAGAAGGGAGTGGCAAGATATATTCAAAGTCCTGAATGAAAAAAAGATGCAGCCTAGGATACTCTATCCAACAAGGCTATCCTTTAGAATAGAAGGAGAAATAAAGAACTTCACAGACAAGCAAAAACTAAAAGTGTTTAGCAACACTAAACCCATGCTAAAAGAAATACTGACATGTCTACTCTAAATAGAAAAGAAGCAGGATGCTACAAAAATGAGAAACTCATAACTGGAAAGGAGATAACTGCCATGAATTACAAAAATAATAAGCACAAAATTGTAAAAGAAGACATCTAAATCATTAAGAGTGGAAGAGGGAAGCAAGGAAATCCATTGTGGAAAACAATATGGAGATTCCTCAAAAGACTAGGAATAGACTTACCATATGACCCAGGAATCCCACTTCTGGGCATAAATCCAGAAGGAACCCTACTTCAAAATGACACCTGCATCCCAATGTTCATAGCAGCACTATTTACAATAGCCAAGACATGGAAACAGCTTAAATGTCCATCAACAGATGACTGAGTAAAGAAGATGTGGTATATTTATATGATGGAATACTATTCAGCCATAAAAACCGACAACATAATGCCATTTGCAGGAACATGGATGTTCCTGAAGAATGTCATTCTAAGTGAAGTAAGCCAGAAGGAGAAAGAAAATACCATATGAGATCGCTCATATGAGGAATCTAAAAACAAAACAAAACAAAACAAATACAAAACAGAAACAGACTCATAGACATAGAATGCAAACTTGTGGTTGCCAGGGGGTTGGGGCGTGGGAACGGACAGACTGGGATTTTAAAATGCAGAATAGATAGACAAGATTATACTGTATAGCATGGGCAAATATAAACAAGATCTTGTGGTAGCTCATAGCGAAAAAAATGTGACAACGAATATATGTATGTTCATATATACCTGAAAAATTGTGCTCTACACTAGAATTTGACACAACATTGTAAAATGACTATTACTCAACAAAAAAATCTTTAAAAAAATTTAAAAACAAACAAACAAAAGATACATGCACCCCAGTATTCATAGCAGCACTATTTACAATAGCCAAGTAATGGAAACAACCTAAATGTCCATTGACAGATGACTGGATAAAGAAGTTGTGGTATTTTTATACAATGGAATACTACTCAGCCACAAAAATAATAAAATAATGCCACTTGCAGCAAAATGGATGGACCTGGAGGTTGTCATTCTAAGTGAAGTAAACCAGAAAGAGAAAGAAAAATACCATATGATATCACTTGTATGTGGAATCTTAAAAAAAAAAAGACAAATGAACTTATTTACAAAACAGAAATAGACTAATAGACATAGAAAACAAACTTATGGTTATGGGTGGGGGAAGGGGGTTGGATGGGATAAACTGGGAGTTTGAGATTTGCAGATACTAACTACTATATATAAAATAAACAACAAGTTCATACTATATAGCACAGGGAACTATATTCAATATCTTGTAGTAAGTTATGGTGAAAAAGAGTATGAAAATGAATATATGTATGCTCATGTATGACTAAAGCATTATGTTGTTCACCAGAAACTGACACAACACTGTAAACTGACTATACTTTAATAAAAATATATTTTTAAAAATTCTTCATTTAAGGGCACTAATGTTACTCAGTTACCCTACTCAGAAACTTTCCCATATCAAAGTCTGGATGAACCTAAGCCTGCAGTCAAGAAGCAGCAGACTGCTGGTGAAAAATCAGATGAGTAGAGAGACCAGTACCATCTACAATAAAAAACATCAACCTCAACCAAGCCCTAGAGAGTGTCAGTAAATTTACTGTATTTTTGCAATCACCTCTCTCTCTCCAATTACCTGTAATGACCATTTCAAACGTAAAAACTCCTCAAACACCTGATCTCCATACCTCCCATTTTAAAAGTCCCCAGGAGGGACAAGCTCAACTTCCTACCACCAAATCTAAAAATATACCTATATTTACATTCATAATGGTTGCCTTTCCTCCAGGTATGATAGATAACTGGCCTGTTTCAGCTTGCTTGGCATTGCCACTTGGTTGCTTCTAAGGCATCTCAAAATCTGCATGATACTATCTTCACTGCCCAACTCCCAACCTGGTCCTCCTCTTGTCTTAGCAGATGATATCACCCTCTACCCAGTTGTACAGGCCAGCCCTGGAAGTCATCTCTGACATCTTCTCCAACATTAAGTTCTGCTGACTTTAGCTCCTAAATAACTCTTAAATCCCTCCACTTTCTTCATCTCTATTGTCACTACTCTAATACAAATGACCATCACTGTCACACCTGAATTACTACAATAGTCTCCTTATTGATCTACTCACATCAGCCCTGCCCTTCCATTTGTTATTTATAGTGCTGACAGTATTTTCTGCAAAACTGATATCATATCCTAATTTAAAATTCTTGACTGCTGTGAGACAAAAACACCAAAATCCATAATGTGACCTATAAGTGCTACCTGGCCCAACCACACCTGCTGCTTTTCAACCTCCCAAGTCGGTCAAGGTTTCTGCTCTTCATTAATAAATGTTGTTATTTATGTAACGTGTCTAGAATGATTTCCATCTCCACTCCGTTTTTCAACTAGTCAAAGCCTACTCTTCTTTCAAATCATGATGCAAGTGACTTTCCTTGGGGATGTGTTTGCTGACCCCCTCAAAGTAGGTTAAGTGACCCTGTTAAAGTAATAGGTGCTTTTCCTTCATATCACATACTATAATGAATTCATACATATTAAACACTTAGAACAGTGCTTGACACACAACAAGCACTCTATAAATCATGTGATTATTATAAACATATGTCATTCTTTCAACTATTATTTCATTTATTTAATAAAATTAGAGCTGTTCTAGGTGTGAGAGAGAAAACAGCAACTAAAAGAGACACAAATGTTATTTTTGATTAATGTGCACGTGCCCTCCTGGCTGTAAGATAACATGAAGTCAGAGACAGAAAGATGCCTTGCGGGTTTTTGGTGGTTACCAAAGGCGTAGGCTGAAAGGACACTGAGAGATCCACTCTAGAAGCGCCCCTTTAAAAATAGAAGCCCCATCTCAGCAGCAGTCGGCACATCTGACCACAGCTCAAAAACCCGGGCTCTATGCCAATCCCTCCTATTGCTGTCATTCCTCTCCTTTGATATGAGACCTGGGAAGGAATCTCCTTGGTTTACAGAAGAGAGTGTGATTATGTCCCTGAGCTTGGCAATCACCCCGTCAGGAGTTAAGCAGAGCAGCCATACAGAGAAAATCTCCAAGTGTCCATCCTCCCCGCCCTACTCCCTGCAACACACGCAATCCCAGGACAAATAGCCATTCTCTATCCCTGTAGTTAAAAAAAAATCTGCTGGAAAGAGTGGCAGGTCACCGCCCCTAAAATTCACTAGAGCCTGAAAGACACCACTGGAAGTGTGGCCCCTCTTCCCATGCCTCCAAGTCAAAGAACTTCCACTATCCCTCTAGGATGCTGGGAAGTCTGGCTTTCTCGGTTGTTCCTTTGGTTACCTCGGGTTTCTTAGACAGCTGAAGTAGAGCAACAATGGACAGAATGGAAGGAATCAGGGATTTGTAGCTGAAAGTCAAGGGAAAAGATATGGTTTATGGCAGCAGTTCGGTGCATAGGCTTTGGTGTCACACTGGCTCTGGCGTGTGACCTTGCCACTCAGATGTAATGTGGCTTTAGGCAAGTCACTTAACCCCTTCAAGCCTTCGCTTTTTTCATATGTCAGATGGAGATAATAATCCCTCTACCATTAGACTGTGGTAAAGATTAAATGTCATAATGTATGTAAAGCATTTAACACAATGCCTGGCACCAGAGTAAACAATAAACTGTTGAAAAATTTAACTTGGCAAATTATTTTTTTCTAATCCCCCTTCCTTGAAATTTATCAACCCTCTAAAAATTGCCTCTTCTCTCTCTCTCCCTTCCCAGCCAGATGTCTCAAAAGAAATGGCTCTGTTGTCATTATTTCACCTACTTCTTACCTCTCAGCTTACCGCTGACTTTCACTCCATCACTCCCTGCAATAACTCTCACTACCTAATATATATAACCAATCACCTCTGGGTTGCTAAAGGCAATGGAAAATTTCCAGTCTTCACTCAGTTCCTTGCCTTTGCTTCCTCCTCTGATACCACAGAGCAATCTTTCCTCCTAGAAACAGTCTTTTCTTTTGACTTCAGCGGCACTAATTTCCTGGCGATCCTACCTTGCTGGCCATTTACCTAGCCACATTGTAGGGTCATCTTCTATTTAAGCATTAAATATTTGAGTTTCTTGTGGCTCGGTTCTAAGGCCACTTATTACCATACCATGCTCCCTATAAAGTAATGCCAATCATACCTTCATCTTTCATCACCATCTATAAGCTACAAAGGACTTTTATTTCTCAGCCCACATCAGTATCAGAACTCCAAACAAGAATACCAACTTTCTATTCCATGTATCAAATTGGGTGTCTCAAAGGCAGCTCAAACTCTGTATAATCAAGGACAAATGTATGCTCCTCCTCCTAAATTTGGTTCCCTTACTGTGCTATCATCTTTTTCAATGGTTTCACAGTTTATTGTTTGCATACACCAGAAATCTAGGCATCACCATTGTCATTGCTTTTGCCCTTACCTTTCATGTGTTATTCATTGCCAATTTCTATAGATTTTATTCCCAGATATTTACCAAAATTGTCAGTGTTTTCCTATCTCCACTATACCATCTTTTTCCAAGATCTCATCATGTCATTCTTTGATTACTTCAACTACTTCCTAACTGGCCACTATTCACATTGACTCTGAGTTCTTTCCAGTCCATATTTTTCCAAATGACATTTTTGAAACAAATATTAGAGCATGTCACATACATACCCCACTCAATTTACCTGGAAACTCTAAAAAAAAAAAAAAAAAAAAAAAAAAAAAACCTTCCTAGCTCTTAGGAGAAAAACCAAAATCTAAACATGGTCTGCATGGTCTGATATCTCTCTATCTAATTGCCAGGATGAGGTGGGAGAAAATGGGCACCTAGAATACAAACTATAAATGAACTGCTCAAACTCAGAGTAGTCCAAGTACAAGTCAGCATGAGAATTGAGTGCCTCTTTTATGTTTTTTTAATTGAAGTGTAGTCAGTTTACAATGTTGTGTCAATTTCTGGTGTACAGTATAATAGTTCAGTCATATATATACATACATATATTTGTTTTCATATTCTTTTTCACTATAAGTTACTACAAGATATTGAATATAGTTCCCTGTATACAATAGAAACTTGTTATTTATCTATTTTATATATAGTAGTATCTGCAAATCATGAACTCCCAATTTATCCCTTTTCATCCCCTTCCCCCAGTCTGTGAGTCCATTTCTGTTTCGTAAATAAATTAATTTATCTTTTTTCAGATCTTCTTTTACTTTTGCACTACTACGAAGTTTTATCGCTCTACTCGAAGCCCTGCTCACCTTGCCTAATCACCATAGTCATTATAATAACAGTTAATATTCATTGAATGTCATCTGCAATCAGTTTGTATGGTCCTCTGTGCACTACAAGCATTATATCATGAAATTCTCATAAAAACCCTATAAGACAGTTTTCAATCATGCCTGTAATACAAGTAAGGTACAGAGACATTCAGTAACTTACCTTCTGCGACACAGTAAGTGAGAGACCTGAGGACCAAATGCAGGCAGTCTGATTATACGAAACCAATGTAGTTAGCTATTATACGTCTTTTGCCTCCTGATCTCACAACACTCTCTTACTTCTACTTTGCACTCCAGTCATATAACACCTTTCCCATTCCTTGAACCTTTTGCAATTACATGGACCATAGGGTCTTTGTACACACTATACCTGCAGTCAGGACTGATAAGCCATTAATTAATGTCTACATTATCTTACAGATTTCACTTTAGTGCTACTCACTTGGCTCCCACACACAAGTCTAGATTAGATTCCTCTTATCAAGAAACCACAAGAGGTGTGTTTCTTATCATCAGAGCAATTAAGTCATGGTAGAATTATATGATATATTCATTAGTGTCAGGTTGGATTAAATTATGTCTTATCTGCATAGTTATAAGGAAAAGGAGAACTAGGAAGCCTGTTTATGCTTACTGCTGCATTCCCTGCAAATAACATAAGGCTTGCTACATGGAAATGTATGACACTTATATGTGAAATATATTAATTAATAGCAAGGATAAGGAGGAGAGGAGAACAGTGTTCTAGGCGGACAGAACAGTACGTGCAAAGGCCCTGTGGCAGGAAAGAAATTGGCACATTTGTTAAGCTGAAAGGACTACTGACATTGTATATGTTAATGCCAAACAAAAAGCACCAAGACACAGGGCATTAAATAAGTTGCATTTATTACTCACTGCAGTGAAGAAATGAAGGACGTGGGGAGCCACACATGGGTGTCAGGAAGATCATGTTAGAAAGGACCTATTATGGGAATCGAGATTTGGCTGAGTGATTCGGTTGCTTATGTCCAACAGGACAACAACATGGCTTAGCTGGAGCAGCAGGCCCCGTTATCAGCAACACGGAGGCCTCCTTGTAAGTGTCAGGCAAGTGCCACATGTCAGCCACTGAATTATTCCTTCCTATGACTAAAGAGCAGAGAGATTTGGGGGAGAGTGGCACAGGAACCTGGAGAGGTAAGCAGGGTCAGACCACGCAGGGCCTGGAAGATCATGTTAGCAAAGTTGGCCTTTATCTTCAAAGCAAAGGGAAACAGAGTGATGTGCTTAAATCTGTGTGTCAAGGACTGTGGAGGGTCTGAGGATTTATCCTACTTGCAAGCTCACAAGCTCATTTGCCACAGATTGACGGATCCTGGCAGAAGACAGAAGATTCCCGGGTGAGAGACAAAGGACATTATACTGGCAGCAAAAGCAGTAGCCAGGGCACCGAGTTTGCACCAGCTCTCCATGTGCCCAAAGTCGCACGGGGATGATGAAGGTAGACTTGCCTGGACGCCTGCACAGGCAGAGGGTTGTGACCTGGGACGGGAACCCTGAGCTTGGGAGTTGTACCGCTGGTACAGTGAGCAGAAGCAATCCTGCTCTCAGGGGGAGGCCTTACCTCATCCTTCAGGATTGCTCAGCACAAATAAAACCCTGAGAAATCTCCCTGGTTAAGGGTGATTAGGGCTTTAAATTCCTGGCATACCTTCCATCAAAACCACAAAGGAACACTCAGGGCCCATAGTGGACTTCCTCTCCCAACACTGCTGTTGAAAAGGTCAACATTTGGAGAACCAGCTCATGACTTGGAGAAAACTAACACGAACTCGCTGCCTTACACCACGTCTGACTCATACCCATCGGGCTACAAACCTGCTGTAACTTACCCTGTGTTGACCCCGACATGGTCCTGCAGCTACGGCCCCACTTGGTCCCCCTATCAATGGGGTGGGGGAATGGAACACACCCTGCAGTAATTCCAGTGAAAGAGTGTGTACAGAGACAGCGGCACTTTGATGAGTGAAAAGAAAAGGCACCCAACCTCACGAGGAAGGAAGAACAGGTGGAGGCAAGGAGGATGGTGTGCTGGGCTGAGGACGTGGAAGATGCCTGAACCCGTGGGCACTGCTGCTCCACGGAAGCTTAAAAATGGCCCCTGAAGAGGTGGTTTTTGCATGTAGACAGGATGTGGGCCTGGTGGAAAGTGCACAGGACCCAGAAGAGAGGCACCAACTCTTCCCAGTAAATTGCAGTCCTGCTTCTTAGAGAAAGCCTCTCCCTGCATTTTCTAGGAGAGATGGAGCTCTTGATATACTTGGTTGCCATGGCAACTGAGGTACTTGACCCAGCTTCTGCCAACCACGTGTCTCACCAGGACCAATTTTTTACCAAAATGGGTTCATAATAGTCAGACACTTTGCTCTGAACTTGCTGATATTACCTGCGGGTGGGTGAGTGGCTTTCAGGATGGCGACAGCTCTGGGGGTGGTCTGGGGCACATTACTCCATCCAAACCTGTAGGAGGAACTCTCCTGTTTATTCTGCTGTGGTCGACGGTTCTCTGTAATGTGAGGCTTGTTTGTTGTGCTCCTTATATCACCTCAATGCTATTTTAAAGGAGGATTTAATCATTCGAATTCTGAGACAATGTCTGCTCATTGTTAATTATAATGTAATACGACTACAGTCTCGTTAATAATTTAACGATTATATTCAACATGTAACGATTTGTGGCATCGTACTAGGTAATATGCTAAGCACTTTACACATAAAATCTCACTGAAGTTTCACCAAAAACGGGTAAGGTTTT
The DNA here is from genome assembly GCF_048773025.1 of Camelus bactrianus. Lineage (NCBI taxonomy): Eukaryota > Metazoa > Chordata > Mammalia > Artiodactyla > Camelidae > Camelus > Camelus bactrianus. The sequence continues at coordinate 39,895,054 of NC_133575.1, forward strand.
GTGGGTTTTTTTTTTTAACCTTCATTTGATGATGAAGAGACCGAATCCCAAGAGAAGTTAGCTACTGGCACACAGGTAAGACATGACAGCAGGGCGGGAGTCCAGAGCCTGCAGCAGGTGTAGAGTCCCACAGGACTGAACCTGCACCGCAAATGGGTCCCTGCATTTTTGGTTTAATGCCGCCTTCTAGAAATTCGTAACCTCTTTTCTCTGAATTCGTGCTTGTAGGTGGTGTCTGACCAGACAATGCGGTAGGAACTGGGGACCCGGAGCCTCTGTTCTCCTGAGGCCCAGTCCACCAGCTCCCAGCCTCACTGGGACAGGTTCTCTGCTGTGCACTCACCCAGCCACCCACCCAGACTGCCCTCCCCTCCTGCCCTGGCGGGTGTCTTGTCCTCACTCCACCCTCTGGTGGGAGCCTGGGTGTGGGCCCAGGAAGGGCCAGGGTGGAGAGTGCCGGGTCCAGGGTGCGGCCCCTAGACACCTGTGAGGAACTTCAGGACATCAGACAGCAAATACAAAACACAACGACAGGTCAAAGAGAGACTGTGGGAGAAAGGTGGGGGAAAAAAAGCTTTTCACTGCTTTCGGAATGAGAAACCACACATTTTCATTTTGCAATAGGCCCCTCCTTATATAGCTGGACCTGCGTGGTAGACGAACACAGTTCAGATCGCACAGCTCCGAATCCCAGGTTTGCTTTGTCTTTTCTTCTTGCCTTTAACGAAAAGAAAAAATTGAATAGATGAAAATTACAGTCATAGTATAAAATCCAAAAACTTCAAAACACACAGTCAAAAATGTGCCTCTCACCCCAGCTGTGGAAGCACCCAGTTCTGCTCCCAAAGGCAACAACACGTTCTGCCAGGTTCTTCTCTAGCCTTCCTTTCAGAGGTACATTATGCATAGACAAGCGTACACGTGTATTTCAACCTGTCTGCTTTATGTACAAATAGCCAACAGCATTGTGGGCCTGCATTTTCCATTTTTAATGTACCTCGGAGGTCTTTCTGTCGGATCATGATGAGGACAAATGTTGGAGAGTGCTGGTCATGTCATGGTTTTAAGAGCTCTAAACCTGTTGGTTTAACCCTCATCAGACCCACTGGAGGAAATGTGACCCTTGTTTACTGATGAGGAAACGAAAGCTCACAGAATGTGAATAACGTGCCAAAGTGATATGGCCCATAGTGGGAAGAGCCAGGATCGGACCCATGCACTGCAGTTTCAGAATGCACACTTAACCCCTAAGCAGCTACATAACATTCTTTAAAACAAAACAAAACAAAACAAAAAAACCCAAAACAGCTACATGGTATCCTTTTACATAGATGTATCCACCTTTATTTATTTACCAGTCTGCTACCCATGGACACTATGGGTTTTCCAATCCCCGATGATACTGCCTTGAATAAGCTTATATGGGACATCATTCCACACACGGGCAAGTATATCCAGTGGATAAATTCATAGAAGTAGGATTTCGGGATCGAAGAGCAAATGCACACAGCACGTTGCCAGATGCTGCTAAATTTCCCTCTCTAGGTCTTATATCAGTTCACACCCCCTCTAACAATGCAGGAGCATTTCTGTTCCCGCACAACCTCGCCGCAATCGTGCATCTCAAACATTTGTGTATGGGGCAACTTGATAAACCACGATACCTCGTTGTAGTTAAAATACACGTTTCTCTTCTTATGAGCAAGGCTGGGGGGTTTTAAAACACGTTAAAGCCACTGTGTATCTTCCCTCCTGTGAAAGTATTTGTCAGACCAATAGCAGAGACTGACTAGCTGTTCTCCAAACCCGTTTCCTTTTCCTGCTGGAAGGTTCCCAGCCTTCCAGCACCGAACTGTGGCCTGTGGGCTGAGTCCTGGCCAAGGGAAAGAGGACCTGAGTGAGGTACAACATAGACCAGCATGACTCCTACAAGCCTCCCGTGAGAGCCTCCTCTTTTCTTTCTTCCCTCATCTGCTGGCAAAATGCTTGTACCCGAGTGACTGACGTAGCCAGTGCTGAAGGTGGCAGAGCTCCTTCTGTCAGTCTGGGTCCTGAATTTTTTTCCAAAAGCAGAGCCTGTCTCCTAAACCTGCCTTCATTTGGAATTTACACGGGCGGGAAACATTTCCGTAGTGCAAGACCACTACGATTTGGGAGTTTACCTGTTACAGCGGCTGGTGTTATGACAAGCAGTAGAGAAGCCTTTGTGCCGTTTTTCAAAAATGAGTCAATAAAACACCATTCTTATTAGGAAATCAGCCCATTGCCTGTGACATGGAGAGCAGACACTTCTTGAAACTTGGCCTTTTGAGTTTCCCTTTACATAGATTTAGCCGGCTGAATCTCTATTCCGTCTTGCACTGAAATATATCACTTTTTCCTTTCATGAATTTTGCTATGCAACATGCCTCGAAGGACCCTGTTCATTCTAAAATTATATCGACAAACCTTTAGAGAGTCTCTTCTATATCTCTGTTTCTGAAGGTGTTCCGTCATGAGTGAATGATGACTTAACAACATATATTTCTGCATCCACTGAGGAGATCGCGTTTAGTTTGCCTTGCCCTTCCATCTGTTAGGGTGAAGAATTACATTGACTTATGTTCTAATTGGTAATTGTATGCTGTGTTTTCTCTATGTTGCTGGTCTTTTTCTTTCTTTTTTTTTTTTTTTTTACAAGTATTTGCTTGCGATATTTTCATCCATGTTTATGAGACAAGGTGGTTTGCAATTTAACCTTCTCAAAGTGTCCTGACCAGTTTGGATACCAATGCTATGCTTCATAAAACACGAAAATGTAGTATAGCCTGTTTCCCTATTCTCTGAATATTTTGTGTAATACTGGAATTATCTCTTATTTAAATATTGACAGAACTCATTTATGAAGCTGTCTGGGCTTAGAGATCCCTTTGTGGAAAGTTTTAATTTCATTCACTTCATATTTTTAGTTCAAACCATGTTTTTTAAATGTCATCTTCTCTCCGGTTGATTAAGTTGTATTTTACTGTGTGTCCTCCTCCTCTTAAATTTCAAGTTTATTCGCATAAAGGTCTCTAGTGATGTCACTCTATTTGACTCCTGGTATTACTAATTTGTGCCTTTACTCATTTTTCTTTATAAGTCTCTCTTCTTACCGACTATTAAAAGGACCAGGGATACACTGTGTTAAAATGCTCTGTTGTATGCTTCATTATTTTGGCTTTTATCTTTACTGATCCTTTGTATTTCTCTGTGTTATCTTGCTATTTTTTAACTTGTTGAGGGGGATGCTTAGCGCTTTTTCTGCTATTCTTCTTGTCTTTTTTCTTTTCTAAAATGTATTATATTTCTTGAGCTATAACTCACATACAGCATTATATTAGTTTCAGGTGTAAAACATGATGATTTGATATTTGTGTATATTACAGAACGATCACCACGATCAGTCTACTTAACATGTGTCACCATTCACAGTTACAAAACTGGTGCTTTTGTGCTGAGGACTTTTAAGGTTTGCTCTCTTAGCAACTTTCAAATACACTCGACCCCCAATGGATGCCTGAATCCACGGAGAGTACTAACTATGATTTTTCTTTACATAAGTACCCATGATAAAGTTTAACTTATCAATTAGGCACAGTAAGAGAATATCCAAATTGCCAGCATCACTCCGCTTGCACTTTGGGCCCATAATTAAGTAAAATAACGCTTCCTGGAACACAAGCACTGCAAAGCCGCCCCAGTGGATCTGATAACCCAGATGGCTGTACTACAGGGTGATTAATGGGAGGGATGTGCTGGACGAAGGAGTGATTCATTTTCAGGTGGGACAGAGCAGGACAGCAGGAGATTTCAACACGCTACTCAGAATGGCGCAGAATTAAAAAGGTACAATTTGTTTATTTCTGGAATTTTCCACGTAGAATTTTTAGACTGCAATTGATAGCGGTAACTGACACTAAAGGGAATGAAACTGAGGATAAGGGGGGACGACTGTATGCAATGCGGTACCATTAACTCTAGTCACCATACTGTACATTACATCCCCACGACGTTTATTTTGTAATTGGAAGTTTATACCTTTCGACTTCTCTGGCAATCACCAATCTGTTCTCTGTATCTACCTGTTTGGTTTTTTGTTTGTTTTCGTGTTGTTTTGTTTTGAAATTCACATATTAGGTGAGATGATATGGTATTTGTCATTCTCTGTCTGACATATTTTCCTCAGCATAATGCCATTGAGGTGCATTCATGTTGCCCCAGACGGCAGATTTCCTTCTTTGTGACGTAGTAATATCCCACTGTATATAGATAGGTACACCACTATTCTTAATCCTTTATCCATCGATGAACACAGGCTGCTTGCATAACTTGGCTGTTGTAAAAACACTGCGATAAACGTGGAGGTGCAGATATCGTTCTGAAGTAGTGTTTTCATTTTCTTCAGATAAATACCCAGAATTGGAATTGCTGGATTCTGGAGCGGTTCCCTTTTCAGTTTTGGAACAACTGCCATACGCTTTTCCCAACTTGGCTGTGCCTGCTTACATTCCCACCAACAGCTCACAGGGGTTCCCTTTTCTCCACATTTTCACCAACACTTGTTCTTTCTTGGCGCTTTGATAATAGCCATTCTGACAGGTGGCAGATGAGATGGCTTTGTGGGTTTGACTTGAATTTCCCTAATGATTAATGATGTTGAGTAACTTTTCACGTATATGTTGGCCAGCTCCATGTCTTCTTCTCTTTTTTCTAATATATGCTTTTAAGGATATAACTGTTCACGTAAGTGAGCTGTCTTCCCAAGTTTGCTCAGTGACATCTCCATTGCCACCTGGTTGAATGTGTTTCATCATTTGCACACAGCTACATGATGCAAAGTCAGGCTGAAATGGGAGCTGATTTACTTCTGGTTTGGTCATCCTGACTCACAGGGTGGAAGCCACTGGGGTCTCTGCTAAAAGTGAGGGGTGTTTGACCACCACCACCACCACCACCTGCACCTCTGAGATTTCAAACACAGCTCAGTTTTACAGCTGTTTACTTTTGGGTAGACAGTGCTGGACAGAAAGTGTTTTCAGACGTAAGCTTGCTCTGCTGGTCCTGCCTTGTCCTAAGAGACTCAGTAATTGCACACAGTAATTCCTCAGCGTCCTCTTAGAACTGAGTTGATTAAAACTTCTTTTCTTTATACATCCCCTGAGCTTAGTAGTTACTCTCAGCAGGCACCCTGTCCCTTACCACCTACTTCACATTTATCAGAATCTGAAGTCTGTTATCTGAGTGCAGGTGCTGAGTACAATAAACATCACTTAGACCTATCTCATTTGCTATTTATTCAGTTCTTCTCTGTTTCTGTTTCTCGCATGAGTTGGCTATGGCTCTAACCCATACCCTATTTATTTCAGGATGCAGCTTTCATTGAAGATATGACTAGCTTTTAAAGTTTTTGCTTGGAGGTAACAGAACACATTACACAATATTCTGTGGAAGGCTTGGATTAAATGTTTCTGTCATATCAATACCTGTAAAAGATATAATGTGACCTACTGTGTGTGACTTTCCATTTGGATGGCATATGCCATAGACCAAGGTAAGTCACGTGGATGTGCTTGAGTTCAGCAGGGACATACAGCCGTTCTGCTGGGGAAATCAGTTCAGGGTGTGCTGGTGTATATTTTGCAGAATAATACAACTGGCAAAACTTGGTTCGTTTGTCCTTTTAAATATTAATCCTTTAACATTGATGAAGCACTTGCTAGGGATCCATCTTGGGAATTCAGTGTACAGTTGAGTTCTGCTTTGCAATCCAATGAGAAAATATGTTATCAATTCCTGACAGTAGAGTGTTGAAGTTCCCAATGATAATACTGGGCTTGGCTGTTATTCCTTTCAGCCCTATCAGCTTTTGTTTCATGTAGTGTAGCGACTGGTTCTGGCTGCCTACACACTTAGGGTTCCTATGACTTCTTGCTGGATCTCTCCGACCGATACCTCATGTAACATGCCATCTGTGCCCAGTAATCTTTCTGATCGGAAGTACACGTTCTCTGATACTGATACAGCCACTTCTGTTTCTTAAATAATTAATGTAAGCATGATGTATATTTTCCCCATCAACCTACTTTAAATCTACCGGTGTAGTTGTTTTTGAAATGCTTTTCGTGTAGACTGAGTATATTCAGGTCACTTTTCTTTCATCATTTCTGTTCATGTCTGCCTCTAATTGGTTTACTTAGAAAATGTATACTTAAAGTAAATATCTCTCTTAAAATGAGACAAATTAACTTATTTACATTCAGATACAGACTCACAAACATAGAAGACAAACTTGTGGTTACTAGGAGGGATAAGGGGTGTGTGGAGAGATAAATTGGGAGTTTGGGATTTGCAGATATATATATATATATATATATATATATATATATATATATATATATATATATATATATATAAAATAGATAAACAGCAAGGTCCTACTGTATAGCACAGGGAACTATATCCAACACCTACTAATAGCCTACAATGAAAAAGAAAATGAAAAGGACTATACACATAGATATGTGTATATATAACTGAATCACTATGCTGCACATCGGAAATTAACACAGCATTGTAAACTGACTATACTTTAATTTTAAAAAAGTAAATATTCCTCTGTTAGGACTTAAGTCTACACTTTCAGCTTTTTTATTTTTCTTCTTTCCTCTGATTCTCATTCTTGTGTTTCATGTTCACCTTTCTCTGGTTTCCCTGACTATCTCTTAGAGTTTCATTTTGATTTCAAAGGGCACAATCTCTCAGTTATAAAATAAATAAGCTCTGGGAATCTAATGTACAGCATGGTGACTACACTTAATAATAGTGTATTGGATACTTGACATTTGCAAGGATAGCAGAGCTTCTGTGTTGTCACCACACAAACAAAAATGGTAATTAGTGAGGTGATGCATATGTTAATTAACTTGATTGTGGTTATCATTTCATTATGCATATGTCTATTAATTCAGCACATTGTACAACCACCAAAACAAACGGAGATTGAAGAAATGGCATGGCGCTTCCTTTTGTGCTCCGTGGCTTAAGATGGAAAATCTGCTGTCCCTGGAATTGGTTTTCCCTGATAAAGAACATGTCATTTCTGTGTCTTTCATTTCTCGATTGTTTTCTTTTTCTTTTGTCTTAAGCTTTCAGTAATTCAAGAATCTTGTGCCTTATCAAAATTACTCTGGGTTTATCCTATTTGGAGTTCACTCATTTCCCTGAGTTTGTAGCTTTATGGGTGTTCAATTGTTTTGTTTTGTTTTGTTTTGTTTTTATCAAATTCGTAAAGTTCCAAGCCACTAGTTTTTGAATATATTTTTTAAAATAAAATGACAGTTCATATCTTAAATTCTATGTGTCTAGAGAATCCTAAGATGGCTGGAAGTACTGTAACATGATGACATCATGCTCTTGAAAATTCAGCCTTACGTTTTAGCACAGTTCCTGATTTCCAGACTATGGGGAAGGATATAAGACAGTTCCCATCTACCCAGAAGCAGCTTCAGCTCGATAGGACAAGCCTCTGATATTACTAATCTTTTGGAACATACTTTAGAGCCAGGTCTGCATATTCAACTTTAAGCAACAGATTTAAAAATCATGTGTGGATCATTTCCGCTTCCAGCCATGGCCATGATGAAAGGGCTTGTTACAGTTCTAATACATCACAGACAAAAATTAAAAATCTGGGGAAAGAAAAAAAAAGTCTGCGTGTAGGCACCAGAGGATGACTTTTGTGTCCAGCACATCAGGGCAGAAAGTTCTGGGGAGAAGGGAACCTCACTAAGGGGAATCCCACAGTCTTGGGCTGCTTTTTCCCCTCAGGGAACTTGCTGAATCCTAAACTGCCCTGGGTGGGAGCCCAACATTCTATGGGCAAAACACCCATGAAGAAGCAGGGAAGACATTTGCTTCCAGGAAAATTCATAGGGCTGGGAAAACTGCTGCAGTCAGACTTTCAAACCAGACAATACTGAGCAGTCACGATCTCAGGGAGAAGAAGAAGGGCAGGCAGAAGGGAGACCTCCCTTGGGTGGGTTTCTTCCTTGAGGCATTTGTTTGTACCTAAACCGCATAGGATCTGAGACTCAGAAGATGAGGAGACAGCTGGCCCAAGTCTCAGCAGTTTCCTCAGGAGTCCCACGGTGTATTAGGGTACAACCCTGAGTGCAGAACTCACCCAAATGCTCATCCCCAGTACACATCCCAGACTGCGAGTTGGGACCCCTGGAGACCTGTCACTCAGGAGGAGGGAAACCAGGGGTTACCCACGCCCGATAAAGCCTGAAGCGTCCTCAAATCACCTCAGCTCCTGACTGGATTGTTGTGGCCGCCCCACACTAGCTGCTGCCAGAGAGGGGGTGAAACTTCTCTGGAGGGAAGAGCATCCTGCAGAGAGGCAGCTCTGTTTTCAACAATGTCGGACATTTGTTTGTTGTTAATTTTTAACTTTTTAGGTATTTATGTATTTTTTTTTAGGGAGGATGTACTTAGGTCCATTTATTTGTTTATTTTTAGTGGAGGTACTGGGGACTGAATCCAGGACCTTGAGCGGGCTGAGCGAGCACTCTGCCACTGAGCTATGTCCTCTTCCTCATGTCTGCCATTTAGATCAACCACCAGACCTATCAAAACAGGTTATGAAAAGAAGAGAGAAGAAAACACCCAGAAGACCCCAATATTGGAATTATCAGACATGGGCAGAGAAATAACTATGACTAACATGTTCCAGAATATGGATGACATAACTGAGGTCTCATCAGAAAACTGGAACTTAAAAATCAAACAAGTGCAAACACTAAAAATCGGAAAACTAAAAAATACACTCACTGACATTAAGAACTCAGCATTTGAGGAGGTATAGCTCAAGTGTTAGAGCACATGCTTAGCATGCATGAGGTCCTGTGTTCAATCCCCGGTACCGCCTCTAAAAAGCAATCAATCAATCAATCAATCAATCAACAGACCTAATTACCCCCCTCAAATAAAAAAAAATTAAAAATTAAAAAAACCCTCAACATTTGAGTGTCACAGCATATTAAAAGCAGCAAAATAGAGGGAGGAGAGGAGAAAGAGCGGGGGCAAGGGCAAGAAGAGGGCTGACGGGTGCATAGAGTTTGTTCCTGAGACCTCTGAGACACATGTGACTTCTGCTTAGAAGGGACAAGGACAGACCATAGTTTAGGGGCGGCTAATATCTGGAGAGCCCTTGCTGTGTACTGGTCAGTCCACTGGGGCTCTACAGTCATTATCCAGAGACGGACTTGGTCGCTCTTCTACACGCTGCATCTGCCCCCAGGAGACTCTTCTGCCTCCTGATCGAAGAGCACTAAGAATTTTTGAATCAATTTATTGTGGTGTGTGTGTGTGTGTGTGTGTGTGTGTATGTGTGTGTGTGTGTGTGTGTGTGTGTATGTGTGTGTAGAGAGAGAGACAGACAGACAGAGAATGAAGTTTACCATTTGGACCATGTTCAAATGTACAACCATGTACAATTCTGTGGAATGAATTAGATTCACAGTAATGCACAAAAATCACCTCTCTTTCCCAAAGCTTTTCATTGATAAGCACAGAAACTCTGTTTACATTGAACAGTAACACCCCTGTTCTCTCTTCCACCCAGTGTCTGGTGTCCTCTAATCTACTCTCTGTCTCTATAAATTTGCCTAGTCTAGACATCTCCTATAGGTGGGATCAGACAATGCTTGGCCTTTTATGTATGTATTATTCAACTCAACAGATGTTTGCCGGGCTGGCCATCTTGTCTTAATGACACTTTAAAGCATACAAATAACAAGGTTTCCATTTTCTTTTGGGTTGGTAAGGAGAATGTAGAAGCAGCTTTTCACAGCCCACTGTAGTCATGTGCACAATTCCCTGTATGCATTTTCAGCCACATCTCCGGTATTTTAGGGGAACGTTGAGATTCTCCTACAAGCCTGCCAAGTAATAGACATGATGTTTCAATCAATGAGCGGGTGAGAATGTTCTGAATTCTATGAGACAAAAGAGAATTAAAAGGGTTTTTCACCACAGACCATTTGTTTTCTACTCAGGATTGGATGAAGTGAAATAAGAAATTATGTACACTGATGACTCAGACCTCTAAGGGTGAACTCTCTTCTCTCAGTGACGAATTACTTCAACATCAGAGCAGAGAAATGGTATACGCCTCTCTGACCCTCATCAAAGAAACTCGGCCGTCTCAGGTGAGGAAGATGACAAAACAAACAAACAAACAAACAAACAAAGCAGAGGTTTTTCCAGACTCACTCTCTGTGGACACAACCGGTTCACCATTTCTCTCCCTTTGTGTCACCCCTTTTAGATAAACACCCAAGGAGATTGACGGCGATAGCACCCAGCCTCTCCACGAGCTCCTTCTCATTTCAGTGTCTGAAGCCTTTGCTTCCTCTCTTGCAGAACAGATTTTACAGCTATTAGGCAAGCACGGAGCTAGCAACAAGATCGAGTAGAATTCATAAAGCAGGGACCGCCTGCTGTCTGTGCTGCTTCCTTGTCCTTACTTACCTACAGTATCTACTGTGAGCAGGAGTGGTTCCACCTTAGAGTGTGGTGCCCTGGTTTCCCAGGGAGAGTTCGGTAAGTCCACAACAGGTTTTCAGAGGAAGGATGTAATGTCACATGTCAGCTGGTGAGTCTGCAGTGTTATGATGTCTCTCCGTGGATGTTCTCATGATCTATGAAAACCTCGACTGGAAGGTAATGGTATATTTTAAAAACCCCCAGAGACTAGATCCTGCGTGTTTTTCATCTGGACGGGAATCTCCCCTTCTTCCCACGGTCTCCAGAACCGACTCACAGAACAAGAACTCATCAGTCTACAAATGGTGCTGAGGCACGTGCATGTACTTAACTAGGGGCTAGAGAGAGTTCAGTTGGCAGGATCTACAGCTCACGAGACCCAAGTATTACAGGGTGGAGACTAAGGACAGAGGGGAATTGGGTCACAAGTTTCTGGCACTGGGTCAGATACAGCAGGGGAGCAAAGGAGACAGGAAAAAGAACAGCTATTTGCTGGTAGGAACGGCCATCTCCTGGCATGAAATGGAGGTCTGGGGCATAAGAAAGGCTTTCAGGAACTGTCCTCGATGTTCCGGCAGGACCCGAGCTGGACTCTGCAGGTGCTCATGGGACAAATGTATACCAGGCTCCTTCCTTGTGACTAGATGACCAGACCTGCTGGCCATGGGATAGGCGTGGCAGCACCTCTGTCGATGGTCACACCATCAAGCCTCACCCTCCTGAGTTAGGTCCTGCATGCCTTCGTCAGCGCACAAGTTGATTTTCTGTGATTCTAGTTTTCACCTGTGACCCTGGTGCGCAGCATGGACGGTGTGGGGCAGGATCAGCCCTGAGCTGCTAGGGGAGCCCTAACTCTGTCAGCATCCTCTGCCTTCAGAGTAGAGCCAGAATCAAAATAGGCTCCCTTTCTAGATTGGAATGTGCCCAACACAGTGCTCAGCAAACACTGGACTTCTTTTGCTTCTCCTGTTAATACTTTGCACGGTGATCTGGGTAAACCAGGGAAGTGGCTGTTATAAGCCCTGGCATGTGGGCAAAGTAATTTCACTGTGCCACCACTGGCTAATCAGAATTCGAACTAGTCACCCGCCCCCCGCCTCTAGCAGTCTCTGGTCCCTCAGGCATGACATGGAGATAATGCCAGTTACCGGGATTATAGCATCGTTGTGAGGAGTGAACAAGACCGCAGGTGTGAAAGTGCTTGGGTGGAGTCTGTGACTCAATCCTGTGCATTTACCCCCTTCAGTGCATGTTCAGTCGGTGCCATTAACTGGTTTTTGACCCTAGGAGCTCTGATCCTGCTTTCTCACGGGATTTGTTGGTTTCTGACCCAGTGGCCCTTCCTATCCATGCCCGATGGTAAGAAAAACTGACTTTGTTGAAAGAAGTAGTGAGTTCAGCCCCTGGGTGGGAGTTGGGACTTCTCCCATCCACTCACGGCCATCCCATTCCCCTTTGTTTGATAATGATGGCTCCAGACTGCACTGCAGCTAAAGGGGGCCCTAGGACCCAGTTCTGCCCAATGAGATGTATGGGGATGCGTTGGGGGCTTCTGCGGTATATGCCATTTCTTAACAAGAAGGACGGATGTGGGACACGGGATGCTGGTACTCGGAATGGGGCAGAGATGCCTGGAGCTCCTGCAGGGACGCCTGTGTGACTGCATGAGGTTATCACCTTAACCTGCTGAAGAGTGGAGGGGGTGGATGGAAGCTGTGGTGTCCGTGGCATCCCGGAGCAGCTGAATCAGAGAACGGGTGCTTCCAGACTTCTTGTCGCAAGGGGGGGAAATGGTAAGGCTCTATTTTGTTATAACCTTTGGTTCTAAACTTTCACTTAACTCATTTGAAGTTAACTTTTACAAATACTAATACTGGTGCTATATCCAGAAACTCTGATTTCATTATTCTATTCTGTAACTTTACAGGGTCTTCTCCCCGCAGCCTTTCCTGTCAACTGGGATTTAGATCTAGTCCTCTTCTGGTTCAGTCGCCATAATTTGGCAAGAATGTCTCAGAGGCAGTGTCGCATTAGCCCGTCGGGAGGGGAATGCTGTACGGTTGTCCCTCTTTCTGAAAGGCGAGCAGATATTGGTGCTCATTGCCCAGAGCGCTTGTGTCATTTGAAGATTTAAAAAGAGAGATTCTCATCCTCTCCACTCTTCTTCGTTTATTCGATGGAATCCTTCTTGGAGGAGAAACTTCCCTCATCCATTATTTGGTAACCAATGTTTTAGTTCGTGTGCCACACACAGGATAATTGTTTCATTATTTGCCTCTGCCTACCCAGTTTCACAATAATGAATCCGTTTCCTAGCATTTAGCAACAGTGACCGTGAGGTCTTTGTTCCTTTCGAGCCACTCTGGACCCAACGTGTATTCACAGTTGATGTGCTTACATCCGTTTTAGTTATTATCCTTACTGACGCTCCTTTTGTCCCCACGTGATGCAGACTCATAATCGGAACCTGCTGCCACGAGGGGCCAGTGCCAAGCAGGCGCTCAGTCCCTGCGTGCTGGAAGTACGTCAAAGATCTGGGCAAAGTGTCTTGACATCACACTTCACCGTTTTGTTAAACTGCGTTCTATTACTGTGCCCGTCCCTCCACCAGATGCTGGAAACTGACATTACCCCTCTGCTGTCTCTGGTGTTATTCACGTAACACTGCATCTGGAGACAGAAGAATTAACGCTCGCTCTCCTTCACTGGATCTTTGTACTTTACCTAAAGGACAAGTGATTCAACTAAGCTCATGGATTTGATTATCTTTCGGCTTACGAAATTCGTTTCCCCACATGACTACTAATTCTCCCTCACACTGTCTTCTCCGTGCTCATGGGTGCCATCGTCTGCTGTTGCTCTACTTCCTGGAAGTGTACGGGGCTCAGACCTCGTCTTTCCCTGACACATCTCCTCCTCCTCGTCCGACTGGCTCTCCGATGGAAGCCGTTTATCAGTGAATCACCGAGTGTCTTCACTTGGCTCCTTCCTCTCAGCGGTTTTTCCCATCATGACTGTGCATGTTTAGGGCTGAGACTTTGTGTGTCCTGGTCACATCAATGACCCTATGCTGACCAGCCTCCTTTTCCCCAGACTTCAATTTTCTGATTTCTAAGGGGCAAAATCTCCACAAAAATGAGCTCCACAGAAAATCACTGGGACATTCTGAAGCATTCAGCGTCTGGGATGAGTAAAACATTTGTCCCCAGGATTTCTTGAATACAGGCTGCTTCTTGAGACGTCTTAGATTAGAGGTAAGGGAGTTAGACAATCCCTTCAACTCATCCCACTGCTCTGGGAGATCACAGCCATCTCTACATGGGAATTGCCAGGACATACGCAGGAACCGGTTGGCCACTTTGTTAAAATTTAGAGATAGTTTTTGACCTTTTACACCCAAATAAGACTACTTTTTGAGTGGGCTCCTCCAGCACTGGGCTATCAGGCAGCTCAGTTCTAGATAAGGATTTCACTACTAAAAATTTAGTAGCAGGTTTGAGTAATGGTATAAAATAAACCAAGGTGAGTGAAATGTTCCCAGTTTTTGCAGTTCTTCCTTATCTCTATCAATTGTTTGCCAATTCATCTGCAAGCAGTGGGATCATGTCTGTTTAGAAGGGGATTGTTTTAGAATTGAGATACTTTTTCTTTCCTGTTTAACCTCAAAATTAGACTGCTTTTGCATGGCTACTCTTGTGGTTGAATATCAAGAATTTCAGCCCTGCCTAAGGTTGCTCTCCAACACCTTCTGCAATAGTGGTAGGCAGTGTTGTCCAAAAAATGATGAGACTGCTGAATGACTTATAATTCCAGACTCTATAGTTTTTTCTGTGGCCTCTTTGTATCTTTGCAACTAACACCATAGGGTGTAGCTGTAGAAATGGATTCAAACAAGGCCTGACAGCAAAAGAAAGCTTTTACTCAGATGCAAGTCCCCCTCAGTGCTGTTGCTATGGGAGCTGATGCATCCTGATTTTGTTGTTGCCATGGTAACTCATGCTTTTGACCCAATCTTGTTCAGACTCGATACACCAAAGGCAGCTTTTCCTCAGCTGCCAATACCATCTCCTTTTTCAGTTCAGAGTGAGCCAATAGAGCCAACAGAAGGATTTTCCCAATGATATTCACTACCCTATAAGTTATTTGTCACCAACATTGGGAAAGGATGGCTTCTAGGATTTTTATGGTTGTTAGCAGGTGTATGCACATATATGTATATGTGTACCATGGGGATGGACAGGATGGAGCACACCAATTGCTCCCTAAACTGTTGGAGGAGCATCCTGGTCATATATTATTCATGATCAGAATGAACTGGAATAGACATTTATTGTTTATTGAGCATTTTATAACTACCAGGTTCTTCTCCTTGTCCTTTGTAGGTAGATTGATTAGCAGTAGCATATTCTTCAATGTATAATAAACATAAAATAATAAATACATGAGATAATAGTGCACAGCTCACAGCAGACAGGAACAGAGAACAGACCACCTGATAGGTGAGAAATGGTTTTTCAATGTCATTTTAATTTACATTTTTGTTACTCAGAATAGATACAATCATTTCTCATAAATTTAAAGGCCATTTGTATGTCTTTTTAAAAAAGTATTTGTTCAGCTCTTTTGCTGTAATGGATTTTTGGTCCTTTTTACTTGACTTTAAAGAGTACATTTGTTTGAGATATGAGCTCTTTATTTTTTACATATTTTAAAATATTTTCTCCATGTTGATCACTTTTTTTTTATAAAATCCATAGTTTATTGCTATTTATGGAAATATAAGTATTACATATTTTAAAGGCTCAAACACACTCATAGAAATATACCAAACAGAATAGGTACCATGAGAAGAGGGATAAAGTGGGAATTGAAGCTGTAAGAACCAGCATACAGTGACAGCAACATTATAAAAACTTCTGTTAAAACTGGAAGCAAAGGAATTTATCTGGCCATGAGTTGTTTGGCTATAATATAACTAAGTACTTTATTTTAAAATGAGCTACTTGTTTCCATTTTGTTTATCTCTGTGATTCTATCTGCTTTTCAAATCTGGATGAATTTTAAAAGGTAGCAACAAGAAAATTGATACAGCATCAAGATAAGAACCTATTGATATCTAAGTTGGAAGCTTTGATTTCATTATATAGTAATTTGTAGATGACCCAATATGACTCAATACCTGAAAAATATTGGCTCATTCAATTTTTATTTCCTTGTCTTTTTTTGTTTTGTGTTTTCCCAGACCAAAATGTTTCTTCTTCTTTATTTGTATGTAGGTCATTTATCAGCTTTTCCTTTGACTGTGTTTGGATTTTGATTCTTTTCCATACTCCCAGGTTATTACAGAATCTACTTGTATTCTCTCCTAGTATTGAGAGTTTTATTTTTTACATATAGATCTTGAAATCGTTTGGAGATTATTATACTTTTTATGGTATGAATTATAGATCAAATGTTACCTTTCATCAAATGACTATCCAGGTGTTCCAACAGCATTTATTAAAATGTTTATCTTTCTCTAGTCATATGTGATGTCACCTTAATTATGTATAATGTTTTAATATGTACATGGGTGTATTTCCAAACTCAGTGCTCTGTTTTACTGGTCTGTTCATGCAAATGCCATTATCATATGGTTTTAACTATTGAGACTTTATAGTATATTTTATTATTTGGTTTGGTTAGTCTCCCCTCATTGGTATTTTTTTCATAGTGTGTTGTAGTTTTTCTTGTATGTTGTTGTTGCTGTTTTTCTCCAGAGGAACTTCAGAATCAACTAACTTGTCTTTCTCTAGGAAAAACAGCAGCAACTTGCTGGTATATTTTTTGCTAAGAATGAATTAAATTTGTGAACTAATTATATCTTAATGATATTGAGCCTTCTGATCCAAGACCAAAAGATATTTTTCCTATTTTTTTATAGCTTTCAAGAGTCTAAACTTTTCCTCATATATCTTTTCCACATTAAAAGTTTATTCCGAAGAATATTATCTTATTTGTTGATATTGTAAATAATATTTTCTTTTCCATTATATCTTGTTTCTGGTTATTGTTTATATTTATAAAAAGTCATTGATTTTTAAATATTAATTTACACCCTCCTAAGTTTACCAAATCTTTTACTGTTTTAGTTTTATCACTATATTTCTCAACTTGTCCAAGAAAAATATCATATAATCTATAGAGTTTCAATTGTTTTTCAATTCTTATGCCTATAATTGTTTTTTTGTGTGTGTGTTTGGCTTTTTAATTGTGTTGGCTAATAGTTCCACTATGAGTTTGAATAGTCAAGACTGTGGATAACTTTTTTCTTGTTCTTGACTTTAGTAGGAACGCCTCTTGTGTCTCTCATTAGAAATTTTAGTATTTACTTTAGTATTAGTTTACATATATAATGGACACTTCCTTTGTGCTGGTGTTTGTGTATCTAGACAAATACAATATATATAATGTATATATGTATATATAGGAAGTGCCCATGAGCCTCCTGTTTTGTTGACTTTTTCTCTCTCTCTCTTTTTTTTTTTGTTCTGGTTCCATTTTTTAGAATGAATGTTGAATTTCATTGAATTCCTTTCCAGGATTTTTGGAGATTTTAATATGCTATTTCCTCTTAGACCTATCATAAGGTGAATTATATTAGTGGATTTCCTAATTATCAACTCATCTTTGATTGCCCAGAATAAATCCCACTTGTTCACGATGTATTATTTTCTCAATGCGGTATTAGATTCCGTGCACTGATAATAAATTTAAAAGATTTGCATCAATATGAATAAAAGAAATTGTTCTATAGCTGTCTTTTTATTACTCTATCTTTATTCAGGTTTTGGTATCATTGTTGTACTCACTTCATAAAAATAATTTGAATTTCTCCTTATTTTCTATGTTTTGGAATATTTTGTATAGCACTAAGAGTAATAACATGCCACATTATGATTAGTTGGTGGTTAAGATTTGATAAAATTCTGTGAAAATTTGAAGGCTTGGTGCTTTTCTGTGAGGTAGTTCTTTAATAAATCTCCCCATTTCTTCTATGAAAATTGGTTTCTTTAACATCTCCATCTCAATTGGAGTCATTTTTGCCTAGGAAATCATACTTATCATTTAGGTTTTCAATTTATTGTGCAGAGAAGTTCTTTGTTATTATATTTAATTTTTTCTGTTATAATAGTTATTTTCCTCATTTCATTTCTTATTTTGTATATTTGTGTTTTCCACTTGTTTCTTATTACATTAACTAGTAGCTGATTCCTCATTGTTAATTTATTTTAGGAACTCAGTATTTTGACTTAGTTTCATTATTTTTCCATTTCTTCTATATTTAATGTTTTCCTTTATCATTGCTTCCTAGTGTTTTCCTTTGGTTTATTTTGGGTTTTTTTGCCTAACTTTAGGAGTTGAAAATGTAAGTCATTAATTTCATCTTCAAATTTTATTGATAGAAATATTTAAATATTGAGAAATATTTATACTTAATATAAATATTAAATTTCCTATAATAACTGCTAAATATATTCCACATATTATGACATGTGGAGTTTCTATTATCATTGCTTTTTTTTAATGCATCAATTTTGGTTTGTACTTCCCCTTGCACTCAAGAGCATTTAGTAGAGTTTTATGGGCCCAGCATGTTTCCTCTATGCAACTCTGCCATACTTAAGAGAGTTTTAAAATTTTCTAATGCTAGGACTTTTTTAAACCTTCATTATATTATGATAAAAGAATGCTGGTTGTATTATTTCTACTTCATTGAATTGGATAACACTTTCTTGTGACCTGGCATATAGTAAAGTTTTATGAACATTCCTTGTGTGCTTAAGAAGGTATTTTTTTTATTACTTAGTTGTAAAGTTTGATATATACCCAGAAGGTCTAATTTATTGATAATGTAGAATGAGGTCCAGTTTTTCCCAGGCAGACGTTTGGTGGGCTACCTTGGGGGAATGGAAAGAGAGAAGTTTAGCACACAGGAGTAGGGAAGGGTGCTTTGATCTAGGGACTGGTACATAGCCAGAGACATAAGATTCTCTTGACAATCATAAGCACTCATTTATTCAATAGACATTCTCAGTGTTCCTATAACAAGCCATATTTCATTTAATTCAGGTTTCTGTTTACAAGGCACAGACAGGTCTAACCACAGCTAAAATCCCTGTCAGTCTTGTTGTTACATTGCTTGAATTTTCTTGTTAGCACTTAGTACTCCTCTGCTCATACTTAATGCTTATTTTCTCTAATATCTCTCTCCCCACTAAAATATAAATTCAACAGGGGAGCAGATTGTTTGCCTGTATTTTTGTTTTTCTATTCTATCCACTAGAATCCTGCCAGTCACATGGTACACTCTAAATACATGTTTGCTACATAATGTATGAATAATACCAACCCGTGCCTTCAGGGAATAAAACATCTGATGTGGGGGCGGGCACAGTAATATATTTTTATAAGAAATCAATCAAATATGATGTCACTACACTTCACAACAACATCCAACATTCAGCATATATTGAATAAGCATCTGTTTTGTTCTCACTCAGGTGCTGGCCACTGTGGATACAGAGATGAATGCAGCACAGTCCCTGATCTCAACTAGTATCAGATCTAGTAAGAACATCTCAACTATGAATTGTTATGCATTCAGTGACAATTCATAATAGCTTCAATAACTTCAATAGCTTCAATAACAACAACCACAAATCCAAAACAAATCAACTGCAAGAACAACAAAAACTAACAACTTAAAAATGTTCTCCTAGAACAGTCTACCCAAGCAATAGAAATAAAAGCAAGAATAAACAAACGGGACCTAATCAAACTTATAAGCTTCTGTACAGCAAAGGAAACCATAAGCAAAACAAAACAACAACCTACAGAATGGGAGAAAATTTTTGCAAATGATGAAACCGACAAAGGCTTGATCTCCAGAATATATAAGCAGCTCACATGACTTAATAAGAAACAATCAAACAACCCAATCCAAAAATTGGCAAAAGACCTAAACAAGCAATTCTCCAAGGAAGACATACAAATGATCAATAGGCACATGAAAAAATGCTCAATATCAATAATTATCAGAGAAATGAAAATCAAAACTACAATGAGGTATCACCTCACACCAGTCAGAATGGCCATCATTCAAAAGTCCACAAATGACAAATGCTAGAGAGGCTGTGGAGAAAAGGGAACCCTCCTACACTGCTGGTGGGAATGCAGTTTGGTGCAGCCACTATGGAAAACAGTATGGAGATTCCTCAAAAGACTAGGAATAGACTTAACATATGACCCAGTAATCCCACTCCTGGAAATATATCCAGAAGGGACCCTACTTCAAAAAGACACCTGCACCCCAATGTTCATAGCAGCACTATTTACAATAGTCAAGACATGGAAACAGCCTAAATGTCCATCAACAGATGACTGGATAAAGAAGTAATGGTTTATTTATACAACAGAATACTATTCAGCCATAAAAACGACAGCATAATGCCATTTGCAGCAACATGGATGTCCCTGGAGAATGTCATTCTAAGTGAAGTAAGCCAGAAAGAGAAAGAAAAATACCATGAGATCGCTTATATGTGGAATCTAAAAAAATAAATGAACATAAATACAAAACAGAAACAGACTCATAGACATAGAATACAAACTTGTGGTTGCCAGGGGGGAAGGGGGTGGGAAGGGACAGACTGGGATTTCAAAATTTGTAGATACTGACAGGCATATGCAGAATAGATAAACAAGATTATACTGTATAGCACAGGGAAATATATACAAGATCTTGTGGTAGCTCACAGTGAAAAAGAATGAGACAATGAATGTAAGTATGTTCATGTATAACTGAAAAATTGTGCTCTACACTGGAAATTGACACAACATTGTAAACTGACTATAACTCAATAAAAAAAAAATGTAAAAAAACCCAAACTATTTCTATTTACGTATTCACCTACCCACCGAGGTGGCCGTCCTTCTATGTGTATGAATAAATTCAGGCTTCAAATTACGTTAAAAAAAAAAAAAAAACTAACAACTTAAACCAGTGGTTCTCAACCCAGAAAAACAGAATCACTTGGGAAGTTTGTTAAAAAGACAAACTTCTTGCAAAATGGTACAATTCTTCTGGAAGGGGAATTGGCCATATCTAGCACAGGATCAGTATTTTTATTGGTAACATTAGCATGGTTTTTTGGACATTGTTGGTTGTGAATTGTGGAATAACACTAATGAGTCTTTTTTTTTTCTGGTGTCACTGGGAGTCAAGACTTTGCCTTCAGAGAAAGGATATACTGATGAAAGATCAATGAATAAAGCAATACCCTGGAGCCCTGAATTTGAATGGGAAGTAGCAGTATAAACTGCTATATTTTGCCTTTAAAAATATTTCTTAGCTCTGCCCCCTACAAAGCACCAGAAACCACAATGAACCCAGTAGGATACAGACAAGCACCATGATTTTATTCTCTAAAAAGCATTTTCTGCTAAAAAATAAATCAAGATTATGTGGTGAATTAACTGATTTCAGGAACTGTATAATGTGAGCCTCGAAAAACTTGATGAACCAGAAAAGAGGGAAGACTACTGGGATCCTGTAAAAAGGATTCAAGAGCTAATCTGAAGAGGCTAAATGCCTAAAAATGGGACAGGTTGAGCATCTATAAGAATAAGAAGTAAATCAATTTGAACACATTAAGTGTGTTTAAATATCATATTCATAGTGATTCTAAAATATACTCTGTGGTCACCTTTAAAAGTGCTAAGAAATAAATTAATAATTTGAAAACTTTTAAATAGAAGGAAAGAATCAAATAATTATCCTTCCATCTGTATATCTACTGTGTTACCAAATCACTAATGATGGGAAGATTTTCTTTAGAGAATTATTCTAGCTAATAATGAAGAAAGATAAATAGAACATCTTCATTCTGCAAGCTGTAATGAAATTTTGGATCTAGGTACTAATCATCAGTGTCTGCTAATCTCATTTAAAAAAGAGACAACCAGACAGTATGTATATACAGATAGAAGTACACAGTACACTTGTGAGGTACTCTTGCTAAAAGAGAGAGAAAGAGAGAAGAAAAAGCAAATTTGACTCCAACGAAGCTTCTAACAACCAATTTTCAGGAAAGTTGGCAGGCAGAGGGACTTGTTAAACAATGAGAAAAGGGAGGATGTCAGCAAAATCCAGATTGTATGAAACTCTAGAGACTAAAGGATCCAAATTGTTCAACATAGAAATTATAAGAAAACACCACAGAAGAGAAGAAGGGACACCCTATAGATTGAAAGAGACTTAATAAGCATGTCAACAAATTATAATGCACAGGAGTAAACTAGATCCTGATGTGAAAATCAAATTACAAAAAAATAAATATTTATGACACAATTGGAAAAGTTAAACTAGGAATGAATATTTGAAGATATTTAGGAATCATCATTAATTTTACATGTGATGTTACTGTGCTTGTATTTTAAAAGTGTCTATGTCTTGCAGAGATACAAACTGGAATAATCTTTTATTAAGTGATGTGATGTTTAGGATTAGCTTCAAAATAATCTGCAGGAGGAGAGAAAGGGGTAGGAGTGTAGGTGAAATAAAATTGACCAAGAGTTCTTAATTGTTGAAGCTATGTGAGATCTACATGGTTGATACATCTTGTCATGTGTCTGACACTATAACAAAAAGATTTTTTTAAATGTCCAAAGCCACAACATAGACTAATTAATCAGAATTTCTGGATATGGAGCCAGGGCATTAGTATTGCTAGAAGCTACTTTCAAATGAGTTTACTAGCAGCTAAAGCTTAGAGTCAATGGTATAAACAGGGCCTTACTCTTTTTTCTCTCGTGATAAGAAATGTGGAAGTAAACTTGCATTGGTTTAGCTGTTCAAAGATGTCATAAGGATACCAGCTTCCATCCTCCTGCTCAACCCTTTTCAGCAGGTTGACTCTATGACCATTTGCTTGTCACAACATGGCTGCAACTGCTCCAGGCATCTCAATCACATCCCAGGTACCATCTTTTTCTGTAGAAGTCTCCAACACATTCCCACACACATCACTGGGAAGAACTGGGCCACATGACCATCCTTACATGTAGGGAGGCTGGAAAACCATCATCTGACAAAGGGGAATGGGATAGCCATGATTGGCCTGGAGAAATTCTGAGTCCTTTCCCCTAGGCTGGACATATTGCTTCTATAATATATATATATATATATATAAAACAGTTTTTCTTACCATAAGGCATTAATCGAAAAGGTTATTGGGTCAGGAATCATCAAGTCCGGTGAGAAGAAGCAGATCTCTTAGGGTCAAAAACACAGTCAAGGAAGGGTAAGGATTGACTATGCATTGAAGGAAATAAACTCACAAGGATCAAGCCCCTTACTGTCTCCAGGCACTTTTGTACCTGCTACCTTGTTCAGTATTCACAACAATCCTATAAACAAGGTATATGATCAAGCCACCCAAAATGGCTGTTCTCTTGCTCTCTGTACATCCCCTGCTTGACCAGTCCCTGCTTCACCTACACGCTACTCACTTGACTGACCTTCCCTTTTAATCACAGAGCTTGATCAATAAATGCCTACATACTTGCCCTCAGCTCCAGCTAGTGATTGCTCTAATCTTTAGATCAGAATATCTCCACAGTGATAGCTTATCAAAGGGGTATTGAGGGGCATGCTCCTCTGCTGATTTCCTTGGTAACTGATGAGCCAATCTGATGTCAATACTCCCTATAACTGGTAACCTCCCTCTCCCCACCCCCAGTAACAAAGACTGCTCCCATGTGCTGCCTGCTGCCTGCCACACACGGTGGGGATGTCACTCCAGAACCTCACTTCAGATGTAGGCTCACCCTTTCATTAAACTGCTGATGTCTCTGTGGCTGATTCCAGGCTCCATCTTTGGTCATAAGGCTGGGCAAGTACAGGGCTTGCAGGTCTGTGGGGTGCAGCCCAACACTAGGTAACTGGCATTACCTCTACATTAAGCGTGAGGGACTCATAGAAGAGGGGTGAGGTGGCTTATTCAGGGTCCTGTTGAGTGGCTTCATACTGCATTACACCTGTGTCATGGGTAAAAGTTCCTTCTCTGGCTTACCAAGATCACTGTCTGAAACATAAATGGGGCAAGAAAAAGAGGTCCATTATTTCCTCAGCACCATGCTAGGCATTTTCCACATCAGGAAGGAGGCATATTTTGATTCTGGCCACTTCTCTGATCATGGGATCTTATGAAAGAGGTAGGAGCACCCAGGTGGCCAGAGCAGAACTTACCCTATGTTGTAGCTGTTATCAGTCTGCACACTCAGGTCATATATGTTATTTTGGATCCCACTAACTCACGCAGGATAGTTTGAGACCTAACACTAATCCTTGGGGGTCTGTGAGGTTTGGTAATGCTGCCATTCTCAGAGTTGGCTGCCATGTGGCCAGTATTGCCAGCAGTTTTGGCTTCTTTATCTTACAGAAGGTATCTGATGTCCATTTGTCCACCTGTTAGCCCAGCTCAGATTCTGCTGGGAAATCAATAGGACCTTTCTCGTGCCCTCAACTTCCCTCCAGGCTTTGAATAGTGTGCCATCCATGGAGGTAGATGTTCTTCTTGAATTATGTTAAATTTGGTCACGGTAACATTTTGCTCACCACCAGGATCTTGTGAAGCCATCTCCCATCCGTCTTGCATCATCCTCCTGTAAAGTTAGAGCCTCCTCCAATATATCTCCTTTCCTTAAACCCTTGGTGTTCCCTTCTTAAATGTGGAAAATATGTGCTTGTAGCTCATTTACTCTTTTGGACCAGAGTTCTTTTGGGTTTGGCATGCATTGAAGAACATGGATGCGGATGGAGCATTCTGTCATTAGCACCTCTCAGGAGCTAAGCCTTTTGATGTTCAAAAAACATACTAATACATTTTATTTCACTTATTCATTTATGCCCTACAAAATTGGCAAAAGAAGCTAAAGCAGTTGGAAAGCTAAATAATATATGTTGTCTGAGCATCAGTTAAAGCAGGGTGCAGAAAGGAATACAATGGTAGAAACCAAACACTAACCTTTAAACCAGGAACTGCCAGCTAAACGGGCAGAAGCCATTTCTTACTCACTTGCCTTGTAACATTGTGTTCTTCTTCTGTAAGTTTATTGGCGTGGCAAAAGGTCACTGATAGACTGTGGTAGAGCTAGTAAAAGCAGTCTCAGGAGGAGATAATTTATCTACATCTCTGTTAGAGACTAGAGGAAGCCTTTTACTCACTGCCTCAAATGTGAAAGAAGAGATGTAATCGGATACTTATTGGATACATATCATATCAAATGAGAGATACAGTGACGTGACTGTATACAGCAGCCTGACTGTGGACAAATTTTTTTGTGTCCTCTCGTACTAAAACTGAGGGCAGGTCTCCACATTTTCTGCTTGGACTTTTGAAGAAGTTCAGCAATGAAAGAGAGAGATATCTTCATTAAAGGGCTAAGAACTGTCTGCAAATTACATGTGTATGTAAATTCTGATTGCTTAGTATTAATCTGAGTGGAAAATAACGGACTATGCTGAAACCAACCCCTTTTGATTGATGTCTGATTCTTAGAGCCTGAACCTTTCATCCATTGACTTGTAAAAGAAACTATACAATTTTTTTTAAGGATAAGTGAAGGAAAAGAGAACCCCTCTAGAACTTAGACAAACTTCCAATAAAATAATCTAGCATTGTTGAGTGTAGGATAGAAGTCAAGGGGGAGGGAAGTCAATAGTCAATATTCTACGGCTGTAGTGTAAAATTGTAAACTGTGCCCTCTTGTATGTAAGCAAAGCTTTTTCCCCCTTGTTTTCTCAATACAAGGCATGTTCATATAGTGGGTTCTTCTTTTTTTCTCTTTCCTTTCCCCTGTTGATTTTGGTGATCATTTGAACATTAACTAATAATACACAGGGTGTTTTGAAAAAGCCTCTCCCAAAATCTAAGGCAAGCCAACTTTCCTCACTAGGTGGAAATAGTCGTGTTTCTGGTGAGAAACCTGGGATCAGATTTTCCTCCCCCTGCCCCATGGCCAACCATGAATAGATATTGTAACTGAAAACTAGGACAAAAAAAATCATATATATATATATATATATATATATATATATATATATGCTTAAGTTTAAAGAATACTAGAAATTAAATGTTTTAAGTTAAAAAAAAAACTAGGAAAAATCAAAATATGTCAATACCCTCAGCAAAAAAATATAGAAAGACCATATTGAACATAAAAACGGGCACTGGATCAATGTGAACATGTTCAAGTGCTCAGGTTTTGGCAGAACTTCTGTGGTTGTGGAATAGTTTCTTTTTAAAAGGTTATGAAATGGTAACTAATAATTTTCTTGCTGCTAAACAGTCGATGTTAACTACAATGTGTGAGAGGAATAGTTGTACTGCCAAATGTTTAGACGTAAACTTTAAAAACAGTGGGTTCTTGCATTGTAGCAAATCAGAATCATGATATTGTAAAAAAGAGGGTCTATTTTGAGACAGGATTTGTCCATTAAAGATAGGAATGGTAATGATCGTGGATATTCATTGTGCTGGCAAGTTATCTGAGGGACCAGAGAAAGATGTTCAGTGAGCAATGCAAGCTCAAACTTTTACCCAGCCCAAATTTTCCACTTTCTTTTCTTCATGGGTCTCTTCTGAAGGACAGAATAAATTGGCCCCTTTCCTAAATCTCCTTAGACAGGAAGAACCTTAGGAGAGAACTTACCAAGAGCCAATAGGTAGGACACATATTGAGAAAGCCTTAAGTAGGAAGTTCATGATATATTTACAGCATGCAGCCAGACTTGGGGAGATTTTACACTGATCTTGCTTGCCAGGAATTTGAAATGCTCTTAGGATAGTTAAACTGGTCTGAATTAGAGGCAACAGGGGACCTTTGAAGGGCCACTGTTTTGTATGCCCTGGGCAAATGAGTACTGTGTTATAAATGGCCTTGATTTGCAGTATTGGAGGAGACAACCAGACATTAAGAACTATAAAGGAAGGTAATCATGACGTTTGAAAGAAATGTTACCATGAGTTTATATATTTTCCTGAAGTGCCAGGGTCTGGTGTCTCCAACCACCTAGATGATCTGCTTCTCACTGAAATGAAAATTACTGGTTTCTAAATCCACCCCCCAAAGATATATGTCCTGGTCTCTGAATGTTGTTTTTTATATAGTTCAGAGCTCCTGGTAGAGAAATTTTTCTATAACTGGCAAATGAGAAAGACATTTAGGAGCCAGTTTTTGATGGGAAATTATCCAAATTGGATGGAGAAAGAGTTCTGTCTTACCTTGTGGCTTTGGCCTATTAGTGGATGAGATCCACAATAATCTTACTGGCAAATTACTAAAATTGCAAAACAATGAGATGGATGCAGCCTCAAAGAAATTTTTTGAAAAAGTGGCTGCCAGGGCACAACTTTTAGCAAACACTGTATTTCATACAAAGTTTAGAGCACAGGGGCAAGAGAAGGAACTCTAAAATAAAGATGACACTCTCGCCACTGACATCCTAATTATTAAAAAACTGGATCCAAGACAGTAGGAGACATCCCTGTGGGTGAGGTGAGCTGACCTACTGACAAAGTAAAAATCCTGTTTTCCCTTGTGGGTGCCCTGAAGATAAATGAGTCACAGAACCACCCTAACAATGTTCTAAGTGGCTATCTGACAGGTTAGCCAGCCTGGAGGTAGGTGCAAGGGGACACAAAGGGACCATGGAGAAAGGTCCTGAGCATGAGCCCAGGGTGTCCTGGCAGCTGTGTTCACCCTTGTTCAATCCTCCCGTGAGTGTGAGGAATTGGCTCTGCCCACCCCTGGGCAGTGTTTACATCGGGCCACTACCCACTTACCAAGGCAGAAAGTTCTTGCAGCTGTGGAGAGTGATGGCAGGTTATCACGCTGCACTCCCAGCAACAGAAGTAGCCACCTCAGGGTCCACAGTTGGCGTTTTCCTCAAAGCGCTCTTCAGAGACAAGTCCAGGATCTCTGACCCCAAGAGTGGATCATGATCTGATTGGAAAAATGACCTTCCACCGTTCCTACTAACCCCAAGCACTGGAGAGTGGAATGGTCTCCCCATTTGCAAGCTCCAGACCCTCACTAACTCTTACTTGTGGGTAAATGACTTAGAATTGCAAGCATTTAGCTTCTCAATAGTCATGCCCCTTATTGTGTCGCTTCCCACATCACGAATCTCTTGGTGAATAGAACAAAGGGGTGTGTTTAGATGATGGAGTGCAGGTAACAGTCTAGCCAATGTATGGTCTGCACCCCGAGGTATGTTCGTAATTTTGCCATGCTCAACATTTGGGGGCCCAATAGATGGCCTGAGCTTTTCTTTTTCAAATCGTAAGTTGGGAAGCAGCAGAACTCCTTTATGGACCGGACTTAAACACAGAAAATGAACTTCATTGGGAAGAACCCTCAAAGAAATGTTTTCTCAAAATTAAAATTTTTTTCCTCTAGTACAAACCTGTGCATTGGGTGTAAATCCCTCATTTAAAAGAGTGAGTGCAGCACAGTTTTTCCAAGCCCAAGCAATAAAACGTCTTCAGTTACTCGAGAAAGTAAAAAAAAAAAAAAAAAAAAAAAAAAAAAAAGGCTAACAGAAGTATTACAGACAAAATAAAAAATATTCAAAAGCATTTCAAATACCAATTAAGAGTTTCAAATGGAATATTTTATTCACATGTTAGTTGTCTTTTTAACATGTACACACACACTGACACATTCTGATTGGTCTGCGTGGAACAAGGGTTGTCTAGATAGCTTAATGGAAAATGAAAAATTAAAAATATATTAATTTTTCATTGTTATAGACAAGTACATCCACATCACTTACAAAGCTATTACTGATTCAGTCCAAGGAAGCAGAGTGTCAGAGGAGGAGGAAACTCTTGGGTAAAGTCAACAGTGATATAACTGAGATCTCAACATGAGAAAGCTGACAAAACATGGAGGTTTGCTGGGAAATTTTTCTTTGCAAAAGATGGAGAAAAGTCTGTCAAGGGGCCGTAAATAACAGAAGGTGGTGAACACTGGTAGTCAATTCTCACAGTATTGTGCAGGGGCATCAAGAAAACTGCTTAGTCCTTCTCTGGGACCAGTTTCAGAACTTTTCCAATCGCAATGGTCTTACCCTCATCTCTTAAAGTAAAACGACCCATCTGAGGGAAATCTTTGAATGTCTCAAGGCAGATAGTTCCTGCTGTCCTTAACCGGGCAATGCACACTTGATCTTGTTTCACAAATCGGGGCCGGGTCTTACTCTTTTCTCCTGACTTTTTGTCTACCAAGGAGATTAAGGCGGTTATCTCAACTTCCTCAATGCAAGTATGAATGTGCAGCACCGCATTATAACCTGGGCAGATGATGGACTTGTGCTCAATAATCACAATCTGAACATCGAAAGTGCGTCCAGAATGGCAAAGATTATTAGGATCACAGAGAATGAATCCTGGAAGAATCTCTTCTTCTTCAATTCCCTTCAGTCTGATTTTCAGGTTTTCACCTGGGGCTACATAATCAGTCTCAGCATCATCAGAAAGTATTCCCAGAACTTCCACATTGTGCTTGTTTGGCATCATCACAAGCTGCTGGCCTTTAAAAATGGATCCTGATTCCAGCTTGCCCAGGACCACAGTGCCCATATCCTTGTACTTATCCACAATTGGCAGTCTAATGGGTCCATCAACTGATCTGTTGAAGTTTGGCATATTATCCAGATATGGAATGAATGGTAATCCAGTGTACCAAGGGCAGAAATCAGATTGCTCTTTAATATTTGCCCCGGTCAGCCCTGAGCAGGGCATAAAGTGAATGTCCTTTTTGGGACTGAAGCCGACTTTTTTCAGAAAGGGCACTAGCTTTTCTTTACATTCTTCGTATCTCTCGCTGCTCCAATTGACTGTGGGGTCGTCCATCTTATTAATAAGCACTATTAAATATTTCACCCCTGCTGTTTTGGCCAACATTGCATGTTCTCTCGTCTGTCCACCTTTTTCAAATCCAGTTTCAAACTCTCCTTTCCTGGCAGAGATTACCAGCACAGCCAGATCAGCTTGAGAAGCACCACCAATCATATTTGGGACAAAACTCTTGTGGCCAGGGGCATCTAGAATTGTGAAGTGTTTCTTTTCTGTTTCAAAATAGGCACGACCCACTTCGACTGTCTTACCCTTGTCTCGTTCTTCCTGATTTGTATCTAAGGCCCAGGACAAATACCAAGTTTCTCGGTTTTTCTCTTTCGCTTCTCTCTCGTATTTCTCAAGTGTCCTTTTGTCAACCATTCCTGTCAGAAACATTATCTGTCCTCCAATGGTTGACTTGCCAGCATCTACATGCCCAATGAATACCACATTGACGTGTTCTTTTTTCGGAGCACCCGAGGGCACGACCACAGATTTCGATTTTCTGATTTCCTCTTTCTCCATCATCTCCTGGCCACTTTCTTCTGGGGGGCCCGAATCTCCCAAGGAACCACCCCCCGGCTCAGCTTCACTGATTTCTTTATCGTGCTCCCATGACTCTTCTAAGACCATCTGCACCTCTCCATTTTCTACAACAGGTTCCGAAAGTTCCATGGTAACGGCTGAATTGGAACCTTCACGCCACACTAACTGTTCCTCTTTGGAATGTTCCACAGGTGCCCCCCGTCCCAGCCTTTTACCTGGAGGGTCGCCGGCGCCGGTGCAGGTTTCATCCATGCTGGTGATGTCCGCCGGGGGGGTCTGCGGCTGGACCGGGCCCCGCAGGAAGGACGGCACGAACTCGGCGGCGTGGACGTTAGGCACGAAGGGTTTGGCGTTGACGTTGAGCTGCCAGCTGAAGGCCGAGCTGAGGGGCTCGACCTGGGCCTCGGCCGCCGCCGCCGCCGCCGCCGAGGAGGAGGCTCCGTCCCCGCTTGGGGCCAGAGCCGGGGCTTCCATGTCCACCTGGTCCCAGCAGTCGGGAGCCGAGTCGCTGCTGCTGCCGCTGCCCGGATCCATGGTCCTCAGCTCTGATGGGTGCGGGGAGGGAGCGGGCTCCGCGGGCCGGAGAGAGCGGGCAGGGCCGCCGGGGGAGCGGGGCGCGGGGGGGGCGGGGGAGGCAGCGAGAGCGGAGGGCTCGGTGGGGAGCGACAGGGACCTCAGCGGCGGCCGGAGGCAGCCCGATCCCGACACTGCATTCGCAACTGCGGCGGCGGCAGCAGATATGGCGGCTCAGCCTCTCCTGTTGTGTGTGAGCGGATCTCCTCCCCCAAACCCCAACCACTTCCGACTCCTCCGCCGCCGACCCAGCGCCGGGCGGGGATTGACCCCTCGCTGCCATCCGTATGCTCGGCCTCCTGCCTTCTCGGTCCTGGCTCCAGTCCCAAAGGCTCTTTTATTTTTTCCCCCTTTCAACGACAATGTCCATTCATTTTTGTTCACGCGCTCCGGGAGAGCCATGGGACCACGATGCAATGGTTAAACCTGAACAGGCACACACACCTGATTGCCAATTCGACTCAGAGATTCCAGTGAAAATCCCTGTTGAACCCATGGAGGTGGGCTCTGGGTGAACTTTTTACCCAGCAACCCAGCAACCAGAGGAAGGGATTCGTGATCAGGGAGGCACTCTTGAAATCCACGAAGATGTAGATGAACCTCGGAAATGCAACTTTAGATCAGTCATTAAACCCAAAACCCAGAGTCCTTGGGATTTTCCCTGCCGTAAACCTGTAACTTTTCCTGATGGCTTCTACGGTGTAAGGATGGGATTATAACTCCTTTTCACGTTAAGCACTCCAGCTGTCTGCATAGAAGGAATTCCCAAGGAGAACCTTGTCCCAGGGAAGCTGCGTGACCTTACAGCGTTTGTGCAGATGCCTGGACAATGGCTAGCCTGTGGATGGCAGACACAGGCCCAAGACTCAGATCTCTTGTATTCTTCCAACCAAGTATATTCTAGTGTACCTGTCCCACTCACCAGCACCTCCCCAGAGTACACCCTAGGCCCACAGGCTTACCTCTCTCATTCTGGGGGCCTGGAACCTTACACGCTTATGGTACTCGGTTTGCTCTAAGAATCGACATCCTGTTGGAATCTTCCTCAGTTAGCCATAATGACAGGGGTTGTGAGTATCAGCCTAATTAAACCGATTAAGACCTCTGATATGGACAAGGTCCTTAAGACCCTAAGTAATAGAATCTCATACTTAGAAAGTATTTGTAATATTTGAGCCAAAATCTAGAAGAGCTAGTTTGTAAATTATCTTAATTTAGATCAAACCGAAATAGGAAAAAAAAAAAAGATCCTGGGAAAACACAATTTGCTCCTACAAGATGAAGTCAGAGAGTTGGATATTAAATCCAACAACAAACCAAAATATAAAAATTAGTAACTGATTTATAACTTAAGAATTTTGTTTTCCACACTGTGGTGGAAAAAAAGTGTTCTATGTCTAACATACTTAGATCCTTGGTGGTTTCAGTCTGGGGCTGCCACTATTTTACTAGCTCTGTGCTGTTTCCAAGCCATGAGCTGTCAAACCCCTTCATTCTTTTTGCCTGGGGTAATGGCTTAATTATTTGCTGTCACATAAAGAGAATGTGCACACCTTTTCACAGTGAATAAGAAGAACTGAGGGTAAATGTGCAGAGACCCTTGATCATACTCCACAAATGTGCTGGAGCCTTTCTTGGGCATTCTGTGAACCTCAGATAGACTTACTAAAATGTCTCTGGGAGAACTTTCTGTCAAAGTTTAGGCAGCTGTGTTTACATCAAGTTAGTAATAACAATGAAGCAGGAAAGACCAGGGATGTTTCCTGGGTCATTTGCATTGATCATGAGAATATTAGCATGACTGCTAGTTAGTAATATCTCTGTTAGAGAACAGAGGATGCCTCACTTTTAGAACCTTAAAGAGAAATAAGAAATGATGAGTGGATGTTTTCATAAGACATCATCCTTGGGGCTTAGGGGGAGGCAGATACACCCAAGAGAGAGAAACACTGACCAGGCTAAATACACAGAGACACACCTTGGACAACATTCTTTTGGTTTCTGTGATGGGGTGATTGTCTCCAATTTATCTGCCTAACTTTGAAAGAGTTCATCAGTAAATGAGAGAATTCTCCCCATTAAAGGCTTTTAAAAAAGAAAGTGTAGGCAACATCTGGCCATGGCTTATTTAAATCATTTTCCCCTTAAAAATTTTAAATTGCAAAATATAACACAAACACAGAAAATTGCGTGAAGCAAAATTATAGCTTATTGACTTAGAAGGAAAACCCACTGTAACCACCACCCAAATCAATAATTAGAAATTAGCTAGCCAATTCAGAAGGACTCTCTGTACCCTGTCCAATCACAACCTGCTCCCTCCATCCTTAAATGTAACCACTAACCTGACATTTATGGTAATCACCTTCATGATTTTCTGTACAGTTTTATTGCACAAAGGTATATTCAAACACTACAGTTCAATTTTTATCTAGATTTTTAAGTACTTCTTTTAGGTCTCTCTTAATCTACAAGTTTCCAACCTATCCTTCATTTTTTAATGTCATTTATTTATTGAAGAAGGTGGATGATGTGACTTGTAGAGTTTTCTACATTCTTGACTTTACTGATTGTGTCCCTATGGTATAGTTTAGAACATTCTTTTTTTTTTTTTCTCTGTATTTCCTGTATATCAATAATTGGATCTATGATCTTGACCAGATGTAGGTGCAATTTTTTAGCAAGAATACTTCAAGGGAGATTTTGAGTATTTCCATAAAGAGTCACATAATGTCAGGTTGTGACTCCTTTTACAATTAGCAGAAGTTAATGATCATGTAGAAACATTATATCATTAGCAGTTGCCAAATTGTGAAATTGTATTTATCATTCTTCCTTTCTTCATCAATTGGAATACTCTCTTGAAACAGTTTCCTTTCATCAACAATTTTGTTACTTTGAGATACAAATTATAAAGGAAAGACAGGAAAGTGCTTCATGATTCATTTTTATTGGAGTGTTTTCAGAATAATGATTTAGTTGCCTATGATCCTTCACAGGTGACAAATAAGGATATTGCAAAAAAATAATTATGGATTATTGAGTTTAGATATTTGATGTGTTTTAAACAATGTTTCTTACTATATTTTTTGAAGTTAAGATGGTTCATTATTGGCTATTGGAAACCTCTTCAAGTTGGATTTAGAATGATTTTGAGACTATACAAGTAGTCTTTGATGGTTCATTTATTATCTGATAAGACAAAATGTACTAGATCAATTTTATACATTTATGCCAAACCAGGAACACTGGTTCTTAATGGTAAAAGAGGATGATAAAATTTTAGAAAATATAATAATTACTCATTTGTTTTATCCCACCTACCCACATAGTAGTCTCAGTACTGTACCACCAGTGTGATTAGAAAACACAGATTTTTTTTTCATTCGCTCACCATATTCTCTACCAGTATGTCATAGTTGAACTGCATTTATCTGATAAAAAAACTCACTTTTTGTTGAGTGTTTCCTAGGTGCAGGTCATGTTTCAATAACTTTCTGTGGGTTTTCTTATTTCTTCTTCCCCACCATTCTGTGAAGAAGGTAATCTTACCATTCTATTATCCAGACAAGAAATGGATATTTAGAGAAGCTGAGTGAGTTATCTAAGGTCATGTAACTAGTTAAGTAGTGAACTTGGTGTTCCAACACAGACAGTATGATTCTAAGGCCATACTGGCTTGTAACATCTTGTAACATCTCATTGTATACTATGGAAGGAATTGGGAGATTTGGCAGATTTAAATTACAAATAGGAGAAGAGAGTAAAGCCTTAGATTATCTGGAGAGAATAGAAATATAGAAGATTCTAAGAGAGAAAGGGCAATTCAGTGGAATTCATTTATAAAGATGTATATTTTCTTCCTGAAGTAGGAGATAACCCTGTGGCAATTGTGAGAAAGGATTGCAATAAGGAAAAAAAAATGAAATGTGAGAACATTTAAAAAGAATTTTAGGGTGTGGGAGAAGTGTCTGACTTGGGAGTGTAAAATTATTTTCTTAAGAATTTCAATAAACAGAAGCAGTTTATCCTGCAAAACAGAAAACTCCCAGTTTTTGAGACTCCCCTCTTTCCCTGGGATACAAGTAGCATCATTAGGCAGCTTACAGCACAAGCAGAATTTTAAGTTTCATCCAGGTTTCAGGAATAGTAGTGCCAAGTGGACTGAAAAGAGAACAGGAAAATGTCAAGGGACTAGTGAACACAGGGTTAAGAAGACTGTGTTGGATTTTGCCTTACATTGATTGGTTCTCTCAGCATATCTTCTAGCTCCATTCATAAATATACCTCTCTAAACCGAAGAGGCTGGAAAGCTTAAGCCTGCATTTCCTAGAGTTTTTGCTAGTAGGGTTCCAGATGCATTTTACCTTCTGTCAATCTGATGCACCCTGATCAGATTTATTTTAGAGCCAATTCAAGTGTAGAGAGATGTGGAGTAAGACAGAAGTGATCTGGTGTTCTGAATGTAGCTGGGGAAGTATCTTCCTTGAGCTAACAATTCTGATGGAATTTCTTCCTTACAGGAAAGCAATTAAGGCACTCTATGCCTAAAGTCAGCAGTTGCACTGGAAGTAGCCTGATTTCCCCACTCAACTGTGGCAAAAGTGGCAGCTCACCTTGGGGGCCAATTCTGCTGAATGACTATGATAATCATTCTGAGAGGCCATGAATACACCTGTATCTCCAGGTCCGAGAAGGACAGTATTTATATGCCCCTAACTCCCCAAATCAACCCCTGTGCTCACTAACATAGAATGCTTTCTTTTAACAGCAACTAAACATTGACAAGTACAAGTACCAAAAGGCTGGGGTTTGAATTCAAGGCTTCCCATTTCTATTACCTTTGTTTAATATCCTTAATTACACTGTGCCTCAGTTTCCTTATCTGATAAACAGAGATGAATCCACATTCACATATATACCCTGGAGTATGAAGGGACACAGTAACTGGAGATGTAAGATACTTGAGTGGCTTCATCATTACTAAGACAACACCAATATGGTAAAGTGAGGGACAACGATCTGAATCATGCATGAAACACCTAATAGCCAAGCCTTGGAGAATGCATAAAGAAAATAGCCTAATTTTGAGGTTAAATGTGGAAAAATGTATCTCCATCCTAAGGCAGTCCTAATGCTTCCAATACCCACGTCACACACTGGGAAATTACATCCAACGTTTCCAATTCTAGATGAGGATAAAATTACAAAAACCAAATCAGAAAGTATATTCCTGTTATTTTCAGACTAATTTATATACAATTATTATGGGGAATATGAAGAACTCTGAAAACAGGAACTATTAGTCACTCGGCCTTCTTCATTTTCCACCAGTATGCACAACTGCTACAATAAAATTTAGTGAAGCACACAAATAAAATGATAATTATGTGACATGGTGGAGATGTTAGCTAAAGCTACAGTGGTAATCATACTGCAATATATAAAAGTATCTAAACACATTGTCCAATTTAAATAATCATACAACACAAAATGTTGATTATATCTCAAATAAAAATGAAAAATAAAACTTGGTGAAGCACTGTCAGCTAGAACTGAGCTGCCTGATAGCCCAGTGCTGGAGGAGCCCACTCAAAAAGTAGTCTTATTTGGGTGTAAAAGGTCAAAAACTATCTCTAAATTTTAACAAAGTGGCCAACCGGTTCCTGCGTATGTCCTGGCAATTCCCATGTAGAGATGGCTGTGATCTCCCAGAGCAGTGGGATGAGTTGAAGGGATTGTCTAACTCCCTTACCTCTAATCTAAGACGTCTCAAGAAGCAGCCTGTATTCAAGAAATCCTGGGGACAAATGTTTTACTCATCCCAGACGCTGAATGCTTCAGAATGTCCCAGTGATTTTCTGTGGAGCTCATTTTTGTGGAGATTTTGCCCCTTAGAAATCAGAAAATTGAAGTCTGGGGAAAAGGAGGCTGGTCAGCATAGGGTCATTGATGTGACCAGGACACACAAAGTCTCAGCCCTAAACATGCACAGTCATGATGGGAAAAACCGCTGAGAGGAAGGAGCCAAGTGAAGACACTCGGTGATTCACTGATAAACGGCTTCCATCGGAGAGCCAGTCGGACGAGGAGGAGGAGATATGTCAGGGAAAGACGAGGTCTGAGCCCCGTACACTTCCAGGAAGTAGAGCAACAGCAGACGATGGCACCCATGAGCACGGAGAAGACAGTGTGAGGGAGAATTAGTAGTCATGTGGGGAAACGAATTTCGTAAGCCGAAAGATAATCAAATCCATGAGCTTAGTTGAATCACTTGTCCTTTAGGTAAAGTACAAAGATCCAGTGAAGGAGAGCGAGCGTTAATTCTTCTGTCTCCAGATGCAGTGTTACGTGAATAACACCAGAGACAGCAGAGGGGTAATGTCAGTTTCCAGCATCTGGTGGAGGGACGGGCACAGTAATAGAACGCAGTTTAACAAAACGGTGAAGTGTGATGTCAAGACACTTTGCCCAGATCTTTGACGTACTTCCAGCACGCAGGGACTGAGCGCCTGCTTGGCACTGGCCCCTCGTGGCAGCAGGTTCCGATTATGAGTCTGCATCACGTGGGGACAAAAGGAGCGTCAGTAAGGATAATAACTAAAACGGATGTAAGCACATCAACTGTGAATACACGTTGGGTCCAGAGTGGCTCGAAAGGAACAAAGACCTCACGGTCACTGTTGCTAAATGCTAGGAAACGGATTCATTATTGTGAAACTGGGTAGGCAGAGGCAAATAATGAAACAATTATCCTGTGTGTGGCACACGAACTAAAACATTGGTTACCAAATAATGGATGAGGGAAGTTTCTCCTCCAAGAAGGATTCCATCGAATAAACGAAGAAGAGTGGAGAGGATGAGAATCTCTCTTTTTAAATCTTCAAATGACACAAGCGCTCTGGGCAATGAGCACCAATATCTGCTCGCCTTTCAGAAAGAGGGACAACCGTACAGCATTCCCCTCCCGACGGGCTAATGCGACACTGCCTCTGAGACATTCTTGCCAAATTATGGCGACTGAACCAGAAGAGGACTAGATCTAAATCCCAGTTGACAGGAAAGGCTGCGGGGAGAAGACCCTGTAAAGTTACAGAATAGAATAGTGAAATCAGAGTTTCTGGATATAGCACCAGTATTAGTATTTGTAAAAGTTAACTTCAAATGAGTTAAGTGAAAGTTTAGAACCAAAGGTTATAACAAAATAGAGCC
Organism: Camelus bactrianus; assembly: GCF_048773025.1. Classification (NCBI taxonomy): domain Eukaryota; kingdom Metazoa; phylum Chordata; class Mammalia; order Artiodactyla; family Camelidae; genus Camelus; species Camelus bactrianus. The sequence continues at coordinate 39,932,901 of NC_133575.1, forward strand.
TTACCATTTCCCCCCCTTGCGACAAGAAGTCTGGAAGCACCCGTTCTCTGATTCAGCTGCTCCGGGATGCCACGGACACCACAGCTTCCATCCACCCCCTCCACTCTTCAGCAGGTTAAGGTGATAACCTCATGCAGTCACACAGGCGTCCCTGCAGGAGCTCCAGGCATCTCTGCCCCATTCCGAGTACCAGCATCCCGTGTCCCACATCCGTCCTTCTTGTTAAGAAATGGCATATACCGCAGAAGCCCCCAACGCATCCCCATACATCTCATTGGGCAGAACTGGGTCCTAGGGCCCCCTTTAGCTGCAGTGCAGTCTGGAGCCATCATTATCAAACAAAGGGGAATGGGATGGCCGTGAGTGGATGGGAGAAGTCCCAACTCCCACCCAGGGGCTGAACTCACTACTTCTTTCAACAAAGTCAGTTTTTCTTACCATCGGGCATGGATAGGAAGGGCCACTGGGTCAGAAACCAACAAATCCCGTGAGAAAGCAGGATCAGAGCTCCTAGGGTCAAAAACCAGTTAATGGCACCGACTGAACATGCACTGAAGGGGGTAAATGCACAGGATTGAGTCACAGACTCCACCCAAGCACTTTCACACCTGCGGTCTTGTTCACTCCTCACAACGATGCTATAATCCCGGTAACTGGCATTATCTCCATGTCATGCCTGAGGGACCAGAGACTGCTAGAGGCGGGGGGCGGGTGACTAGTTCGAATTCTGATTAGCCAGTGGTGGCACAGTGAAATTACTTTGCCCACATGCCAGGGCTTATAACAGCCACTTCCCTGGTTTACCCAGATCACCGTGCAAAGTATTAACAGGAGAAGCAAAAGAAGTCCAGTGTTTGCTGAGCACTGTGTTGGGCACATTCCAATCTAGAAAGGGAGCCTATTTTGATTCTGGCTCTACTCTGAAGGCAGAGGATGCTGACAGAGTTAGGGCTCCCCTAGCAGCTCAGGGCTGATCCTGCCCCACACCGTCCATGCTGCGCACCAGGGTCACAGGTGAAAACTAGAATCACAGAAAATCAACTTGTGCGCTGACGAAGGCATGCAGGACCTAACTCAGGAGGGTGAGGCTTGATGGTGTGACCATCGACAGAGGTGCTGCCACGCCTATCCCATGGCCAGCAGGTCTGGTCATCTAGTCACAAGGAAGGAGCCTGGTATACATTTGTCCCATGAGCACCTGCAGAGTCCAGCTCGGGTCCTGCCGGAACATCGAGGACAGTTCCTGAAAGCCTTTCTTATGCCCCAGACCTCCATTTCATGCCAGGAGATGGCCGTTCCTACCAGCAAATAGCTGTTCTTTTTCCTGTCTCCTTTGCTCCCCTGCTGTATCTGACCCAGTGCCAGAAACTTGTGACCCAATTCCCCTCTGTCCTTAGTCTCCACCCTGTAATACTTGGGTCTCGTGAGCTGTAGATCCTGCCAACTGAACTCTCTCTAGCCCCTAGTTAAGTACATGCACGTGCCTCAGCACCATTTGTAGACTGATGAGTTCTTGTTCTGTGAGTCGGTTCTGGAGACCGTGGGAAGAAGGGGAGATTCCCGTCCAGATGAAAAACACGCAGGATCTAGTCTCTGGGGGTTTTTAAAATATACCATTACCTTCCAGTCGAGGTTTTCATAGATCATGAGAACATCCACGGAGAGACATCATAACACTGCAGACTCACCAGCTGACATGTGACATTACATCCTTCCTCTGAAAACCTGTTGTGGACTTACCGAACTCTCCCTGGGAAACCAGGGCACCACACTCTAAGGTGGAACCACTCCTGCTCACAGTAGATACTGTAGGTAAGTAAGGACAAGGAAGCAGCACAGACAGCAGGCGGTCCCTGCTTTATGAATTCTACTCGATCTTGTTGCTAGCTCCGTGCTTGCCTAATAGCTGTAAAATCTGTTCTGCAAGAGAGGAAGCAAAGGCTTCAGACACTGAAATGAGAAGGAGCTCGTGGAGAGGCTGGGTGCTATCGCCGTCAATCTCCTTGGGTGTTTATCTAAAAGGGGTGACACAAAGGGAGAGAAATGGTGAACCGGTTGTGTCCACAGAGAGTGAGTCTGGAAAAACCTCTGCTTTGTTTGTTTGTTTGTTTGTTTGTTTTGTCATCTTCCTCACCTGAGACGGCCGAGTTTCTTTGATGAGGGTCAGAGAGGCGTATACCATTTCTCTGCTCTGATGTTGAAGTAATTCGTCACTGAGAGAAGAGAGTTCACCCTTAGAGGTCTGAGTCATCAGTGTACATAATTTCTTATTTCACTTCATCCAATCCTGAGTAGAAAACAAATGGTCTGTGGTGAAAAACCCTTTTAATTCTCTTTTGTCTCATAGAATTCAGAACATTCTCACCCGCTCATTGATTGAAACATCATGTCTATTACTTGGCAGGCTTGTAGGAGAATCTCAACGTTCCCCTAAAATACCGGAGATGTGGCTGAAAATGCATACAGGGAATTGTGCACATGACTACAGTGGGCTGTGAAAAGCTGCTTCTACATTCTCCTTACCAACCCAAAAGAAAATGGAAACCTTGTTATTTGTATGCTTTAAAGTGTCATTAAGACAAGATGGCCAGCCCGGCAAACATCTGTTGAGTTGAATAATACATACATAAAAGGCCAAGCATTGTCTGATCCCACCTATAGGAGATGTCTAGACTAGGCAAATTTATAGAGACAGAGAGTAGATTAGAGGACACCAGACACTGGGTGGAAGAGAGAACAGGGGTGTTACTGTTCAATGTAAACAGAGTTTCTGTGCTTATCAATGAAAAGCTTTGGGAAAGAGAGGTGATTTTTGTGCATTACTGTGAATCTAATTCATTCCACAGAATTGTACATGGTTGTACATTTGAACATGGTCCAAATGGTAAACTTCATTCTCTGTCTGTCTGTCTCTCTCTCTACACACACATACACACACACACACACACACACACACATACACACACACACACACACACACACACACCACAATAAATTGATTCAAAAATTCTTAGTGCTCTTCGATCAGGAGGCAGAAGAGTCTCCTGGGGGCAGATGCAGCGTGTAGAAGAGCGACCAAGTCCGTCTCTGGATAATGACTGTAGAGCCCCAGTGGACTGACCAGTACACAGCAAGGGCTCTCCAGATATTAGCCGCCCCTAAACTATGGTCTGTCCTTGTCCCTTCTAAGCAGAAGTCACATGTGTCTCAGAGGTCTCAGGAACAAACTCTATGCACCCGTCAGCCCTCTTCTTGCCCTTGCCCCCGCTCTTTCTCCTCTCCTCCCTCTATTTTGCTGCTTTTAATATGCTGTGACACTCAAATGTTGAGGGTTTTTTTAATTTTTAATTTTTTTTTATTTGAGGGGGGTAATTAGGTCTGTTGATTGATTGATTGATTGATTGATTGCTTTTTAGAGGCGGTACCGGGGATTGAACACAGGACCTCATGCATGCTAAGCATGTGCTCTAACACTTGAGCTATACCTCCTCAAATGCTGAGTTCTTAATGTCAGTGAGTGTATTTTTTAGTTTTCCGATTTTTAGTGTTTGCACTTGTTTGATTTTTAAGTTCCAGTTTTCTGATGAGACCTCAGTTATGTCATCCATATTCTGGAACATGTTAGTCATAGTTATTTCTCTGCCCATGTCTGATAATTCCAATATTGGGGTCTTCTGGGTGTTTTCTTCTCTCTTCTTTTCATAACCTGTTTTGATAGGTCTGGTGGTTGATCTAAATGGCAGACATGAGGAAGAGGACATAGCTCAGTGGCAGAGTGCTCGCTCAGCCCGCTCAAGGTCCTGGATTCAGTCCCCAGTACCTCCACTAAAAATAAACAAATAAATGGACCTAAGTACATCCTCCCTAAAAAAAAATACATAAATACCTAAAAAGTTAAAAATTAACAACAAACAAATGTCCGACATTGTTGAAAACAGAGCTGCCTCTCTGCAGGATGCTCTTCCCTCCAGAGAAGTTTCACCCCCTCTCTGGCAGCAGCTAGTGTGGGGCGGCCACAACAATCCAGTCAGGAGCTGAGGTGATTTGAGGACGCTTCAGGCTTTATCGGGCGTGGGTAACCCCTGGTTTCCCTCCTCCTGAGTGACAGGTCTCCAGGGGTCCCAACTCGCAGTCTGGGATGTGTACTGGGGATGAGCATTTGGGTGAGTTCTGCACTCAGGGTTGTACCCTAATACACCGTGGGACTCCTGAGGAAACTGCTGAGACTTGGGCCAGCTGTCTCCTCATCTTCTGAGTCTCAGATCCTATGCGGTTTAGGTACAAACAAATGCCTCAAGGAAGAAACCCACCCAAGGGAGGTCTCCCTTCTGCCTGCCCTTCTTCTTCTCCCTGAGATCGTGACTGCTCAGTATTGTCTGGTTTGAAAGTCTGACTGCAGCAGTTTTCCCAGCCCTATGAATTTTCCTGGAAGCAAATGTCTTCCCTGCTTCTTCATGGGTGTTTTGCCCATAGAATGTTGGGCTCCCACCCAGGGCAGTTTAGGATTCAGCAAGTTCCCTGAGGGGAAAAAGCAGCCCAAGACTGTGGGATTCCCCTTAGTGAGGTTCCCTTCTCCCCAGAACTTTCTGCCCTGATGTGCTGGACACAAAAGTCATCCTCTGGTGCCTACACGCAGACTTTTTTTTTCTTTCCCCAGATTTTTAATTTTTGTCTGTGATGTATTAGAACTGTAACAAGCCCTTTCATCATGGCCATGGCTGGAAGCGGAAATGATCCACACATGATTTTTAAATCTGTTGCTTAAAGTTGAATATGCAGACCTGGCTCTAAAGTATGTTCCAAAAGATTAGTAATATCAGAGGCTTGTCCTATCGAGCTGAAGCTGCTTCTGGGTAGATGGGAACTGTCTTATATCCTTCCCCATAGTCTGGAAATCAGGAACTGTGCTAAAACGTAAGGCTGAATTTTCAAGAGCATGATGTCATCATGTTACAGTACTTCCAGCCATCTTAGGATTCTCTAGACACATAGAATTTAAGATATGAACTGTCATTTTATTTTAAAAAATATATTCAAAAACTAGTGGCTTGGAACTTTACGAATTTGATAAAAACAAAACAAAACAAAACAAAACAATTGAACACCCATAAAGCTACAAACTCAGGGAAATGAGTGAACTCCAAATAGGATAAACCCAGAGTAATTTTGATAAGGCACAAGATTCTTGAATTACTGAAAGCTTAAGACAAAAGAAAAAGAAAACAATCGAGAAATGAAAGACACAGAAATGACATGTTCTTTATCAGGGAAAACCAATTCCAGGGACAGCAGATTTTCCATCTTAAGCCACGGAGCACAAAAGGAAGCGCCATGCCATTTCTTCAATCTCCGTTTGTTTTGGTGGTTGTACAATGTGCTGAATTAATAGACATATGCATAATGAAATGATAACCACAATCAAGTTAATTAACATATGCATCACCTCACTAATTACCATTTTTGTTTGTGTGGTGACAACACAGAAGCTCTGCTATCCTTGCAAATGTCAAGTATCCAATACACTATTATTAAGTGTAGTCACCATGCTGTACATTAGATTCCCAGAGCTTATTTATTTTATAACTGAGAGATTGTGCCCTTTGAAATCAAAATGAAACTCTAAGAGATAGTCAGGGAAACCAGAGAAAGGTGAACATGAAACACAAGAATGAGAATCAGAGGAAAGAAGAAAAATAAAAAAGCTGAAAGTGTAGACTTAAGTCCTAACAGAGGAATATTTACTTTTTTAAAATTAAAGTATAGTCAGTTTACAATGCTGTGTTAATTTCCGATGTGCAGCATAGTGATTCAGTTATATATACACATATCTATGTGTATAGTCCTTTTCATTTTCTTTTTCATTGTAGGCTATTAGTAGGTGTTGGATATAGTTCCCTGTGCTATACAGTAGGACCTTGCTGTTTATCTATTTTATATATATATATATATATATATATATATATATATATATATATATATATATATATATATATCTGCAAATCCCAAACTCCCAATTTATCTCTCCACACACCCCTTATCCCTCCTAGTAACCACAAGTTTGTCTTCTATGTTTGTGAGTCTGTATCTGAATGTAAATAAGTTAATTTGTCTCATTTTAAGAGAGATATTTACTTTAAGTATACATTTTCTAAGTAAACCAATTAGAGGCAGACATGAACAGAAATGATGAAAGAAAAGTGACCTGAATATACTCAGTCTACACGAAAAGCATTTCAAAAACAACTACACCGGTAGATTTAAAGTAGGTTGATGGGGAAAATATACATCATGCTTACATTAATTATTTAAGAAACAGAAGTGGCTGTATCAGTATCAGAGAACGTGTACTTCCGATCAGAAAGATTACTGGGCACAGATGGCATGTTACATGAGGTATCGGTCGGAGAGATCCAGCAAGAAGTCATAGGAACCCTAAGTGTGTAGGCAGCCAGAACCAGTCGCTACACTACATGAAACAAAAGCTGATAGGGCTGAAAGGAATAACAGCCAAGCCCAGTATTATCATTGGGAACTTCAACACTCTACTGTCAGGAATTGATAACATATTTTCTCATTGGATTGCAAAGCAGAACTCAACTGTACACTGAATTCCCAAGATGGATCCCTAGCAAGTGCTTCATCAATGTTAAAGGATTAATATTTAAAAGGACAAACGAACCAAGTTTTGCCAGTTGTATTATTCTGCAAAATATACACCAGCACACCCTGAACTGATTTCCCCAGCAGAACGGCTGTATGTCCCTGCTGAACTCAAGCACATCCACGTGACTTACCTTGGTCTATGGCATATGCCATCCAAATGGAAAGTCACACACAGTAGGTCACATTATATCTTTTACAGGTATTGATATGACAGAAACATTTAATCCAAGCCTTCCACAGAATATTGTGTAATGTGTTCTGTTACCTCCAAGCAAAAACTTTAAAAGCTAGTCATATCTTCAATGAAAGCTGCATCCTGAAATAAATAGGGTATGGGTTAGAGCCATAGCCAACTCATGCGAGAAACAGAAACAGAGAAGAACTGAATAAATAGCAAATGAGATAGGTCTAAGTGATGTTTATTGTACTCAGCACCTGCACTCAGATAACAGACTTCAGATTCTGATAAATGTGAAGTAGGTGGTAAGGGACAGGGTGCCTGCTGAGAGTAACTACTAAGCTCAGGGGATGTATAAAGAAAAGAAGTTTTAATCAACTCAGTTCTAAGAGGACGCTGAGGAATTACTGTGTGCAATTACTGAGTCTCTTAGGACAAGGCAGGACCAGCAGAGCAAGCTTACGTCTGAAAACACTTTCTGTCCAGCACTGTCTACCCAAAAGTAAACAGCTGTAAAACTGAGCTGTGTTTGAAATCTCAGAGGTGCAGGTGGTGGTGGTGGTGGTGGTCAAACACCCCTCACTTTTAGCAGAGACCCCAGTGGCTTCCACCCTGTGAGTCAGGATGACCAAACCAGAAGTAAATCAGCTCCCATTTCAGCCTGACTTTGCATCATGTAGCTGTGTGCAAATGATGAAACACATTCAACCAGGTGGCAATGGAGATGTCACTGAGCAAACTTGGGAAGACAGCTCACTTACGTGAACAGTTATATCCTTAAAAGCATATATTAGAAAAAAGAGAAGAAGACATGGAGCTGGCCAACATATACGTGAAAAGTTACTCAACATCATTAATCATTAGGGAAATTCAAGTCAAACCCACAAAGCCATCTCATCTGCCACCTGTCAGAATGGCTATTATCAAAGCGCCAAGAAAGAACAAGTGTTGGTGAAAATGTGGAGAAAAGGGAACCCCTGTGAGCTGTTGGTGGGAATGTAAGCAGGCACAGCCAAGTTGGGAAAAGCGTATGGCAGTTGTTCCAAAACTGAAAAGGGAACCGCTCCAGAATCCAGCAATTCCAATTCTGGGTATTTATCTGAAGAAAATGAAAACACTACTTCAGAACGATATCTGCACCTCCACGTTTATCGCAGTGTTTTTACAACAGCCAAGTTATGCAAGCAGCCTGTGTTCATCGATGGATAAAGGATTAAGAATAGTGGTGTACCTATCTATATACAGTGGGATATTACTACGTCACAAAGAAGGAAATCTGCCGTCTGGGGCAACATGAATGCACCTCAATGGCATTATGCTGAGGAAAATATGTCAGACAGAGAATGACAAATACCATATCATCTCACCTAATATGTGAATTTCAAAACAAAACAACACGAAAACAAACAAAAAACCAAACAGGTAGATACAGAGAACAGATTGGTGATTGCCAGAGAAGTCGAAAGGTATAAACTTCCAATTACAAAATAAACGTCGTGGGGATGTAATGTACAGTATGGTGACTAGAGTTAATGGTACCGCATTGCATACAGTCGTCCCCCCTTATCCTCAGTTTCATTCCCTTTAGTGTCAGTTACCGCTATCAATTGCAGTCTAAAAATTCTACGTGGAAAATTCCAGAAATAAACAAATTGTACCTTTTTAATTCTGCGCCATTCTGAGTAGCGTGTTGAAATCTCCTGCTGTCCTGCTCTGTCCCACCTGAAAATGAATCACTCCTTCGTCCAGCACATCCCTCCCATTAATCACCCTGTAGTACAGCCATCTGGGTTATCAGATCCACTGGGGCGGCTTTGCAGTGCTTGTGTTCCAGGAAGCGTTATTTTACTTAATTATGGGCCCAAAGTGCAAGCGGAGTGATGCTGGCAATTTGGATATTCTCTTACTGTGCCTAATTGATAAGTTAAACTTTATCATGGGTACTTATGTAAAGAAAAATCATAGTTAGTACTCTCCGTGGATTCAGGCATCCATTGGGGGTCGAGTGTATTTGAAAGTTGCTAAGAGAGCAAACCTTAAAAGTCCTCAGCACAAAAGCACCAGTTTTGTAACTGTGAATGGTGACACATGTTAAGTAGACTGATCGTGGTGATCGTTCTGTAATATACACAAATATCAAATCATCATGTTTTACACCTGAAACTAATATAATGCTGTATGTGAGTTATAGCTCAAGAAATATAATACATTTTAGAAAAGAAAAAAGACAAGAAGAATAGCAGAAAAAGCGCTAAGCATCCCCCTCAACAAGTTAAAAAATAGCAAGATAACACAGAGAAATACAAAGGATCAGTAAAGATAAAAGCCAAAATAATGAAGCATACAACAGAGCATTTTAACACAGTGTATCCCTGGTCCTTTTAATAGTCGGTAAGAAGAGAGACTTATAAAGAAAAATGAGTAAAGGCACAAATTAGTAATACCAGGAGTCAAATAGAGTGACATCACTAGAGACCTTTATGCGAATAAACTTGAAATTTAAGAGGAGGAGGACACACAGTAAAATACAACTTAATCAACCGGAGAGAAGATGACATTTAAAAAACATGGTTTGAACTAAAAATATGAAGTGAATGAAATTAAAACTTTCCACAAAGGGATCTCTAAGCCCAGACAGCTTCATAAATGAGTTCTGTCAATATTTAAATAAGAGATAATTCCAGTATTACACAAAATATTCAGAGAATAGGGAAACAGGCTATACTACATTTTCGTGTTTTATGAAGCATAGCATTGGTATCCAAACTGGTCAGGACACTTTGAGAAGGTTAAATTGCAAACCACCTTGTCTCATAAACATGGATGAAAATATCGCAAGCAAATACTTGTAAAAAAAAAAAAAAAAAGAAAGAAAAAGACCAGCAACATAGAGAAAACACAGCATACAATTACCAATTAGAACATAAGTCAATGTAATTCTTCACCCTAACAGATGGAAGGGCAAGGCAAACTAAACGCGATCTCCTCAGTGGATGCAGAAATATATGTTGTTAAGTCATCATTCACTCATGACGGAACACCTTCAGAAACAGAGATATAGAAGAGACTCTCTAAAGGTTTGTCGATATAATTTTAGAATGAACAGGGTCCTTCGAGGCATGTTGCATAGCAAAATTCATGAAAGGAAAAAGTGATATATTTCAGTGCAAGACGGAATAGAGATTCAGCCGGCTAAATCTATGTAAAGGGAAACTCAAAAGGCCAAGTTTCAAGAAGTGTCTGCTCTCCATGTCACAGGCAATGGGCTGATTTCCTAATAAGAATGGTGTTTTATTGACTCATTTTTGAAAAACGGCACAAAGGCTTCTCTACTGCTTGTCATAACACCAGCCGCTGTAACAGGTAAACTCCCAAATCGTAGTGGTCTTGCACTACGGAAATGTTTCCCGCCCGTGTAAATTCCAAATGAAGGCAGGTTTAGGAGACAGGCTCTGCTTTTGGAAAAAAATTCAGGACCCAGACTGACAGAAGGAGCTCTGCCACCTTCAGCACTGGCTACGTCAGTCACTCGGGTACAAGCATTTTGCCAGCAGATGAGGGAAGAAAGAAAAGAGGAGGCTCTCACGGGAGGCTTGTAGGAGTCATGCTGGTCTATGTTGTACCTCACTCAGGTCCTCTTTCCCTTGGCCAGGACTCAGCCCACAGGCCACAGTTCGGTGCTGGAAGGCTGGGAACCTTCCAGCAGGAAAAGGAAACGGGTTTGGAGAACAGCTAGTCAGTCTCTGCTATTGGTCTGACAAATACTTTCACAGGAGGGAAGATACACAGTGGCTTTAACGTGTTTTAAAACCCCCCAGCCTTGCTCATAAGAAGAGAAACGTGTATTTTAACTACAACGAGGTATCGTGGTTTATCAAGTTGCCCCATACACAAATGTTTGAGATGCACGATTGCGGCGAGGTTGTGCGGGAACAGAAATGCTCCTGCATTGTTAGAGGGGGTGTGAACTGATATAAGACCTAGAGAGGGAAATTTAGCAGCATCTGGCAACGTGCTGTGTGCATTTGCTCTTCGATCCCGAAATCCTACTTCTATGAATTTATCCACTGGATATACTTGCCCGTGTGTGGAATGATGTCCCATATAAGCTTATTCAAGGCAGTATCATCGGGGATTGGAAAACCCATAGTGTCCATGGGTAGCAGACTGGTAAATAAATAAAGGTGGATACATCTATGTAAAAGGATACCATGTAGCTGTTTTGGGTTTTTTTGTTTTGTTTTGTTTTGTTTTAAAGAATGTTATGTAGCTGCTTAGGGGTTAAGTGTGCATTCTGAAACTGCAGTGCATGGGTCCGATCCTGGCTCTTCCCACTATGGGCCATATCACTTTGGCACGTTATTCACATTCTGTGAGCTTTCGTTTCCTCATCAGTAAACAAGGGTCACATTTCCTCCAGTGGGTCTGATGAGGGTTAAACCAACAGGTTTAGAGCTCTTAAAACCATGACATGACCAGCACTCTCCAACATTTGTCCTCATCATGATCCGACAGAAAGACCTCCGAGGTACATTAAAAATGGAAAATGCAGGCCCACAATGCTGTTGGCTATTTGTACATAAAGCAGACAGGTTGAAATACACGTGTACGCTTGTCTATGCATAATGTACCTCTGAAAGGAAGGCTAGAGAAGAACCTGGCAGAACGTGTTGTTGCCTTTGGGAGCAGAACTGGGTGCTTCCACAGCTGGGGTGAGAGGCACATTTTTGACTGTGTGTTTTGAAGTTTTTGGATTTTATACTATGACTGTAATTTTCATCTATTCAATTTTTTCTTTTCGTTAAAGGCAAGAAGAAAAGACAAAGCAAACCTGGGATTCGGAGCTGTGCGATCTGAACTGTGTTCGTCTACCACGCAGGTCCAGCTATATAAGGAGGGGCCTATTGCAAAATGAAAATGTGTGGTTTCTCATTCCGAAAGCAGTGAAAAGCTTTTTTTCCCCCACCTTTCTCCCACAGTCTCTCTTTGACCTGTCGTTGTGTTTTGTATTTGCTGTCTGATGTCCTGAAGTTCCTCACAGGTGTCTAGGGGCCGCACCCTGGACCCGGCACTCTCCACCCTGGCCCTTCCTGGGCCCACACCCAGGCTCCCACCAGAGGGTGGAGTGAGGACAAGACACCCGCCAGGGCAGGAGGGGAGGGCAGTCTGGGTGGGTGGCTGGGTGAGTGCACAGCAGAGAACCTGTCCCAGTGAGGCTGGGAGCTGGTGGACTGGGCCTCAGGAGAACAGAGGCTCCGGGTCCCCAGTTCCTACCGCATTGTCTGGTCAGACACCACCTACAAGCACGAATTCAGAGAAAAGAGGTTACGAATTTCTAGAAGGCGGCATTAAACCAAAAATGCAGGGACCCATTTGCGGTGCAGGTTCAGTCCTGTGGGACTCTACACCTGCTGCAGGCTCTGGACTCCCGCCCTGCTGTCATGTCTTACCTGTGTGCCAGTAGCTAACTTCTCTTGGGATTCGGTCTCTTCATCATCAAATGAAGGTTAAAAAAAAAAACCCACAAAACCTTACCCGTTTTTGGTGAAACTTCAGTGAGATTTTATGTGTAAAGTGCTTAGCATATTACCTAGTACGATGCCACAAATCGTTACATGTTGAATATAATCGTTAAATTATTAACGAGACTGTAGTCGTATTACATTATAATTAACAATGAGCAGACATTGTCTCAGAATTCGAATGATTAAATCCTCCTTTAAAATAGCATTGAGGTGATATAAGGAGCACAACAAACAAGCCTCACATTACAGAGAACCGTCGACCACAGCAGAATAAACAGGAGAGTTCCTCCTACAGGTTTGGATGGAGTAATGTGCCCCAGACCACCCCCAGAGCTGTCGCCATCCTGAAAGCCACTCACCCACCCGCAGGTAATATCAGCAAGTTCAGAGCAAAGTGTCTGACTATTATGAACCCATTTTGGTAAAAAATTGGTCCTGGTGAGACACGTGGTTGGCAGAAGCTGGGTCAAGTACCTCAGTTGCCATGGCAACCAAGTATATCAAGAGCTCCATCTCTCCTAGAAAATGCAGGGAGAGGCTTTCTCTAAGAAGCAGGACTGCAATTTACTGGGAAGAGTTGGTGCCTCTCTTCTGGGTCCTGTGCACTTTCCACCAGGCCCACATCCTGTCTACACGCAAAAACCACCTCTTCAGGGGCCATTTTTAAGCTTCCGTGGAGCAGCAGTGCCCACGGGTTCAGGCATCTTCCACGTCCTCAGCCCAGCACACCATCCTCCTTGCCTCCACCTGTTCTTCCTTCCTCGTGAGGTTGGGTGCCTTTTCTTTTCACTCATCAAAGTGCCGCTGTCTCTGTACACACTCTTTCACTGGAATTACTGCAGGGTGTGTTCCATTCCCCCACCCCATTGATAGGGGGACCAAGTGGGGCCGTAGCTGCAGGACCATGTCGGGGTCAACACAGGGTAAGTTACAGCAGGTTTGTAGCCCGATGGGTATGAGTCAGACGTGGTGTAAGGCAGCGAGTTCGTGTTAGTTTTCTCCAAGTCATGAGCTGGTTCTCCAAATGTTGACCTTTTCAACAGCAGTGTTGGGAGAGGAAGTCCACTATGGGCCCTGAGTGTTCCTTTGTGGTTTTGATGGAAGGTATGCCAGGAATTTAAAGCCCTAATCACCCTTAACCAGGGAGATTTCTCAGGGTTTTATTTGTGCTGAGCAATCCTGAAGGATGAGGTAAGGCCTCCCCCTGAGAGCAGGATTGCTTCTGCTCACTGTACCAGCGGTACAACTCCCAAGCTCAGGGTTCCCGTCCCAGGTCACAACCCTCTGCCTGTGCAGGCGTCCAGGCAAGTCTACCTTCATCATCCCCGTGCGACTTTGGGCACATGGAGAGCTGGTGCAAACTCGGTGCCCTGGCTACTGCTTTTGCTGCCAGTATAATGTCCTTTGTCTCTCACCCGGGAATCTTCTGTCTTCTGCCAGGATCCGTCAATCTGTGGCAAATGAGCTTGTGAGCTTGCAAGTAGGATAAATCCTCAGACCCTCCACAGTCCTTGACACACAGATTTAAGCACATCACTCTGTTTCCCTTTGCTTTGAAGATAAAGGCCAACTTTGCTAACATGATCTTCCAGGCCCTGCGTGGTCTGACCCTGCTTACCTCTCCAGGTTCCTGTGCCACTCTCCCCCAAATCTCTCTGCTCTTTAGTCATAGGAAGGAATAATTCAGTGGCTGACATGTGGCACTTGCCTGACACTTACAAGGAGGCCTCCGTGTTGCTGATAACGGGGCCTGCTGCTCCAGCTAAGCCATGTTGTTGTCCTGTTGGACATAAGCAACCGAATCACTCAGCCAAATCTCGATTCCCATAATAGGTCCTTTCTAACATGATCTTCCTGACACCCATGTGTGGCTCCCCACGTCCTTCATTTCTTCACTGCAGTGAGTAATAAATGCAACTTATTTAATGCCCTGTGTCTTGGTGCTTTTTGTTTGGCATTAACATATACAATGTCAGTAGTCCTTTCAGCTTAACAAATGTGCCAATTTCTTTCCTGCCACAGGGCCTTTGCACGTACTGTTCTGTCCGCCTAGAACACTGTTTTACTCTCCTCCTTCCCTTTGCTAATCCCTCCCTATCCTGAATTTGTCCATGTAAATGTTACTTTCTCTAGAATATTTTCCTGACTTCCTGAGCAAACTTTGAGTTTATATCCTGATAGCACTGAGTATTTTTTCCATTAAATACCTTTCCATAATTTATAGTGTATATTTGTTCCTTTGTATTTATTGTATATAAATGTTGGCACCACATCTTCCTTTCTAATAATATGCAATATCTATCAGTTGGCTTAGTACATAGTGGGGACCAATAGTTATCATTTATTCATACAACAAACAATTTTCTACACCTACCAAAAAATAGGTAGAGACTATTCTATGATCTGGAGATCCACAGGTGAAATAGATGAAGTCCTGGCCCTCATGCAGATCACATTTTCATCAGGGAAGGAAACATGGTAAGAATTATACAAGCCCCTCAACACATGTTTATTTAGAGACTCTGAGGTAGAACCCACTGTTCTAAAAGCAACACATGCAGCAGAGAACAAAATCTATATAATTTGTGTTCTCAAGACCTTAAATTTCTTGTGTACTTATGTTTATATTAGTCTATATGTACATTTTAATAGGTATTTATGAGAATCATTTTGATAAGTTTTGGCATGAAATAAAATATGATGAGGTGATGGAGAATGGAGGGGTGCTCTCTCCAGTTGATGTGACAGTCAGGAAGATCTCTCTGACATGGTGATAAGTTCTCAGAGAACTGTGGAATAAATAGGAAATGCAGTGATTGATCATCTAAATATTTGATGGTCATTGTATTCAACTTTTTTTATCAGGAAGATTGAAAGCAATAGGTGGTTGTTGAGTTGCGTAAGGGATTTATTTCTCAAGCTATTGTGAGGAGTACTGACACAGGAGTGAGAGATGAGGGGCAAGAGACATAACAAGAACATGAGCTAAAAGGCTATTGAAGTTATCCAGGTAAGAAATGGTGGTGACTTAGATCATGATGTTATGGCTCATGTATCTGAGATGCACCCCTTATATTCATCTGCAAAATGAAACTTGTCATCCAAGTGAGAGGAATTTGTTTAACTGACAACCTCCTACTTGTTAGCTCCTTCAGAGTCTACTTTTGCTTTCCAAATGAAGTCCTAATCTTCTCTGGTGGGCCCCACCCAGTAACTGAACAAGAGAGTGGCAGCCAAGGTTGAGATTTTTGTATAAGGTATTTCTAATAAGTTTTATTTTATTTTATTTTATTTTATTTTATTTTATTTTATTTTATTTTATTTTAGTTGAAGTAGTCAATTACAATGTGTCAATATCTGATGCACAGCACAATGCCTCAGTCATGCACAGATTTTAAAATTTAGAATCCAACTCTTCCAAATCACTAATCCATGTGGAGATGATGATGTCCATACTTTTTCACACCGTGTTATTCTTGTACCTTCAAGTGCGTCAGTGATGCAGCAGTTCTTTTTAAAATTTTTTTTCTTTTTCAGTTTTATTAGGTAGAATTGTTACAATTTGACTGCACATATACAATGTATTACATGTAAATACATATACACAATATACTGCACATATTTTTAAATTTACATATATGTACTGATCATTTTTTCTAAGAACATTTAGAGCTTTAGCATTTTAAACTTACATAGTTAAGAAAGGAATAATGTCAACCACAAAATAAGAATTAATTCACAAAGACACATACACCCTGCTATGAAAAGCAATATTATTCCTAACTGCCAAGATATGGAAGCATCCTAAGTTCATATCAATAGATGAATGGATAAAGAAGATGCAGCATATGTATGTTATCGAATACAACTCACCCATAAGAAAGAAGGATATTTTGCCATTTACAGCCCTTCATTCACTTTTTTTTTCCACTTCAAAAACCATAATTTTATAACTGGCATAAACATTTCCGTTGCATCAAAAAGAACAAAATACTTGGAAGTAAACTTTATCAAAGAGGTTATCTATACTCTGAAAACTGTAAAAATTGATGAAGGAAATTGAAGATGATACAAAGAAATAGAAAGATATCTTGTGCTCTTGGATTGGAAAAATCAACATTATCAAAATGACTATATTACCCAAAACCATCTACAGATCCAATGTCACAATCCCTGTTACGACATTTTTCACAGAACTAGAACAGAAAATTCCAAAATTTATATGGAACCATAAAAGACTCCAAACTGCCAAAGCAATCTTTTCTAGGTCTTTTTTTCCCCTCTTTCTTCTTTTTGTTCTCTTTTCTTATGGTTTGATGACTAGAGAAGTTCCTTTAACATTTGTTGTAAAGCTGGTTTGGTGGTGCTGAATTCTTTTAGCTTTTGTTTATCTGTGAAGCTTTTGATTTCTCCATCAAATCTGAATGAGAGCCTTGCTGTGGATAGAGTATTGTTGGTTGTAAGTTTTCCCTTCTTTCACCACTTTAAATATATCCTGTCACTCCCTTCTGGCCTGTAGAGTTTCTGCTGAAAAATCAGCTGATAGGCTTATGGGAGTTCCCTTGTATGTTATTTGTTGCTTTTCTCTTGCTAATTTTAATATTTTCTCCTTATCCTTAATTTTTGTCAATTTGATTACTGTATGTCTTGGTGCATTATTCTTTGGGTTGAGCCTGTATGGAATGCTCTGTGCTTCCTGGACTTGGGTGACTGTTTCCTTTCCCAAGTTGGGGAAGTTTTCGGTGATTATCTCTCCAAAATTTTTCTCAGTTTTTTTCTCTCTCTCTTCTCTTTCTGGGACCCCTATAATGCAAATATTAGTGTGATTCATGTTGTCCCAGAGTTCTCTTAAACTATCCTCATTTCTTTTCATTCTTTTTTCTGTTTTGCAGTAGTGATATCTACTAATCTGTCTTCTAGTTCCTTGATCTGTTCTTCTGCCTCATTTAATCTATTCTTGGTTCCTTCTAGTGTGTTATTCATTTCATTGATTTTATTCTTCAATTTTGTTTAGGTATTCTTTATATTTTCCAGCTCTTTGCTAAAAACTTCACTCTGTGCATCTGTTCTCCTCTTGAGGTCTCTGAACATCTTCACCATCATTACTTTAAACTCTTTCTCAGATAAATTGCCTATCTCCTCATCACTTATTTCTTTTTCTGGGATTTTTATCTTGTGCCTTTGCCTGGGAGATATTCCTCTGCTGCCTCATATTGTCTATCTATCTATTTGTATTTTTAGGTAGGTTAGTTACATTTCTCAACCTTGGAGAGGTGGTCCTCTGTGAGAGATGTCCTATGTGTCCCAGCAGTGCACTCCTCTTGTCACCCAAGGGCCAGGGTCCAGCTGGTCCCAGTGTAGGGTCTGGCTTGTGTTTGTGGATTCCTTCCACAGGCTTTGGGATTGTTGTTTTCTTATTTCTAGTATCTGCCCCTGGTACATGAGGCTGTACTAGAGGCTTATGCAGATTTCCTGGCAGGAGGAGGCAATGCCTGCCCACTGCTGGGTGAAGCTTGGTCCTGGAACTCTGGTGTGTAGGGCTGTGTCTAGAGGCCTTTGTAGCTTAGGAAGTCTGCTTATGGGTGGGGCTGTGTTCCCACCCTGAATTGTTTGGCCTGAGGCTTCCCTACAGGCTGTTGGGTGGGGCTAGGTCTTGGTGCTAATGATCCAATCAAGATGTCAGCCTCCAGGAAAGCTCATGTAGATTAACACTCCTGGAATGCCAGCCATCAGCTTTTATGTACCCTGAGTTAGCTGTAACCATCCCCTATGTCCCTAGGAGACCCTCTAAATCCAGCAGGCAGGTCTGGCCCAGGTTCCTATGAAATCACTGCCTCTGCCCTTAGACCTTGGTGCACATAAGATTCTGTGTACACTTCCCAAGAGAGTGAAGTCTCTGTTTTCCCCAGTCCCAGGGAATTCCTGGAGCTAAACCCCACTGGCCTTCAAAATAAGGCGTCCTCGGGTCTCCTCCTCCCGATGCCAGAACCCCAGGCTGGGGAGACTGACATGGGGCTTAGAACTCTCACTCCTGTGGGAGGGCCTCTGTAACTTAATTATTCCTCAGTCTGTGGGTTGCCAACCTGGGGGTTATGGGGCCCAATTATATCACAAGCACGACCCTCCTACCGTCCTGCTGTGGTTCCCTCTTTATATTTCCTTTTGAAGACGATCTTCTTTGCTAGGTTCCAGTCTTTTTTCCAATTGTTGTCTAGCAGTCAGTTGTGGTTTCGTTGTAGTCATGAGTAGAGGCAAGCTCGTGGTCCTACCTTTCTGCCATCTTGACTGGAACTGGTCCCAAGGTTGAGATTTTTACTGGGTGACTCCCAGCCATTGTCAGAGCCAAGTGGCTATACAAGGGCCTAACCATTTTCACTCAACATGGGGTCCTCTACCAGGCAATATTTGCCCTAGAGCTCTTCTCTGTGCTGAGAGAGACTTCTCCAGCTCTGTGTCATGTTCTGATGGCTCTCTCTGCTCAATTTTCCTTCTTTCCTTTCATTTTACAGGAGTTACTTCCTGTTGTGGTTAATTTTTTGTCCCCTGGGGGCCCAAATATTTGGTTAAATATTATTCCTGGGTGTCTCTGTGAGTGTATCTTAATGAGGTTTAACAATTGAATTGGCTGACTGAGTAAAGTGGATTACCCTGTCTGATGTTCTCTTCCAATCAGTTGAAAACCTGAATAGAACATATGGAGTAAGAAGGAATTCCTTCTGTCTGCCTGTTAAGCTGGGATATCAGTTTTTTCCAGATTTTGTACTCAACTGAAAAATCAGGTATTCTTTGGTCTCAAACCTGTCAACTTTTAGAATGGAACTTACACCATTAGGTCTCTTGGTTCTCAAGCCTTTAAATTCAGATTGGAATTAAATCGTCGGCCTACCTGGGTCTCCAGATTGCTGACTGCAGATCTAGGGACTTCTCATTCTACATAATTGTGTGAACCAATTCATTCTAACAAATTTCTGGTTCTGTTTATAATATAATTATAAAAAAGATAATTTTTGCACTTCTAACTCCATCTCAGCCTCTGCTTTATGGAAATCCCATTCTGTGGCAGAGATTAATATTGCAAGAGATGAGAAATGGACAGATTCAGGATACATTTTGAAAGTAAAGTTGGAAGGATTTGCTAATGGATCATATATGCCATGTGAGACAAATATTTAGTAATATTTATTTAAATTAAATATGTGGTAAGTATTACCACTCTTCATCAATTTTGAATCTGTGAAATGGGGAAATTCTGTGTAATGAGGTGTGTCATACTTCCTTGAAGTTAAGCATAGCTATGTTCATTTCTCTGATAAATGAAATATGAGGGGAAGTACAAAGTCTTACTTACTTTGGGGAGCAATTAAGAACCAATGGCTGGTTCTCCATGCCTTCTTCTTCCTACTGCTATAACTGATGAAATTTGGAAATTGTAGCTTCCATCATCCTATATCCCTGAGCGAATATATATACATGTGCATATATATATAATGGAATATTACTCAGCCATTAAAAAGGAAATAATGCCATTTTCAGCAACATGGATGGGCCTAGAGATTATCATATTGAGTGAAGAAGTCAGAGAAAGACAAATATCATATATCACTTATATGTGTAATCTACAAAAAGAATGATACAAATTCTATT
Organism: Camelus bactrianus; assembly: GCF_048773025.1. Classification (NCBI taxonomy): domain Eukaryota; kingdom Metazoa; phylum Chordata; class Mammalia; order Artiodactyla; family Camelidae; genus Camelus; species Camelus bactrianus. The sequence goes on from NC_133575.1 coordinate 39,952,911, forward strand.
TACAAACCAAAAACAGACTAAAGGACATAGAAAACAAATGATGGTTACCAAAGGGGAAAGGGTGGGGAAGGATAAATTAGGGGTTAGGGATTAACAGACACACGTTACTATATATAAAATAGATAACCAACAAGGACCTACTATACAGCACAGGGAACTGTATTTAATTTCTTGTAATAACATATAATGGGAAAGAATCTGAAAAGAAAAATATGTGTATATATATGTAAAAAATAATAATGCAGAGCAGTTACCATTCCTGATCCATGATAAACATGTACAATGAACAAGAAATATATATGTTGATGTGTTAAACCACTGAGATTTTGGTGTGTTTTATTACAACAGCCTAAATCTAGCTGAACCTGAATGAAATTGCTACTGTTACCCAAAGTGGAGTGCTGTAGAAACAAAACCCATAAAAATCTTAAAAATATGGCATTGACTTAGCAGTCAGATGGTAGATGGCAAGAAAAAGCTCTTTGGAAACTCAGAGGAGTTAAGAAACTTGTTTCTGTTTACACATCTGACAGATGGCAAAACTGAATTTGAATTCAATTCTGTTTGACTCCAAGGTCTATTTCATTTACCACTCTAGCCTTTCAGTTTGGACTTTGGTGGTTGGATGGTGGTGGCCTATCTTTAATTGATACATTTATTCTTTCAGTTAATATTGATTATTTGGCATCATGGTGAGCGGGAAGAGGAACATATAAATTAATAAGTAATTTTTCAGTCATGTTGCATTTCAGCTGACTTTGGGATTGCTGAGTGGAAAGAATGGTCCAGTAAGAATTAATTAATTAATTCATCCATTCATCGCACAAATCAATGCTAAAAATTTATAATGTGCCCAAAACTGTTATGTTCTAGGAATACAGTGGTGAACAAATCCCCCTTGATAATGGTATATAATTCATTTTTTGTATTTTTAGACTCTATTTTTTATATTTTATTGTTTTATTGCATTTATATTCATCTACTTCTCTTTTTTGTACTGTTTTTGTCTAGTTTTGTAGTTAGGGTAATTCTTATATCATAAAATGATACAGGAAGTATTCTCTCTTCTATTTTCTGGAAGAAATTGTGTAAATTAGTGCTAATTATTCTTTAAATGTTTGGTAGACTTGTCCAGTGAAACCATCTTGGCATTGAGATTCTTTTTCTAGAGTTTTTTTAATCACAAATTCAATATCTTTCATGGTTGTAGGACTAATTGGATTATCAGATTATGTATATTGTCTTGGTTGAGTTTTGGCAGGTTGTGATTTTTTGAGGAGTATGTCTTTGTCTTCTAAGTTGTCAAATTTATGAGTGTAAAATTGTAGTATTCCTGATTATGTTTTATATGTAGGGTTTTTAGTGATATCTCCTATTTTATTCCTGGTATTAGTGATTTGTGAGTCCTCTCATTTTATTTTTCCTCTCTAACAAAATGTTTATCATTCCCTTCAATTTTCTCAAGAAACTTCCTTTTGTTCATGCTTGCATTGTATATTTTTTCTATGTTTTCACTTTACCTGTGTCATTGAGTTTGAAGTGAGTTTCTTGTAAACAGCAGCAGACAGATTTTTTTTGTTGTTATTTTGACACAGATTCTTGAGGCTCTGATTTGTTTTGAGTCTATTTCTATGTTCAGATTGAATAGATTTTCTTGATTATGTCCTCAATTCACTGATTCTGTCCTCAGTTCACTGATTCTGTCCTGTCTTCTCCACTCTACTATTGAGTTGAGCTTTCCTATTTCAGTATTATATTATTTCTTACTGAGAGTTTCTATTTTTTTCATTTGTTTTAAGGGAATTTCAAATTGCTTGTGGAAACATTTTTATGATGACTGCTTTCAAATTCTTGCCAAGGATGTTTCAGACCCTGGGGATGAAGAGGCTTCCTGGGTGCTTGTTTTGGTGGAAACACTCTGGATCCTGCCACCCTGTTGCCTTGTGTCTCTTGTAGGGGAGGGTAGCCAAGCAGAGAAGAAATGCACTTCCCCTGGCTGCTTATTATCAGCAGGTCTCCTGATAGATCCTCCTGACCATTGCCACCAGGCTCCATTGGTGTTCATGATGGTACTTGATTCAGTTCAGGTAAGAAATGAGCCTACCTTGGCTTTCTGTTATTGACAGGTTGGAGTTTGGGAAATGCCAGACCTGGGTTTCCTTATTCTGTTGTGTGTGGGTGGGGAGAGGGGGAGATCCTAAGACACTCTGCCACTATGTTGTTCCCATGGTCCTAGAGTCTCTAACTAGTTTGCCTTCCTTTTTCCACCTTTCAGAGTTCTCCTTTGGCTGTTTCTTGCATTTTTTCCAGAGTTTATAGTTATACTTAGAAAAGAGGAGCAGGAAAAAAATGAGTCCATGGACTGGATGTTCACTTATATTATTTTTAGAATTCCATTTTGATTTATCAATAGCATTTCTGAGTGTATCTCTTGGTTTAGACTTTTTGTTATTGTTCTAAGTATTATATATTATACATATTATTACACTATACATTATACATACATTACTTACCACAGTTCACCCATGTCTTCCTTTTTTTCAGTTCAAGTGAAGCGTAGAAAACTTTCCAGTTTTTAATTCCCTTTGCTCTCCCCTATTATAATATAAGCATCTTAACTATTTCTCTACATACTTTATGAACCACTGAAGACAATGCTATAATCTTTCCTTCAATTTTTAAACATAGTTTAGAAAACTAAAGAGAAGGAAAGTCTACTGTATTTACCCCTAATTTTCCTCTTTCTGTTGTTTTTTTTCTTCCTTCTTGATGTTCCAAGACTCCTTCTTTCGTCATTTCCTTTCTATTTAGAGAATTTTTTTCTAGCCATTCTTTTAGGGTAGGTCTGTTGGAGACAAATTCTCTTAGTTTTCCTTCATGTGAAATTGTCTTGATCTCCTTTTCTTTTCTGACAGATATTTTCTCTGGATATAGATTTCTATGTTAACAGTTCTTTTCTTGTAACACTTGAAAAATATTTTGCCACTTCCTTCTAGCCTTCATCATTTTTGATGAGAAGGCTATTGCCAATCAGAATTGTTTCTTCCTTATATATGACACATCATTTCTCTCTCGTTCCTTCTGAGAATTTTCCCTCCAAATTTGGGAAATTTTTCCAGTATTTCTTTGCACTTACAACTCCACCCTCTTTCTCCTTGTGAGTCCCTGATAATAGGAATGTTAGTTTTTTTGTAGTAGTCCAAGTACCTGAGGCTGGTTTTAGTTTTTTTTTTTTTTTAATAGTCTCTCTCTTTGTTCGTATTAGGTAATTTTTCTTGTTCTGTATTCAAGTTCACTTAGTCAATCTTCTGTCTTCTCTATTCTGGTTTTGAGTCCATCCAGTGGTTTTATTTTGGTTTTAGTATTTTCAGTTCTAAAATTTCTGATTGAGCCTTCTTTATGTTGTCTATTTCTTTGCTGAGACTATATTTTTTTTGCTGAGATTTTCTACTTTTCATTTGTTTGAAATGTGTTTTTAATGCACTTTGAAACATTTATATAATGTTTTCTTTGAAAATACTTTTCAGATAATTTCAATGTCTGTGTTATTTCAGTGTTGGCATGTGTAGATTAGTATTTTCTCATACAAGTTGAGATTTTCCTGATTCTTGATATGATGAGTGATTTGTGTTGGATATTTTTTGTATCACGTTATGAGACACTGCATCTTATTTAAATCTTTCATTTCAGCAGACCTTCTCTGACACCATACTAATGGGAGAAGGGGGAGTGCTGCTTTGTAATTGCCAGGTGGGTATGGAAGTCTAGGATCCTCACTCAGCTTCCCCTGATAATTGGGAAGGAAGGGGCTCCTCATTACTGCTGGAAGGTGGGCACAAGTTCAGGCTCCCCACAAGGCCAACACTGAGACTAATTTATCTGGATGTTGTAGGGGGAAACCTCATTACTATTCCCTATGTGGTCTCTACTAAAACTGTGGGAGAATGCTTCCTTATCACTGAGTGAGGATGAATGTCCCAGCTCCACACTAGGCTTCATCTGAAACCACACTGACTCAGGAAAGAAGTGCCTTGTTACAGCCAGATCAGAATGGAAGTCTAAGCTCTCTGCTCAGTCTTTATTGACCAAGGGGTGAGGTGAGGTAAGGCCACATTATTTTCTATGGTATTTGGCTGGAGTGGGGCAGTAATTGCCTACAGTTTTCTATCTTGTTATGCTGATGCCCATGATCTTTTCCCAGTTCTTTGGCTACAGAAAGAAAGCTTTTCTTGTAAAGATACCCATTGACATTTCTGGGTTACTAGATTTTGTCCCACCCAGTCTTGGATCTATGAGACAAAAAAAAAAAATCCAGGAACTCACTACTGTGTTTTACTTCATGTCTGATTTCTTCTTGCCACCTATCACGTGTAAGGGTTTTAGTTGTACTTAGTGGGAAGAACAAGGGGAAATGTGTCTATCTTGTCAAGCCTAGGGTCTAGTCCAAGATTTACTATTTACTAGTTAATAGACCTAAGCAAGTACTTTAACCTCTTTGGGACTCAGTTTCCTCATCTGTAAAACTGGGATACTGATAGTGCTGTTTCACAAGGTGGTTCTAACAATTAAATGAGATGATTTTGTTAGTTAAGATAGTTTATCGCAGTGCCTGGCACCCCATAAATATAATTTCTATTGTCATTTTTGTATTATCTCTAGCAGTGCAAGGAGAAACAAGTGAGCAAGCCATTTTTCTTGTCTTCAAGGAGCTTGTCAAAAATTCAGGAGGATGAAGTGGATACACAAGCAGCTACTATAAGAGCCGTAATAAGATAAATACCATAGGTCTAGGACTGCCAAAATGCTGTGAGAGTTCAAAGGTTTGGAACATGGTAGCTAATGTCAGAATTTTGTACCTAATTTTTACATGTGTGATTTTCTCAACACTGAGGTCTTGATATACAGCATTAAAGCTAGGAAGGCAAATATGCTGGAACCCTCTTCCTATATCTGTAGACAGACCCTACTTCTTTTTGGAGATAATGAGGTTTATATATTTATTTATCTATTTATTTATTTTTAATGGAGGTACTGGGGATTGAACCCAGGACCTCGTGCATGCTAAGCATGCACTCAACCATTGACCTATACCTTTGTCCCAGCACATGCTATTTCTTGATCTCAGATATGACCTTGAATTTTTTTCTTGACATATTACTCCAGGGTATCATTACTAATCACCTGAAATTATCCTTGAAATAGTCTGTACCTAAAGTGTCATGCTCCTGGGGGGACATCAAGAAGAAAGTTGCAGATACTAACCACTATATATAAAATAGATAAACAACAAGTTTCTTCTGTATAGCACAGGGAACTATATTCAATATCTTGTAGTAACCTATAATGAAAAAGAATATGAAAACAAAAAATGTATGTATATATATGACTGAAACATTATGCTGTACACCAGAAATTGACACCACATTGTAAACTTACTATACTTCCATAAAAAAAGACCAAAAGAAAAAGAGAAAGGGACATAGGCTAACAGTGCTAAATAGTAGAAGTAAAAGACATAGAAAGGTATCAAATTTTTAAGAAAGGCATCATCGATGAATTTTGAGAGACAAATAACATTACAGTGAACCCAGAGTAAAGGTCACAGAGTTTGAAGCTTAAGGTGGATAGAGTTAATGACTGTTGGAGTTGTGGGCATCAAGGAGCTTTGAGGCTAAATTTGGATGGATAATCCAAATAAATGTTGAAGTTGCCCATGAAGATGGCAGAAGTTGCAGTGGAAATCAAGAACTGACTAATGGAACCCTCTTATACTGCTGGTGGGAATGCAGTTTGGTGCAGCCACTGTGGAAAACAGTATGGAGATTCCTCAAAAGACTAGGAATATGCTTACCATATGATCCAGTAATCCCATTCCTGAGCATATATACAGAAGGAACCTTACTTCAAAAAGATACCTGCACCCCAATGTTCATAGCAACACTGTTTACAATAGCCAAGACATGGAAACAGCCTAAATGTCCATTGACAGATGACTGGATAAAGACGAAGTGGTATATTTATACAATGGAATACTATTCAGACATAAAAACCAACAACATAACGCCATTTGCAGCAACATGGATATTCCTGGAGAATGTCATTCTAAGTGAAGTAAACCAGAAAGAGAAAGAAAACTACCATATGAGATTGCTCATATGTGGAATCTAAAAAAAAAAAAGAACATAAATACAAAACAGAAACAGACTCATAGACATAGAACACAAACTAGTGGTTGCCAAGGGAGTGGGGGATGGGAAGGGATACACTGGGATTTCAAAATTTGTAGATACTGACAGGCATATGCAAAATAGATAAACAAGATTATACTGTACAGCACAGGGAAATGTATACAAGATCTTGTGGTAGCTCACAGCGAAAAAAATATGTGACAATGAATATACGTACGTTCATGTGTAATTGAAAAAGTGTGCTCTACACTGGAATTTGACACAACATTGTAAAATGAATACAACTCAATAAAAACGTAAATAAAAATAAAAATAAAACCAAAAAAAAAAAGAACTGACTACAGTAGTCTCCCCATATCTGCAGTTTCACTTTCTGTGGTTTCAGTTACCCACGGCCAATTGCAGTCCAAAAATATTAAATGGAAAATTCCAGAAATAAACAATTGTGCACCATCTGTGTAGGGTGATGAAGTCAACAGCTGTCCTGCTTTGTCTCAGGCATCCCTTTGTCCAGCGTACTCTGCCTGCTAGTCACCTAGTTACTATCTAAGTTATCAGAATGACTGTTGCAATATTACAGTGCTTACATTCAAGTAACCCCTATTTTACTTAATAATAGCCCCAAAGCACAAGAGTAGTGATGACAATTCAGATACACCAAAGAGAAGCTGTAAAATTCTCCTTTTAAGCAAAAAGGTAAAAGTTCTTACTAAGGAAAGAAAACAATCATATGCTGAGAGGTGGGGGAGGGTATATAGCTTAGTGGTAGAGCACATGTTTATCCTGGGTTCAATCCCCAGTACCTCCATTAAAATATTTTTAACATTTTTTATTGCATTATAGTCATTTTACAATGTTGTGTCAAATTCCAGTGTACAGCATGATTTTTCAGTTATACATGAACATACATATATTCATTGTCACATTTTTTTCACTGTGAGCTACCACAAGATCTTGTATATATTTCCCTGTGCTATACAGTATAATCTTGTTTATCTATTCCACATATGCCTGTCAGTATGTACAAATTTTGAAATCCCAGTCTATCACTTCCCACCCCCTTCCCCCTTGTCAACCACTAGTTTGTGTTCTATGTCTATGAGTGTTTCTGTTTTGTATTTATGGGTTTTTTTTAGATTCCATATATGAGCAATCTCATATGGTATTTTTCTTTCTCTTTCTGGCTTACTTCACTTAGAATGACATTCTCCAGGGACATTCATGTTGCTGCAAATGGCATTATGTTCTCATTTTTATGGCTGAGTAGTATTCCATTGTATAAATATACCACTTCTTCTTTATCCAGTCATCTGTTGATGGACATTTAGGCTGTTACCATGTCCTGGCTATTGTAAATAGTGTTGCTATCAACATCGGGGTACAGGTATCTTTTTGAAGTAGGGTTCCTTCTGGATATATGCTCAGGAGCAGGATTACTGGGTCATATGGTAAGTGTATTCTTAGTCTTTTGAGGAATCTCCATACTGTTTTCAATAATGGTTTCACCAAAGTTCATTCCCACTAGCAGTGTAGGAGTGTTCCCTTTTCTCCACATCCTCTCCAGCATTTATCATTTGAGGACTTCTGAATGATGGCCATTCTGACTGGTGTGAGGTGATACCTCATTGTAGTTCTGATTTGCATTTCTCTGTAATTAGTGATATTGAGCCTCATTTTTTCAAGTGCCTATTGATCATTTGTATTTCTTCCTGGGAGAATTGCTTGTTTAGGTCTTCTGTCCATTTTGGATTGGGTTTGGTTTTTTCTTATTAAGTCATATGAGCTGCTTATATATTCTGGAGATCAAGCCTTTGTCGGTTTCATCATTTGCAAAAATTTTTCCCATCCATAGGTTGTTGTGTTGTTTTGTTTTGCTTATGGTTTCCTTTGCTGTATAGAAGTTTGTAAATTTAATTAGGCCCCATATGTTTATTCTTGCTTTTATTTCTATTGCTTGGGTAGACTGCCCTAGGAGAACATTTTTGAGATTTATGTCAGATAATATTTTGCATATATTTTCTTGTAGGAGGTTTATTGTATCTTGTCTTATGTTTAAGTCTTTGATCCATCCTGAGTTTATTTTTGTGTCTGTTGTAAGGGAGTGTTCCAGCTTCATTGATTTACATGCTGCTTATACACGGAGAACTATAAAACACTGATGAAGGAAATTAAAGAAGACCATAAAAAATGGAAAGATATCCCATGCTCCTGGATTGGAAGAATCAATATCGTTAAAATGGTCACACTGCCCAAAGCAATCTACAGATTTAATGCAATCCCTATCAAATTACCCAGGACATATTTCACCAAACTAGAACAAATCATAATAAAATTTATATGGAACCACAAAAGACTTAGAATTGTCAAAGCATTACAGAAGAAAAAGAAAGAGGCTGGAGGAATAACTCTCCCAGACTTCAGACAATACTATAGAGCTACAGTAATCAAAACAGTATGGTATTGGCACAAAAACAGACATATGGACCAATGGAACAGAATAAAGAGCCCAGAAATGAACCCACAAACTTTTGGCCAACTAATCTTCGACAAAGGAGGCAAGCATATACAATGGAATAAAGACATTCTCTTCAGGAAATGGTGTTGGGAAAACTGGACAGCAGTATGTAAAATTTTTTTAAATCATATGCTAAGATTGCTAAGATCTGCAATAAGAGCTTTTGAAGAAGGAAAAAGAAATTCATGCCAGTTTTGATGTCACACCTCCAACTGCAAAAGTTAGGGCCACAGTGTGTGATAAGTGCTTAGTTAAGATGGAAAAAGTCTTAAATTTGTCCAGTAAGACATTTTGAGAGAGAACATATTCGCTTAATTTTTCTTATAGTATATTGTTATAATTGTCCTATTTTATTATTAGTTGTGGTTGTTAGTCTCCTATTGTGCCTAATTTAGACATTAAATTTATCAGGGTATGTATTTTTCGGAAAAAATATAGCGTATATCTATACAGCTCAGTACTATCTGTGGGTTCAGGCATCCACTGGGGGGTCATGGAATATATCTCCTGCAGATAAGGGGGTACTACTGTTCATACTGAGGAGGAATGACATAGTACATAGCAGATTACGACAAGGAAGAAGGTTTGTTTACATGTCTACTCCCTCCCTCTACTAGATTGTGGCACCTCAAAGCCTAGGAGTTATATCTTATTTTCTTGAAATCTCAGCACCTAATACAGAGTACAAAGCATTCAATGAATGGGTTGAATGAATGAGGAAATGTTTGGTGATCATCAGGTAAATGAATGTAGACGATATATTTGAAAGGAAGTTGAAAATACCATCCTAAAAAGATTAGATTGGGACTAAAGAGAAATGCTAAAAGCTGAGTTTCCCTTGAGCAAAATTGTATCTTCATTTCCCTGAGTCTTCAGTAGGTAATTTGCCCCATTAAGCACTCATTCCTTCTGACCTCGGTCTATGTCAAAGACTCTTATCCTTGTCTGCAAGTTAGAAACACCTAGGGTTTTAAAAATTCAGTTTCCCTGCCTGCATCCCAGACCAATCAAATCAGAATATCTGGAGGTGTGACTTAGTCATCAGTAATTTTGAAAGTCCCCTAGGCAATTTGTGCTGCCAAGATTGAGAACGACTGGGTTGGACCCAGATAAAACCAAGTGCAGGCATATTAACTTATTTAATCACAAAAAGATTCAGTAATACAGCTAGAATTAATTTCTAGTAATTTTTGGTAAGAAATGAAGTATCACAGTTCTCAACTTCTGTTTACAATGTTATTCCATGATGACATAGTGCCTGGAGGCCTACAATGGATTGTGTTGGACCCTCATAGTGCTGAAAAATTTTTTAATTTATCTCCAACATTTAAAACTCTGGAGATTTCACATAAAAATAGGAGCTTCCACTTTCTCTTGAAAATTAGAAGTGCTGGTAACATGATATTTTTAAAATTTATTGAGACTTGCATTCCTTAGTGGTACCAATGAGTCAAAACTGAGTAGCTGCTTCCCCATTTATTTATTTATTTTGTGTATGGTCTCATTTATATTTGGAATCTAAAAACCCCAAACTCACAAAAGAGTACAGTGGTGATTACCAGGAGCTAGGGTGGGGGAAGTGGAGAGATGTTGGTCAGAGGGTACAAACTTCCAATTATAAGATGAATGAATTCTGAGGATCTAATGTATAGCATAGTGATTACAGTTAACAATACTGTATGGGATACTTAAAAGTTGCTAAGAGTAAATTTTAAAAGTTTTCAGCACACAAAAAAATGATAATTATATGTGATAATGGATGTGTTAACTAACCTTACTGTGGTAATCATTTTGCAATATATACATGCATCAAGTCATCACAATATACACCTTAAACTTCCACAATGATATATGTCAATTATATCTCGATAAACCTGGGAAATAGAGTTTTGAAAATTGATGAAGTTAAAAAACAAAATATTCTCCAATAAGTTTGGCACAAAGCACTAGCTCATTATTATGTACTTACTGATTTATTAATGAGGATAGTTTTTTTATATCTTAATTATAATTTTTTTCTTTTTGTTAATGCCGTTACATATATTTTGGTAATTTTTATATTATAGTGTTTGTTTTCTGTTTGTTTTGAAAGAGTTCTTTACTTATTGATAATATTCACTGTTGAATATTTTTGCTGCCCCATTTAGATGGAAATAGTCAATTGTTTTTTTTGTCTCTCTCTCTCTCTTTCTTTCTCTCTTTCTTTCTCTCTTTCTTTCTCTCTATCTTTCTTTCTCTCTCTCTTTCTATCTTTCTCTCTATCTTTCTTTCTCTCTTTCTTTCTTTCTCTTCTTTCTTTCTTTCTTTCTTTCTTTCTTTCTTTCTTTCTTTCTTTCTTTCTTTCTTTCTTTCTTTCTTTCTTTCTTTCTTTCTTTCTTTCTTTCTTTCTTTCTTTCTTTCTTTCTTTCTTGCTCTGATTAGAGCTTTACCAGTTTTATTGATCTCATAGAACCAGCCTTGTGTTTCATTAATCATTTTCTATTTTTTTATCTTTTCTGTTTTATCAGTTTCCATCTTTTTTATGCCCTTTCTTCTGCTTACTTTGGGATTAATTTTCTCTTCTTTTCCTGGCTTCCTAAGGAGGTTATTGACTTGAAATCTTTCTTATTTTCTAACGTAGACATTCAGTGCTATAAATTTCCTCCTAAGTACTTCTATTTTTTTTGGTATAATTGACATATAACATTATATTAGTTTCAGAGATACAACATGATTCAACATTTGTTCTAAGTACTTCTTTAGCAGCATCCCAGAAAACTTGATATATTGTGTTTTCATTTTCACTCAGTTAAAAATACTTTTTAACTTCCCTTTTGATTTATCCCATAATCCATGAGTGATTTATAAGTTTATTATTTCGTTTCCAAATATTTAGGGATTTTCCAGAGTCTTTCTGTTATTGTTTCTAATTTAATACCTTTATAGTCTGGGAATACACTTTGTATTATTTTATTCCTTTAAAATTTATTGGGATTTGTTTTTATTCCACAGAATATAATCTATATTGTTAAATGTTCTATGTGTACTTGAGAAGAATGTGTATTCTACTGTTGCTGGGTAGAGTTCTGTAAATGTCAATCAAGTCTAGCTGGCTGACTGTGTTGTTCAAGTCAGCTTCATATCCTTGCTGATAGTCTGCTGATATTTTCTGTTAGTTATTGAGATAGGAATATTGAAATCCCTGACTATAATTGTGAATTTGAATATTTCTCTTTGCAGTTGGTGAGGTAATAGAAAATATGAATATTGGTTTCAGCCCCTAGTTTCTGGCACAAGGCTCCTAAAACTTTTCTAAGTTCCCAAGTGATAAGAGTAACTAGGAACATCTTTTGTTTGAATATTTGGTCTTTGACCCCAGTTCTGGACACAGGGCTCCAGAAACTCTTACAAATTCCTCAGTGAATTCCTAGCACTAGGAGCATCTTTTGTTTTAATGAGGCAACTCTGGGTGGACTTCTGGATAGGGGCTGGTCACCAGAAAGACTAAGCCTCTATTAGAAGCTTGGGTTTCTCAGCGCCATCCACCTCCATCCTCCAGAGAGGGGAGACGGGGTAGAAATGGAGTTAATAATTGATTATGCTTACATGAAGAAGCCTTCATAAAATCCCAATAGTATGGTATTCAGAGTGCTTCCAGGTTGGTGAACACATCCCTGTACTGGAAGGGTGACGCATCCCAACTCCATGGAGACAGATGCTCCAGTGCTCAGGATCCTCCCAGACCTCACCTTCTGTATCTCTTTATCTGGCATTTCATCTGTACCCTTTATTATATCCTTTAATACACTGGTAAATATAAGTCTTTCATTGAGTTCTGTGAGCTGCTCTAGCAAATTAATCAAACCTGAAGATGGGGTCATGGGAACCTCAGATTTATACCACATTGGTCAGATGCATAGGTGACAACCTGGACTTGTGATTGTCATCTGAAGTGAAGTGGGAGCAGTCTGTGGGACTGAATCCTTAACCTGTGGGATCTGACACTATCTCCAGATAGATAATGTCAGATCTGAATTGAATTGAGTTAAATTGCAGGACACCCAGCTGGTGTCACATAATTGCTTGGTGTGGGAAACCCACTCACATATCTAGTGTCAGAGTGTGAAAGTAGTGTGAGAGTGAAGGAGAACCACAAGAAAAGGACTGTTTTTTTTTCCTAACACAGCAGTTATATCAGGTTTTGCTCCATATATTTTGAAGCTCTGTTATTAGATACATAACCATTTATGATTGTTATGTCCTCTAATTGACTAATTTATCGTTATTAAATATCCTTCTTTTTCTGTGATAATATTCTTTACCTTAAAATGTACTTTGCTGCATAAATTTAGCATCTCCAGGTTTTTCTCCACTAGAGTTAACATGGTATATCTTTATCAAACCTTTTACTTGTAGTCTATTTGTGCCTTTAAAACTAAAGTATATTTCTTATAGGCGGCATATACTAGTGTCTTGCATTTTTATCCAATCTATCAATTTATAACTTTGAATTGGGGTGTTCAGACCAGTTACACTTTGTCATTATTGATATGATTTAGTTTAAGTCTATCTAGTGTTTTCTGTTTTCTTTTTGTCTCATCTGTTCTCTTCCCTTTTCCCTCTTTTTCTGGCTTTTTTCCCATTAGTTAAATATTTTTATGATTCCATTTTATCCCCTTTGTTAACTTATTACCTGTAACTTTTTGTTATTTTAGTGGTCAGTTTTGGATTCATGGCCTACATGTTTAAATTATTGAAGTCTACCTTCAAGTAATATTATACCACTTTGGGTATATATAATATCAGATCCTTCAAATAGCCTGCCCATTCTTCCCTCCTGGCCTTTATTCCATTGTTGTATACATTTTATTTTTACATATGTTATAAAACTTATGATACATTATTATTCTTTTTGTTTAAATGGTCGATTTTCTTTTAAGAAGTTTTAAATAATAAGAAAAATACTTTTATATAGTTATTCTTTTTGGATACCATTTCCAGAGGAAAAACACACTGCCATGTGCCTCCTTCACTTCTGACACCAGAGATGTGGGGGAGGGGGTCCCCCACACAAGCAATTCTGCACCAGCTGGGTATCCTAAAATTTAACTCAATTCTGACACTAGATATCATCAAATGTCACAGGTTAAGGATTCAGTCCCACAAGACTGCCTCCCTCACTTCAGATATCAATTCCAAGTCCAAGTTGTTACCTGTGCCTCTGCCCTGCTAACTATAAATTGGAGATTTTCACAACCCTCTCCTCAGGTTTAATTAATTGGCTAGAGCTGCTCACAGAACTCAGGAAAGCATTTATTTGCTAGATTGCTTGTGTATCATAAAAGGATATCTCAGGAACAGCCAGATGCAAGAGTTGCACAGGGCAAGATATGTGGGAAGGGGCACAGAGTTTCCATGCTCTTCCTGGGTACACCACTCTTCTCACATTTCGGGATGTTCAGCAACCTGGAAGCTCTTTGAACTCATCCATTTGTGTTTTCATGGAATCTCTAATACATAGGTGTGATGAATTAAATCTTTGGCCATTGGTGACTGAACATTCCAACCCTCTAATCAAGGTTGGTTCTCCTGGCAACCAACCCCCCATCCTTAGGGGCTTCCTGAAAGTCACCTCATTAACATAATCTCAGATGTGCTTGAAAGATGTTTGTTATGAATAACAAGACACCCATTTCACCTTTATGCTCTAAAACTATTTCAGGAACTGAGGACAAAAGACCAAATATTGAAACAGAAGATGCCCCTATGGCTCTTATAAAAGAAATTATAAGACTTTTAGAGGCTATGTACTAGGAACAGTGGATAAAGCCCAAATATATATTTCTTATTATAAATAAAATATCACACTATTTCTGGCCCTCTTCATTCCTTTCTGTAGATGCATATTCCCATCCAGTATCACTTTCCTTCTGTGTGAAGCACTTTCTTTAGTATTTCTTGAAGGACAAGTCTGCCAGTAATAAATTATTTCAGCTTTTGTATGTCTGAAAAACGTCTTTATTTTACCTTCACTTTTGAAAGATATTCTTGCCTGATAAGGAATTTTACCTTGACATTGTTTTTCCTTTTGGTATGTTATAGATGTTTCTCCACTGTCTTCTTGCTTGCATTGTTTCCCAGGAGAAATCTGATGTCATCATTATCTTTATTCCCCTGTACATAGCACGCCTTTTATCTCTGAGTGCTTTTAAGATTTTCTCTTTTTTCCCTGGTTTTAAGCAATTTGATCATAATGTGCATAGGTGTAGTTTTCTTCATTTTTCTTCTGCTTGGAATTCATTTACCTTTTTGATTCTGTGGGTTTATAGTTTTTCTTGAAGTATAGTTAGTTTACTATGTTGTGTCAATTTCTGGTGTACAGCATAATGTTTCAATCATACATATACATACATATATTCATTTTCATATTCTTTTTCATTATAGGTTACTATAAGATACTGAGTATAGTTCCCTGTGCTATACAGAAGAAACTTGTTGTTAATCTATTTTATATATAGTAGTATCTGCAAATCTCAAATTCCCAATTATCCCTTCCCACCCTCTTCCCCCTCTGGTAACCATAAGTTTGTTTTCTATGTCTGTGAGTCTGTTTCTGTTTTGCAAATAAGTTCATTTGCATCTTTTTCTTTTTTAGACTCCATACGTGAGTGATATCACACGGTGTTTTTCTTTCTTTTACTGGCTTTCTTCACTTAGAATGATGATCCCCAGATCCATCCATGTTGCTGCAAATGGCATTATTTTATTCTTTTTTTAAGACTGAGTAGTATTCCATTGTATAAATATACCACAATTTCTTTATCCACTCATCTGTCGATGGACATTTAGATTGTTTCCATGTTTTGGATATAGTTTTTTTTTAAATCAAATTCACAAATTTTCAGCCATTATTTCTTCAATTTTTTTTCTGTCTCCTTCACTTCTCCTCTTTTTCAGAGACTCCAATTATGCATTCATTAGCTACTTTTCCCACAGCTCACTGATACTCTGTTCATTTTTTATGATTCATTTTTCTCCCTGTGTTTCATTTTGGATAGTTTTTGCCATCAAGTACATTAATCTTTTCTTCTGCAATATCCAATCTGCCATCAATTCTATCCATCACATTTTTCATCATGCAAATTTTAGTTTTCATCCCCAGAATATCTATTTGGGTCTTTTTCATATATTTCATGCCTCTACTTAACTTTTTGAATATATGGAATACAATTATAATGTCTATTTAAATGTCTATGTCTTCTAATTCTAGTATCTCTATCAGCTTTGGATCACTTCCAGTTGAATTTTCTCCTCAATGCAGTTTATATTTTTATGCTTTTTTTCATTCTTTGTAATTTTTAATTGACGACTAGCTAGATAATGTAGATTTTACCTTGTTCAGTGCAAAATATATTTGTATTCCTATGAATATTCTTGACATAGTTCTGGGACATTGTTAAGATATCTGGAAATAATTTGATCCTCTTTAAGTTTTGTTACAGGACTAGAGTAGTGCTCAAACTAGGCCTAATGATTCCCCAGTACTCTGAAGCTACCCTTCTGGGTACTTGACCCCATGCCTCATGAATTTTAAAGGTTTTCAGTGTGGCTGGTGAGAACAGGCATCATTTCTGGCCCTGCATTCACCTCAGACACTGTTAGTTCTAATCCTCTTGGGTGATTATCTGGCCTTGGGTACTTTCTTCTCATGCATGTTCTGATCAGTCCTCTGCTGAATAATGAAGGGAAATTCCAGTAGACTTCTGGAGTTTTACTTCTGTGCAGTTTGTCTTCTTTAGTACTCTCTCCTGAAAATTTTAGCCACCTAGGTCTCTCTTGACACTCAACCCCATCTTCTCAATGTAGGGAGTACGTCTTCTCAATTCTCCTTCCCTGCACCATACCCTGGAAAATCTCTCAAGGCAATAAACTGGGGCAATCTTTGAGCTTGCCTCATTTGATTCCATTGCTGGATCTTTGGAGATCCAGTATCTTGAAAACTGATGTATTATACAGTTTGAAGCATCTTTTGGTTCTCTCAGCTTTGAGGGTAAATCTGTTGTGTTTTACTCCATATTGTCCATAAGCAGAAGTACTGTTCTTTTTTTCTTATTGCATTTTAAATTGAGGTGTTTTACATACAATAATATGCATGTCTCTTGTGTGTACAGCTCAATTATCTATATATCTGTGTAATCACTGTCCAGATCAAGATATTAAAATATTCAAGCACTCTTAGAAGACTCTTTCATCCTTCTCCACTACTCTGTTTTATTAGAAGTTAGATAACTACCTTGTTCTTCTTTTGTTTTGACCTTGAAGAATCTTATGCTACAGTCAGGATAAATCCATGTAATTTTATTGGTGCCACACTTAGGCTACCCATCCCTCTCTTCTAGAAGTAGTCTCACTTCAGACATTCTTTTTCTTTTTTATTTTTTACAAATGGCTATTATAGATCAGAATAGATTTTTTTTTTTTTTACTTTTTAAAAATTGAGGTATAATTGACATAGCATTATATTAGTTTCAGGTGTACAACATAATGATTTGATATTTGTATATATTGCAAAATGACCACCACAATAAGTCTGGTTAACATTCATCACCACACATAGTTACAAAAATTTTTTACTTATGATGAGGTCTTTTAAGATTTACTCTCTAAGCAACTTTCAAATATGCAATCCAGTATTACTAACTATAGTCACCATGCTGTACATTATCTCCCCATGACTTTTTTATAACTGAAAGTTTGTATGTTTTGACCCCACTCACTCATTTTACTCACCCCCTACCCTCTGCCTCTGGCAACCACCAATCTGTTCTCTGTATCTATGAGTTTAGTTTTTGTTTGTTTTGTTTTGTTTTGTTTTTAATTCCACATATGAGATCATATAATATTTGTCTTTCTCTGTCTGACATTTCCCTTAGCATAGTACCCACCAAAGTTCATACATGTTGTTGCAAATGGCAATATTTCCTTCTTTTTTATGGCTGAATAGTAGCCCATTGTGTGTGTGTGTGTGTGTGTCCATCTTCTTTATTTTATCTATTCTTCCATCGATAAACACTTAGATTTCTTGCATTCTTGGCTATCATAAGTAATGCTCAATGAACATGGGGATGCATATATCTTTTCTACTCAGTGTTTTTGTTTTATTTGGATAAATTCCCAGAAATAGGATTTCTGGATCATATGGTAGTTCTATTTTTAGTTTTTTGAAGCTCCCTCATAACTTTATTGTTTGTTTTTTATTGAAGTATAGTTGACTTACAATGTTGTGTTAGTTTCTGGTGTATAGCAAAGTTATACATATATATACATTCTTTATATATATTCTTGTTCATATTCTTTTCCATCTCCTTCATACAGTTTTGATTGTAGCTATGCCAATCTACATTCTCATCAACAGTGAACAAGAGTTCCCTTTTTTCACATCCTTGCCAACATTTTTTGTCCAGCAAAACTGGGCCTAAGTATTCATAATTTCCAAGTTTCACACCAAAACCCACCAAATCTCACTGTTATCAGTTATTTATCATTCACATAGTAGAATTTTGATAGATACTAGCAAAAGTGAGTAATGCTAATAGAATTATGACCATGACTCCAATCGAGAAAAGTAGCATGATGCTGTAGTAATGGTTTCCTTCTGCTTTTTCACCCTTCCTGTCTGGGTAACAAGTCAAAACTGTTGGCATGCTTTCTTGAGTTTATGATTTTTCTTTATCTTCCAATTACTATTTTTTCATGTTTCCCAGACCTCAGCAGACAAAAAATTAAATAACAATTAAAAGGGAACATTTCTTCGATTCTGCTCCCACCTGGTCTTCAGAAACTTCAATCTTAGTCAAATTCCACACAAATGATTTTAAGAGAACCCATTGAGGTTTCTTTCACCCCACAGGTTTTTATCACTTTGCTCATCATTAGAATTACCTTGGAATTCTCTCAGGACCCCGCCCAGGGAACTGTTATGGTTTCTTTCTTTTTGCATTCTTCTTTTATTTTGGAAATGTTTTCCTAAAACTCAGTCTTTGGGTTCCTAGTACTGGGCTGGCAGACAGTGAGTGACTGAATGGGTTGTATTCATAATTCCTCTCTTCATGGTTTTGATATGAATTTTCCTGATGGCTAATGATGTTAAGCATCTTTTCATTTACTTACTGGCCATTTGTATATCTCCCTCAGAGGAATATTCCTTTAGATCTACTGCCCATTTTTCAGCTGGGTTATTTGTCTTTTTATCTTTGAGTTGTACAAGTTCTTTATAAATTATATCCACACATGCCTTATCAGATACAGTATTCAAATAGGAGAAAATATTTCCACATCATGTATCCTTTACAACCTAGAAGACTTTTTTTTAATTTTGTTGCATAATTTCCCTCTCTAGAACCTATAATACAATGTTGAAAAGAAGTGGTGGAAGTGTATATCCTTGCCTTATTGTTTATCTTAGGGAGAAAGCATTCAAGCTTTCATCATTAAGTATGATAATAACTGTGCCTTTTTTGTAGAAGATCTTTATAAGGTTGAGGAAGTTCCATTCTATTCCTAGTTTGGCCTTTTTTTTTTTAAATCATAAAGGGGTGTTAGATTTTGTCAAATGCTTTTTTGTGTGTCTGTTCATGTGGTTTTTGTCCTTTATTCTAGTGATACGGTGACTTTAATAGATTTTCAGACTTTATACCAACTTTTCATTTCTAGGATACATTCTACTTGGTCATAATATGATCCCTTATATATGTTGTTGGGCTTGATTTGGTACTATTTTATTGAGGATTTCTGCATAAAGTTCAGTAGTTTTCTTGTCATGCTTTTTTCTGCTTTTATTTGTAGGAAAATATTGGCTTTATAGAATTTGGGAAATATTTCTCTTCTTTTATTTTCTGTAACAATTTGTAAAGAGTAAGTATTGATTCTAATTAATTATTTTAAAATTTGATAGAGCTTATCAGTTTCTTTATAGTGTCATTCATTTCTTCTAATTTCTTGTTGATCTTCTGTTTGTTGTTCTATACATTCATGTAAGTAGAGTGTTAAAGTTTCCAACTATTATTGTTGAGTTCTCCATAACTCTTTTCAATTCTGCAACTTCATGCTCCTTTCATTTGGAGCTCTGTTTTGGGGTGCATATATATTTACAATGTTAATATCTTATGGATGGGTATACTCTTTTATCATTATAAAATTTTTATTTATAATAAGTGTTTTTTGTTTTCAAGTCAAAACTCAGGATATAAAATCAACACACAAAATTAATCACATACATATGCTAATAGTGAAATTAAAAAATATATAATAGCTCCAACAGTTAAATAAAATTGAAGAAAACAATACAATTTATAACAGGTCAAAAAGGGGAAGCAATTAGATATGAATTTAACATGAAGAAAAAATAAACAGGATCTGCATCTTGAAAACTATAAAACACTGATTAAAGGAAGCTAAGAAGACCTAAAGAAATAGATTTATCTAGTGCTCATGTATTTATACAGTCCTCTTACTAAGATGGTAATCCCCAAGTTAATCTATATATTTAACACAATTTCAATCAAAATCACAAAATTTCAATCAAAATTTTTTTTGTGGTTATAGAAAGCTGATTACATAATTTATAGGGAAAGTCAAAGGGATTAGAATAACCAAGCCAGTTTTGAAAAAGAAGAATATATTTGGAGGAATCACAGTACTTGAGATTAAGATTTACTTGTCAGGACAATATGGAATTGGTGAAGGGATAACATAGATCAGTGGAAAAGAATAGGGCATTCAGAAATAGACCAATACAAATATAGTGAATGATTTTTTTTTTTTACAAAGGTAAACTTAATGGAGAAATAATTGTCCTTTTAATAAATGGTGTGCATACTAAAACCACAAAGAGATTCTGCTACATACCTGTTAGAATGGCTAGCATAAAAAAAGTATAAAGAACATCTAATGTTGGCAGGGATGTAGAGCAATTAGAACTCTCACACATTGCTGGCAGGAACACAAAATGGTATGGTCACTTTGGAAAACATTTTGGCAGTTTCTAATAAAGTTAAAAATGCACAAGTTATAACTATTTATGAGCAATCCTATTCCTAGACATTTCTTTTGAGAAACTAAGATTTATTTTCACACACAAGACTGCATATGAAAGTAATAGCTGCTTAATTGGTCATCTTCAAAAGTAGAAACTATCCAAATGTTTTTCAGTTGATGAATGAATAAACAATTTGTGATACATCCATATGATGAGATATTCTTCATAAATAAAAACTAATGAATGGTTGATGTATGTATCAATTTGGATGAATCTCAAAGTTGTTAGCCTAAGTAAAATAAGCTTGTCTCAAAAAGTTACATATTCTATGCTTCCATTTATATGACATTTTAGAAAAGAAAGAACTAGATTGAAAGAGAACAGATGAGTATTTGCCCGAGTTTAGGCGTGGGAAAGACTGTGTGATGAAAACAG
This sequence comes from Camelus bactrianus, assembly GCF_048773025.1. Taxonomy (NCBI): domain Eukaryota; kingdom Metazoa; phylum Chordata; class Mammalia; order Artiodactyla; family Camelidae; genus Camelus; species Camelus bactrianus. The sequence continues at coordinate 39,974,065 of NC_133575.1, forward strand.
GATACCATGGGGCTTTGGGGGGCTTTGGAATTTTTCTGTATCCTGATTGTGGTGTGGTTACATGAATCTATGCATGTGTTAATACTCATAGTACTGTACATACCAAAAATTAATTTATTGTATGTAATTTCTTTAATGACAATTTTTAAAATTTAAGTATAGTTGTCTTACAATGTTGTATTAGTTTCTGCTGTACAGTAGAGTGATTCAGTTGTACATATATATATACATTCTTTATCAGATTCTTTTCCATTATAGGTTATTGTAAGATATTCAATATAATTCCTTGTGTTTTACAGTAGGTCCTTGTTGTTTATCTATTTTATATATAGTAGTGTGTATGTGTTAATCCCAAACACCCAATCTATCCCTCCTCCCAATCCTTTTCCTCTTTGGTAACCATAGTTTGTTTTCTATGTTTGTGAGTCTATTTCTGGTTTGTAAATAAGTTCATTTGTAACATTTTTTTTTAGATTTCACATATAAAATATCATGTAATATTTGCCTTTCTCTATCTGACTTATTTCACTTAATCTGATAATCCCTAAATCCATCCATGTTGTATTATTTCATTATTTTTATGGTTGAGTAATATTCCATTGTATATACATACTACATCTTCTCTATCCGTTTATCTCTCAGTTGACATTTAGGTTGCTTCCCTGCCTTGGCTATTGTAAATAGTGCTGCTATGAACATTGGGGTACATGCATCTTTTCAAGTTACTGTGTTATCTGGCTATATCCCAGAAGTGGGATTCCTGGATCATATGGAGACTCTAGTTTTAGTTTTTTAAGGAACCACCATAGTTCTCCATAGTGGATGTACCAATTTACTCTCCTACCAACAGTGTAGAAAGGTTCCCTTTTCTCTACACCCTCTCCAGAATTATTGTTTGTGGACTTTTGAATGATGGCCATTCTGACTGGTGTGAGGTGACACCTCATTGTAGTTTTGATTTGCATTTCTCTAATAATTAGCGGTATTGAGCATCTTTTCATGTGCCTGTTGGCCCTGTATGTTTTCTTTGGAGCAATGTCTATTTAGGTCTTCTGCCCATTTTTTGATTGGGTTGTTTGTTTTGTTATTCAGCTGTATAAGCTATTTGTATATTTTTGGAAATTAATCCCTTGTCAGTCTCATTGTTTGCAAAAATTTTCTCCAATTTTGTAGGTTGCCATTTCATTTTGTTTATGGTTTCCTGTGCTGTGCAAAATCTTTTAAGCTTAATCAGGTCCCATTTGCTTATTTTTGCTTTTATTTCCATTACTCTAGGAGACGGATTGAAAAAAATATCGCTGCAATTTATGTCAAAGAGTGTTCTGCCTATGTTTTCCTCTAGGAGTTTAAGAGTATCTGGTCTTACATTTAGGTCTTTAATTCATTTTGAGCTAATTTTTGTATATGGTGTTAGAGATTGTTCCAATATCATTCTTTTACATGCAGCTGAAAAAAATTACAACTCTTTTTATGTACCAAGGTGAAATGAATGTCATAAAATATGGTTAAGTGAAAAAATCATGGTGCAAAATAGTTTGTATCATACGTCTGGTAAAAGTGTAAAAAATTTACATGTGTTTACTTGCATATGCATAAAATACCTTTGAACAAGTAAGAAATTCACTAGGTAGCTAGGGGCCAGGTTTAAAAAGGAGAGTTTTTATTATATATCATTTTGTCCTGTTTTTGGTAATTAAAAATACTCTTTATATCTTTATTATAATATATGAAATAACACATGTAATACATTTGTAAATATATGATAAACATATATTTGTAATATATTTGTAAATATATGATAAACAATGGTGTAATGAACACGTCTGAACCAGTCTCAACAAAGATAATTATTGATTAATTTCCTCTGGCTATGAAATCCCCCAATGCTTCTCATTACCTACCCTAGAGGTAAATGCTATCTAGCAACCTATGTTTTTCTGTTCACATAGGTATGTGCTTCTTTTTAAAAATTTATTGAAATTGTTTATCCTCTTCCATTTTATCCCTCTACAAGTTTAAATTTATGCATTTTTCTTTATGCTACTTTTCACTCTCACCATGTTTCTGCTCTTTTAGTGGTAACTTTTGAATATTTCTTCGACTTATTTAATTTAACAATGTCTGAAATTTAAAAAGATTTTAACCCTTCTACCAATTTAATTCTGATCTCTATCTCTTCCTGAGTTGTAAATATTTTTGTTCAGAATCTTTGAAACACCATTTTCGTCAACTCCACAGCTCAGTCCTGATTATTATGTTTGTGTATGTACCACTTTTTTTTTTTAATATTGACATACATGTTTATAATTTTATTTGCTCTTCATTCTAGAAGCTTTTTGGATTGTCCTTCTGGTATCATTTTCCAGATCCTGTAGAAAAGTAGTTTTCAATCTCCTCTGTGCTTCAGAGACACTTTAAGGAGCTTTAAAAATATATGTAAATGCCTGACCTCATCCCTTAAGCTTCAGATTAGTTTTGGCTGGGATGGAGATCAGGCATTGGTATTTTAAAAAGTAGAAAGACAAAAGCTTTCCTAGTGATTCTAATGTCCACCCATAGTTGAGAACTATTGCTTTATAAGTTCTATATTTATTATGTTATTTTGTTTATTGCTTGTCTTCCTCACTAAAATGTAAGTTCCAAAAGCACAAGGATTTCTTTGACTCCTTTGTTTATGAATGTATCGCTACTGCCTTGAAGAACGACACAGAAGCTGACCAACAAATGTTTGCTGAGTGAATAAGAATAGGATACGTGGCAGAAGCAGAGAAAAGGAGCAGTTGTCTGGTTTGGGTTAAAGAGTGAAAGGAAGCATTAGCAAGGTTTCATGAAAGAGAGAAAATGTGAGCTGACCTTTGAAAGGTGAATATAAGCTAGCAGTGTGTGAAAGCACAGAGATTTGTGATCTTCTTGGTGCACTTTCCAAATTATAAGGAATTTGTCCATTTTGATCATGGTTCTATGCTCAGGGCCTGGTGCATATTAATTGGTCAATAAATATTTGTTGCATGAAGTAATAAAGAATTTTAATGCAGAGGGCATAAAGGAAAATGCTCAGGTTTCACTGTCTCTGGATTTTGGATAATCCATTGGCTATTTTTCCCAGCTCATTTCCAAAATACAATTAATTCTTAAATGCATAAATCCCTTATTTTCTGTTTTTGGTCATTGATGACTATAATATCTTCTAAACTAACCTGTCTGTCTCTAGGTTGCCCTGGTGTAACTTGTCTTCTATTTTCTGATTTGAAACATTACTATATGCTTTCTTGATTAAAATTCACCTTTGGCTTTCTGTTTTCCTCATAATTAAACTCAAACTCCATTACATGGTATGTAAGGTCCTTCCTTGTCTGGCCTCTTCTTATATCCAGCCTCATCTCTCAACACTGCTCCTTTCACACTATGCTTCAAATCCATTGTCATTCATTTTTAATTTACCCATTCAATCATTTATTCAACATCAAACAAATCTCCCTTGAGCATCCTCTAGGAGATAAGGTCTATTTTAGGTTTCTAGTATTTGCCAGTCAATGGGTTAGCCATAGTTCCTACATTGTCTTCTCTTGACCAATTATTATTGTTACATTATACTACTGTTAGTTGTTTACGTCTTCTTTTCCCCTACTGGTTGGAGGGTCTTGAAATCTAGGACTGCGTCTTACTCTTCCTCACATGGACACTGTCAGGAACAGAGCCTTGCACTGAGTGATGGTTCAAAATCTGTTGGTTGAATGGCAAAATATGAGTCAAAATGTTGAAATGAACTATAACAATACCAACAAAAGTCAGGACCTTGTGCTGGTCCCGGTCATTGCCCTGACCACATTTTGGTTATTTATTCAGTCAACAAACATTTATAATCACCCATTTTATGCTAGGCTCTAATGTGTTTAAATGGTACATTTAACCCCTAAGCTGTGGGCTTCTAGTGCAATACCTCTGGCTATAGCATAGTGTTTGGGATATGGTAGATTCTCAGCATACACTTCTATGTCGACTAAAAATAACACCAAAAGAGGAGAACTGGGTACAGATTTGGGGCCCCAAAGAACTTTCTGGAAGTAATGGCAATAGTTAACTCAATGCTGAACTTTTAACCAGAGTAAGGATTATTCTTATTTATTTATTTATTTGTTTGTTTGTTTGTTTATTTATTTATTTTTAAGTTTTTTGGGGAGAGTGGATGGGTAATTAGGTTTATTTATTTATTTAAAAAATTTTAATGGAGTTACTAGGGATTGATCCTGGATTATTATTACTGAAACTTTTTGTCAGTTGTCAATTTCTTCATTTTCCTGGGGACTATACAAGTATACAAGAGTGCTTTCTAAATGAGCTCACCTTTGCTTATTTGGAAATTTGAGTATGGCAGGCAACTCTCTGGATACCATTCCAAGACAAAAGTGATTCAGATTTAGGATTTTAAAAAAAATCTTGAAATCTAAGTATGCCACTAGTAAAAACGAACTTTAAAAGAATTCCAGAAAACAGTAAATCAGTGTGGTAAATATATAACTGTAGGCATCCTAGACTTAAGAGGCTAAGGGTAAGGGGGATATTTGAAAGTCTGAATCATCAAGGCTTGGTGACAAACTGGATACTTAGGGTTTGACAAAAATGCTGCAGTTCCTGGGATGACTAGAGCTAGAATTTGTAAAAAGTTAACTGATTCCCTCTTCCAGCCGTTTTACGTCACTATCCAGGTTCCCATCCATCTGGTGAGAGAGCCAAGGAGACGAAGTATTTAAAGAGCTTGCTAGAGAGGCACAGGAAGTCGCCTGGAGTGAAGGCAGGGGGCGGGGGTGGGGGGCCGGGGTGGGGGTGTGGCCGCCTGGGCTAAAGCTTCCACCAAACAAAAGAAAACAGCACTTCCGGTCACGCCATCGTCGCGTCGCGGCTTTCTTCATCGAGGTGAGTGTAAAGAAAGGGACTGGTAATTTTCACAAGTGAGTCCCCAGACACTTCAGGGACACTTTCCTCCTAGCGTCCACGTGAGATGGAAAGAATTCATCCCCAGAGTACATTGTATGTAGGATGTTTCTGATGCTTCTGATTCCGATAGCCTCTCTCCTCTCTCTTACTCGTCAAGAGACGGCCGGCCGTCATCCCCTCTCCCTGTGACTTTTCTGGTCCTTTTATCACTGGTTGTTCTTTACTTCTCCTCGTTGTCCCGGATCCTCTCTGATTTTTTCTGAGCCGTGATCATTTCTTCTGTCGCCGATTTCTTTCCTACCTCTTTACTCCTACCTCCCACCCCGCCCGTCTTTTAGCTTAAGAACTTTTGCAACCCCCCTTCCCCGACTCTGAACCTACATTCTTCCTTCTTTTTCCTTCCGACCCCAGTATTTTACTCCTCCTGAAGATTTCTGATCTCCCCTGTCACACTCCTGCAGAGGCCAGTGAATTATATACTTTCTAAAATCAGATGTGACTTCAATTTCAAGGGCAAGGCTGCTTTTGTTCTTTTTAAAAATTAGCAAAGGAGCAGAAATTTTAAACTTTGAGAGACATACGGACTTCAAATTCTTACGTCCTTGTACTTATTTTTTTTTACTCTAAACGAAATTACATATCAGGTATTGCACTGGTTTCAATCTTCTATTTATGACATTTAAACAAAATTTTGGTAGACAACTGAATCCTCAGATTTTTAGAGTGGCAAACAGAGTGGGTTTTCCCTATAACCTGGTGTCAGTTTTAGAGGGTGGAAGTTTACCATCCCCGTTAGAATTTCTCATAGAGCAGAAATGGTTGACAGATATAATATCCATTCACAAATTTATTATTTCATATGAGTTGGGTTTATTATGTAACTCCTTTTCTAATGTCTGGTAGCAACATTGAAGAGCAAGTTGGCAGATTTTTCAGACAAAGATTTTTTTTCTAGGAGCTTTGCATGTGTTATCCATTTGGTGCGGTGTCAACTATTTTTTCTTCATTTGTTGCAATGTGTAATGTATTTTTCTGCTTTATTTGCCATATATAATTTGTCTTGAGAAAATATTCGTTAATGTTCACAATTTATTCCTTCAGTTCTTTACCCAAGAGGAGGAAATGGTTATTAAATTTATAATGAGGGTCAGGGGTTTTCATGCTCTAAAGAGGAACTGAACCAACAGTCTCCTTGCACAAGCAACATATTCCCTCCTCCTGCTGTAACTAGTGTGTTAGACTTGCCAAAATAAGAGATGATTCTTTTTTCTAGGCCAGGTATAATTATCAGTTTTTTAACAGTGAGGCTGAGGTTTCCTGACACCAGAACACTTAGAGACTTTTTCAAAGGTTGGTGCTGATGTCTCTTTATTCTCAATTCAAATCGTAGTTACACAGCATTTTAAGTATCATCACACCGGCTTCAGCCCACTGTGCATGCATGAATCCATCCATTAGTTTAAGAGTTTTTTGTTGCATAACTTATATGCCAGACAGTGTTTTAAGCACTGAGGATACAACAGTGGAAAATAAAACCCAGACAGAGTCTTTGAAACTACAATTGAGAGACAGTAAATTAATATATAATAGAGTGTGATGAGGGAGGGACTGTACCATTTTAAATACAATGGTCACGAAGGTCTCCCTGGTAAGACATTTGAGCAGAAACCTAAAGGAAAAGAGGGCACAAACTATACAGATACTAGTGGGAAGACAGGATATGTCTATGACAGTGTCTCTGCATTTATTGGTCATTCGGCTTCCTACATTCCCTCCCCTCCCCTCTCCCTGCCATCACTGTTCTGCATAGCATTAATGCACCACTCTGCATACTCAAATAATCTATTCTGTCCACATAAATTCCCCATATTCTCTTTCTCCTGGCTAGCTTCTGGCTGCCATTTACGGGAATTGTCAGTTACCAGCCCACCCAAGAAGATGTATCTTTGTCTCCATCCTCACCTCTTCCTCAGTCTGTTTATTTGTGGTGCACTGTGTGCTATCTTACAAGATCCGTGGTTTCCTCTCTCACTGCTCTTCCTCACTCTGCTCTTTCCTCTCTCACTGTGTGTCTGTAATATGTTGTCCATAAATGTTTGGTATGGTAAATTGAAGTGAATTCAGTGCTTGTCTATAACAGACAAACTTTTAAATATAGATGGCTCCCTCCTGTTCAAAACCACCTTCTGAGGTCAGTATCATCATTGTCATTTTCCTGATAAAACCAAGACCCAGGTGTATCCTAACTTGCTAAATGGTAGTAGAGTTAATGGAGTTAAAGTCAGATACTCAGTCCTGGCCTGGTTCTCTCTTTCTGTCTGTCTGTCTGTATTTTTGTTTGTATGTTTGACTTCTTTGGCTTAAAGATTTTGTTTTTGAGATTGATCCAAGTTACTGGGTGTAGTAGTAATTCCTTCATTCTTATTGCTGTGTATTTCATTGTGTGAATTTACTGCAATAGGTGGACATTCTGGTTGTTTACATTCTTGGCCTGCAAATAGTGCTGTAAACATTCTAGAACATGTGTTTTGGTGATAACATGCGCACCTTTCTGTTAGGCATATACTTAGGAGTAGAAATGCTGACTCACAGGCTATGTATAAGATTAGCTTTAATAGATACTGCCAACCAGTTTTCCAAAGTGATTGTACTCAAAAACTCCTAACAGAAAATTTTGAGTTCTGATTGCTCTAGAATATTGCCAGTACTTGGTTATTGTCGTTTTAAGAAAAAATATGTAGCCATTCTAGTGGTTATGGATGGTATCTCGTTGTGGTTTTAATTTGCATAAGCCTGATGACAAATGTGAATCTTATGTTTGTTGGCCTGAATATCTTTTTATGAAGTGCCTGTTCAAGTCTTTTGACCACTTTTTCTCTTAGACTGTCCTTTTCTTATTGATTTGTAAGAGATCTTTCTATATTAAAGATGTCAATACTTTGTTGGGTCTATTTATTGCAAATCTCAGTTGCTTGCATTTTCAGTCTCTTAATGATGTCTTTTGAGGAACTGAATACAGGCATACCTTGGAGATAATACGAGTTTGGTTCCAGACCATCGCAATAAAATGAATATCACAATAAAGCAAGTAATATGAATTTTTTTCATTTCCCAGTGCATATAAAAGTTAATTTTATACTATACAGTAGTCTGGTAAGTGTGCAATAGCATTGTCTAAAAAACAACATATATGCCTTAAATAAAAAATACTTTATTACTGAAAAATGTTAACCATCATCTGACAACACAGGGTTGCAAGCGTACTTTGAATTTGTAAAAAATGCAACATCTGTGAAGTGCAATAGAACAACATACGCCTGTATCTCAATTTTAACATCCTTCAATTCATCATTTTCCCCTTCATGGGTAGTGCTTGTTTGTCCTGGTTAAGAAACCTTTGCCTTTCTTAAGGTCGTGAAAATATTTTTCTATATTGTTTTATCATTTAATCTCTTGTTTATATTTATGATTCATTTGAAATTGATTTTATTGTATGTTGCCAGTATGACTTATGGGTATGGGTAAAGGCCCATTGTTTTGTTGTTGTTGTTGAAATGGGCATCCAGCTAACCCAATACCATTTATTGAAAAGATCATCCTTTTTTGCCTATAGTGTCATCATCTTTTTCATAAATTAATATGGTTATTTCTGTAGATTTGTTTCTAGATTCTGTTCATTTTAGTTTCTCTATCCTTGTTTGAGTACCAGTGTTATAATTATGTAATTTCATAATATACCTTTATATATGGTCAGTAAGCCCTGCAGTTTTGCTCTTTTTCTTCAAGAATGCTTTGATTATTCTTGGCCTTTTGAATTTCCATGTTCATTTTAGAATCAGCTTATCAATTTTCACAAAAATTGTTCTTGGCATTTCGATTGAGATACCACTTTAATAATAATTTGAAGAGCACATATGGCACTTCACCCATAAATATCTCAGTGTTCATCTCCTAATATTAGGAACATTTTGTAAAAAAAATTTAATTACCATTATCTTACTAAGAAAAATTAACAGTAATTCCCTAGTATACTAATCCATTCTCAGATTTCTTTTTTTCTCAACAAATCTTTTATAGTTGGCATTTAAAACCATCATGCAATCTAGATTAATGTGTTTTTCTATTTGTTGTGTTTTTGTTGTTGTCATTTTCTATATTTTGTTGAACTTGTTACATATTTAGTACTTTTCCATTCCCTGCAGTCATTATGTCTTCTATTTCTCAAACTGTCCTGTTTGGAAGGAGCCAGTTGGAAAACCCTAACATTGGCTTCTGTCTTTTTTCATTTATTACTGAAATTTTCAAATAGATTTAAAATAGAAAATAGTAAAAAAAAAAAAAAAAAAAAAGCATGAATCCATTCCCGAGCTTCAATAGTTAATACCATTTTGCCAGTTACATTTGATCTTTTCTCCTCACCCACTTTTTTCAATGGAATATTTTAAGCAATCTCAGACATAGTGTCATGGCGCAGGTAAATAACTCACAATGAATCCCTAACTCATAGGTACATTATATAAGGAATCACTAGGCCATTATTCTTAATAAGATTAACAATAATTCCATATCATCTAATACTCAGTCCATATTCAAATTTCCATGATTGTCTTAAAAATGTCTAGTTACAGTAGCTTTGTTAAATCCATGTCCAAACAAGGGCCATTTATTGCTACTGTTATGTATTTCTCTTGAGTCTCTTTTCCTATAAAATCCTCTATGATATCCCCCTCCATTTTAAAGACCATTGATTTATTGGAGAAACTAAGTCACTTGTCCTGTTGACAAATGGATTTAAATGCTTGCTTCTTTGAGATGGCTTTTATTGTGTTTTCCCTTCTCTGTGTTTCCTGTTCACTGGCCTTTAAAGCTAGAGGCTTGATTAGATTCCATTTATTTATTTTTTAAGGGAAAGACTCATTTCAGGCAGTGATAATGCACTTTCTATTGCATTTTATCAGTCTGGTTTTGTCTTTTTAACTGATGATGAGATTGATTTGTATTTTCAGGTGATCTCAGCCTGGTCCCTCCATTGTAACACATCCTACCAGCCTTTCTCCTGTTGGTTTTAGCAGCCATCGAAGATGATTGTCTAAATTCAGTATTTCAGTAGTGGTTGGAAAATAGTGGTCTAATTCTAGCAATCATTCTGCATTTATTAGCTGGAATTATTTTATAAAGGAGATCTTTTCCTTACTAGCTACTTTTTTTTTTGTCCTGAAATATGTTTCACAAGAAGAAAGTCAAGATAGATTCTTTTTTTTTCATTTATCAACTTTCAGAGTAATGAGTTGGTTTCTTAGAGACTGTCATTGTTTCTTTAATATCATTAAGAATTCATGGATTTTGGTGTATTTAACATGTCTAACATGTCCATTGTGATGTAAAATTTTTTTCATTGAAGTATAGTTTATTTATAATACCATGTTAATTTCAAATGTACAGCACAGTAATTCCGTTATATATTTTTTCCAGATTATTTTGCATTATAGGTTATTACAAGATATTGAATATATTTCCCTGTGCTCTACAGTAAATCCCTATTGCTTATCTATTTTATATATAGTAGTGTGTATCTGTTCATCCCATACTCCTAATTTATCCTTCCCTCCTCTCCCTTTCCCCTTTGGTAACCATAGATTTGTTTTTTATGTCTGTGAGTCTGTTTCTGTTTTGTAGGTAAGTTCCTTTTTTTTTTTTTCAGATTTCACATATAAGTGATATCAGATAATATTTGTCTTTCTTTGTCTGATTTACTTCACTTAGTATGATATTCTCCAAAGTCCATCCATGTTGTTGCAAATGGCCGAATTTCATTCTTTTTTATGGCTAATATTCCACTGTATTTATATACCACATGTTCTTCATCCAATCATATGTTGATGGACAGTTAGTTTGCTCCCATGTCTTGGCTACTGTAAATAATACTGCTTTGAACATTGAGGTGCGTGTATCTTTTCGAATTAGAATTTTCTCCAAATATATGCCCAGGAGTGGGATTGCTGATCATGTAGTAAATCTATTTTTAGTTTTTTAAGGAATTTCCATACTGTTCTCCTTAGTGGATGCAGCAATTTACATTCCCAGCAACAGTATAGGTGGGCTCCCTTTTCTCCACACCCTCTCCAGCATTTATTATTTGTAATACTGCAGTTTTTCTTTTTGATGCTCAAATTGTGTTATTTTAGAAATTAAGAGTCCTTTTTGTTTGATTCCTGTGTCCTTTTCACTTGTTCTTGTTAGATCCTAACTTCCCTGCTTTCTTTTCATTTATTTATTCATTTTATGTGTATATATATATATATATATATTTTTTTTTTATTGAAGTATAGTCAGTTTACAATGTTGTACCAATTTCCAGTGTACAGCATAATACTTTAGTCATACATGAACATACATATATTCTTTTTCACCGTAAGTTACTACAAGATACTGAATATAGTTCCCTGTGCTATACAGTATAATCTTGTTGTTTATCTATTTTATATATATTAATTAGTATCTGCAAATCTCTACCTCCCAATTTATCCCTTCCCACCCCCACCCTGGAACCATTAGTTTTTTTCCTACGTTAAGTCTGTTTCTGTTTTGTAAATAAGTTTGTTTCTTAGATTCCACACATAAGTGATGTCATATGGTATTTTTCTTTCTCTTTTTGGCTTAGTTCACTTAGAATGACAATCTCCAGGTCCATCCATGTTGCTGCAAATGGCATTATTTTATTCTTTTTTATGGCCGAGTAGTATTCTATTGCATATATATACCACAATTTCTTTATCCAGTGATCTGTCAATGGACATTTAGGTTGTTTCCATGTCTTGGCTATTGTAAATAGTGCTGCTATGAACATTGGGGTGCAGGTGTCTTTTTAAATTAAGGTTCCCTCTGGATATATGCCCAGGAGTGGAATTGCTGGATCACATGGTAAGTCTATTTTTAGTTTTTTAGGGAATCTCCATGCTGTTTTCCATAGTGGCTGCACCAATTTACATTCCCACCAGCAGTGTAGGAGGGTCACCTTTTCTCCATACCCTCTCCAGCATTTATTTTCTGTAGCATTGTGATTTTTCTTTTTAGTGCTCAAATTGTATCATTTTAGAAATTAGAAATCTTTTTGTTTGGTTCCTGTGTCCTTTTTCACATGATCTTAATAGATCCTGACTTCCCTGCTTTCTGATAAAAGGTATTTTAGGCTCATCATGTACACTCCCTGCCCCAGCTCTAGAAACAGCCATTTTGCAAGGAATCGTGTATTCTTTCAGTAGGGATTGGTACTTAGAAACCAAGGTGTGAATGATCAGGGGATTTTTTTTTTTTCAGCCACACCGCTTGATCTTTTTTTTTTTGTGCCCTTTTCCTCACTATTTTGAATATATTTGAGTGACTCCACTGGCATTCTGTTGAAAATTTCTTTGTGCATGGCTTTTATTTGTTTATGTAGTCATTCATTCAGCAAAAATGTTTGGAACACTTACTGCCATGTATATTGTCTTGTGCTGGGTACAGGGGATGTGAAGGGAAACCTAACTGGTTTCCTGTCCTTGATGACGATTCATTATAGTTGGGGTATGAGTAAATCAACAGACAATGTATAAAGCATATAATCAATTCTATGGTGGGCATAGGCAAGTGGGTTTGACAGCCTGGGAGTACAGAGTGGGCATCTAAAAATGCTTTGGAAGAGGGAGATAATGCTTGATATTGGATGAGTAGAGGAGGTATGAAGTTAGAGGAGCTATGAAGGGTGTATCAGTCAGAGGAAACTAGAAGAAGTAGAGGGATCTTGATGTATTCAAGGAAAGGTATGTGTGTATTTGGTTATAACTGGGATGTAAGTTTTATGTAGGGGAGGAGAGACAAAACTGGAGACATGGAAGGACATTGAGAGCCCCAAAGGTCAGATCAGACAACTGAAATTGCACTCTGAAGGGTATGAGACAGAAATCCTGGAATTGTTTTAAGCAGATGAGCTTTATAATCACCCCTGTGATCTACTGATGATGCACTGGGTGGGTGGGTGGGAGTGGCACAGTCAGAGACTGGTAAGGAGGCGAAGGGTATAGCTGTCAGGGAAAAGGTAATGTCATGGTACACTGCACCTTAGGTCTGTGTGTGGTGTGTGGGAGAGTTGTGTGTGTGTGTGTGTGTGTATTACCATAGGTTGTAATGTATGTTATATAGAGATAGATATAGATACATATGGCTCTCCCACACACCACACATGTATGTGTATAGAACTATTATATATATATAATAGATCTGTGCATGCACATGGATGTAGTGTGGCATGTCTATAGTTCTGTATGTGCATGTATATCCAGGGGCTGTCACATTGCCACAGATCTAAAGTAGAGAATATTTCATTGGAGAAACATTCTCTAAGGAAAACTAGAATGGAAAAGGGCTAACAAAAACTCTCTTCTTGACCAACCTTTAATCATACTCTTTTGTGCCCTCTTTTCAACTAAACCTCATCCTTGGGCATTGTCTTTGGCCCGCCTAGCTCAGTTTTAGAAAGAATCCTGCTAGGTCAGTTTAGCAAGAATCCCCCTACCCTTGATAGCTCAGCACTCTGGCTTGCCTTCAGCAAGAATCCTGGGGGCAAGAATCCCCCAGCCTTGATGTCTCCTTTTAGTAATTTTCTATCCACCAAACTCCCTCCTGCCTCCACCAAATCTGCTCCTTGGCTATAGATCCCCAGCTGTCTTTATTGTATTCAATCTTTCTCTCCTATTGCAATAGTCTTCCCACCTATTACAATAGTCCTTAATAAAGTCTTTCTTACCATTTTAACAAGTGTCAGAATAATTCTTTAACAGGCCACACCAAAACTTGTGCTTATTGTACTCTTCCTCTTCAAAGCTCCACCAGTTGGCATGGAGGATACCAGTTGTGTATCCTTGAGTAATCTGAGAATTCCTCTTCCTCCCCTCCTTCCTGGAATTTAAGGGTATAAGGGGGAATGAGGTGATTTTTTTCAGCTTCTCCCAGGGGTTAGAAGGTAGCTTTAACTGTTCTTTCTGGGAATGGGAATGATAATTGAAGATGCTTATCTCCTTTTCTGTGTCTGTGCCAAGTACTGTTGTATACTAGTGAACACATACTATATTCGCCTTTTCAAACTACTATCTTAAACTCCTTAAAATAGAAACTATGAAATTTATCTACATGGGTACATAAGATGTAGACTTGAGAGGGTCCTGTTAGGGTAAGGATTTAAGGGAAACCAGGGCAGTGAGTGTGAATGGATCAAGGTTGGTGAAGGCTAAAGTACAGACGGCCAGTAATGTAATCAGTCAAAGTGCTGATGAAGTGAATGTGGACTCTTGGGTCATGAATACTGTCTGTGCATAGAGAACAATCTTATGGTTACCAGAGGGGAAAGGAGGTAGGAAGGGATAAATTGGCAGTTTGAGATTTGCAAATACTAACTACTATATAGAAAATAAATATACAACAAGTTTCTACTGAATAGCACAGGGAACTATACTCAATATCTTGTAGTAACCTATAATGAAAAAGAATACAAAAACAAACATAGGTATATATATGTATGACTGAAACATTATGCTGTACACCAGAAATTGACACAGCATTGCAAACTGACTATACTACAATAAAAAATAATGCAAGTTAAAAAAAGAATATTGTCTGTGAAAAGTAGAATAGCTAGTAAGTGGTACATGTATATTTTTAGGATGAGAGATTTGAACATGTTTGTATGTTCTGTGAGGGAGAAAAACAGAGAGGTCATTGAAAATACCAGGGAGAAATCGGATAACTGAAGAAGCAAATATGGAAAAGAGATGGTTTAGAGAATACGTGGAAAGACGAACCATGAGGAAGAGCAAGGGCATCACTTCCCATCCTGAAGTTAAAGAGGGTCAGAAAGTCAGTAAGTTTTTCAGGTTTTGGAGAGGCAAGAGATTGAGGGAGTTTCTTTCTTGCCCCAATATATTCTCTGTGAATAAGGTTGTAAGGGCATTCTGGAGTGTCAGGGGGATGGCCAGGAGCCAGAGAAAAGAGGTGGAAGGTTGCAAACTTCTTTGGGGAATGAGAAGTTGATGGGCAGTAATGAATGTCTAGCTGAGGTGGAAATAAAAGGTCTTTAGTTTTGTGTTTTTTTCCAGTTGTGTTCAGCTGCCAAGAAGTGGGAAGCCAGGAAACAAACATTGGGTTTGATTTTAGACTCTTGAATGTGGTGATGATGATTTTGGGTGGTACGAGGTTTGAGGGACTTAAGTGGGTTGTTGAGGTTACTGATGAATTTTGTTCAGGATATAGACCATGGGATCTAGTCTCATCAGGAAAGTGTCTTCTCAGGAGGATTCTGTGGAACCCGAGAAAGAGAAGCTGGGTAAATATGTGAGTGGGTGTAGATGAAGCTATATGGAGATTCCAAAGCTCAAAAAGTAGATGTTAAAAAGGTGGAATGGCAGACAAGAAATTGTGGTTAGAGTATGATATTGGAACTTAAGATTTCAGAGGAAAAGTAGTTCTAGATGACAAGGTTCAGTGGGTGGGTGAGTTGGAGTAGAAAAGGTCCAGGAACTGTGAATCTGGGGTGATGGACAAGTTAGCCATGGGCTCATCAAGTATAGTGGGAAAGATATAGAATGGAGAGGAAGGCGAGAAAGATCCTGGGTTTTTTTTTTTTTAATTGAAGTGTAGTTGATTTACAATGTTATGTTACTTTCAGGTGTACAGCATAGTGATTCAGTTATACATATATAAACAAATATATTTTTTCATTATAGGTTATTACAAGCTTCTGAATACAGTTCCCTGTGCTATACAGTAGGACCTTGTTGTTTATCTATTTTATATATAGTAGTGTGTATCTGCTAATCCCAAACTCCTAATTTATCCCTTCCCACCCCCTTTCCCTGCTGGTAACCATAAGTTTGTTTTCTGTATCTGTGAATCTGTTTATGTTTTGTAAATAAATTCATTTGTGTCATTTTTTTTTTGGATTCCACATATAAATGATATTATGACATTTGTCTTTCTCTGACTTACTTCACTTAGTATGATAATCTCTAGGTGCATCCATCTTGCTGCAAATGTCATTATTTCATTCTTTTTTATGGCTTAGTAGTATTCCATTGTGTGTATATGTGTACACACACACACATATACACACAGTACATCTTTATCCATTCATCTATTGATGGACATTTAGGTTGCTTCCATGTCTTGGCTATTGTAAATAAAGCAGCTATGAATATTGGGGTACAGTATCTTTTCAAATTAGAGTTTTCTCCAGATATATGCCCAGGAGTGGGATTGCTGGATCATAGGATAACTCTATTTTTAGTTGTCTAAGGAACCTCTGTACTGTTTTCCATAGTGGCTGCTAAAATTTCATTCCCACCAACAGTGTAGGAGGGTCCCCTTTTCTCCACACCCTCTCCAGAAGTTATCCTTTGTGGACTTCTTAATGATGGCCATCCTGACCAGTGTGAGGTGATATCTCATTGTAGTTTTGATTTGCATTTCTTTGATAATTAGCTATATTGAACATCTTTTCATGTACCTATCAGCTGTCTATGTGGAAAGATGCTATTTTTTATTGAAGTATAGTCAGTTTAAAATGTGTTAATTTCTGGTGTACAGCATAACGTTTCAGTCATACATATACATACATATATTCATTTTCATATTCTTTTTTATTATAGGTCACAACAAGATATTGAATATAGTTTCCTGTGCTATACAGAAGAAACTTGTTTATCGATTTTATATATAGTATTTATTTAGCATCTGCAAATCTTGAATGCCCAATTTATCCCTTCCCACCCCCTTCCCCCCAGTAGCCATAAGTTTGTTTTCTGTCTGTGAGTCTGTTTCTGTTTTGTAAATAAGTTCATTTGTGGCCTTTTTTTAAGAACACAAGATTAAGATTCCATGTATGAGTGATATCATATGGTATTTTTCTTTCTCTTTCTGGCTTACTTCACTTAGAATGACGATCTCCAGGTCCATCCATGTTGCTACAAATGACATTGTTTTATTCTTTTTCATACTGTTTTCAATAATGGCTGCACCAAACTTCATTCCCACTAGCAGTGTTAGAGGGTTCCTTTTTCTCCACAACTTCTTCGGCATTTATCATTTGCGGACTTTTGAATGATGGCCATTCTGCCTGGTGTGAAGTGATACCTCATTGTAGTTTGGATTTGCATTTCTCTGATAATTAGTGATGTTGAGCATCTTTTCATGTCCCTATTGATTGTTTGTATGTCTTCCTTGGAGAATTGTTTGTTTAGGTCTTCTGCCCATTTTTGGATTGAGTTGTTTGGTTTTTTCTTCTTAAGTTGTATGAGCTGTTTATATAGTCTGGAAATGAAACCTTTGTCAGTTGCATGATTTGCAAATATTTTCTCTCATTCTGTAGGTTGTCATTTTGTTTTGCTTATGGTTTCCTTTGCTATGCAAAAGCTGATAGGTTTAATAAGGTCCCATTTGTTATTTTTGCTTTTATTTCAATTGCCTGTGTAGACTGCCCTAAGAGAACACTGCTAAGATTTATGTCAGAGAATGTTTGCCTATGTTTTCTTCTAGGAGGTTTATAGTGTAGATAGACTGTTAATTAATCAATCAATTAAGAAAGTAGGTAAAAATGTAGTGATATAGACTCTTTACTGCATAATGAGGACATATAGTTGAATTATATGTATTTTCTACCTAGTCATGTGGGTGAGATAGACATTGCAACAGGGAGTGCTATTATAGAGAGACCAGGGTGTGCTGATTCAATAGAAATATGGGGGAGGGTATCTATTCCATTCTAGGGGGCTCAGAGAAGATCTCCTGGAAAGCACCATGTTAACCCCATGCTCACAGCAGCACTATTTATAATAACCAAGACATAGAACAACCTAAATGTCCACCAGCAGATGAATGGATAAAGATGTGATGTGATGTGATGTGTGTGTGTGTGTGTGTGTGTGTGTGTGTGTGTGTGTGTGTGTGTGTGTAGTGGAATATTACTAAGCCATAAAACAATGAAATAATGCCACTTGCAGCGACATAGATGGACCTAGAGGTTATCATACTAGTGAAGTAAGTCAGACAGAGAAAGACAAATATCATATGATATCACTTATATGTGAAATCCAAAAAAAAAAATGACACAAATGAACTGATTTACAAAACAAAAACAGACTCACAGATATAGGAAACAAACTTACGGGTGCCAAAGGGGAAAGGGGAGGTAGGGATAAATTAGGAGTAAGGGATTAACAGACACACACTACTATATATAAAATAAACAAGGACCTATGGTATAGCATTGGTAACCATATTCCATTTCTTTTAATAACCTATAATAGAAAATAATTTGAAGATAATCGATATATATGTATATGTATAACTGAATTGCTTTGTTGTACACCTGAAACTGACACAACATTGTAAATCAACTATACTTCAATTAAAAAAAAGAATTTAAGTTTGCATAGAAGTAGCAGTTAATCTGACAATGGAGGAGAAACCTCTGTGTGTAGGGGTCATTTATTTAAACCACATATAGTAGCTACCAGTATGTCATCTGCCTTGAGCTTGAGAAGCACCTGAAGAAATGGGCAGTTGAGAGGACACTGTGGTCTAGTAGGGAAAGAGGGCAAACAGAAAGAAACTGTTTTATAAATGGTTAAATTTATGCTATAACATTGATCACCTTCACTTTCTTGGAAGAGTAGCCACTTCTGTTTTCCCCAATATTCCATGAGCTGATCATTTTCTATATACGCCATATTTTTGCATCTTGTGTAAGGAGTTCTTTCTCACCTTGATTTCATAAAGGTGTTCTATATCTTCCTGTAAAGCTTTTATAATTTTCTTTTCACAATTAAGTTTATGATTCACTTGGAGTTTATTTTTATGTACTTTTGTACTTTATAATGTAGTGATCTTAATTTGTTTTGGAATGATTCATTGGTGGTTCAAGGACTATTTACTGAATAGTCAGTTCTTTCTCCACAGATTTATAAAGCTCTCCTTATAATATACCAAATTGTAATGTATGTATATATCTGGTTCTGTGCTTTCTATTCTGTTCCACTGGTCTATTTGTCTATTTCTATACTGATATCACACTGTTAATTCTATAGTTTTGTAATGCATCTTAATATTTGGCCGAGAAAGACCCTCATTCTTTTCCCTCAAAATTGTTTTCTTTGCCTTTACTTTACCATATGAATTTTAAGGTAAGCTTTACATGATCTCTAAGAAATACTGAAATTTTGATTAGAACTACATTTTAGTTACAGATTATAGAGACAGAAGTGGCCTCTTTACCATAATGAAGGTGGTTTATCTCTCCTTTTATATGGATATTTTTAATGTCTTTGAAAAAAGTTTTATAATTTTCTCCATAAGGGTTTCATGTATATTTTATTAGATATATTTCTGAGTAGTAATAGTTTCTGTTGCTCTCACTAATATTTTAAAATGACATTTTGTAATTCATTGTGACTGGTGTATGGGACAACTTGTTTCTGGTGTATAGGTTTGAGATCCATTCACCTTGCTAACCTCTTTCTCTGGGTCTGATTGTTTATAGATTTTATTGAGTTTTTATATAACCTTTATATAAGACATACTTAAAAGTACATGAATTATACCTATACAGCTCAATGAATGATCACAAAGTGTTTTTGGTTTGTTAATGTAATTTGTGAGCAACATTTTTGTGAGCAATTATTTTTCCCTTCGGTCCTTATACCTCTGAAAGTTGATGTCAGAGGTATAAGTAGAATTTCTTTTCTGAGGCAGTTTCACTTAAGCATCTCTGAGACCTCATGTTCTAATGAGCTGTGTTTGATGTGTAAATACTTCTGAAGTCATCAGAAAAAGGAAATACCTTTACTTGGAAATTTGAACAGTACTTAATAAAAAAGCCTACAGGGTGGTGATATTTCAGTTAATTGACTGCAGTCCAGGATTTGGTCTTCAGCATTTGTGAAATTCAAATGAAACTTGGTGGTAAACAAACACAAACTAATTTACTGAGACTAAGATAGGTGTAGAGAGAAACACACACATATTTTCCACTAATACATTCTTTCCAGTGACTAGAACACTCAGGTCCTCTGTCTAGGACATGTCAGTTGGGGAAGTCAAACTAAGAAAACAGCATGTTGCTTACTGTGAGCTTAGAATGAAAGCAAAAGAAGGTAGGGTATCTCGCAAACATGGAGTCTTTTGTGCAGCTGTGGGTCATTTGAGGAACACATTTAGATGTTCTGCTTTCTCTTCATCATTACCCCAAGCAGTTTGAGAGGCAACAAGATGTAGTAGGAAAATATTGGACTTTATAGACAGGGATTTAAATCCTAGCTCTTAGTGTACTGACTTTAGGAGTTACTCCTGAGTTTTATTTTTCTCACTGGTGAAATAGATATCACAACAGTGCTAATTTCAAAGAAATAGATCCTTTCAAAGTATTTGTTATATAGTAAACTGGCAGAATCGTTGGTTTGTTTTTGTTTATCCATGTCTGTGGGTAAAGAGGAAAGTGCCAATGATCCTTTTTTTTTTTTAACATTTTTTATTGAGTTACAGTCATTTTACAATGTTGTGTCAATTTCCGGTGTAGAGCACAATTTTTCAGTTATACATGAACATACATATATTCATTGTTGCATTGTTTTTGCTGTGAGCTATCACAAGATCTTGTATATATTTCCCAGTATAATCTTGTTAATCTATTCTACATATGCCAATGATCCTTTCTTAATTTGACCGAATGATATTAGAAGTATTCTTCTGTTTCTAAATATCGAGGCTACAGTTTCACCTTTATCACCAGATGTGTTAGTTTCCTATTGTTACTGTAATACGTAATGACAAACACAGACGCTAAACAGAAATTAATTATCTTGTAGTTCTGGAGGTCAGCAGACCTAAAATCAAGGTGTTAGTAGGGTTGAGCTCCCTGTAGAGGCTCTAGGTGGAAATCGGTTTCTTGCTTTTTCCAGCTTCTTAGAGGCTGCCAGTGTTCCCTTGGTTCATGGTCCTTCACTCCATCTTCAGATCTAACAGTACAGCATCTTCAACTCTCTGACTCTGACCTTCTGCTTTCATGATCCTGTCTCCTTCTCTGACTGACCCTCCTGCTTCCTTCTTTTTTTAACATTTTTTTGTGGGGGGTGGAGAGGTAATTAGGTTTATTTATTTATTTAAAGTGGTGGTACTGGGGATTGAACTCAGTACCTTGTCCATGCTAAGCATGTACTCTACTACTGAGCTATACCCTCCCCCCTCCTGTTTACTTCTTATAAAGAGTCTTGTCATGACATTGAGCTCACTGGGATAATTCAGGATAATCTCTCCATCTCAAGATCTTTAATCAAATTTGCAAAGCCCCATTTGCTCTGTAAGATAACATGTTCACAGGATCAGGACGTGGACATCTTGGAAGGGCCGTTGTTCTGTCTACCACACCAAGTTAATGAATTACCAAGTAAGATACTTAATTAGAATTACACATTTCTTTTGTGGGTTTTTTTGGAGAACAAAGCATCAATTTCTAAAGTTGTAGGAGTCTTCCAAAATGCTTTTCTTTAAAAATTATTCTAAGGAATAATTTGTATTAACAGAGAATAGAATTAATTGGTATCAGTTATGAATATTCATAAGTCTCCATATTGTAAAAGAGAACAAGATTGACATTCTCTTTAAAATTCTCAATTTAACATCTTTCAAATTTAGATTATTCGAAATAATTGTGAAGCAAAATGGCTTCCACCCTTTCTGGCTGCTGGGGAGAGAGTACAAGCCTACATCTCCTTTTGAGTTTCCTTTCGTTGATTGTGAAGATTCGCATTTGTAAAGTTAGGCTCTGGAATTTCATTAGCTATTTTTAAAGAAAAAGCAGGTCTGGAGCCCAATTTTGTTTGTAAAAAATGGAGAAAGGACAGAAAAAGATTTTACTTATTATCAGTGAAAGTCTACATTTTGTGCCTAGTAAAGTAGTTGTTAAGATTCAGTGTGATCACTTTGACAAAGCCCTGACACCTGCTTGGTGAGTGAGAGCAGTTTGAGTCTCTTAAACTCCTCTGTACTTTCCATCTTCTGTCGCTTATTAATTTCCTCTAACTTGTCTTAAATTTTCACAAATTATTTTCCTAATCTCCTGATTAAAGCTATCCACTTGGGATACTGTTTTTTTTTTTTAAGTTTGATTAGGTTTCATTATAATATACCATTTGATATAGCTTCCTGTTGCTTGGAAATAATCTGCAAGTTTGTTTTTTTCTTAATTTCCTTATCCACAGTAAAATACTTACATTATGGTTTGTGTTTGCTAATCCCGGTTATTTGGAGTCTTTTCTGTTATCAGCTGATCCTGCTGGTTTGCTGCTTTGTCTATTCATGGCTCCAGGATACCAGGGCAAGTCATATAATTCATCCTGGGCTGTGAAATGACCTGCTTCCCATTCATCCTCCCCCTGAGATGGTGGCCTTTTGGGGTCCCAGCTTATTGTAGGGAGGATCTCCTGTTGATTTTCCTACTTTGTGTACTTCTGGGTTTTAATCTGTCCTTCAAGGCAGCCAAAATGAAAGTTAAATTTTGAGGGGATTTGGCAAATGCTCTCAGGGCAGAAATTGCCTCCCTGCTTATATTTACTTCTCTAGGTTCCCCCTTTCCCATGATGTTTCCCTGATGTTTCCATATTTTTATTGCCCTGGCTTTTTCTTGTTTTCAAATAGTTGTGACTTCTTTTTCATCAGGGTTTTTTTTTAAATTGAAGTATAGTTGGTTTATAATGTTGTGTTAGTTTCTGGTGTACAGCATAGTGGTTCAGTTATATATATATATATATATATATATATATATATATATATATATATATATTCCTTTTCATATTCTTTTTCATTATAGGCTATTACAAGGCATTGAATATAGTTCCCTGTGCTATACAGTAAGACCTCGTTGTTTATCTATTTTATATGTAGTAGTTAGTATCTGCAAATCCTTAACTCCCAATTTACCCCTCTACCCCACCTTTTTCCCCCCCTTGGTAACTGTAAGTTTGTTTTCTATGTCTCTGAGTCTGATTCTGTTTTGTAGATAAGTTCATTTGTGTCCTTTTTTTTTAGACCCCACATATGAGTGGTATCATATGATATTTTTCTTTCTCTTTTTGGCTTACTTCACTTAGTATGACAATCTCCAAGTCTATCCATGTTGTTGCAGATGACATTATTTCATTCTTTTTAATGGCTGAGTAGTATTCCATTGCATATATATACCACAACTTCTTTATCCCGTCATCTGTTGATGGACATTTAGGTTGTTGCCTTGTCTTCGCTATTATAAATAGTGCTGCTATGAACATTGGGGTGCATGTATCTTTTTGAATTAGGGTTCCCTCCAGATATATGCTCAGGAGTGGGGTTCCTGGATCACATGGTAAGTCTATTTTTAGTTTTTTAAGGAATATCCATACTGTTTTCCATAATGGCTGCACCAAAAAGATTTTTTTTAGTTGGTTTCATTATAAGGATTTGTCCAAATAAGCTTGTGGGCAATTACCAGAACTTGAAAACTTTCCTTTAACTCTTTCCTACATTTTCTTTCACATTAGGTTTAGGCTCAGAACTTCTCATTGCCTTTGGTTTTATTTATTTTATAGAGGAAAGATCTGTCGGCTGAGGAAAAACACACAACCTAAAAGTTGGGAGTTAAGTTTTATCCGGAGACTTTCCTGAGGGATAGGACGTTTTTGCTGGAAAAAAAAAATGTAGTCAAGCATCAAAATATTACTGGTAGTCATAAAAACAGACATCTCAAGTTAATGATTTTAGTGCTTTTCTATGTATAGGAAGATGCAAGAGTCTGGGCTCAAATTCTTCCTTAAATATACATCTTAACTATCTAGGACCTGAATATCCAAAGCACAGAATGCTTCCTGTTTTTCTCCTGAATTCCCCTCAGGGTGCACTATGTGTGTAGGAGGGGGAGCAGCTGCAGTGGCTGATGACTTGATGGTGGGCATCATTTATTGTTCACTAGAATAAACATCCACTTTCTACATTTCCAGTGCTCAGAAATGCAAAGATTCTTACCCAGGGTCCCATAGCAAGGAAGTAGTAACATTCGGATTAAAGCCTAGCTCTGAAGCCTGTGTGCTTAATCAGGTCAGTGCACTGCATACTTTGGATTCCAATGTTTTTTGTTCCTGGATTATGACACATCTTTCTTCTAAGAGAGTAAATGACTTGTTGTGTTTTTCTTATCAGGTTTTTATCCTTCAAGGTCAGCGGCCACTCCCTAGCCTTGAGAACACATGCATTTTTAGGCCTTTTTCATAAGGCCTTTGGCTGGTTCTAAAACATCCTAATAAGTAAGAAAACCTCTTCCAGCACCCTTCCCTGTACCTTTCAGAACTGAATTTATGGACTTGGAGTAACCCAGCTCTAACCACAAAGTTTTATTTCCTGTTTCATCTGCAGGATTTTCTACATCAAAAAACCAAACTAAATTCCTAGCTGAATTTGGAAAGAATTAAGGACAAAATGACCCAAAAAGAAATCCTCTTAGGTGAGCAGAGGAAGGAACATGAGACAGGGAGGGGCTTGAGAAGTTACAGACTTGTTAGATAAAATTATGATAGTTTTGGAACTTTGGTTGGTGAATGTCCCTGTCCCCAAGGCACCTTGACATGGTGGAAAACACAGGAGCTTAAGAGCCAGGCATACTTGAGTTGGCTTTCAATTTCCCTACCTACTAATTCTAAAATACTGGGTAAGTCAGTTCCCCTCTCTAACCATCAGTTTCTTCATCTCTACAGTTGGAATAATAATATGTATCTCTCAAGGTTTCCATGTGAAATAGAGATAATATGTTTCAGTGAAGTGTTTGTGCTTGCTACATCTTTCCTAAATAGTTGTAGCAGCTGTTATCTTTATTGTTACAACTGCAGGGGTGGGAAAATGTCCCCTTCTTCCCTTCAAGGTTCTTTGACGGGTCTAATAATTAAATTGACATAAGACAGATGAATAGGAGAAAAACAAATTTAATCTAAACATTTTTAAATTTTATTATTTTATTGTTTTTATTTTATTTTTTTTACTGAAGTGTAGTCAGTTTACAACATTGTATCAATTTCTGGTGTGCAGCATAATGTTTCAGTCATACATGTACATACATTAATTCATTTTCATATTATTTTTCATTACACAAGATATTGAATCTAGTTCCCTGTGCTATACAGAATAAACTTGTTGTTTATCTATTTTATATGTAGTAGTTAGTATCTGCAAATTTTGAACTCCGAATTTATCCCCCCTCCAGTAACCTTAAGAATAAATTTAATTTTGTATGTATAGGAGTCCTATAAAAATATGAGACTCAAAGTTAAGTGACCAGAGCAGGAAGCCTTTATACCTTTTAGATAAAAAACAAAAGCAAAAAAAAAAAAAAAAGAATTTGTGAAGAATCGACAAGGCAGAAGGGTTTGGGCTAGAAATAGTAAATAGTGAAGAATTAACAAGGTTTATTTGGCCTTCTCAGGCCCTAAATTCCCTATCTCTGGTGGTAAGGCTGCCTTCTACCCTTCTGTTACAGTGAGGATGCCTTGCATTTGAGAAATTTATCTCCTGCTTTTGCAGGGACAAAGGAGGATCAGAGTATCCAGCTGTTTCTCAAGTCCCTTTAATTCAAAATAATATGCCATCATAGCATATTTGGGGGTGACATATTCTGAACCTCTGGGCCCCTCTCAAACCATCCATCTGATGGGTGCCCGTAAGACAAGGCAAAAGAGAATCTTTCTTTTCCTATTTTCTTTGTGGTTACCTTTTTGTTAGCATGTCTAGTTACTTCTCCCTTCTCTGAAAATTAATCTCTTGCTCCCTCTCTTCTTACAAATCCTTGCTTTTCTCTCTTAGTTCTACACATTCAACACCTCCTTTTGTTTAGATCATTTTCCCATTTCCCTACTCAGTTGAATCTCTTTCATTTTCTCTACATTCCTCTCCAGACAAACCAGTCATCCTCCCATCACTTGGCTTCTCTAAGTCCCTCTCTCCCTGAGTTGGGAGGCTACCTGAAAATGAGACAAAGCCATGAAGTCACCGGGTCTTAGCTGGCCTTCGTTTTCTGACTGATTTTCTTTCTTCCTCACTTTGGCAGCATCTTTTCATCAAGTAAAAGTTATATGTTTTTTTTTTCCTGTCTCTTCTTTTTTTAATTGTTTCCTTATGGATATCTTTATCTTTTTTACATATTTGGTATTATAAAGGGAGAGACAGGCTCATTGTGAGGATTTTGGAGACCAACAAAACTTTATAAGGAAGGAAATAAAAATCACTCATTTGATTTCCCAGCTATAATTCTTATTAATGAACTAATATATTTCCTTCCAGTATATACAGTTTTGTACCTTGCCATATTAGTTTGCTAGGATTGCCCTAACAAAGGACCACAGACTGGGTAGCATAAACAGCAGAAATTTATTTTCTCAGCATTCTGGGGCCTAGAAGCCTAAGATCAAGGTGTTGACAGGGTTGGTTTCTTCTCGGCCCTCTCTCCTTGGCTTGTAGATGGCTACCTTTTTGTTTCTGTGTCTTCCCTTGGTCTTCCCTCTAGGTTTGCTGTGTTCTAAACTCTTCTTCTAAGAACACCAGTCATACTGGATTAAGGCCTACCCTAAAGACCTCAATTTAATTAAATTACCTCTTTAAAGGTCCTATCTCCAAGTACAGTCACGTTCTGAGGTACTGGTGATTAGGACTTCAACATGAATTTTGAAGGGACACAATTCAGCTCATGCTTTCTTCTCGAAAATCTGCTTTCTTCTCTAAAAATTATCTCATGAGAATCTCCTCTGTCAGCAACCAGTATTGGCAACATTTTTTTATTGAAGTATAGTCAGTTACAATGTGTCAATTTCTGGTGTACAGCATAATGTCCCAGTCATGCATATATGTATGTATATTCATTTTCATATTCTTTTTCATTAAAGGTTATTACAAGATACTGAATATAGTTCCTTGTGTTGGCAACATTTTTGATGACTGCATAATATCCCATCATATGCGTATACTGCAGTTTATTTAACCAATTCCATATTTTTGAATATATTGGGGGTTTCCATTTTTTTCAGTAGTATAAATGCTTCAATGAAACATTTTGTACATGAATCTTTATTTGCATATCTGACCATTTTGTTGGCTATATTGCTTAAAGAGTCATTACTAGCTCAAAAGGTACGACTGTTCTCTGGCTCATAATTGCACACTGCACAGTTGTTTTCTAGAAGTTTGTGCCAATTTCCATTAATACCAGCAAGGAGAACAGTCAGACATGCCCTTACACAAACTGCTGGTGAGAATGAGAGAGGAACAATTACTCTCTCTCACGGTTGTTTCAATTTACATTTATTAATGACTAATAAGGTGAAATATTTCATACATTTATTATCTGTTTGCATTTCCTTTTTTGTGAATGACTTACTCATATTTTGACCCATTTATGTTGATGGGTCTATCATTTTACATGATAAGATTATAATGAAGAGTAGGATCTACTTCAGAGAGAAATTTCAGCAAAAGCCAAATTCCAAAGAATATTATGGATCCAAAATCCAAAGCCAGTTGGTCAGAGTCTCTATGTGGAGAAGACTTGGCATAGAATGACATAGGCTGCAAGGAAGCTTGGCAGGGAAGAATCTAACTTATTCCTTTTTCCAGGAAAGTCTGTTGCAGGCACAATACTGCCACTTATAAAAATTATCCTACTGAAGAGAAAGGTTGTGAGTGCATTGAATGAGAAAAGACTGAGCTAGATGTCTGTTATATGAGGAAAACTCCAACGTGAAAGAGTGTAGAGATATGCTTCATACAACTGTGACTCAGCAGAGTTTTTAGAATATGTGAAACACTGGGAAATTTTTGATGGGCAGAAGCCCTCCATGTATGATTAATGTTTAAAAGTCTTTTGTTGGTGTTCAAGGTTGATGCCTCAGAGTTTTCTAGAGAGAAAGCCTCTGAAGGTAATGGAGACAAAGGAATGTTTAGTCATGATGCCAGTCTTATTTGACATGTGAAGATTCATACCTGAGAATTTATTAATTCATACAACTGTAACAATGTGGGAAGGTGTTCAGGCTGAACTCAGTTCTCTTTCCACAAAAGAAATTTCATAAGGTGGGAAAGCTTTCCCAATGTGAAAGAAATTGCACTGGCAAATCAAACTTTTTCCATCATGTGAAAGTGCATAGTGAAGAGAAACCCTATGAATGTATTAACTGTAGGAAAGACTTCAGGACAAGCTCAGACTTTTTTTTTAAACATGAGAGATTTGGAAGGGGAGAAAAGCCTCTGTGCTAGTAATGCCTATGTGGAAGGCTTTCAGATCTACCTTACTAAGCATGAAAGAATTCATAGTGCAAGGAGACCTTATGCATGTAATGAATGTGGGAAAGGGGTTTTGGTGATAACAGGTCAGTCCTTATGGAACATCAGAAAACTCGTCGTAGAGATGAAAAGACAGCCTTGTTTATCACCTGCAAATTCATAGTGGATTGAGACTAGAATGAATAAGCCTACAATTAGTGGCTAAGTCTTATCTATCATTAAATGATTTATAAAGGCCAGACCCTCTGTACATAAAAAATAGGAGTATTCTTTCAGTAGAATTTAGCCTTACTTGACATCAGTGAGTTCATAGTGCAGTGAATTTGGAAAGACCTTCAGATTGTTTTTTTTTTTTTTAATTGAAATATAGTCGGTTTGCAATGTTGTGTTAATTTCTGGTGTACAGCATAGTGATTCAGGAAAGGCCATCAATTTGAAGTGTAATCTTACTCAGCGTTAGACAATACAGGAATCTTATTAATGTAATGTTGTGGAAAGGTCTTTGTGAGAAAAATAAGATCTTGGTAAAAATGAAAAAAGGTTCATAATAAAAGTTAATGAAAATATTTTCCATTTATTGCATATAATTATACAACTACCATGTGCCAAGCACTGCAAGAACTTTACATAATTAATCATTTAATTCTTGCAATAATCATATAACTTTCATCTTTATTTTTACCTGTGAAGAAACTGAAGCAAAGAGATGGAAGAATTTTCTCAAGGTCAGATAGCTATCACTGGAAGAGCCAGGATTTGAACCCTAGACAGTTTAATTGTTCTGGATTTATAGTGGCAATGTGTAAATCTTCAGAGGTGTGTTAGCCTTTATTTATTATTACGGAATTAATTCAAGAAATTAGAATTCACTCTTCAGTGTAGTGAGTTTTGGTAGCCTTGGGTCAGTTTTGGAATCTGTTAGATACTCCAAGAAACTCTGTATTGGGGTCCATAAAATGGAGTAAAGGTTATAAAGAGTTTATCCTTTTAGGTTGTTTACACATCTTGGCTATTGTAAATAGTGGAAACAACCTAAATGTCCATTAACAGATGACTGGATAAAGAAGATGTGGGGTGTGTATATATATATATATGGAATATTACTCAGCCATAAAAAGAATGAAATAATGCCATTTGCAGCAACATGGATGGACCTAGAGATTATCGTATTAAGTGAAGTAAGTCAGACAGAGAAAGACAGATATCATATGATATCACTTATGTGTGGAATTTTTAAAAAGATGATACAAATTCTATGTATAAACCAAGAACAGACTCATGTACATAGACAACAAACTATGGTTGCCAAAGGGGAAAGGGTAGGAATGGATAAATTGGGGGCTGTAGATTAACAGACACACAAATAGATAAACAGCAAGGACCTACTGTAGAGCACAGGGAACTATATTCAATTTCTTGTAAGAACATATAGTGGAAAAGGATCTGAAAAGAAAAAAATATATATGTATGTATATGCATATGTATAACTGAATCACTTTGCTGTACACCTGAAACTAACATTGTAAATCAACTACACTTCAATAAATTTTTTTAAATAAATAAATAAATAATAAAAAAGGAGTTTATCCTGGAACTCCCTTTGAATAGGGATCACCTCCAACCTTGAGCAGTTTCATCAATAAAATTCTCTTAAATGTTCACCATAACCACTTCTCATGGTGTAGGGAGTGTGATGGAGTATACAGAGCACAGGCTCTGAGATCTGCTAGGACAGTGTCATCATCAGGAACTAAGGGAGAGTTGTCCAGTTCTAAAAAAAAAGACTGAGTAGGAATGGAGGCCAGACTGATGTATGTGCTGGGAGCTTCAGGAACAGAGCCAGATCATTTTAGGGATTATAACCAGATAAGCCAAAATAAGCTGAAGAAATCTAGCCTGTAAGAAGAGAAACTAGGGTACATGGAGTGATTTTTCTCCTGGGATGGGTATAGATATGGGTTGCTTGTCTTTTACTACTTAAAGTTGCCATGGGGATATTCAGTGCTTCAGCACTCAAAGATCAGTGTGACTTCAAGAAACTCAAGGTATAAGAAATACAAATATATACCTTTCACTTTAAGAAGGCACCACAGTATAGCAGAAAGTGTCCATGTTCTAGAACCAGATATACTTGGGTTTATTTGCCAGCTTAACTGCCTTCCAGCTGTATGACCTTGGTTATATTAATAAAGCTCTCTGAGTCTCATGTTGCTCATTTTTTAGGTCCAAATATTCATACCACACCAAAGTTGTAAAGATTCAAGGGACTTTAAGGGTCATAAAGTGTCGAGAGCAGTACCTGGCACACAGTACACACTTAACGAATGTTTGCTATTGTTTTTGTAAGTTCTGCCAGGGCTTCAACCCTCCATAATACAGAGCTCCCCAACTCCAGTGTTGTACAGCTGTATTGAGATATTAATCACCTTAGACCATGAGCTTCTGCTAACTCATATGGTACCTTAGTGTGAATTGGAATATGATATCTCTTCCTCAAGACACCTTATGACTTCTTGCCAGAAAACTGTCATCATAAGTGCAGGTATCTATGATGTGTGTAACGTGAATGATCTCCCACAGAATCATGTGATACACAGCTTGCACAGTCTACATCTGGTAAGCTGAATAATGGACCTTCAAAAATGTTTGCATCTTAATCCCTAGGACCTGAATATAAAGCTGATGTTACCCAAAATGATAAAAGGGACTTTTCAGATAGGGTTAAGGTTTATGAGATGTGGAGATTGTCCTGGATTATTAGAGTGGGCCCAGTGTAATCCTAGGGCTATTTGTAAGAGATGAGCAAAAGGTCAGAGTTGTAGAGAGAAGAGAGGAGGGCGGAAGCAGAGGTCAGAGAGGAAGATGCTAAGCTGGTGGCTTTAATGATGAAGAAAGGGGCCACGAACCAGGAAACGTAGGCTCTCTAGAAGCTAGGAAAAGCAAAGAAATATATTCTTCCCCAGAGCTTCCAGAAGGAATGCAACCTTGTGAACCCATTTTAGACTTTTGACTTCTAGGACTATAAAAGAATACACTTCCGTTGCTCTAAGCCACTAAGTTTGTGGTCATTTGTAGTGACGCATAAGAAACAAATACACTGCACAGGCAGCCCAGTCTACCTGGAGCCTCCAGGCCAGTTACTTCTGGCCATGAACAATCTTGTCAAGGATACCCCTGTGTCTGTACATATGTCATCATTTTCTATGTGTTTTATAGTGTTAAGATTCAGAAACAGTGCTCTAGTAGATTGTTGTTCCTTTTGAGGAAGGAGTTTTTACTCTCTTCTGTAGTTTCCCAGGGTTTCTGGATGCAGAAAGAATGAAGATAAGTTGATCACTTGTTTCTCCAAGTGTGATATGCCTGTTAACTGGTTTCTCCGGTGCAGCACTTGGCTGGTTATCCGATTTCTGATCCTTAGTCAGAGATGAATATTTTCGGAATGAATTGAGACAAAATTGACATATCAATCAGAATGCCAACATATGGGATTTTGTCTCCACTGATGACAAGATGTCTGGTTTTTTTCTTATTGTATGGTCAGTTTACAACATCGTATTAATTTCTGGTGTACAGCATAGTGATTCAGTTTTATACACACACACACACACACACATATATTCCTTTTCATATTCTTTTTCATAATAGGTTACTACAAGGTATTGAATATAGTTCTCTGTGCTATATAGTAGAACCTTGTTGTTTATCTATTTTATGTATAATAGTAGTATCTCTTTTCAGTGGGCAGTGCTGGATGTACACGGACAAAATTTACCTCCTGATGCCAGTTTTTGCTACAACTTACTGTTGCAAAGAGTGTTTAGGAGATCCACTGCCATTAGTTATGTTAATTCTCCCATGCTAATTCTCTTAGAGCAACTCCAGTTATTATTGAGGCACTCCATTGTGACAGCCTACATTCCAGGATAAGAAATAAATGTATCTTGCACCGATTCCAATTGATTGAAATAGGTTTACATAATATGCCATCTTGAGAATGATTCTGAGGTGCAAGGGGACCATTCTGTGGTAGATTACTGATGTCTGCTGTAGATAGGAGATTGGCATCAGGGTGGCCTCATATATTACATCTTCATGATGACTGTTTTATTCATTCAGAAACATTTGTTAAGCATCCTCTCTATACCAGGCAGTGTGATAGATATTTTGAATAGAGATATGAAAAAGATATATTCCTGGTCCTAGAGGAGCTGATATTAGTAGAAGAGACGTGTAAATGAACATACACAGCAAAATATTACAGATGCTTGGGGAGAATATTTGGGAATTTTATTCAAGGGATTAACAGGATCAGATTTCCATTTTATAAATATTCAGTGACGAGAGTATGATGGATAGAGTGGAGAAGACAGAACTGGGTAAAGGGAGACCAATTCAGAGGCTATTGCAAAAGAGGAGAGATGTTGAAGCCTGAGTTAAGGCAATGGGGATGAAGTTAGAATACACACATGTGAGAAATTAAGAACTCAGTCATTGACTGGATATTGAGGAGGGGCAGCAGTGAGAAGAAGGAATCCTCAGTTTTCTGCCTTGGATGATTGAGATGTAAAGACATTCCATGAGCTGGAGAACTCAGAGTGAGGAACAGGTTTGAAGGGGGGAAAATAATGAGTTCAATTTTGAACAAGCAGAGTCTGAAGCACCTTAGTCCAAGAGGAATTATCCAGGAGGCAGTTGGGAATTTATTCTGTTGCTGTGAAGCAAGAGGGTTATAGATAGATTTCAAGGTCATTAAACATAGAGATGATGGTTTTGATTAAGGTATGAATGAAATTGCCCCAAGAGAATGTGTGGAGTGAGAAAGCGGGGGACCGGGCAGAATCTCAAATTTAGGCACGGGGGCGGGGTTGGGGGGGTGAGATCTGAGAATGAACAGCAGGAAAGGTGAGAGGGGAACCTGAGGAACTACTGCATTCTTATTGCGCCCTCTTGTGGCAGTCTGAGTTTCTTTCCCAGAATAAATTTCCCCTCTCCTGTCTTTAGTCTCCTCTGTCCCTATTTCCAATCCAATTTGACCTGTGAGACTGGGGCTACCAGGTCCTCTGGTGGTCACTTCTCAAGTGTAAAACTTGCCTTTGATTATTGCTGTCATTTAAGAACAATTTGAAACACCCCCTCCCAAGTTGCAAAAGAATAAAAAGCAAACATTGGGAGCACTTCAGTTTCTACCTTTATATGCTCCACACTTCTTTTGATCTATTCTGTGGGCCATGTTAATTTCAGCAAATCCCAATTCTCATCTTTTTTTTTAAGCAAGCACTTTTTTTGTTTGTTTTTGGGTTTTGGGGGGGTAATTAGGTTGGTTGGTCGGTTTGTTTGTTTGTTTATTGGAGGTACTGGGGATTGAACCCAAGACATTGTGCATGCTAAGCACGTGCTCTACCACTGAGCTACACCCTCCCCATCTTCCAAGTTCTCATCTTATCCCATCTCTTTATAATTAAATAGTTCCCTTTATAATTAAAATATATATTATTTTGTATTTTTATTGTAGTAAGTGTAATATAATATATAGTTACAGCATATTTTATTTTATAGCAAGACCTATATATGGCTTAAAAATTTATAGTAACAAAAAAATTAGCAGTATTTACCTTCACATCTTCCCACTCACCAGGCTCAAATGCCTGAGGTAGCCAACTTTGAAATGTACTAGCTATGTATTTTGGGTTTTACCTCTATAGTTCAAGACAATATGGCTGTATGATTACTTCTTGAGTTACTTCAAATATTAGCTGTTGATTTTCCATAATGGTAGATGAAGATTAAACTATCAGTTTTCTTCTCTTACTTCCCTTCTCCATCCTTTTAATATAGTTAGAGCATACGTTTTGGTTAATGAAAATGTTTATATTATTGTGATTATGCAAACATTGTTGACTAAAAGACCAGTAGCGAATTGTGATTACATTTTTGCTTCTACACATACTTGTTAATTCTGGACTTAATGATTGCTTTTCACCTGCATATTTTTATATATTCCTATCCTTTCTAGCAGATCAATCGTATGTCTGGGGTTTTTTGGGGGAGGAGGATTGGTTTTTTGTTTTGTTTTGGTTTTTTTTTTGCAACATGCTCAAGTAAGTCAGATTATCCAGAAAATTGATTTTTTGGAAATCCCCTTTCTAGAGCCTTCTGTCCTTCTCCAATCTGCATTATTTCCACCCCAAACTCCTGGAAGCATTGTGAATTTTTACTTTGTCACTGACAGTCTGAAATTTCATAACGATGTGTGGATATTTGTATATCTGTTGTGCTCGACACTTGGTAGACTCTTTCAGTGTATATGTTTCTGTACTAGGGCTCTGGAAAATCTTGTTATTTCTTTGATAATTTGCAAGCTTCAAAAGGACAGACATTTTAATCTATTTTAGTTATTTCTGTGTCCCCAGTGCCTAAAATAATGCCCGATACATGATAGGCACTTACTTTGTTGCATGAATTAATTACTATTTATATTTTAGACATATGAATGAAATAATGCCAGTAAACCCACCAGCCAGAGTAAGAAATAGATCATTAGCAATACCTTAGTGCCCCCTTACGTGCCCTTCTCTAATCACACCCTCCCGTCTGTCTTCATCTAGAGATAATACTGCCCTGAGTTTTGTATTAACAATCTCCTTGGTTTTTTAATACTTTTATCACCTATATGTATGTCCCTCAACAATATACTGTTTAGACTCACAGACATAGTAAACAATTTTATGGTTACCTGGGGAGAGAGGGTGGGAAGGGATAAATTTGGGAGTTTGAGATTTGCAGCTGTTAACCACAAAAATAGATAAAAATTTCATCTGTATAGTACAGGGAACTATAGTCAATATCTTGTAATAACCTTTAATGAAAAAGAATATGAAAACAAATATATATATGTATGTATATATACATGACTGGGATATTAGGCTGTACACCAGAAATTGACACATTGTAACTGACTATACTTCAATTTTTAAAAAGCAATATACTGTTGTTGATGTCCTTGAATGAGTAGGACCACGGGGCCCAAGGCCAAGGTCACAACAGCATACTTGTAGTATGAGGTAAATAATGATTGTACACATGGGCAGGTTATATAAGTTTTAGAACAAAGAAAGTAGAAGTACGCATGCGCTAATGATGTTCTCATGAACAAAGAAATAAACACTGCATATGTGCAGGCAGAAAATAGATAAAAGCAGGACAAGTGCACCACGGGGTGGGGGGGGGAGCGCCATCTTGTTAAACTAGAAGAAAGTGCTGAGCGCCATTGCCGCTGCCGCCCGCCGCGCGCACCACCTTGTGGCAATAGAATAAAGTGCTGTTTTGCTCCATGTCAGCTCCTGGTGCAGTCTGTTTTGTGGTATGGCAGCTCCTCACACATTTTTCCGGTTGGGCCGCTCACCTCCTCGAATCCCACGTCAGCCCCCTTCTGCTGACAACTGTTTAGTTTTGGAAAAGTTGAAAAGCAAGCACAAATCTAGTTCCATGAGAAAATGATAGCATCATCCCTGTTAGTTAAAGTCTCCCAGAAAAACAGAGGTTCTGAGTCAAAGAGTGACTTCAGCTTCCCTGAGCATTTAGTAAAGCCATCTCTGGGAAAATTAGTGAATGAGGTCATGAAGTTTAGTGTTACTGGTGAAAGTCCTCTGTCTAATTTAGTTTTTCTATTGTAGACAAGCTTGTAAGATGTCTAATTCGTTATTCTTTGGGTTCAGGAATTAGATCAGGATATACCTAAGTGTGTCTTAAAATGTAAACTCCATGAAGGCAAGGATTTTTGTCTATTTTGTTCACTGATAGGTCTTAAGTGCCTTAGAACAACAGTGCCAGACACATAATAGGTCCTTATTAAATATATTGCTTAAATTAACATACAGAAGCATAAATTGTTGAACGGATAAGTAAATAGATAAATGAATCAGTCTTGTCTGGAATTCAGAGGATCATATGGTAGTTCTGTTTTTAAATTTTTGAAGAACCTCCATACTGCTTTCCATAGTAGCTGCACCAATTGACATTCCCACCAACAGTGTAGGAGGGGTCCCTTTTCTCTACATTGTTGCCAACATTTGTTTTTGTAGACTTTTTGATAATAGTCATTCTGACAGATATGAGGTAATGTATCATTGTGTTTTTTTTTAATTGAGGTATAGCTGATGTACAACATTATGTTAGTTTCAGGTGTACAACATACTGATTCACAATTTTTAAAGGTTACACTCCATTTGTAGTTATTATAAATTATTGGCTATATTCCTTGTGTTGTTCAATATATTCTTGCAGTTTATTTATTTTATACATGGTAGTTTGAACTTCTTAATCCCCTCCCCCTATCTTGCTGCTCCCCCTCTTCCCTCTCCCCACTGGTAACCACTAGTTTTTTCCTCTATATCTGTGAATTGGTTTCTTTTTTGTTATATTCACTAGTTTGTTTTATTTTTTTAGATTCCATATATAGGTGATAACATACAGTATTTGTATTTATCTGTCTGACTTATTTCACTAAGCGTAATACCCTCCAAGTCCATTAATGTTGCTGGAAATGGCAAAATTTCATTCTTTTTTATGATTGAATAGTATTCTACTATGTATATATATTCTACATATATGGTATATTCTATACACACACACACACACACACACACACACACACACACCACATCTTTAATCCATCCGTCTCTTGATGGACACTTAAATAGTGCTGCTGTGAACATTGGGGTGCATGTATCTTTTTGAATTAGTATTTTCATTTTTTTCAGATATATACCCAGGAGTGGAATTGCTGGGTCATATGGTAGTTCTGTTTTTAGTGTTTTGATAAACCTCCATAGTGTTTCCCACAGTGGCAGCACCAATTTATACTCCTAACAGCATACGAGGGTTCCCTTTTCTTCACATCCTCCCCAACATTTGTTACTTGTAGACTTTTTGATGGTGGCCATTCTGACAAGTGTGAGGTGATACCTCATTGTAGTTTTGATTTGCCTTTCTCTAATAATTAGCAACGTTGAGCATCTTTTCATGTGCCTGTTGGACATCTGTATATATTATTTGGAAAAATTATCTCTTTAGGTCTTCCACTTATTTTTTGATTGGGTTGTTTGTTTTTTGATGTTGAGTTGTATGAGCTGTTTATATGTTTTGGCTATTAACCCCTTGTTGGTCATATCATTTGCAAATATTTTCTGTCATTCCATAGGTTGTCTTTTTGTTTTGTTGATGGTTTCCTTTGCTGTGCAAAAGCTTTTAAGTTAATTAGGTCCCATTTATTTATTTTTGCTTTTGTTTCTTTTGCCTTGGGAGACTGATCTAAGAATATTTTGCTACTATTTATGTCAGAGGATGTTTTGCCTATGTTCTCTTCTAGGAATTTTATGGTGTCATGTCTTATATTTAAGTCTTTAAACTATTTTGAGTTTATTTTTGTATATGGTGTGAGGGAGTGTTCTAATTTCATTGATTTACATGTAGCTGTTCAGCTTTCCTAACACTACTTGCTAAAGAGACTGTCTTTTCTCCATTGTATGTTCTTGCCTCCTTTGTCAAAGATTAATTGACTGTAGGTGTGTGGGTTTATTTCTGGGCTCTCTGTTCTGTTCCGTTGATCTGTGTGTCTGTTTTTGTGCCAGTATCATGCTGTTTGGATTACTGTTGCTTTGTGGCATGGTCTGAAGTCTTGGAGGGTGATACCCCCAGCTTTGTTTTTTTTTTCCTCAAGATTGCTTGGACAATTCTGGATCTTCTGTGGTTCCATATAAATTTTAGGATTATTTGTTCTAGTTCTATGAAAAAATGTCATGGGAATTTTGATAGGGATTGCATTAAACCTCTAGATTGCTTTGGCAAGTATGGCCATATTAATTCTTCCAATCCAAGAACATGGGATATCTTTCCCTTTCTTTCTATCATCTCCAATTTCTTCCATCACTGTTCTGTAGTTTTCAGAGTATAGATCTTTCGCTTCCTTGGTTAAGTTTATTCCTAGGTATTTTATTCTTTTCAGGGCTCATCCATGACCATCATTTTTCATTTTATTGTTTAACTGGAATTTTTTTAAGCTTTGTGCTTCAGAAAGTTTTTGGTGTATGTGCTGTACTTGACTTTCCTTAGGTGTTCTTATTACTCTTCCATCAGGTTTTCACATACCTTGTCCAATAGTTTTGTTTCATTTCTCTTTGACTGCTGAGACTTATTTTGTTTGTATGTTTGTTTTTCTGTTGGTATATTTGTGTTTATGATCATTTTGTGAGCCCTGATGTAGACTGGAGAGGGTATATTTGGGTCAGCACTGCTAAAATACCCCAACTATGTGTAAGTATGTAAAGTGTTCCTCTGCAAAATAAGTCACATGTGAAGTCCTCACACTGCTTTATTTCCAGAGAACAGTTGGCATTTCTTTATAGCAAAAGTTGTCCTAGGGTAAAAACTGCAGAAATTCCAGTATTTGGGCCTCGTCACCTTGGACACAAATTATACTCTGAAATGGTGTTATTTCACTAATAGCAGACAAACACAGTATTTAAGTGTGTATCCAAGGGCTCAAAAGCTAGCATTAAGCTAGCTAGCAAAAAGGAGAAAAATAGCTAAAATGACTGTTAGGTCTAAATTTCCAGAGAACTTGTTGTTAACAAGAACATTCTGTCAGACTAAATTCTAGTTTGTATTAAAAGGTGTTTTTATTTTTCACCCCTTAAGAAATGGTTCCCTGATCTGCCTTTTTAAAATAAGGCATCCATCCATCTGGATGAATATCTAAACCCCTTTCAAATATTTCACGTAAAGGTTTTCTACCCAATCCCACAAAAGATCTCTTTTGGTTATGGTCTTTTAAGACTTATCAATATGGCCAAGGAAGATATCTCTTGGTTTAGTTGGTGCTTGGTCGCAATCATCCTGATTAATTAAATAGCACCTACTGTATGTACTGTGGTAACTCTATGCCTTCAGAATTTGTACTCCCTAATCCAGAGGAATCGGGAGTCTAGGGGTGGTGGATATATAATTTCCTTGTTTAGACTGATCTTAATTGCTGCTAAGTGTTTGTCTTCAGTGCTAATCAAAAACAAACTCCACCTAGAAACCTGTTTGTGTGAAAGCACAGATGAAATCAGTAAAGAGAATTTACATGATTTCAGTGGTCCACATCATGTGGGAATTGTAAGGGATCAATAAATAACACTTGTCTTCCCTGCCTAGGTTCAGAACCAATTGAAATATAAGTGTAGGAAATCAGATAGATGGAGATCCAGACATCATCTTAAAGCTGATTGGAGAAGATGGTTTCCATGTGGACTTCCAATTAGTGTGGGCCCCAGAATTAGACAAACTTTTGCAGACAATTGCAAGCAATGCTGAACTGCAAGACTCCAGGCCAAAAGTTGACCCCTTATTGCATGGCAAGGAACCAGTCAGGATGCATGTTCACTACAGGCATGCAGATTCCTGAAAGAGAAGCAGAGAGCAGGGGCCTGAGCCAAGCCTACTCAGACATTTCTCACAAACATACTAGTCATATAACTCACTTTTCCTCCCGTGGGCAGAAAAGCAGGAATGTTAGTCTGGTTGAAGTTCTTCCACATGGAAACATGAGAAGTAAGGATTAAGTGTTCTGTCTAGCAGCTCAGTGATATATTCAGTATTGCCATTGGCTCGAACCTGTCTATCCTCTTCAGTACCAAAAATAACACAATTTTTCTGTAACAAAAAAGCTATTGGGGTATTTTAGGAAGACTTAAGTATAGTACTTAAATAACTACATGGTATCATATGAAAGATATATCAATGGACTATTTTAAAAACTTCATCTAACTGCTGTAACAAAACACGAGGAAATGCTTCTTAAAGGCAAATGTACTGAAAGGAATTCATTCACAACTACCTACCAAGTGGGAACATTAAATATTGTATCTTTCAAGCATGGTATGTCCATCTACTTACCACAGCTCTGAAATGAGGCTTCGAGTAAGAAATTTCTCTATTATTATCTATGTTCATGTAATAGCCACATAATGGGAAAATATGTGGGTAGGATGGTGGAGAAGAAGAGAAGTAAAGGGAAAAAAGAGAGAAAGTGAAGAAGATTGAGGGGATGGGCACGGCGTGTAAAATTGTGGTTGATCTGGGCTATGCGTTTGAAGCAGAGTGGGGCGAGTATTAAGTGACAAGGGGAAAGAGGGAGTGATGTAAGCAAGGTCTGTGTGATCATGGTGGCAATGGGGACGGTGTGAATAATGGTGGAGGATGGCGTGGAATCACTGAAAATGAAGGCTGGGGCAATGTGAATGGTAGTGACGGGACAAGATCAGGATGTATGTGATAATGGTAGTTAGGGATACAGTGCATGTCCAACTATGGGTGATGAGAATTATGCCAGTGGATGATTGCATGAAAGAGTAGGGAGGGAGAGAAAATAATGGGAAAGGGCATGATGATAATCAGACACTGAGATCATTGTGTATTTGGAAATGTGGAAATGTGGAAATGTGGGTGGGGCATTTCAAGTAATAATTGGAGGATGTAGACAGTGGGTAGAATGGGGAGAATGTTATGTGATGGTAGAAGATAGGTACATGGTGGAAGTGATATAGGGTTAGTGTGTTTGTGTGTGTGATGCTGGGGGAAATGAGAAGTGTGTCTGTTTGTGGGGGTAGATGGGTACAGTGAGCGTGCATGACAATGAGGGAGTGGAAAAGTGTATGATAATTTGGCATACAGAATCACAAGTGTCTGAGTGGAGTTGTTGAAGAAAGTGTATTATGGGAAAATGGAGTGTCTGGGTGTCAGTGAGGAATGACAAAAGTATGTATGTGAGAGTGTGGAGGTGATGTGGATATTGGTTGTGATCGTGTATGATCTGGAGACATCATGTGGGAAAGGAATATGGGAAGATGATGAATATTTTATAGTGAGGATGTAGACTGTATGTATGATGGGGGTGTGGCTAGGCACTGTGTGATAGAGTAGG
Source organism: Camelus bactrianus (assembly GCF_048773025.1). Lineage (NCBI taxonomy): Eukaryota > Metazoa > Chordata > Mammalia > Artiodactyla > Camelidae > Camelus > Camelus bactrianus. Next base: position 40,015,331 of record NC_133575.1, read on the forward strand.
GATTGAGTAATTGTAGGAGTGGCTGTGAGTGATGGAGATGGTGTGTGTGAGATAATGGAGGTTGATCAGAGCTCTGCATTTGACAGTGGGTGGCATGGTACCGTATGGACTCTGTGTGTATGATAGTACAGGATAGGATAGTGTATGTGCAGAAATGAGAGTAATAAAGACAATGTGTGTTACTGGAATACTTTGGAGAATTGGAACAGTATGTGGAGATTGTAAGTCATGGTCATTACATAAGTCATAGAGGGAATCATGTGTGAATGAGATAGTGTATTAAAGATCGTGTGTGTGTGAGAGAGAAAGAGAGAGATTTCATATTTTGTGATAGGCATTTGGAATTGCATTCGTATATGAGTAACAGAGATCTGAAAATGAGTTGCTTAAAATGATTAGGGGATATCTATCTTACGTAAAACAAATCTAATGGTATGAAGTCCAGGACTTACGTGATTTCATCAAAGTTTCAGAGGTCCTTTTTTGTTGTTGTTATTGTTGTTGTTCCATGATGCTTAGCATGTGGGGGCTCACATCTTTCAGGTGCCTCATGGTTGCAAGATGGCTGCTGCAACTCTAGCCATCATTTCTATGTTCCAGGTAGGAAGATGAGGAAAAGGAGAGGGCAAAGTACCTTGTCAGTAGAATTAGTCTCCTTTATATGGCGCTTTCCCCAAAATTCTGCCCAACAATTTCCACCTACATTCAGTGGACAGAACTGTGACACATGACCACCATTTTCTGCAAGGGAGCCTGGGAAATACAAGTTTACAACTGGGGACATTATCACCCATAATAAAAATCAAGAATTATTTAGTAAGGAAGAAGAGATGTTGGGTAGGATACAGCCAGTAGAGAAAGAGATTGAAGATATGGGCAAGAGGGTATAATTAATAGATTAATATCCTAGAGGTGATAGATACAAGCTTTGGGGTGCAGGAACACTACATGATTGGCATAGTTTCAGATGCTGAGGATATCATGATAAGCAAAAGTAGACATGTTTTCTCTGCCCTCATGGAGCTTACTGTTTTGTGAAGAAGACAGACATTAATCACAGACCAAATTTTTGTGAAGTTGACACTGCTTTAGAAGGGAAATATGGGGTTCTGTGAATAGGTTTAAAGAGAATTTGATCTACTCAGGGAGATCAAAGAAGGAGGAGGTGATGATTGAATTAAGATCTGAAGGCAGATTCACAGTTAACTGGATGCAGGATGGATGGATGGTTGGGATGAGGGAAAGGTGTTCCCAAAAGAGGAAACACCACGAACAAGAGCACTTAAGCACTATTTGTTTTTAAGTCTTAATTTTTACTTAGAGTATTTGCTATCGTTATGTCTTCAAGTTTGCTAGTCTTTACTACTGAATTCCATTCGGTGTATTTTTCATTTCAATTATTATGATTTTTGTCATTAGACTGGTGATTTGTACCTTATTAAATACATCTCATTTCTCTACTTAACATGACCATTCTTTTTTCTAGCCTTTTGGACATATGGGACATAGTAATAATAACTTTTTAATGTGCTTGTCTACTAAATTTAGCATCTATGTAAGTTCTAGATCGATTGAATTGATTGACTTTTCTCCCAGTTTTCTGCTGCTTTGTATGCCTGGTCGTTTTTTATTGAATGCCAGGCATTTTGAATTTTATCTTTTGGTAAAATTTTGGTATACATTTTTACCTTTTGGTGCTAGATATTTTTGTATTATTATGCACCTTGAACTTTATTATGAGATAGTTATTTGGGAGCAGTTAAATCTTTTTCGAGTCTTGCTTTTAAGATTTATTAGGCAGGACCACAACAGTGTTTTGCATTAAGTTAAATTATCTCAGCCTACTGAGGCAAGACCCATCTGAATATCCCATGCCTCATGAATTGTGAATTTTTCTGTTCTGAATTGTGGGAATAGGCATGATCTCCAGACCTGTTTGAGCTTCTGACACTTGTTCCATCTAATCTTTTCAGATCATTCTTTTGCCAGCCTTGGGTAATTTCCTTATATGCATTCACTTATCAGTACTCTGCTGAATACTTTATGGCAGTCCTTCAAAGATCTCAGGAGTTCTCCCTAAGTGCAGCTCTCTCCTTTTTGATATTCTCTTCTCTGAACTCTAGCTGCCTCAGTCTTTCTGGTTTCATCTCTGAATCCTCTGGGCTTCAACTGCATTTTCCCTCATTGCACGATCTGGAAACTCCCCCAAGTTGTAAGGATATTCCCCCATCTCTCAGGGATCACTGGTTTTCACTTGGTGATGTCTAGTGTCTTGAAAACAATTATTTCATATTTTGTCCCCACCTTTTTAGTGTTTTTGTCAGTTTAGAGGGTAACACCAGCCTCTGATTGCCTCTTAGGAAGCTACATGGTGAAGACTTGTTAGATAATTCTTTCCTTTCCCTTTCCTCTTCATCTTCTTCTTCTTCTCTTCCCCTCCTCTCCTTTGAGCTGGTTGATTTCGTCACTACCGCCAAATATCTGATGTAAGTGACAGTCGTACTTTAAAAATTTTTGTTATCAGATGAGGAGAAAGAGTCTGAACAAGAACAAGAAATTTATTCAAAGCCAGGGATTTGAGGAAGATTTTGGATCACAGGGAATGTGACCGCATATTCCAAGGGTAACTCTTCATGACTCCGAACTCAAACTTCTGAGTATAAAAACAGGTAAAAGAGGCAGATTAACCTGCTTTAAAAGATAGATGTTTAAGGCTTGGGATGGATACTCACAGGATTGGCTCCAAGACTATAATAAATGTTAGAGTAACTGTGCTCTAATCTTAGACACTGTCCTACATTAAGATGAATTCATACATATAGGTCAAGCAGCCTATGATGTGGGTTACATGATCATAACTTCAGTTCAATTTCAGGGATCATAAGTCACCAAGAAGGTCATGATGGTGACAAAACATGTGTGAAGAGCATTGAAGAGCTTTTAGCCAGGCTTCAGATCTTGTTAACATCAGGAAATTCATCAACAGAGATAACCCCTATGAATGTAGTAATCATGAATTATCTTTCCACCAGAGTTCAAATGTTGCTCAACATTACTAATCATCAGAAAAATGCAAATCAGAACCACAGCGATATATCACCTCACATCTGTCAGAATGGCCATCATGAAAAAGTCTACAAATAACAAATGTTGGAGAGGATGTGAAGAAAAGGGCACTCTCATACACCATTGGTGGGAATGTAAATCAGTGCTGCCACTGTGGGAAACAGTATGGAGGTTTCTTGAAAAACTAAAATTAGAACTACCATATGACCCAGCAATTCCACTCCTGGGTATATATCTGAAGAAAGTGAAAACACTAATTCAAAAAGATACATGCACCAAAATGTTCATAGATAGCAGCGTTATTCACAATAGTCAAGATATGGAAGCAACATGTAAGTGTCCATCAACAGTTGAATGGGTAAAGAATATGTGCTAAATAAATACAGTGGAATATTAGCCATAAAAAATAATGAAATTCTAAAAAAATGATTAATTTTGACATTTGCAACAACATAGATGGACCTAGAAGGTATTATGCTTAATGAAATAAGTCAGATAGAGAAAGACAGATACTGTATGTTATTACCTATATGTGGAAATCTAAAACATAAAACGAATGAATATAACAAACAGGCTCACAGACAGATATAGAGAACAAGCTAGTGGTTACTGATGGGGAGAGGGGTTGGGGGAGGGGCAAGGTAGGGGTAGGGGGTTAAGAGGTATAAATTACTACGTATAAGATAAATAAGCTACAAAGATGTATTGTACAACACAGGGAAATATAGCCATTATTTTATTATAACTTTAAATGGAGTATAATCTATAAAAATATTGAATCACTATATTGTATACCTTAAACTAATATAATATTATAAATCAACTATACTTCAGTATAAAACAATTTATTCAGTATGGTTGAAGACACAGTGAAGAGAAGCTATAGGCATGCACTTAATGTAGAAAAGCCTTTAGGAGCAAGTCAAACCTTAGTAATCATCAGAAATTCCAGTCTAGAGGGACACTGTTGGATATCCACAATGTGATAAAATACTTCCCTCTCTTATTTCATGCAGGTTCCCTCAATCTCTATAAGTGATTCTTTGGATCCCTCTTCATGGTTTTGGCAAGAGAGTTGCATGCCCTTCCCTTCCTCAAGAGGGGAAAACACTCCCAAGCCAAGGACTCATAACACTGTAAATTGTGCTCTAATTCCTTCTAGTTTCCAAGTACATTTGGGATGAGAAAGAATGGGAAAAGTATCAGTAGCATGACTAGTCAGCTCTCCCTGCCTAAGCCCTATAGGAATATGTTCAGGACTCCTTGGTGACTCTTTTTAGGATTTGGAGATACTTGGCATTGGCATCTTTTTTTTAAGCTCTGTGGCTTTAACCAGAACTCAGAGGCAAGTGTAAAAGTCCCATTCAATATCCTGCTGAGTTTGTATTCAAGTATTTTCTTACTTTATACTGCCATAGAAACATGCTTCTGTCATTAAAATCATCCAGATTTTTGTAATTCCCCAATTAGAGCACAATCTTGAAAGGTAAATTACTGAGAAAGCATAGATATTTTTTAGGTCCTAAATACACACTTCCAAATTAATTTCCAGAAAAAAAATGAATGATTTATTTGGCTTTTGGATTGGGAAGGACATTTGCAGCATTAAAAAAAAAAGAAGCTATGACAATGGAAATGAAAGTATATGGTTTACATTTTTTATTAGATCAAGAATTCATAAACGAAATTAAGAGGAAAGCCAAGCCATAAACTTAAAAAAATTGCAACAGATGTGATAAATATAAGGTTAATATCCTTAATATTTAAAGGACTCTTGCAGAAAGTGTGTTCCATTTCATTAGTCATGAAAGAAATAATATTTAAATCAATTAAATATTTTGTTTCTCAAACTGAAAAATATTTTTAAAGCAAATACTCAGTACTTATCAAGGGTACATGAGAATCTTCTACATCACTAGCATTGATAAAAATCTTTCTGGAAAGCATTTTGTTATTATTGAATAACAGCTTTAAAATAGTTTATATATCTTTGACTTAGTAATGCGATTTCTAATAATGTACCCTAAGAAAATAATTGAAGATGTGCTGAGAAGTTTGTAGGGGGGAAAAATCACCACAACGATAATATAGTAAATAAAAATAAATAGAAATAATACTTTTGTTAATTAGCCATAGGTAAATTTATATCATTGGATATTACATAGTTATTATAAAGAAGTTTGCAAAGGCTTTTTAATGTCATGGAAAATGTTATGTCAAAATAATTGTGATGTAACACCATGTACTAAAACAGTTTCAGATGGAGTATACTAATTACCATTGTGAATGTGGATGTGGGTGTACAGTGTTGGAGTTGGTGGACCATTTCCCCAGTGTTTTTCAGATGATCTTTGTTTCATAAAATGAAATCAGGAAATGCCATAAAGCTGAAGCGGGTGATGACTTGTGCAAGTCCAGCTCCATATCTCTTATAGTTGTTGTTCATGGTTCGTAATTCTCAAATTAGGTGGTTTATAAGTTTTATATTGATGTTGAACATTAAAAGACACATACGGAGCTAAATCATATCCCAGGTATCTGAGAACATTCAGATATACCTCTAGATTTGCCAGTGCAAATGATAGAGGGCCTCTATGTCACAAGACCCCAAGAGCCCGTAAGGCAAGACCATCTGATAAATATCAAACAAACATCCTCAAACTGTGTGTGCAGGTCCTGTTTGCAGGCTTCTTCATCTTGTCTCTCCTGGTAACATTCTTCTGCTTATTAATAGAACGTTAATTGCTCAGTGATGGGAGGGAGAAATTAACTGAAAGGGAAATGTGGAGTATGAAGGAAGATGTAACCTATTTAAGTTTATGCCAGGATCATTTAATGTAATCTCTAGATGTCACTTTGGCTGCTCCCATGATGCAAATTGGCGTCAAAAACTCGGTTAACTTTCTTAAAATTGTATGAGCCTGACTGGGCTCAGTTCTGATTACATTAGACTGAGATCCATTAGTCTTTGAAAGCAGGTAACACATGTGGTTTTTTAAATTGAAGTGTATATAGTTAGTTATAATGAGCCAATTTCTGGTGTACAGCATAATGTTTCAGTCATACATATACATACATATATTCCTTTTCATATTCTTTTTCATTATAGATTACTGCAAGACATTGAATATAGTTCCCTGTGCTATACAGTAGGACCTAGTTGTTTATCTATTTTATATATAGTAGTTAATGTCTGCAAATCTCAAACTCCCAATTTGCCCTTTCCCATCCCCTTTCCCCTTGGTAACCATAAGTCTGTTTGCTATGTGAGTCTGTTTCTGTTTTGTAAATAAGTTCATTTGTGCTTTTGTTTTTAAAATTCCACATATGAGCAATATCATATGGTATTTTTCTTTCTCTTTCTGGCTTACTTCACTTAGAACGACAATTTCCAAATCCATCCATGTTGCTGCAAATGGCATTATTTTATTCTTTTTTATGGCTGAATAGTATTCCATTGTAATACATGTGTTTTTGCTCATCATTATTTCTCCAGCACTTATCACAATATGCAGCACCTCATAAGCATACAGTACTTTAAATTTTCTTTCTAAATTCTTACACATATATAATGAAGGAGATGAAATCAATTTAGTTCCAGTCCAGAAAACATTGGAAGCTAGTTTTAAGAATTCCATAATGCTCATTCTGAGATGCCATTATGTTTTATGCTTGGGCCTCAATGCACAGTATCTTTGTAAGAGTTTTAAGAATCATATTTCATATGATTAGTCTATCCTTAGAAAGGGATGTTATAATCTCATGCTATGGTTTTGGTTTTAATTATTCTTTCTTACACATCTATTAAATTATGATTTGTATATTATTCTGTTTACATTATGCAGTGAGCTTTTATCTAAAATAATGTTTTGCCTTAAAGTACTATGTCTGATATTAATACATTTTCATTTGTTTATTAATTATGTGCCATAACTTATTTCAATCTTTTATCCTTGCTATACGTTTGTGTTTGAGATATTTCTTTTGTGAATTGCACATAGTTGCTTGAAAATGAAAAAATGTATTAGCATAAATTTTCTTTGATTACAGCATCCCAAAATATCTATACTTGCAGTTTTGATTTCCTCTTTGAAGGAAAGCGTTATTTATCCCCTCTCCAATGCTCTTCCTGCCTTTGTGTAGATCTAAGTTTCTGCCCTATATCATTTTCCTTGTGCCTGAAAGAAATCTTTTAACACTTCTTGCAGGGCAGGTCTACTGGTGATGAATTCCTTCAGTTTTTGTTTGTCTGAGAAAGTCTTTATATATCCTTCACTTTTAAAGGATACTTTTGCTAGATACAGAAATCTAGGTCAGTAGGTTTTTTTCTTTTTAACAGTTTAAATATTCCATTCCACTCTTTCCTTGCTTGCATGGTTTCTGATGAAGTCTTCTGTAATTCTAATCCTTGTTCTACTATATATACTTAGAAAAAATTTTTTCCTATGACTTCTTTCAATAGTTTCTTTTTGTTTTTGGTTTTCTGCAGTTTGAATATGATGTGCCTCAGTGTAAATTTTTTAGTGTTTATCTTCTTGAGCTTCTGGGACCTATGATTTGTTGTCTTCATTAATTTGGAAAAGTCTTAGCCATTATTATTTGGAATATTCTTCTGTTCCATTCTTTTTTTCTCCTTTGGTGTTCTGGCATATGTTGCATCCTTTGAAGTTTTCCCACAGTTCTTGAATGTTCTGTTCTCTTTATTTTTCTTCTTCTTTTTATCTATATATTAGTTTGGGAAGTATCCTGTTATATTAATTTTTTTTATTTCTAGCATTTTCTTTTGATTCTTTCTCAGGATTTCCATCTCTCTACTTATATTACCCATCTGTGCTTGCATGTTGTTAGCTTTATTCATTAGCGCCTTTAACATATCAACTATGGTTAAATTTCCTGTCTAATAATGCCAGCAGCTCTGTCATATCTGAGTCTGATGCTTGCTTTATCTCTTCAGACTTTTTCTTCTTGCCATTTGGTGTGCCTTGTAAGTTTTTGTTGAAAGCTGGATATGTTTTAGGTAATAGGAACTGAGATAGAGAGACCTCTAGTGTGAAGATTTATGTTAGTCTTGCTAAGAGTTGGGCTTTGTTTAAAGTTTACTTTAGCAATAGGTGACAGAGGCTTCACATTCCTCTAGTGCCCTTAATTTTTTTTATTGAAGTATAATCAGTTTATAGTGTTATGTTAGTCTCTGGTGTACAGCTTGGTGATTCAGTTATACACACACACATATATTTTTTCATATTCCTTTCCACCATAGATTACAAGACATTGAATATAGTTCCCTGTGCTGTATAGTAGGACCTTGTTGTTTATCCCTAGTGTCTTTGATTTTTGTCTCCTTTTTTGACTTTGGGCTTCCTTAGAGAGTCATCTTGTAAGTCATTCAGCTATAACATTGTTATTATACTGGAGCTCTGTTGGTATGGTGTCATGGTGTGGGAGAAAGGGAGTATTTTCTAATATTCCAATTAAATCAGTGTTTTAGTAGGCCTTTGACTCAGGCTTATGACCTTTACAGGTATTTCTTCTTGTATAGTCCCCCCCACTCTCCCCTCACATTAGATGAGACAGGAAAGCTAGAACAGGGCTGGAGTGAGAAGAAAAATGTCCTTCCTTCATGGCTATAGGACAAGGCTCTGGTAGTCTCTCCTCCTGGAAAGTAGACCTTTGTTATGGTGAAGGCTCAGGGCATATTCCACAAGGATATTCACAAGGACCCTTCCCCTCCTCTGTCTTTCTTGGATCTTTACCATAAGAAACTGGTGAGATTCCTGGAAATAAAACCCATGAAAGTGTGCTTCCCCCACAAGACTACCACTCCCAGGAGTTTCTCACTCTCAGTCTGGTTCACACTCAACTTCTAGCAGTCTTTCAGAAGTTTCATTTAAGAATACCTACAAGTTTATGTCTTCAGTGGCTTCTGCTTTAGGTAAGCATATCTCATCTGTGACTCTTGATTCGCCTGCCCCTCAATATTTCAGGATGGTGGTTTGCTCTGAAACCTCATTTCTCTGTCGGGTCCAAGAAAAAGTCATTGAGTTTTAGTTTATTCAGCTTTTTGTTGTTGTTGGCACTTCTTTTCAAGGCTGTACCTCTAGTCTCACATTCATTCTGTTGAAAAGAAAAGCAAAAGAGAAGCAAGGAGTCAGTAAATATTGTGGGTTCCTGTAAAAAGGAGAAACCTAGACCTTATATTCCAGGATGGGAAAAGAACCTAGATAGGTTTGTAGGATCCTCTCGCAATGTGTCCTGGTGCCTCACTTCCAGGATAAAGCCAGGAAGAGGACAAGACCACAAAATAGAAGTGGTTGTGTGGTGTCTATAGGCATTCAGAGCTTTAGGCCTCCTCATATGGTTCCTCTCAGCTCAGGATATCATGGGAGTATAAGAGGAATATGTTAAGTAAAGACAGTCTCACAGGGATGAACAATCCCCAGCATATGATAGAAGCAGCAGAATAGTTCCTGTGTATATGAGTTGTATATACATCACACCCTCAGAGACAGTCAGACCTTCGGGGGGCTTTGTAGTAAAGAATGAGGCTCAACTCAACAGCTACCTGCTTGGACAAACTTTGATGAACCAGATATGACAGCATGTAATGCCAGGATGCATATGTGATACTCAACATACATCACCCATCCTGGTGTTTTGACATATAAGATACCATAACTTAGATACAACTCTAATGAATGGGGTGAGAGGAACTCCATCCACACTGCTGGAGTTGAGTTTCAGCCACTTAGTAGATTGGGAACTTGACATAGAATTCAAGTTGAGTTGCAGAGAAAAAGAAACCTTACATTTCCTGCATACCTAAATTTGTCAGAGAATATTCATACCCGATGAACAACCAGGAGCAGAAAGTATGTGATAAATGCTGAGTATCCTAAACCAATTTACCTCTTCAAAATGCAGAGCATGTGGCTCTTACTAGTTGAAAACCACAGTGGTCTTACCTCCAGGCAAGAGTGATGTCCTGTGAGAAATGACCTCTGGCACTTTGGTGGGTACCAAATGCAAAGGGAGCTGGGGATTTGAGAAGAAGAAAACGGGAGAACTTCTAAAATTAAGCCTTCTTCTCTCTGCAGAGTGAAATCTGCCATTAGTGAAGTGTGATTCCCCATCACTTTTCCCCCTCTTCCTCCTCCACCCCGCTTCCCTCCACTCCCTTTCCCCTTCCTCCTCTCTGCCCTTCTTATCTCAAACACTTCTCTTTTCTCCCTCGTTATTTTCTCTTCCTCCCCCCTTCCTCTTTTTCTTCCTTCTCCTTGTTTATTTTCCTTTCTTCTTCCATCTACCTGGAATCTCTCTGTCTGCTTCCACCTCTCTTTCACAGTCTTCCATCCTACATCTCTTTTCCCTTCTGCATTCTACTTCCTTTTTCTCTTTCCTCCTGCTTTTTAAATTTCAACTTAGTATCCATTCTTTCTGCATTCTCTTATTTCTCCTTATCTTAATCATTCCATTTATTTGCAACTGCTATTTCACTTATTCTTTTTATTTTTTACATAGAAGTCTTTTTGTTTAGCTTTTTTTGTGGTGGGGGGAGTTAATGAGTTTATTTATTTATTTTTAGAGGAGGTACTGGGGATTGAACTCAGGACCTCATGCATGCTAAGCATGGACTTTACCACTTAAGCTATACCCTCTCCCCACTTATTTCTTTTATTCCTGTTTTCTTTGTGCTTCTTTCCTTCCTCCCTCTCTTCCTCACCATCTCGTCTCTTTTCAACTTTTCTCTCGCTGTTACTCCCTCTCTTCATGCTCCCTTCTAACAAGAAGATGATGAAAAGTGAAGGAATAAAATGGAATCAAGGCATACTAAAAATGGTAGAATCAACAGAAATAGGTGATGGATTAGATTTGGTGATAAGGCAGAGAGAGATATGAATAATGGTAAGTAAAATAGGAATAGAAATAAACTACTGAATATGATGTTTAGAAACTAATTAAAAAGCAGCAAACATTCTAAATTGTGAAATGGTAAAGTCATTTCAAGAAAAAGAAAGAGTTATTATTTATTGAGGTTATGACCCAATATTGTCTTGATGTTTCAGCAAGTTATATAAGACATCAAAATAAGTGCAATATATATAGCAAAATAAGTGATCAAATTATTTTTTATTGAATGATTTTAAATTAGAAATCTCAATAGTTACAATAAAAAAATACTAGAATTAGGAACTTCCTCTTCCAGTAGAAAGGAGTAAATAATATAGATGTACTTTTCCCTGTTTGTCCCTGGACATTATGTATAAACCAAACATGGTTAGACCCTGAAAGTAGGAATTAAGATGGCATACTCTCTAGGGAACTTGGATACCAAGCAATGACATGGTGGTGAGTTTCCTGGGTTTTCTTTTTGCCACATATATCCCAGACCAGATGCTGGAGAAGCTGGCAAACTGGAAGCACCATAGGGCACACACACACACACACACACACAACCAGCTCCAATATAAGTTTAATCTCTCTATATCCAAAAGACAAAGGCACCATAGTGAGACCAGAAAAAATTTTTTAGACAATAAGTCCTCTACTTTAGCTAAATACCAGAAGAAAAACTGGCCCCACCCCTACTAGCAAAAGCCAAATAGAGACCCTGTACTTCTACTCTTGCCAGGCTGTACTGAGGTCTCAAATCTCCTGACGGAATGTTAGAGAAGGGTGAATGGGAAGTGGGAACAGCCCAATCCCCACAATGTTAGAGACCATGTGGGGAGCCTGGATCTAATGGGTGATAATGAGATACTCCTCCCCTTAACCATTGGGGTCATGTCTGAAGAATACCTAGTGGAGAGTCAGGATTTTATCAGCACCAAGCACTAGCAGTGATACACATTCCCCATATAATTAGGCATCCAAGTCTACCCCAGTCAGGGTGGTATCAGTAGAAGCTTAATATGGAGCTGGAACTCTCACTTAGCCCTCAGTAACAAGGAGCCCCTCTCTCCCAGGTGTCAATGAAGGCTGAGTGAGAATGTGGACTTCCACCCACATGTGATAAACCAGAAGATTTAATAAGATTCAAGTCCTTATGTCATAAGATGCAAAATACCCTGGATGCAATTGAAAATCACTTGTCACATCAAGAATTGTGATAATCACAACTTGAATGAGAAAAGACAGCCGACACACACCACCACCAAGATGACACAGATATTACAATCATCTACAAGGGTTTTTGAACAGCCATGATAAAAATGTTTCAGTGAGCAGTTGTTCATAGAGCATGTAAAAGAATAGAAAGTCTTAGCAAAGAAATAGAAAGTCTACAAAAGAAATAGAAGATATAAAGAAGAATCAAAAAGAAATTTAAGACTGAAAAATCCAGTAAATGAACTTAATTAATAGATGAACTCAACAGCAGTACCAATAGATAGATGAGCTCAATAGCAGAATAAGATGACAGAAGAATGAATTAGTGAACTTGAAGGTGGAATGATAAAAATTATCATATCTGACAGAGAGAAAATAGGCTGAAAAACAAAAGTGAACAACCTCAGGCACTTCTTGGACCATTGCAAAAGATCTAACATAGGTGTCATCATATGGGCTGAAAAAGTGGCTGAAAATTTCCCAAATTTGGAAAAAAGCATAATCAGACATATTCCAGAAGCTGAGCAAACTTCAAACAGGATGCAGTCAAAGAAATTCACACCTAGACACATCATTTTCAAACTTCTGAAAGCTAAAGGCAGAAATAAAAAAATCTTAAAAGGCACCAGAGAGAGAAATGACCCTTGATCTGTAGAAGAACACCAGATCGGTGACAGCAGATTTCTCATTAGAAACCATAGAAGCCATAACATTTTTCAAGTGCCACAAGAAACAAACTGTCAACGTGGAATTATCTACCCAATGAAAATATTCTTCAGTAATGAAGAGAAGGAAATCAGAACATTTTCAGAAGACAGAAAACTAACAGGATTTGTCACCAACCTATTTACCCTAAAATAATGGCTGAATAGAAGTTCTTGAAAAAGAGAAAATGATAAAAGAATCTTGGACCATCAGTAAGAAAGAAAGGATAATAAAAAGAGTAAAATAAAGGTAAACATAATAGGCTTTCCTTTTCCTCTTGAGTTATCTAAATTATGTTTGATGATTGAAGAATTATACCACTGTTGTTCTCAATGTATGTAAGGAAGTATTTAAGACAATTATATATATATAAATTATATTATGAATTTATATTATAAATGATGGTAAAAGCATGTAAACAAAGTTAGGTTTCTGTACTTCACTAAACTGGTAGAATGTTCCATGAGTGGACTGTGATACATGACATACATATACTTATAGCACCTGTAGCAACCACTAAAAAAAGTCTATGAAAAGCTATGCACTCAGAAATGTTGTTGATAAATCAAAACAGAATTTGTATTACTCCATGTGGGCTGCTATAACAAAATACCACAGACAGCTTATAAACAACAGAAATTGTTTCTCACAGTTCTGGAAGCTGAGAAGTCCAATATCAAGACATCAGTGTGGTCTCATTTGGTGAGGGCCCTCTTCCTGGTTTAGAGTGGGCATCTGCTCACTGTGTCCTCAAATGGTGGAAGGGGCTAGAGATCATTCTGGAGCCTTTGAGACACTAATTCCATTCAGGAGGTCTCCACTTTCATAACTAAAGCACCTCCCAAAAGCCCATCTCCTAAATCTATTGTCTTTTGGGATTAAGATTTCAACATACAAAGTTTCAAGGGACACAAACATTCAGACCATAGCATTATTCTACGTAAAAGTTTAACCCACAGGAAGGCATGAAAAAGAAAACAGAGAAATAAAAAACAGAGGAAAAGCCCCATAAAACAAAAAACAAAAAAGGCAGACCTATTAAGCCCTAATATATCAACAACGAAAATCTATATAAATGGTTTAAATACATCAATTAAAAGACAGAGATTGGCAGAGTAGATAAACAAACATTACCAAATTATACACTGTTTATAAGAAACTCAGTTCAAATATAAGGATAAAAGTAGGTTGAAAGTAAAAAGATGTTAAAATATATGTCATACAAATACTAATCAAAAGAGAGCAGGAGTGGTGGTATTAATAATAACATAGACTTCAGAACGAGGGTATAGAAGAACTCAATAGCATCAGCCAACAGGATCTAATTGATATAGAACACTCTACCCAACAACAACAGAATACACAAAACTCTGATGAAGAAGTCAAAGAAGATCAATAGAAGAGACATACTGTATTCAGGGATTAGAAGAATCAATGTAGAAAAGATGTTAATTCTCCCTAAATTGATACAAGTTGAATGCACTTAATATCAAAATCACAGCAAGATGTTTTGTAGAGATAGATTATTCCAAAATATGTGGGAAAACAGAAGAACTAGAATAATAGATAAAATAATTCTGAAAAAGAAAAATAAAATTCTGTGCAACTTCAAGACTATTGTATAGCTACAATAATCAAGACTATTGTGGCATTGATAGATGAATAAACACATAGACCAATGGGCCAAAACAGAGAACTCAGAAATAGCCTCACACAAGTATGAATGACCAACTGATTTTTAACAAAGGTGCAAAAATAATTCAGTGGATGGATTGTCTTTTAAACAAATAGTGCTGGGATGATTCGATGGATATTCATAGCTCTGCCTCTTCCATTCCCCTAAATGAAAATTGACCTGGACCTCACATCTCACTCAAAATTTAAATCCAAATTTTGATAGACTTCCATGTAAAATTTAAAACCATAAAATTTTTAGAATATAATATAGGATAAAATCTTCAGATCCTAGGATTTGTTCAAAAGGTCTTAGAAATGACATAAAACCTACAATCTTTAAAAGGAAAAAAAATCAATATATTGGGCTGCCTCAAAAATTTGCCATGTGACTGTTAAGAATTTGAAAGCTACAAACTGGGAGAGAATATTTGCAAGCCATATATCTGACAAAGGACTTGTACATAAAATACATAAATTCTCAAGGTTCAATACTTTTTTAAAAAGACGGAAAAATACCAAACAATTCAATTAGAAAATGGACAAAGGATATGAGGAAACATTTCACTGAGGAGGATATATTGATGGCAAATAAGCACGTGTTTAAAATGTTCAACATTATTAGCCATTAGGGAAATGTAAAGTGGAACCGCAATGAGTTATTATTTTACATTGATCAGAATGACTAAAAAATACAACAGATGCTGGCAAGGATTTGGAGAAAATCCACTCACACGTTGGTGGGAATGTAAAATGATACAATCACTCTGGGAAAGTTTGGCAAGTTTTTTACAAAACTAACATGTTCTTATTACACAATCCAGCAATTGCACTCTTGGGCATTTATCCCAGAGAAATGAGAACTTATGTTCATAGAAAAAATTATACAAAAATGGTTATAGGAGCTTATTCTAAGAGCCCAAACTAGAAACCACCCAGATGTCCTTCAGTGGGTGAATGGTTAAACCACCTATGTATGGCACGTCTATACCATGGAATAGTACACAGCAATAAAAAGGGAAAACACACAACTTGGGTGTATCTCACAGGTATTATGCTGAGTGAAAAAAGTCTCTCAAAATGTGACATATTGTATGATTCTAATTTTATAACCTTCTTGAAATGTTAAAATTATATGATAGAGGGAGAACCCATTCATGGCTCCCAAGGGTTAGAGATAGTGGAGGGAATGGCAGTGAGTGTGACTATAAAGGAGTAGTACAGGGAAATATTTGTGGTGATGGAATAGTTCTGTATCTTGATTGCTGTGGTAATTACTGTGGAAACCTCCACTTGTCATAAAGTGACATAAAACTATACACACATATTATGCCAATGTTGATTTCCTGGTTTTGCTATTGTATTATAGTTAGAAAGATGTGCCAATTGGGGGAAGCGGCTGAAGGATACATAGGACTTCTCTGTATTATCTTTGCAATATTCTGTGTATCTATAATTAATTTAAAATTTTGTTTTAACATTTTAAAGTAGCACAATTAATACAATAATTTGCTAAGAGCTGCCAACCCAGCTGTATTTCAAAAATCATGCCATAAATTTTAGCTGATTGGATCCCATTGCTGCCACCACTGAACACTGGATACCGGTTGCTGCCCTTGGCCCTGCTACCTATGCTGCTCCTAGAAACTGGATTTTTTTGTGGATCCTCATCCCACTGCCACAGATAATGGCATTGAATTCCATCACGGCATCTTTGAAGCACTCTTTTCAGATCAAGTCTTAAGTTGGAATTATGACTGTGCAGTAAAAGACTTGACTGGGCAGGTCTGGGATGTTCAAACCCTGTGCATTCCAAAAAATTTCTGCATATTCCAAAGAAAGGCCCAGCTCTTGACAAGCTCCTGGGAGATAACCTCTAATCCTTTGGCATATAATGCCTGATGAAAGTTTTTTGCTCACCTGGGGCTTTGGGCCACATCAGATGGTTTATGTTAACAGTTTGATTTATAGTAGGGCCTTGAGCCTTGTGGTGTTAGTTTGACCTCTGCACAAGCTGAAGACTAAGGTCAGCCACCTGGGTGTTCCATGCCTACCTGACTGACCTCCAGTAAAATTCCAGGCACCAAGGCTCAGGCGAGATTTCCTGGTTGTCACACATCTTGCTGGGAGAATTAAGCACTGGCCATAAAACTCCACTGAGAGAGAAGCTCATCCTGGTCTCTCCTGGACTCTGTCCTATGCGCCTTTTAGCTTTGTGGATTTAAATTGGTGTCCTTTTATTGTAATAAACCATAGCCATGAGTATAACACCTTTTCTGAGTTCTGTGAGTGCATCTAATGAGTCACTGAACCTGAGGATGGTCTTCAGGACCCCACCACAGTGGTAAATTCTAGATCACATTCTCTTAGCTGCTAAGAGAATGTGAAAGTGTGAATATCTGACCTTTGTGGCTCTTGCATTTGGAACTGTTATGTAATATAGAGTATACACACTGTATTACCTTACTGAAATGTGAAAAAAAAATTTGCAATACATCTAGCCCTAAGGGATTTCAGTAAGCATCTGTAGGACTGTATAAAACGAAGTCCTCCAATAATTAAGACAAAGACAGACAACAAAAGAAAAATAGGTAAAAGACTTAACACAAGTGCTTTACAAAAGAAATCAAATAGGTTCATTAATATATGAATATGTGTTCCATTACTTATCAGAAATATAAGTTAAAACCACAAGGAGATACCAATAAAATACACATCAGATTGGCAGAAAATTGGGAAAGTCTTATAACACCAAACACTGTAGAGTATGTCAGTCTTACTCCTGGGCATCTGATGTCATGGGGTTAAAAATGTTAAGCTTTAAAATACAAGGATATATGTACAAGTATTTAATTGCAATGTTGTTGGCATGTGCCCCCTCCCCCAAAAAACACCTGCAACTAAAATGAATGACCATCAGTGAAGGAATGGTTGAATACATTGTAGTCCATCCCTATTGTGGAATATTATGCAGCAATGTAAAAGGATGAACAAGAGGTAGACTAGTATTAACTAAGAAAAATCAGATGCATTAAAGTGTATATAATATGATCTTAACTTTTGTAAAACAATTTAAAAAGGACTTTTTGAATATGGACAGATAGAAAAATGGTTATTTGAAATGTATATCTGACAGATAAGGGTAGAGGTGAAAGAAAGGAGTGGGTAGCATTAAGTAAAAATGCAATTTATAGTATAATCCCACTATGTAAGAATATATATGCATAAAGTTATATGAAAAGGTAACATTAAAATCTTAATAGCAGTTATCTGAAGGTGGTGAGATTTGGAGTGGTGGTTACTTAATATCTAAAATATTTAGGTAATATTTGAATTTTTAATGATGATACGCATTTTTTATGTAATGAGGAAAAGTAAGTTAATTCATCACAGGAAAGAAAAAAGAATGCCTCTCGGGTTCCGCACTTAAGCAACAGGGTGGATGGTGGGATTCATTCATTCATTAAACAAATATTTTTTCAGCATATAAAATATGCCAAGCATCATTTTAGGTGCTAGGGATACAGCAATGAATAAAGCAAACAAAAATCCATCTCCCTTAAAGGTTTTTATTCTAATGGAGAGAGAAGGTCATTACTAAAGGAGAAACAATGTTGGTGAGGAGGGAGATATACAAAGGAATCACTTCAGGACCTGTTAATTGTAAAAATACTGAGACCTATCCAATTGCAGAAATGAGGTAGGCAGTTGGATTACAGATCTAGAATTCATAGATCAAGTCGAGACTGGAGATACAGATATGGGAGCAAAAAGCATATAAAATGGTGTTTCAGACCTCCTTTCCTGAGTCTGATCACGTCCCAGTGCAGACACTTTACAGAGGAAGAGCTGAGGAAAACAGGCAGCTGACAGAGGAGGTTGCTATGCAACAGATGAGGAAAGTCATCCAGCCAGGCAGAATTGATGTTGGCCCTTGGGGACCAAATGCTGCAGTTCCTCCTAGCATTAGCTTCCTTTCATATGTTGGCTCCTGGCAGGAGTCGATGCCAGAACAAATGTGAAATGTACAAAGATCTGCCCTGGATTTGGGGGAAGTATCAGTTCAATTTGAGTCATTTCACATCTGTATATCATTTTCTGCCTTTTTGAGTCTCTCTAGTCATTCTGGAAGCACAGCAGCATATGTGTCCTAGGGTAGGACCCCAGTAAGTGCTTCTTTGGCTTCCCATTTTGCATATTGAGAAGCTGGGTTCACACAGCTAGTGACACACTGGCCCAGCACTCCATCCCTGGGATTGAGGCCCAGCCCTGGAAGGAACCAGGGCAAACATTTACTCTGAATCAGGGCTTGTCATGGCTCAGACACACAAGTGCCTGATTGTCCTGCCACTCCGGTGGGCACCAGAAATGCCTCAGGGGCAGCGCGTTTGTGCCACAGCGAAGAAGCCTGACAGTCAGAGCAGGGAGTGGACCCCAAGGGGTAACTCCTACACCTGGATGGACCCACATAGAGCAGGCTGGGGCTGGGGCCTCTCCCTGTGTCCTCCCAGATGCAGAGCAAGAGCTTAGGTCTCAGAGAACACAAACCTTACTTGTTTGGACAGATGTTGACAGGGCAGGGGAGGTGGGATGAATCTGTCGCTCAAACTGAAGAGGGTAGGGTGCCTCAGTCTCTGGGACCGGCACGAGTGGAACGTGAGTTTTAGGATCTGGAAGATCCAGGCTCACAGTCTGCATTTTCTGTGTACTGGCTCTGTGGTCTTGTCTAGATCATGCAATGTGTCTGTGCCTCAGCGTCTTGATCTGTAAAATGGAGATGCTGACATCCACTTCCCAGGGCTGCTGCGAGAGGAAAACAAGCCGCAGCATAGATAGTGCTGTGAAGTACAAGCTGTGCCTTCCCTCCCCTCCTCCCCTCCTCCCCACCTCCCCACCTCCCCACACAAAATAAATAGCTGGAGCTGCACAAAGGGCAGGAAAGAAGCTAATGTTTATAAGTCTGGGTGCTGTTGGCGGGGGACGGGGTGGGGGTGAAGGGGGAGAGTCATGTAGAATCACGTGGCATGCACAGACTTTTTCTACCTCCAGTAATGATGTATTCTCTCTGGTCATTCCTTTGCCTGGGTCTCAAAGTAGAAGAGTTTATTTTTATAAGGAGCCTAGCACTTGTTGCAGTTAGAGACCTCCTTAATAGTGACCTAAGTGGTGCTAGACTAGGGGGTGGAGATGCATGCCAACCTGACAGGAGGGGCCACGAGAGGGGAGGGATAGAGCAGAGACGCATTGCGGAAAAGGTAGGGGGCCGGTGTGTGGGGCAAGGGGTGGGATCTAGAGGCTCAGCGCATTTGTTTGGGGGAGGGGATATAGAGGAAGGGGAGGGGCCGCTGTATACTGTCGACCTGGTTGGTGGTGGGGTGGTGTGTTGGCAAAGAGGCGGGACTGTTTCCCGCTGCACATGCGCACTACGGTCCCGGGGACGAAGCTTTTGTTGGGGAAGCGGGCGGGACTCTTATTTGGTCGGTCAGTTCTTGCGCATGCGTACAACCATCTGAGGCGGTGGGTGGTATATTAGGCGAAGAGGCGGGGTCGTCCTAGCTGCCGCGCTGGCATTTTCTCCTGGACAAGGAGAGGGTGCGGCTGCTGAGAGCCGAGCACTGCAATCCCGATCCTCTGAGTCGTGAAGAAGGGAGGCAACGAGGGGGTTGGGGTTGGGGCCTGAGGCAAGGTGAGAATTAGCCCCCAGACAGGGCATCTGCCCCCTGGTGCGGGCCCCCCATTTTTCATCCCGATCCCTTTACCCCGGATTCTGATCCCTCTTCCACTCCCCGAACCCTGATTCACACCCCTCACCCGATCCTCCCTTATTCAGAATCCCTGTTCGCTCTCTGAACCCCTCCCATCGTACAAAATCTCTACAGATTTCTCGACCTCGATCTGTACTGTTATATGATTCCTTCTGATTCGAAAACTCCATTCAATTTCCCAAATGCGAATCCCAACGCAATCCGCCTGGATTCAGAACTCATCGGCTTTCCGAACCCCGATTTGAAGCTTCTCCCCGTTGTAGCTTCTCGGGATTCAGAACATCCATCCGGACACCCATTCACTTTTCCCACTCGGATCTGGCCCGTTCTCCTCACATTCAGCACCTCATCCGTCCCCACAATCAAACCTCAAACACCACCATCCTCCCAAAATTCGTTTCTTCGCATTTGCCCTCTGGAGTATAACGCCCAACTCCTCCCCTACACCCCCCAGGCTCTGCTCTTGCCAGAGGGACAAGAACCATGGCTCAGAAAATGGACTGTGGTGCGGGCCTCCTCGGCTTCCAGGTGAGATCTCCACTTCCCACCCCACCATTTCCCTAGCCGACAGTTTCTCCCCCTGCCCCCCACCACCACCCTCTTTGGCTGTCCAAACGCCTGGATCCGATTTGGCTTTCTAGGTGCCTAGATCCCGTCATTTTTCCAAATTCCCATGGTTTCTTGAGGGGGGCGGGAGGGTCGCGTCCCTTTCCAGCCCTCAGTCCCTGCTCAGAGAAAAGGGAGACCCTGTTAGTAGTCAGGGCAATCTGCCCAGATAATGCGGGTTGGGTAAGGAACCATTTTTTCCCTATAGTCCTGATGCTTGTAGAGCTCTCTGCCGCCCCCTCCCCCAACCTCCCGCCTCCACCCCCCTTTCTCCTGCATTCCCCACCCCCCCTGCGACCCCCTTATTCTCCTCAACTCCTCGAGGCGGCACTCTTTCTCCACCTCCTCTTCCTGAGCGCTCCTACCTCACTCTGCACTGCTCTGCTCTAACCTCTCTCCTAGATCAGCACCCCGCCCCCGCCACTTCGCCCCTCTCCTCATTGCGCCCCATCCCTTGTTTAGCCCCTGCCCCACTCAGCCCCTACCACACGTTTTGTTACGGCTACAGCCCTCGGAAGCCCCTAGATCTCTGCCTCAGCCCTCCTCTGTTGCACCGAGCACCCCTCTGCACCTCCCCTGTGCTGCTCCTCCCCACTCTCCCAGAGATTTATTTTTGCCCCTTGTATTTGCAGGCTGAGGCTTCTGTAGAAGACAGCACCTTGCTTATGCAGACCCTGATGGAGGCCATCCAGATCTCAGAGGCTCCACCTACCAACCAGGCCACAGCAGCTGCCAGCGGGCCGCATGCTAGTCCTCAGAGTTCACAGCCCCCAACAGCCAGTGAGATGGCTGATATGCAGGCTTTAGCAGCTGCCACTAAGCCTAAGACAGCCTTTAAGGCCCAGAATGCCTCCACAAAAGGCCCAAATGCTGCCTATGATTTCTCTCAGGCTCTTAATGCCAAGGAGATTCCCAGCACCCCCCATACGGCAGCCTTTAAGTCCCAGAATGCCACCCCAAAGGGCCCAAATGCCGTCTATGATTTTTCCCAGGCAGCAACCGCCAGTGAGTTAACTGCCAACAAGTCGGAGATGGCCTTTAAGGCCCAGAATGCCACTACTAAGGTGGGCCCAAATGCCACCTACAATTTCTCTCCCTCTCTCAATGCCAGTGAGATGGTCAACACTCAGCCTAAGACAGCCTTCAAGGCTTGGAATGACACCACTAAGGCCCCGACAGCTGATCCCCAGACCCAGAATGTTAATCAGGTCAAGATGGCCACTTCCCAGGCTGACATAGAGGCTGACCCAGGCCCAGGTATCTGTGAATCTGACGGTGCAGCTGCACAGACATCAGCAGATGGTTCCCAGGCTCAGAATCTGGAGTCCAGGACAATAATTCGGGGCAAGAGGACCCGCAAGGTGAGATCCCTGCTATTTACACTTTGCTTTGGGTTCTCTCCTTTCTTCTCAGAGGTGGTTCATTTGTTCTAAACAAAACAAAACAAAATGTATATAATTGCCTGTTGTAGGTTGTAGAGGATGATAAGGTGAATGTGATCATTCCTGTCCTCTGAGTGTCCACAGGCTAGTGGGGAGATGACACATGAATGCATATTGTATATAGTCTGTACGTAATTCAGTTTACATCGTGACAGTAGCCACTGTGTGTTAGGTCTTGGCCTGGACAAGTTCACACAGGTTATCTCACTCCTTAAATCTTCAAAGTACCTCATACCAGCTAGGGGTCACAGTTTCAGCTTTACAGAGAAGGAAACTAAGTCCCCGAGAGGTGAAGTGACTTGAGTGATTTGTCCAGGGTGGTACAAGCAGAGCCAGTGGTGGACATAGGAAGAGGAGAAGCCTCAGGCCCCACCCTTGGGTTGCTTCTGGCCTGGTTCAGAGACGAAACTCCTGCCTGGAAGACAGTGAAAGACAAGCCCAGGACTCAGGGTGACCATTGGCTAGTGGGTCAGGCTGTCACTACAGGTGAGGGTTTTAGGGGGCCTTCCTGGAATAGATAAGGTGAGAACATAGAAACAGTTGGTGACCCTGACTTTCCTTCTCTTTGGTGATGCAGATTAATAACTTGAATGTGGAAGAGAACAGCGGTGGGGATCAGAGGCGGGCCCCACTGGCTCCAGGGACCTGGAGGTCTGCACCAGTTCCAGTGACCACTCAGAGCCCACCTGGCGCACCCCCCAATGTGCTCTGGCAGACCCCATTGGCCTGGCAGAATCCATCAGGCTGGCAAAACCAGCCAGCCAGGCAGACCCCACCAGCACGTCAGAGCCCCCCAGCTAGGCAGACCCCACCAGCCTGGCAAAACCCAGTTGCTTGGCAGAACCCAGTGATCTGGCCGAACCCAGTGATCTGGCAGAACCCTGTGATCTGGCCAAACCCCATTGTCTGGCCTGGTCCAGTTGTCTGGCCCAACCCACTGGCCTGGCAGAATCCACCTGGATGGCAGACCCCACCTGGATGGCAGACTCCACCAGGCTGGCAGGGTCCTCCAGATTGGCAAGGCCCTCCCGACTGGCCGCTACCACCTGACTGGCCATTGCCACCCGATTGGCCGCTTCCCACTGACTGGCCTCTCCCACCTGACTGGATCCCCACCGATTGGCCAGTTCCCCCTGACTGGCAGAACCTGCGCCCCTCCCCGAACCTGCGCCCCTCTCCCAACTCGCGTGCCTCACAGAACCTGGGTGCCTCACAGCCCCGAGATGTGGCCCTTCTTCAGGAAAGAGTAAGAACTAAAACTCCCCAGTCACTCCTCCCCTTTTCCTCTTTCTTTCGTCGTTCCCCCGTCTATAATTCAACCAAGTGTTCTGTAATGATAACTTTAACAATTTCCTTTTTTCCTTCCCAGGCGAATAAGTTGGTCAAGTACCTGATGCTTAAAGATTACACAAAGGTGCCCATCAAGCGCTCAGGTATGCATCCAGCGCCCTCTCTCGGAGCTCTGACCTTCCCCACACTCCATGCTCTGTGGACATCTCTTTGCTTGTATGTCCCCTCCCTTCCTTCCAGGGTGGGGGTCTTCCTTTTTCCCTCTCAAGGACACTGACTGTGCTTCCCTCACTGGGGCTGGCAAAGAGGTTGCCACTCTTTGGGCCCTGCTCAGCTCAGGTGCTCTCTCCTCTCTCCTCCAGAAATGCTGAGGGATATCATCCGTGAATACACTGATGTGTATCCAGAAATCATTGAACGTGCATGCTTTGTCTTGGAGAAGGTGAGAAGACAGCCTTGACGGACAGGAATGATGGGGAAAGCCCCCCCCCCCAATAGATACTACGAGAAAGTCTTGATTTCAAAGATTCATGGGATTCCTACCAGCAAGTCTTATGGGGAGGGGAGTGACCGTGTATGGGTAGCAGTTTAGGCTAGATTTTGTTATTTCATAGTCTGTTTTCTTGTCCCTGTAGAAATTTGGAATTCAGCTGAAAGAAATTGACAAGGAAGAACACCTGTACATTCTCATCAGTACCCCTGAGTCCCTGGCTGGCATACTGGGAACGTAAGATGGGAAAGGAGGTGGAATATTACCTTTCTCAGTGGTGCTTTTATCCCCAGGAGTTTCAAGTAGAAGTAGAGCAGGATCCAGGATTTGGGGTCACATAGTAGGTCACGGGCAGAACTGGGGTAGAATTATCCCCTAGTAGAGGAATCCTGGGGAAGCTGGATGGGGAGGCTGCCTAGGGGGTTCTCATGCAAATAGCTGCTGAAAACATTTTTTTTTTTTGTACTCCTTTAGGACCAAAGACACACCCAAGCTGGGTCTCCTCTTAGTGATTCTGGGTGTCATCTTCATGAATGGCAACCGTGCCAGTGAAGGTGAGTGGCTGGACCAGCAGCTGGGGGTTGGCTTCAGCCTGATTTCCATGCTCATTTTCCGTCCTTTGTCTCCCCTTGCCTCCCATTGCAGCTGTCCTCTGGGAGGCACTACGCAAGATGGGACTGCGTCCTGGGTATGATTGGGCTCTCTCATCTCTTGCCTGTTTATATCATCCTTTGGCAACAGAGGATGGTCCCAGGATTGCATCAGCCTGGTGGTCTAGGGGAATTGGTTTGGGGAGGTACAGAGCCCAAGAATGTGACCCGGGTGGATGGGGAAATAGTCCTGACCTCTCTGCCTCTTCTCTCATCTCTGACCTCTGTGCTGGAAACCTCTTTTCTTGTCTTTGGGCAATGTCATCGTCTCTGATTATGGGTTTCTTTTTATATTCTCAGGGTGAGGCATCCCCTCCTTGGAGATCTGAGGAAACTTCTCACTTACGAGTTTGTAAAGCAAAAGTAAGTAATACCTAAATGGTTTTGTGTGGTCTCCATGAAGTCTGTGTGCTGGTCAGCCTCAGAAATCCATCCCTGTGCTCCTTTTTTATACTCACTCTACCAATGCATACAGAAGCACATGTGTACTCAGGAGCATTTATTGAATATACTCCTTGTGGTTGGATTTTTCTGCAGCATAGTTATCTTGTAAGTGAAGCCTGTCCACCACGCCCACTGTAGATATTTCCAGGGCTGGACTTGACTGAGGCTTTTGCAGTGGGCTTATCTGTGGTTCAATGACAAGATGACAAGAACCTGGAGCTAGAGCTGGGGCGGAGGAGGTAACGTTAAGTGTTGTCCTTTCTATGACTCTACACAAGCTCCCCCTCCCGCTCTAGGGGACTGCTTGGTATAGAAGCACTGGCCCAGGAATTCGAAGGCCTGATAATTAGAGGGTAAATAATCTATATTTAGGAATGAGTCTGCGTTGGGGGGGAGTTGCTACTTGAAATCTGGGGTGTCAAAATCTAGGATTATTACACATCGATGGACTATAATTCTGGCTGGGTAGAGGCAAAGACCTTTCTGCTCTTTCTAAGGTACCTAGACTACAGACGAGTGCCCAACAGCAACCCTCCTGAGTATGAGTTCCTCTGGGGCCTCCGTTCCTACCATGAGACTAGCAAGATGAAAGTGTTGCGGTTCATTGCAGAGGTAATAGAGGGACTGCTCCAGACTTGATAGGTCAAGGGATGAGGTGTGATTGATGGGAAAAGTCCAGAGCAGGAATGAGATCTTAGGGATCGCACCTTGTAGGTACCACATTACTGGTGGTATTTGTTGTTGTTACTATGTGAACAGTAACACAAAGCAGGGCCCTAAATATATAGCAGGTGTGTCATAAATATTAATTAAGAATGTTATGGGTTTTATTTTCTATTCCTCATCTCAGGTTCAGAAAAGAGACCCTCGCGACTGGACTGCACAGTTTATGGAGGCTGCAGACGAGGCCTTGGATGCTTTAGATGCTGCTGCAGCTGAGGCCGAGGCCAGGGCTGAGGCGAGAACCCGCATGGGGATTGGAGATGAGGCCGTATCAGGGCCCTGGAGCTGGGATGACATTGAGTTTGAGCTACTGACCTGGGATGAGGAAGGAGATTTTGGAGATCCCTGGTCCAGAATCCCGTTTACCTTCTGGGCCAGATACCACCAGAATGCCCGCTCCAGATTTCCTCAGACCTTCGCGGGCCCCATTATTGGCCCTGGTGGTACGGCCAGTGCCAACTTCGCTGCCAACTTTGGTGCCATTGGTTTCTTCTGGGTTGAGTGAGATGTTGGGTAGGTATATCACTTTGGATTGGGCATTTAGGGTCATTGGGAGATACAGAGTCCATGGGAGTGTGTTTGTGTGCTGTAGCTGAGAGTTCTGGGAAATCCATGTTGGGGAGATGAGAGAAGTTTGGGGAAGCACTATTTGGTATGTATCTCCCTTCCTATTTGGTATATACTATTGATTTTTAATGTTTTTTTTTTCATTTTTGTGTTCACAGATATTGCTAATCAATTGCAATAGTCTTTCCCCTGAGTGAGGCTGAAGCCTCAGAATCCTTCTGAACACAGCTATCTAGAGAGCCACATCCTGTTGACTGAAAGTGGCATGCAAGATGAATTTATTTGCTGTTCCTTGTCTATTGCTTTTTCCCCCTTGTGTGCTGTCAAGTTTTGGTATCAGAAATAAACGTTGAAACGGCAGAGTGAATTAGATGTGCTCCCTGGGTTTTTTTTTCCCTGCATTTAGGGAGAGATCAACATGTTTCTATGGGAGAGATGGGGGTGGGGGGGCTCAGTGCTAGCCAGATCAGCTTTCTGGCTAATGGCTTGAGCAACAAAGGAGGAACTGATGAACACAAATGTTAATGAGGTCCAAGAAAAAGTGTGGTTGATCTAATAAATATCACTTAAGTGACTCATCTGTGATAGATACGCAGCTAGGTGTTTTGCAGTGACATTGAAAGATGAAATAATGAGAGGGTGTAGGTGGTCAGACAGTTGCATTTAGGAAGACAGAAGAGATAGAACTCTGGATGATGATAAAGTTCAAAGAGTGGGTGGTTGAAGGGGAGAGAAGATAACTGTTCCTGGAGATAATGTTCTGGGGACTCCAGGGTGTTGGTTGTATTAACCACAGGGAAAGTGAAATAACTCAGGGTTGGGGGTAGGAGTAGGAGCAGAGCCAGGTACCATAGTTTCCTGTGTGAGGAGGAAGATTTCATTCCCCTAGTCACATTTGCCCATAAAGGGACAGGCCCACTGGCCCCCCTCATCTCTGGACATGCTGCCTGGGAACCCGCCTCTAGAAAGTCTTCACAATCCCCCACCCCCACAGAAACTGGGCCTCATCACAGAAACAAGGTCTTATGTACAGCGAAGGAAGCCTCACAATGGCCTCTTCTCCCCTCCCGCAGCGAGAAAGAGGAACCTTTGTTGTTTAGGGAACAAGAATTGAGAAACTAAGACAAAGGCCCATGCAGAGCCAGACAGTCTTTTGGCTGTGACTGTGAACAGGGACCTGGCTTGAGCTGCTGAGGTCTTTGCCAGAAGCAGAGCCCTCCCGTTGAGGATGAAGTTAGGCCTAGGCCAGAACATCCTCAGAGGCTTGGGGGTACCTGGGCATGTAGGCAAGGGCAGATGCAGGAGCTCCTGGGGTAGAAAAAACAAAGAAAGCAAGAGTAAAGGCAACTTGGCCTCCTGGGAAGGGCTCAGTAGTGGGCAGGGACAGTGTCCAGGGCTTCCTGAGGTTCTCGGGTGATGTCCACATTCTAAGAGGAGAGAACCCAGTGTTAATAGGAAGGAGACAGGAGTGCCAGCCCCTCCTTGCCTCTTGTTCTCACGGCCAGGCTCCCCTTTTTCAGCCAGGCCTGGATCCTGACCCTCTTCTCCAGCAAGCCTGGGGGAATCCCGGCTGGAGGCCTTTTTGGCAGGGGTTGCTCTAGCCCTGCGTCTCTGGTGCCTCAGGTCTGGGCTGCGGTTCCCGCATTTCTGGGTTATCCTACCTGTTGGAGTGAAACACCCAAGCTCTGTGGGACCGGGGCTGCCTTTCTGTGGGAGAGGGTGCTTTCACTGGGTGCCAGCTTAAGCCACAGAGTCCATCACCTACCTCAGGTTTCTCCCGGTGTGTGTTTACGGCCTCCACATTCAGGTAGATGGACTCCACATTGCAGCCTCAAAAAGAACAACTCATCCAGCCACAAGCCACCAAGGTGAGCACACATCTTCCCTGAGGTGTCACTCGGCCCCCCACCCATCACCACCCACACCCCCAGCTCCATGCTGTGTGCAGATTGTGACTCTGCCCTGTAGAGAGGGGAATTTAGGCCAGCTGCATGATGTCTGGGGAAGACAGCAGGCCTGAGAGGCAGGAGTGGAGCATCCACCCAGCTCTGCCCCTGTTAGTCTCATAGTTCTCTGAGCCTCCGTTCCTCAGTTGTCAGTGGGAAAGAGAGATGAGAAGAGATGGTCTCTGCCCACCCCCAGCTCTTGTCTATGAGACAGAAACCTAATCTATGTAGCAACCATGGAGCTTTGTGGATCCTCAGAGCTGTGTTAGGTGCTGAAGTGGTGGAAGAGTCCTGGGGCCACTGCCTCGGGGTGGTCAGTCCCAGGTAAAGTTTATTTAGACAACTATGTGGTTTATGGCAACACCAGAGGTATGGAAGGTCACAAAGGAGTTCTGGGGACACTGAGGAAAGAGGAGGGTGGTATCCTTGGGGTCTGGAGCTGGCAGAGGAGGCTCAATGCCTGCAGAAGCCCCCTTGCCTCCATCCCTGTGGATTGCACCCTAATCCAGACTTCAGTACACTGCCTGCCCTGTTCACACCCCAGAAGAGATTTGAGTCTTTCTCTTCCTTGCTCATGAAATTCTGGTGCAACCTGGACAGTTGGCAAAATCTGAATAAGGGCAGTTAGTGGTCTGTTAGTATTCATGGTCGTGGTCTCATTTTGATTATTGGTACTGTTTTCTGCAAGAGAATGTAGCTTACTTCCAAACTATTTTTAAAATTGTATGTGTGTATGTGTGTGTAGAGAGAGAGACAGACAGACTGAGGATAAAACAAATATATAAAAATGTTAACATTGGAGAATCTAGGTTAAGTGCACACAGGAATTCCTTTTACTATTCTTGCAACTTTTTGGTAATTCTTATATCAGAATAAAAAGTAAAAAATTAAAATTGTTTTTATTTTAACAAATATTTACTGAAGTTCAGTTATCCAACGTCTACACATATTTCTTGCCATTACATCCTTTGGAAGAAGGACACTGTGTAACATAGTGAAGTTATTCTTCATATAAACAAAAGTGCATTCATTCTTTTCTAAAGAGATAAAAACCTTAAGTCTCATAATTTATTGCATCCAGATCCAAGTCCAAGGATAATGTTTTACCTTAATTAGCAGGGATTTTGAATGAGGACGTTTGGGAAAATGGACACATAACAGACCTAGGGAAGTGGTATTTGGACTTCTTGAGACCACTCAAGAACATGAGACTATTAGTGAATGCTCACCCCAATAGGCTCTCAGTAATCGTTTGGGTAATATGACCCACTCAGTGGAGGTCAGTAAGCCTCTTTTTTCAGACATTCCTGTGCTTCCTCAATGGGCACCTATACAAAGTGGTCATGGAGGCACGAATAGAGCCTATATATGGCCTTAGCAACCTGGTTTCCCTTTACAAAGCTGATATGACCACCCCTGCTGCTGAATGCCCAACTTGCCAGCACTATACAGAGTTTCCGGTATGTACCAATCTCAAGGGGACCAACCAGGTACCTGGGGGTAAGTTAATTAATTTGGATCCATTATATCATGGAGGAGTTAGTTGGCTTCATAATTTCTCTGGAATAAATCAGTATTCTAGACATGGATTTACCTTCCCTGCCTGTAATACTTCTGTAGGTACCATAATCTGTGAACTTACAAAATGCCCCATGCACCATTGTGAAATTTCATGCAGCATTGCTTCGAATCAAGGGAGGGGCTCATTTCAAAATAAAAACACTGTGGTGATTGGCTTATACCCATAGAATTCACTGGTTTTATCATGCACTCCATCACTCAGAAAAACAGTTGTCCTTATACGATGGAATACTGACTGTATTGAAGACAGTTATGCCACAATTTGAGAGACAACACCTTTTATGTTAGAGGTGCTGTCTTACAATATATGGTATGTGTTCTGAACTAGCCACCAATGTATATAATGTCATATAGTCAACAACCAGAATTCCTAGGTCTAAGAACTAAATGATTGAAGTTAGCTGTCCCTAAAGACCTATTCACAAAACGTTCATTTCTGGTCCCTGCAACTTTGAGCTCTATTGGTTTAGAATTTTTAGTACCCAAGGAAGGTGTGTTCCTATCATATTACTCAACAATAATGCCACTAATTTGGAAGTTTAGATGGCCACCTGGTGATCTGGAATCCTCATGCCAATGGAAAAATAGGCAAAAATTGAGACTTTTATACTACCTAAGATGATTTATTTCAATCTCCAAGGGAAAGTAGGGTGGCTGCTATGTAATGGGGGCAGAAAAGAGTGTGTCTGGAGACCATGAGATCTTCTAGGGTGCTTTATCATGTCCCAATGTGGTTAAAATTATTAGACAACTGCAGCAACCCCATATAGACAAAGCTACCAATAAGCTCAGACTCCACATAAAATAAATGTTTGAATATTTTTCTGGATAAAGAACCCATCCAACTAAAATGCTGACAGGATGAAAGAAAACATGACATGATGAGTGAAGGAAGTTTCTATGAACTTTGACCACATTTACAAATGAAGACTGCAGTAGTTACCTATATTTGAGTCTTTGCAACAATATTCATATATCTACATATTTTGATGTGCCCCTTTTTATTACACTCTATTTTATCTACTATTTTATATATGGTGAGTTGGTGGTAGTTTTATTTTTTATTTATCCATCTTATTACAGAATATTGATACAGCATTTGTATTGAACTAGAAGAAGAATGGATGCCATTTGAAGAACTTAGACATGAATGCTATGATTGATAAGTCTTCAGGTTTGGCTCCCTGTGGGGATGAGTGAATGCATTTCTTCTTGTATGAAGAATAGTTACATGTTGTCATTTTTCCAAAGTATGGGATAGCAAAAAGTATGTGTAAATGTTGGACATAATGAATGGACAATTGTGAATATCTGTCTTGCCAACATCCATTCATCTCCCTAATGGTGTTCAATTTCCTTTTAGTATAATAGAGTTCCCCCATTTTTTGTGACATACAAAACTGGTAAACAGAATTCTAGGATGACCTACAAGATCCTCTACCCCCTGGTGTGCATACACGTTCTCACAGTTATTCAATAAAACACTAATCTAGATGCTCATGTGAAGAAATTTTCCACATGTAATTAAGGTCCCAAATCAGTTGACCTTAAAATAGGAAGATCATCCTGGGTGGGCCTGATCTAATCAGATGAGAGCTTGGGGAGCACTGCACTATTCCTGGCAAAAGATATTTGAAGAGTGAGAGGGATTTTATGTATGGAAATTCTCCATTCTTGAATTTGAACATGGAGGGGTTATATGGCAAAGAGCATGGGTGGCCCCTATCAACTGAGGCCTTCAGCTGATATAGCCAGCAAAGAAACCAGGACCTCAGACCCACAGCTGCAAAGTTAGGAGTTCCGCCAACAATCTGAATATGCTTGGAAGTGGATTCTTCCCCAGAGGCTCCAGAAAGGAATGTAGCCCTGCTGACACTTTGATATCAGACTTGCCTGAACAGAGAATCCAGTCAAGCCATGCCTGGACTTCTGACCTACAATTACTATAAGATAATAAATAGATGTTGTTTTCCACTCAAATTGTGGTCACTTGTTGTGCATTAATAAAAAATTAATACATAGTGGGATGACATGTCAAAATGCTTGCCTCCTCCTATCAAATTGTTGTAAGCTAGATTCTTCGTCTCCCTGTATTGTTAAGGGGCAGGCATGCAACCTACTCTTTCTCAATCACATTACCTTTCATTGGACTTTGAAAATTAACTGATTGACACAAAGTTGAAAAAAATTGGTTTGTGTGATTTTATCCCCAGGGCAGCATTCTAATCAGACTATTCCTGTCTTTGTGCTCCCTATCCAGTTCTCAAGTTACTTTCTCCAGTCTCCCTCCAGTTCTGTGAGTCTCTGACATCTTTCTAATAAAATTCATTTATTTACATTAACAATAAAATCTTCCTATTTCTTATGACCAATGATGTGCTGGGGTCAGTTTGTACCTGTGTGCACTTCATCCCGCCTTTACATTCAGCAAAATTGGTGACTTAAAATTGGCCATGGTGGGATTATTTACTCTACGAAAAGCAGCAAGATGACCAATCAAGGATATTGTGGGGTTTTTTGTCATTTTGAGAACCATTTGTTAACTATTTACCAGCATACCATTGAGTACAATAAAAAAAAAAATCTTAAGTGATGGAACATGTATGTGCGTGGGAAAGGATTAGGATACTGTGAGCTCTAGGGGAGCAGAGGCAGCACAGCGTTGTAGAAAGGACTTGGATTTTGCCATCAGAGAGCAGTAGTTTTTGCCTTCCCCAGTGGTGAATTCTGCCTTCCCCAGTGATGAATTCTGCCTTCCCCAACAGTGTGTTTGGGGCAATTCCTTTTTTCCTCTATGTGTCTTAGTTTACTCATCCGTGAAAGTACATAAGGAAGATTCGGTATTGGGCAACAAACAAACAAACAAAAAACACTTAGTGCTTACGTTTCCCAGCCACCTTTGCTGTTTTGTTGGGATCACATGACTCTTTCTAGCCAATGGATAGAAGTGATATGTGCACTTCCAGGACAACACCTAAGAATCTGTATATCTTTGAAATAATGTGTGCCCAGCAGACTCCTATCGGAGATTCCCTGGACAAGTGGTTGGATATTGTGGTGGAACTGGGACAGGTGGTAGTAGGATGAGAACAGGGAAGGACTGGGTTGGCCTCTAAATCCAGCATGTGGTCCCAACTTTCTCTCTGTCTCTGCCAGAGCACTGAGCTAAAATAGGGCTCACATGTAACAGAAGCAGTTGATTTTAGTAATTTGGTTTGGTGCAGAGAGGTGCAAGTGAATGACATAGGCAGACTGGATTGTGGGGG
Organism: Camelus bactrianus; assembly: GCF_048773025.1. Classification (NCBI taxonomy): domain Eukaryota; kingdom Metazoa; phylum Chordata; class Mammalia; order Artiodactyla; family Camelidae; genus Camelus; species Camelus bactrianus. The sequence goes on from NC_133575.1 coordinate 40,048,651, forward strand.
GAGTCCCAGTCCAAAGGCAACCAGAAGAACGAGTGTAGGTTGAGGCCAGATTGAAGAAGGGTCCCAAAGATCAGCCTGGGCAGCCTAGATCCATGCACATGATGTCATTTTTTTTTGCCCACTAATTTTAGTTTTCATTGATGATTCTAGCCTCATTCAGTTATTACCATGCTTATTGACCAGAGGTGACTTTCTATTTTCATCACTTTGTCTACTTTTTAAAAGTTGAATTTCTACTCTTAAATTTTTCTGCTATAAAGAGATTTATTTCCCTTCTCATGTAAGAATCTATGTAAGTATGTATGTATGTATGTATGTGTATCAGTGTTTTAACCTATTGATTATTATTCTATTCAGTCTAGCATAATCCCTTAAGAAGATTATTTATTTAGATACACAAATAGTTACAGATTTCATCAGTGGGAGCCCTTTCTAGTTGACTCCAGAGTCCACTTGACGCATCCTCATCATTCTTTGAGCATTTCTTATGTTTCAGTACAGCAAGATATTACAGACTCATCTTGTATCTTTCCTGACCCAGCCCTTGCTTCCTTTTCAGTAGGTAATGGTGTTAATAAACCAAGACCTGGGTGCTAAATGTGCTAACTGCTATTGAAATATCATTGCTACTAGGCCATATAAGAAGACAGATCTAGGTGAGATGGATATATATATCTCCACATTTTAATCTATTTTACATCAATTTTAAAAACCATGAGCTCATACTGTTACCCCAATTCCAGTCCAACACAAGATTCATTTCAACCTCTTCCCTTTCTGTAATTATAACCCTGTTCTCCAATGAGAAACTTGGCTCTCATTATCCAGTATGTATATAATTAATTTACTTGGTCAATACTAGCCTACTCAATAATTAATTTCAGAATTTTAAGCCCATGCTTCTTTAAGAATAATCAAATCAACAGCAAAAACAGCAATAAAACTATTACTTAGAGTTTAATATTTAAGTTGGTTTTTGTTGTTAGTAGTAAGGCATAAAATGCAAATACTTTTCAAAAATCATTTGGAAGACTCTCGCTTCCAGAAATATGGAGTAGACATACTTTAAAAAATTCCTTCCAGGAATAAAACCTTTAGACAGTAATTGAAGAACACTATGGAAAACTGCGGCACACCCCAAACGTCAACCCCAGTGAAGGTTGAATGGAGAGCCTAGATTTCTACCCTCGTATGGGTGTAAAGAGACACTTCAGACCCTGACCCTGCCAGAGTGATGTCAGAGAAAGGTGAGTGGGGATCCAAGACATTCATCCTCTCTGAGTGGCAGATAGTTCCACCCTCCACCTTGGGTGCTAAAACCATGTGGAACAGTTCTGGGTCTTTTGTGATTCCATATAAATTTTAGAATTATTTGTTCTAGTTCTGTGAAAAATGTCATGGGTAATTTGACAGGGATTGCATTAAGTCTATAGATTGCTTTGGGTAGTATGGCCATTTTAGCAGTATTAATTCTTCCAATCCAAAAACATGGGATATCTTTCCACTTAAGTCATCTTTAATTTCCTTAATCAATGTTTTGTAGTTCTCTGCGTATGTCTTTCACCTCCTTGGTCAAGTTTATTCCTAAATATTTTATTTTTTGGATGCAATTTGAAAAGGATTCTTTCTTTATTTTCCTTTTCTGATATCTCATTGTCAGTGTAAAGAAACACCACTAATTTCTGTATGCTAATCTTGTATCTTGCGACTTTGCTGAATTCTTTTATCAGCTCTAGTTGTTTTTGTGTGGAGCTTTTAGGGTTTTCTATATATAGTATATCATCCACATATAATGACTATTTTATCTCTTATCTTCCAATTTGAATCCCTTTTATTTCTTTTTCTAGTCTAATTGCTATGACTAGGACTTCCAATACTTTGTTGAATAGAAGTGGTGAGAGTGGGCATCCTTGTCTTGTTCCAGATTTTAGCCAGAAGTCTTTCACTTTTCACCATTGATTATTATGCTGGCTGCAGACTTGTTATAAATAGCTTTTATTATGTTGAAATATGTTCCCTGTATACCCACTTTGGTAAGAATTTTTAACACCAATGGGTGTTGAATTTTATCAAATGTTTTTTCTGCATCTATTGAGATAATAATGTGATTTTTGTCCTTTCTCTTGTTGATATGCTGTATCACGTTGATTGATTTGAATATGTTGAACCATCCTTGTGTCCCTAGGATGAACCCAACTTGATCATGGTGTATAATCTTTTTTTATGTGTTGTTGGAATCTGTTTGCTAATATTTTGTTGAGAATTTTTGCATCTGATTTCATCAATGATATTGACCTATAATTTTCTTTTTTGGTAGTGTCTTTGTTTGGTTTTGGTATCACTGTGATGGTGGCTTCATAGAATGAGTTTGGGAGTATTCCCTCCTCTTCACCTTTTGGAAGAGTTTGAGAAGGATAAGTATGAGCTCTTCCTTGTATGTTTGGCAGAATTCTCCAGTGAAGCCATCAGGTCCTGGACTTTTGTTTGCAGGAAGGTTTTTTATTGCTGATTTTATTTCACTTCTAGTGATTGGTCTGTTAAAATGATCTATTTCTTCTTGATTCAGTTTTGATGGACTGAATAAAAAGAATGAAGCTGGAGGAATAACCCTCCCAGACTTCAGACAATGCTACAAAGCTACAATACTCAAAACAGCATGGTTTTGGTACAAAAACAGACATATGGATCAATGGAACAGAATAGAGAACCCAGAAATAAACCCACAAACTTTTGGTCAATTAATTTTTGACAAAAGAAGCAAGAACATACAATGGAGTAAAGACAGTCTCTTCAGCAAATGGTGTTGGGAAAACTGGGCAGCTGCATGTAAATCAATGAAGTTAGAATACTCCCTCACACTATACACAAAAATAAACTCAAAATGGCTTAAAAACTTAAACATAAGACAAGACACTATAAACCTCCTAGAAGTAAACATAGGCAAAACATCATCTGACATAAATCTCAGCACTGTTCTCCCAGGGAAGTCTACCCAGGCAATAGAAATAAAAGCAAAAATAAACAAATGGGACCTAATTAAACTTAAAAGCTTTTGCACAGCAAAGGGAACCATAAGCAAAACAAAAAGGCAACCCACGGAATGGGAGAAAATATTTGCAGAAGATGAGACTGACAAGAGCTTAATTTCCAGAATATATAAACAGCTCATACAACTTAATAAGAAAAAAAATAAAACAACCCAATCCAAAAATGGGCAGAAAGCCTAAACAAACAATTCTCCAATGAAGACATACAAATGGCCAATAAGCACATGAAAAAAATGCTCAATATCGCTAATTATCAGAGAAATGCAAATCAAAACTACAACGAGATATCACCTCACACCAGCCAGAATGGCCATCTTTCAGAAGTCAGAAGTCCACAAACAATAAATGCTGGAGAGGCTGTGGAGAAGAGGAAAACCTCCTACACTGTTGGTGGGAATGTAGTTTGGTGCATCCATTATGGAAAACAGTATGGATATTCCTCAAAAGACTAAAAATAGACTTATTATATGATCCAGTAATCTCACTTCTGGGTATGTAGCTGGAGGGAACTCTAATTTGAAAAGATACATGCACCCCAATGTTCATAGCAGCACTATTTACAATAGCCAAGACCAGGAAACAACCTAAATGTCCATTGGCAGATGACTGGATAAAGAAGCTGTGGGATATTTATATGATGGAATACTACTCAGCCATAAAAAATAATAAAATAATGTCTTTTGCAGCAACATGGATGGACCTAGAGGTTGTCAATCTAAGTGAGATAAGCCAGAAAGAGAAAGAAAAATACCATATGATATCACTTATATGTAGAATCTTTAAAAAAGATAAATGAAGTTATTTATAAAACAGAAACAGACTCACAGACACAGGAAACAAACTTATGGTTACCAGGTGGGGAAGGGAGTAGGAAGGGATAAATTGGGAGTTCGAGATGCGCAGATACTAACTAATACATATATATAAAGTAGATAAACAACAGGTTTATTCTGTATAGCACAGGGAACTCTGTTCAGTATCTTGTAGTAATCTATAATGAAAAAGAATATGAATACGAATATATGTATGCTCATATATGACTGAAGCATAATGGTAGACATCAGAAATTAACACAACATTGTAAACTGACTATATATATATACACACACACACAAAAAAAAAAAAAACATGTGCAACAGTAATGAGAAGATCTCTTTCTCCTGATCATAGTGGTGTCAGAGAATACCTAGTAGAGAGTCAGAAATTTCACCACCTCTAAGGTGTCCACCCTCGTCCTTGGTAGTGTCAGTAGAGACAATGTAAGATGCCTGGACTTCTGTACATCCCCAGAAATAATGAGGCACTTCTGCATCCCCTCTGAGGTCATTTCAGAGAAGGTCTGTAAACAATCAGGACTATCACTACTCCTTATCCTTAACAAGGCCACCATCCCACTGTGTCAGTAGAGACCACATGGGATGCAGTAACAAAGCACTTCTGCCTCTACCAACCAGGATGATATCAACAGAAGCCTAATGTTGAGCTTGAACTCCTGATCCTGCATGGTGGTAATAAGGAGTACCTATTGCACTGTGGGTATCAACAGAAGTCAAGTGGAGAATCTACATATTCATTCCTACCTAACAGGAATGAGGAAATGTCAACTTCCAACCAATTGAAGCAGTGTCAGAGGATGCCTGCTAAAATATAGAATTTAAATAAGATATCAATTCCCACAACAAAATACCCAAAATATCCAAAATTTCAATATGAAATCACTCATCATAGTAAAAACTCAATTTTTGTTTTAAATATTTTATTTTAATAATTTGTATTATGGCAAGATACACATAACATAAAACTTACCTTAAGCATTTTTATGTGTACAGTTCAGTGGTATTAGGTACATTTATATCATGCAACCATCACAGCCATCCATCTCCAGAACTCATACTGAAAAACTGAAACTCTGTACTCATTAAACAATAACTCCCCAGACCCAGCCTCTGGTAACCACCACTCTACTCTTTGTTACTATGAGTTTGGATTTTGTTTGCTTGTTTTCCACATATAAGCGAGATCATACAGTATTTGTCTTTCTCTCACTTATTTTGCTTAACATAATTCCCTCAAGGTCCATCCATATTGTCACAAATGGCAGGATTGCCTTCTTTTTTGTGGCCAAATAATATTTCATTATATATAACTGTCTATTATGAATAATGCTGTAGTAAACATGTGAGTGCAAATCTCTTTGAGTTAGTGATCACATTTCCTTCAGATACATACCTAGTTGTGGGATTGCTGAATCATATGCTAGTTCTGTTTGTAATTTTTTGAGGAATGTTCATACTGCTTTCCATAGTGGCTGTACTGCTTTACTTTCTCACCAAGAATGTGTACATGTTCCCTTATTTTCACCGTCTCTCCAACACTTGTTGCTTGTCTATTTGATAATAGTCATTCTAACAACTGTGAAGTCATAGCTCATTGTGGTTTTGATTTGCATTTTCCTGATGATTAGTGAGGTTGAGCATCTTTTCATGTACCTGTGGGCCATTTGTAATTTGTATGTCTGTAGGAAAATGTCTATCCATTTTTTAATAAGATTGTTTATTTATTTTCTGCTATTGAGTTGTATGCATTCTTTATACATTTTGGATATTAACATCTTATCAGATAGGTGGTTTGTAAATATTTTCTCCTACACTAGTCTGTAGTGTGCCTTTTTCTAGTACTGATTGCCTCTTTTACCATGCAGAAGCTTTTTAGTTTCATGCAATACCACTTGTTTACTTTTGCTTTTCTTGCTTCTGCTTGTGGTGTCATATCCAAAAAATCATTGCCAAGATCAATGTCAAGGAGATTTTTACCTATGTTTTCTTTTAGTGGTTTTTTGAATTTGAGTCCTGTTTAAGTCTTTATCCATTTTGAGTAAATTTTTGTGAGTGGTGTAAGATAGAAGTCCAATTTCATTCTTTTGCTTGTGAATGTGCAATTTTACCAACACCATTTACTGAAGAGACTCTCCTTTCCCCATTGAATATTCTTGGCTCTCTAATCAAATATTAGTTGACCATACACACATGGGTTTATCTCTGGACTCTTGATTCTGTTCCATTGATCTTTGAATCTGTTCTTATGTCAGTACCAAATGGTTTTGATTACTATAACTTTTTAATAAAGTTTGAAATCAGGAACTGTGATGCTTCTGCTTGGTTCCTCAATCTCAGGGATTTACTTTGACTATTTGGGGTCTTTTGTGGTTCCATAAAAATTTTAGGATTTTTTTTCTACTTCTGTGAAAAGTATCATTGCAATATTGATATAGATTTCACTGAATCTATAGATGGCTTTCAGTAGTACGGACATTTTAACAATATAAATTCTTTCCATCCATGAACATGGAATAGCTTTCCACTCATTTATGTCTTCTTCAATGTCTTTCATTAATGTTTTATAGTATTCAGCATACAGATCTTTCACTTCTTTGGTTAAATTTATTCCTAAATGTTTTATTTGTATGGTATTGTAAATGGGGTGGTTTTCTTTATTTTTAAGATACTTTGTTGTTAGTATATAGAAATACAACTGATTTTTTTGTATGCTGATTTTGTATCCTGCAAATTTACTAAATTTCTTTATCAGTTTTGACAGGTTTTTTTGTGGAGACTTTAGGGTTTTCTATAATGTCATCTGCAAATGGAGACAATTTTACTCGTTCCTTTCTGATTTGTGTACCTTCCATTTGTTTTGCCTAATTGCTCTCTCTAGGTCTTCAGTACTATGTTGAATAGAAGTGGTGAGACTGGGCACAATTTTCTTATTCCTGATCTTAGCAGGAAAGCTTTCATAGACTCACCATTGAGTATGATGTTAGCTGTGCATTTGTCATATACGGCCTTTATTATGTTGAGATACATTTCTACTATATCCAAGTTGTTGAAAGTTTTTATTATGAAAAGATGTTGAATTTTGTGAAATGCTTTTCTGCATAATTGAGATTATCATATGATTTTTATCTTTCTGTTAATGTGTTATATATAACATTTGTTGATTTGCATATTTAGACCCATCCTTGCATCACAGGGATAAATCCCACTTGAAAATGGTGTATAATCTTTTGAATGCTCTGTTGAATTTCATTTGCTAGTATTTTGTTAAGAATTTTTATAAGTGTATTCATCAGGGATATTGGCCTGTTGTTTTCTTTTCTTATATGTCTTTATTTGGCTTTGATACCAGGGTAATCCTGGCCTCATAAAATAAGTTTGGAAGTATTTTCTTCTCTTCAAATTTTTGGAAGAGCTGGAGAAGGATTAATATTAATTCTTCTTTGACTGTTTAGTAGAATTCACCTGTGAAGTCATCTGACCCTGGGCTTTTCTTTGTTGGGAGATTTTTTATTACTGGTTTAATCTCCTTAGTCATTTATCTGTTCAGCTTTTCTATTTCTTCATGATTCAGATTTGGTAGGTTGTACATTTCTTTAAATTCATCCATTTCTTCTAGATTATCCAATATGATGGCATAACAATTTTCATAGTGGTCTCTTGGGGTCATTTGTATTTCTGCTGTGTCAGTTGTAATGCGTCCTCTTTTCATTTCTGATTTTATTTATTTAGGTGTTCTCTATTTTTTCTTAGTATAACTAAAGTTTTGTCAATTAGTTTATGTTTAAAAAAAAAAACCTCTTAGTTTCATCCATACATTCTATTGGGTTTTTTGTCTCGGTTTCATTTATTTCTATTCTAACCTGTGATCTCCTTCTTTCTGATAACTTTGGGCTTATTTTGATCTTTTTCTATTTCTTTAAGATGTAAAGTTAGGTTGTTTATTTGAGATTGTTCTTTTTTTCTTAACGTAGGCATTTATTCCTATAAACTTCCCTCTTAGGACTGCTTTTGCTGCATCTCATACCTTTTGGAATGTTGTGTTTCCATTTTCATTTTTTAAAAGATAGTTTTATCTGCCTTTGAGTTCTTCTTTGACCTATTGGTTGTTCAGAAGCATGTTGTTTAATCTCCACATGTTTTTACATTTTCCTGTCTTTCTCCTGTTAGTTAGTATCTGGTTTCAGACCATTGTGGTCTGAAAAAAATGCTTGATATGATTTCATTCATCTTAAATTTTCAAAGAATTGTTTTATGGCCTAACAAATGATTTATTTTAGAGAATGTTCCAAGTGTGCTTTGGAAGAATGTGTTTTCTTCTATTGTTGGGTGGAATGTTAGGTCCATTTGGTCTTTATTTGTTTAAGTGTACTGTTTCCATATTGATTGTCTGTCTGGATAATCTATCCATTATTGAAAATGGAGTATTAAAGTCCCCTACTATCAATGCATTGCTGCCTATTTCTCCCTTCAATTCTGTTAATATTTGTTTTATATACTTAGGCGCTCTGATGTTTTGTACATAAATATTTAAATTTTTTGCATATCCTCTTGATGAATTGATCTCTTTATCAGTTATATAATTACCTTCATCTCTTGTTATAGTTTATTACTTAGTTTATTTTTTCTGATATATATATATATATATATATATATATATATATATATATATATATATATCCCTGTTCTATTTTGGTTTCTATTTGTATGGAATACCTCTTTCCATCCTTTCCCTTTCAGTGTATGTGTGTCCTTAAAGCTGAGGTGAATCTCCTGTAGGCAGCAATATAGTTGGGTCTTATTTTTTATCCATTCAGCCACTATGTCTTTTGACTGGACAATTTAGTCCATTTACATTTAAAATAATTATTGATGGATAGGTATAGACTTACTGTTGCCATTTTGTTAATTTTTACTGGCTTTATTATTGTTCTTTTGTTCCTTTCTTCCTCTCTTTCTTTGTGATTTAATGATTTTCTGTAGTGGTATGCTTTGATTCCTTTTTCTTTATCTGTTGTGTATCTGCTATAGGTTTTTGCTTGTAGTTACCATGAGGCTTACTCAAAATATTTTATAGTTATAATAGTCTATTTTAAGCTGTTAATAACTTAACTTCAAATGCACACTAAAGCTCTACATTTTACTCTCCCTCCTCACATTTTCTGCATTTGATTTTGCCATTTACAGCTTTTTATATAGTATATCCATGAAAAAATTATTTTAGGTATACTTATTTTTAATACTTTTGCCTTATAACTTTTATACTCCAGTTATAAGTAATTTACACACCACCATTAGAATATTAGAGTTTTATGAATTTAACTATATATTTACCTTTACCAGTGAGTTTATACTTTCATATATTTTCATGATACTAATTAGTTTCCTTTCATTTAAGCTTGAAGAACTCTTTCTAACTTTTATTGTAAGGTCAATCTAGTGATGATTAACTCTTTCAGCTTTTGTTCTTGAAAATCCTTATCTCTTATTCAATTCTGAAAGACCACTTTGCTGGGTAAAGTATTCTTTGTTGGCATTTTTTCCTTTTCAGTACTTTGTATATACCATCCCACTCCTTTTAGCTTGCAACATTTCCACTGAAAAATCCATTGATAGCCTTAAGGGGACTACTTTGTATGTAACAAGTCACTTTTCTCTTGCTGTTTCTAAAATTCTGTCTTTAACTTTGGACAATTTAATTAAAATATGACTTAGCATGGGCCTCTTTGGATTTATTTTTTTGTTATTCTTTGGGTTTCCTGGATCTGGAGTCTGTTTCTTTCCCCAGCTTTGAATAAGCTTTCTCTCTCTCTTCACTTCTGGGACACCTATAGTTCACATATTGATCTACTTGATAGTGTCCATGAGTCCCTTAAGCGATCTTCACTCTTTTTCATTCTTTTTTCTTTTTGCTCCTCTGATGGGAAGATTTCCACTGCACTGTTTTTGAGCTCTCTGATCCTTTCTTACACTTGATCTAATCCGATGTTGAATCCTCCAGTTGAATTTTCAGTTCAGTTATTGTTTTCAGCTCTATGATTTCTATTTGTTACTTTTAAATATTTTCTAACTTTGTTGAAATTTTCATTTGTTCACATATTGCTCTTCTGACCTCAGTGAGTATATTTATTACCATCATTTGAACTCTATGTCAAACAAATTGCTTATCTCCATTTTTTAAGGCTAGTTTCTGTAGATTCACTTTATCCTTTTGTTTGGAACATATTCTGCCCCTTCTTTATTTTCCTTGACTCTCTGTGTTGTTTTCTGTGGATTAGGTAAAGCAATCATCTCTCCCAGTCTTAACAGACTGGCCTCATGTGTAAGGTGAACCTCATCAATCAACCCAGCCTGAGCTCCTGGTTGTCCTTCAGATCTTTCTGTTTGTCCAAGCCAATATCTTTGTTCATAGTGGCTCTGAGTAGATTAGGATTACCAGGACCTGTCAGGTCCCAGATGCTTGGGAACACCTACTCCTGTTTAGGCTTCTAAAGGACTACTAATTGACTGCTCCTTCAGCACCCCAATACAGGTTGACTAGAAATACAATCTTCAGGATGTATTTGGGAATGTCAGACCTTAGATATGTAGTTTGGCCTGTATCAGGGAGAGTCCAAGAGCTGGGTGTTTGTGCCTACTCAAGGCTGAACCAGAAGGAATAGTTATTGGAGAGCTTATGCCCTCATATAGAACCACCTCTTTTTTGTGTGTATTCATAGGGGATTCATGGATGCCAAGCCCCATCATCTCCAAGAAATAAGTAATTTGGAGCTCATTTCCCAGGTCACAGCCATAACAGCATGCTAGATGTATGGAAACTTACTTCTAAGAAGAAACTGGAGATTTGGTTTAACTGTTGGAGTGAGCCAGGGGGAGAAGGCAAGGGACATGGCCACCAGCTCTTTCTGGCTCCTTGGAGGATCTCAGTTAGCTCCTGCATGCAGGATGATTAGAAGCCAGACCTTCAGGCAGCTGTTAGGAAAGTATGCAGTCAAACTAATTCCAGGGAGAAACTGGGAAATGGGTATTTTTGCTGTCCCCTCTGTGCTGAGCCTGGGGACATAGCTTCAGAACGTGCTCATTCACCCACTTAAAAACCGATTCTTTGTTTAATATAATTAATATGGTTCTGTGAGACTAGTGAGTGCCAAGCCCCACTGGCTATCAATACTAGGTTACTTGAAGACTTATCCCTTGGGTGGCAGCTGTAAAAGTTGAGGTGCTGGATGTGTGCACAAGCTCCTTCTAAGAAAAAGCTAGTGACATAATTTTGTTGAAATGAGCTGGAGAGAGAAGGTAAGGGACATGCTCACCTAGGCTTTGGGGTGGATCTCAGTCTACCCTCAGATACAAGCTGATAAAATGATGGACACTCAGGCTGCAGCTGGGAAAGTATGAATGAAGTCATACCTCTTCTGAGGAAAATCTGAGAGATTGGCATTTTTTCCTGCTTCATCTGCAGTGAGTCTAGGGAGGTGATAGCTGAGGGTGTGTTCACATTCCCATTTAACAACTGATTATTTCTTTAGTATGATCTTATAGGACTCATAAATGCTGAACCCTGTTGGCTCTCAGAGCTAGGTGATTTGTGTGGCAGCCCTAAAAATTTGGCACTAAGAGGGGGATGAAGATGGTGGAGTAAGAGGATGTGGAGCTCACCTCCCTCCACAAACACATCAAAACTACATCTACATGGGGAACAACTCTCATGGGAAACTAACTAGAAACTGGAGAAGAATGCCAATATAAATAAGACAGTAAGAAAGATACACTTGTAATTGGGTAGAATGAAAAAAAAAAGTATCCTGTCAGGAGCTGTGCCCCTCGGACAGGACTAAGAGGAAAATGGAGACTATACAGGTGGACACTTGCCCTAAGGAGTGAGCAGGTTGAGCCACAGGTTGAGCATCCCAGACCTGGGGTCTTATGTGCAGAAGACAACCCCTCTTGGCTGCTTAGAGAATCACTGGGACAGATAGAAAGGTTGGAGAAGCTTAGACTCCACTACTGAGGAGTTTGTGGGTGTTCAGTTGTCACTGGGCAGGGTAGAAAGAGGTGTGTCCTAGCAGCTGCTACCTCACTGCTCCTCAATCCAAGCTGAGTAAACACTCTGGCCCTGCTCACTCCATGCCACAGCTTGGCACTGAATCTAGAGTGGCCAACACCTGGGAAAAGACTTGATCTAGGGATACAGAAGTGACCTGGGGGACTCAGGTGTGGTCCAGGTGGGGCAGCAGCAGCTATTGTTGGTGCTGACTCAAACAGTGCCACAGAAGCAGGCCAGAATTCTGATTACAGTGCAGCCATTTGAAATACTACAATCACCTTGCTCATTCCCTAGTCCTAGCCAAGTGAACACTCTGGCCAAGTCCACTCCATGCCACAACCTAACACTAGATCTAGGACAACCACAATAAGGGAAAAGATGTGACCATTGGCTGCATCCAAGTGGAACCACAGATGTCTACACAGGCAAAGCATCAGACATTGGTAAGTACACAAATCACACTTACTTTAGCATTCCTCTCCTTTGGGAAAAAGCCTCCAGTGCAGGGAGAAGGAAAAACACACACTTAAAGGGAACAAAGACAGTTTGAGCCTAACCCTCAGGGCTTCCACTCCCATAGACCCTGCTCCTGACAAGGTGGCAATGGCCACTGAACAAAGAGGAACTCTTGCCTCACACCCTGTGCAGGCTTTACCTCCTCCAACATGAGCCACACTCACTACCAAGGTGATAGCTGCAAGCACACCCTGAGGAAAGCCATTACTGGTACCCACATCAAATTCAGCCCTCACACCAGAGGCATTGGGCATATACAGTCTACACAGGTAAACTCCTACATAAGAACAATCCTTCAAGATCACAATAGGGAATTGTTTCACCTAAGTTCATAGAGACAGAGAAAGTTTAGTAAAATGAAAAGGCAAAGGAACTATTCTCAACTGAGTGAGCAAGAGAAAACACTTGAAAAATTAAAAATGAAACAGAGATAATCTGTCTACTAGACAATGAATTCAAAACGTGGATAATAAAAATGCTAACTGAATTAGAAAAGAGAATTGATCTAAATACAGATCATTTAAACAAGGAACTAGAAACCATGAAGAAGACCCAAACAAAAATAGGTAATTCAGTTTCTGAGACAAAAACCACTCTAGAAGTAATGAATAGCAGACTAAATGACAGAGAAGACTGCATAAGCGATCTGGAAGATAGAACAATGGAAATCACTCAATCAGAACAGCAGTCAGAATGAAAAATTTTTAAAAATGAAAGCAACATACGAGATCTATGAGATAACATAGAATGTTCCAACATCTGCATTATGTGTTCCAGAAGGGGAAGAGAGCGTGAAGGAGATTAAAAAATGTATTTGAAGAAATTATGGCTGAAAACTTCCCAAACCTAAAGAAGAAAACAGATATCCAGGTACTGGAAGCACAGAGGGTCCCCAATAAGATGAACCCAAATAGATACAGATCAAGGTATATCATAATTAAAATGACATGAGTGAAATATAAAGAGAGAATTCTAAAGGCAGCAAGAGAAAAATGAAGAGTCACACATAAAGGAATCACCATAAGGCTATAAGTTGATTTCTCTGCAGAAATTTTGCAGGCCAGAAGGAAGTGGCATGATATATTCAAAGTCCTGAAAGGGAAAAATTTGCAACCTAGGATACTCTACCAAGCAAGATTATCATTTAGAATGAAAACAGAGATAAAAAAAAAACTTAGACAAGTGACTTCTAAAAGAATTCATCAACATTAAACCTACCCTAAAATAAATGTTGAAGCGTCTCCTCTAAATGGAAAAGAACTAAGAATCTATAGGAAAGGGAAAATCCCAATAGGAAAGGCAAATATATAGTAAGGATAGAAAATAACAAGACAGTACATAGATTAAAAGACAAAATATTGTAAAAGTAAATATAATTACAACAAATAGTAAAGGGATTGTCATGAAGATGTAAATAGGGCATGAAATGCACAAAATGTGAAGGAAGGGAGTAATAAATGTAGATCTTTTATAATATGTTTGAACTTAAATGACTATCAGTTTAAAGCATGTAGATATAATTAAGAGTCAACATATGTGCACCCCATGGTAACCACAAATCAAAAACCTAAAATAGATACACAAAAACTAAAAAGATGGAAACCCAAACATACTACAAAAGAAAACAATTAATCTACAATAGGAGAAACAAAAAGATAAAGAACCAGAGAGGAACTACAAAAACAACCAGAAAACAAGTAATCAAATGTCAATAAGTACATACACATCAATAATTCAATGTCAATGGACTAAGTGCTTTGACCAAAAGACATAGGGTGGGCTAATTGGATGAAAAAGCAAGACTCTTTAACATGCTACTTACAAGAAACTCACTTCAGGGTGAAAGATGCACAGACTGAAAGTGAGGGGATGTAAAAAGATATTTCATGCAAACAGACATGACTACAAAGTGGAGGTAGCAATACTCATACTAGACCAAGCAAACTTTAAAATAAAGGCTATAATAAAAGATAGAGAAGGAAGTAAAGGGATCAATACAAGAAGAGGATATTACACTCATTAACATATACACACCCAATACAAGAGCATCTAAACATGTAAAATAAATACTAACAGACATATAGGGAGAAATTGGCAATAATAAAATAATAGTAGGAGAATTTAACACCCCACTGACATCAATGGACAGATCATCCAGACAGAAAATCCATAAGGCAACAGTGGTCTTAAATGACACAATAGATCAGTTTGACTTAATTGATATCTGTAGGACATTACATCAAAAAAAAAAAAAAAAAACCAGCAGAATATACATTCTTTTCAAGTGCACATGGGACCTTCTCCAGGATAGATCACCTACTAGGTAACAAAACAAATATTTAAGAGGATAGAAATTATATCAAGTATTTCTCTGTACACAATGGTATAAAACTACAAATTAATAACAAAAGAAAACTGGGGAAAGAACAAACATGTGGCTACAAAACGCCAATGGCCAATGGTGAAATCAAAGAAGAAAGCAGAAAATACCATGAGGCAAATGAAAATTGAAACACAACCTTCCAAAATCTATAGAATGCAGGCAAAGCAGTTCTAAGAGGGAAGTTCATAGCGATATATGCCTTCCTCAAGAAACAAGAAAAATCTCAAATAAACAATCTAACCTAGCACCTAAAAGAATTACAAAAAGAAGAATCAACAAACCTCAAAGTCAGCAGAAGAAAGGAAATAATAATGATCAGAGAGGAAATAAAAACAATAGGGGTAAAAATAGAAAATACCTATGAAATCAAGAGTTGTTTTCTTAAAGATAAACAGAATTGATAAACCCTTAGCCAAACTCACCAAAAAGAAAAGAGCGATGACCCAAATAAACAAAATAAGAAAGAAAAGAGGACAAATAACAACTAATAACACAGAGGTACAAAAATCATAAGAGAATACTATGAACAGCTATATGCCAACAAGATTTGACATAATAAAGATATAATTTCTTCTCAGATTAGTTTACGGGTTTAGTGATATTCCTATCAAAATCTCAGCAGGATACTTTGTAGATAGAGACAAGATGATTCTAAATTAATATGGAAAAGAATTAGAATGTCAGAAATAATTTTGAGCAAAAATAAAGTTAGAGAAATAACACAATCTAATTTAAAGAATGACTATATAAAGACAGAAGAGTTTTTCAATATCAGTACCACTGACATTTAGGAATAATTGACATTTAGCAATCCCACCAACACCTCCAATTGTGACAACCAAAATGTCTCCAGCCATTGCTAAATGTTCCTTAGAGTAATATTATCTTCCATTAAGAACCACATGATATAGTCAAAAAGACAGTATGCTATTGGTAAAGACATACAAATGGAATACAATAGAGATTTGATAAATTGAGAAACAGATCCACACAAATATGGGCATTTGATTTTAACAACAGTTCAAAGCAATTAAATACGGAGAGGACAGTATTTTCAACAAATGTTGAAGCATTTAGGCACCCATATGCAAAAAAATTGAACCTTCAACTAAAGTACTCACCTTAAACAATATTTAAGCTGACACTGATTATAAATCTAACATAAATGTAAAATTATAAAAGTGTAGAAAACGTAGAATAAAGTCTTACTTGAATTAGGTAAAGAGTTCTTAGATATAGCAGCAAAAGCATATTTTATAAAAGAAAATTTGATAAAATGAATTTCATAAAAATTAAAATTTTTGCTTTGCAAGACACTGTTAAGAAAATTATAGACAGAGAGGAAATATACAAATCATATATTTAACAAAGTTAGGACTTGTATCCAGAATATAGTTTTAAAACCCTCAAAATTCAATACTAAACAAACAAAAGCATTTAAAATTGGGCAAGAGATTTGAACAGACATTTCATCAAAGACAATACACAGATGACAAATAAGAATATGAAAATATATACAACATAATTAGTTATTGGGTAAATGCAAATTAAAACCATGATGAAATACTACTACTTGTCTATTAGAATGTCAATGCTGTGGAGAAAATGGATCTCTAATACACCGTTTGATAGAAATTTTTGTGGTAACGGAATACTTTTGTATCTTGATTGCCATGGAGATTATAGGAATTTATATATGTGCTAAAATAGCATATGACTGTACACATAGTGTACCAAAATCATTTCCTGGTATGTATCGTATTATAGATGTGTAAAATGTAACTGGGGAAATTGGGTGAAAGGTATACAGCGGCTTACTATTTTTTCAACTTCCTGTGAATCTATAACTATTTCAAACTAAAAACTTTCTTTAAGTTAATAAAAACAAAAGCATTGCTGGTAGGGATGCAAAATAGTAAAAACAATTTGGGAAATGATTTAGAAGTTTCTTATAAAGTTAAACATACAATTTGTTACATGACCCACTAATCACTCTTCTGGGTATTTCTCCTTGAGAAATGAGTTTGCGATTATACAGAAACCTGTATATGAATGTTTCTATGTGCTCTATTCAAAATAGCGAAAGTTCCATTCTAAGTGAAGTAAGCCAGAAAAAGAAAGAAAAATACCATATGAGATCGCTCATATGTGGAATCTAAAAAAAAAAACAAAAACAAAAACCAAACAAAGCATAAATACAAAACAGAAACAGACTCATAGACATAGAATACAAACTTTTGTTGCCAAGGGGGCGGAGGGTGGGAAGGGATAGACGGGATTTCAAAATTGTAGAATAGATAAACAAGATTATACTGTGTAGCACAGGGAAATATACACAAGATCTTATGGTAACTCACAGAGAAAAAAATGTGACAATGAATATATAAATGTTCATGTATGACTGAAAAATTGTGCTCTACACTGGAATTTGTCACAACATTGTAAAATGATTATAAATCAATAAAAAATGTTAAAAAAAACCCCAAAATATTGACAATTCTGAAAACCAGTCAAATGTCATTCAACAAATAAATGGATTAAAAATTTTAGGAACAGACAATAAATAGAACATACTTCAGCAATAATAAGAAGTGACCTATTAGATATGATAACTTGGATGAATCTCAAAATCATGCTTGGTCAAAGAAGCCAGTCTCATAGAGTTACATAAAGTATTATTCTATTTAGATGACATTCTCAAAAAGATAAATGTACAGTGATGTAGAGCACATTGTGATCACTGTCAGGACAAGGACTGGGGAGAGGATGTGACTATGAGGTAGTGGTTCATAACTAGGGGAGATTTTTTTTTTTTCTCCTCCCAAGGAAATGTTTATTTGTCAATGACTCCAGACGATTTTGGTTATCACAACTTGGGGTGGAGGAGCTGCTACTGGCACCTGATGGGCAGAGACTAGTGATGTTTCTAAGCATCTTACAATGCACAGAAAAATTCTCCACAACAAAGAATTATCCAGCCCAATACATCAATATTGCCAAGGTTGAAAAATTCTGCTATGAAGAGATGGCACAAGGGAGTTTTGGAAATGATGGTACTGTTCTCTATCCTGACTGTGGCAGTGGTTACATAAATAAGTGCATGTGTTAAAATTCATAGGACCAAGGGAAGAGATGTATGAAGGTTTTTAAATAAAATAAATTAAAAATTAAAAAACATCTGAGGTGTAGCCCTAAATAAAGCAGATGGGAGCTATTTAATAATGATCTAAATATATACTACCAATAATCAGAAGG
The DNA here is from genome assembly GCF_048773025.1 of Camelus bactrianus. Classification (NCBI taxonomy): domain Eukaryota; kingdom Metazoa; phylum Chordata; class Mammalia; order Artiodactyla; family Camelidae; genus Camelus; species Camelus bactrianus. Next base: position 40,066,732 of record NC_133575.1, read on the forward strand.
GTAAGTCAGAAGTTGCAGAATGCTGTCAAAGTATGCACAATGTTCTACAGTCCAAGTCCAAGATTTTTATGCACAATAAGTTGAGAAACATTGAGCATTAGTGTACAAATTCATATCCAACAGCTCCAAATGCATAATGTTTTTGAAAATCTCTTTTTAAAAAAACTTAGAGGGCTCTCTCAGGATCTAATATCTCCCAAGTTAAAAAATATTTAAACAAAATTTTCCTTTTTCTTGTTTTACTTCCATTTATTTTATCATAGTCTAAAAATGTTATTTAATTACTTTTGATTCTGAATAGAATATAGGCTATAAGCCTATTGTTGTCAAATTCATTTTTGTAAAGTTATATTTCTAGCTATCCAATATTAATCTGTATTTTTTATTTCACAAGTGAATAGAATTACATATCAGTGAATTTTAAAAATTAAACTTTTTATTTTGAAGTGACTATAGATGCTCATAAAGTGCGATTTTTTAGATTTTTTTAAAACTCAGTATAATACTTTTAAATTCATACATGTTGTTGCTTATCAATTGTTAGTTCCTTTTTATTGGTGTGTAGTATTCCATGGTATGGATGTACCACAGTTTGTTTACCCATTCACCCATTAAAGGACATCAGAGTCACGTCCAGTTTTTAGCTGCTATGAATAAAGATGCTATGAACATCTACGTACAGGTTTTTGCATAAGCCTAAAATTTCATTTCCCTTGGCTAAATGCCCAAGAGTCTGAGTCATATTGTAATTGCAGATTTAGATATGTATCACTGAGTTATAATTCACACAAAATAAATTTCATCACTTTATAGTATACAATTCAGTAGATTATGGTGTATTCACAAAATTATGCATTTATCACCATTAATTTTTCTAATAAATTTTCACCATCCCCCAAAATAAACCCATTAGCAGTCATTTTCCATTCCCCCTTTCCTTCATAACCTGGCAACCCCTTGACTAGTTTCTGCCCCATGGATTTCTCTGTTCTCAACATTTCACATACATGGATACACACAATATGTGCTGTTTTCTGATTGGTTTTTTTCACGTAGCATAGTGTTTTCAAGATTCATCCATGCTGTAGCATGTATCAATACTTCATCTCTTTTTATGACTAATAATTTGTTTGTGCATTCACTAGTTAATGGATATTTGAGACCACTTTTTAACTATTATGAATAACACTGCTATGAATATTTGGGTACAAGATTTTACATGGATAAATATTTTCAATTCTCCTGAGTATATACCTAAAAGAAGAATTGCTGGTTTATATAGTAATTTTAAGTTTAACTTTTTGAGGAACTGCTGAACTGTTATTTAAAGTGGATGAATCATTTTACATTTCCATCCATGATGTATGAGAATTCAGATTTCTCCACATTTTCACCAAAACTTGTTATTCTCCATATTCATGTATTACATCCATCCTATTGCTGTGAAATTATATCTCATTTTAGTTTTGACTTACTGTCCTTAATGACTAATGATGTTAAGCATATTTTCATGTACTTATTGGCAATTTGTACATCTTCTTTGGAGAATGTTGATTCAAATCTTTTGCTTATTTTTAAAATTGAGTTATTTGCTTCCTTGCTTTTGAGTTGTAAGGATACTTTACATATCACAGATACTAGTCCCTTATTAAATATATGATTTTCAAATATTTTATCTCATTCTGTGGTTTGGATTTTCACTTTCTTCTTGGTATTTTTTGACGTATGGAAGTCTTTTTTATAAAAATTTAATTAAATTTTCTTTTGTCACTGTAGTTTTAGTGCTATATCTAAGTAACCATTAACTAAACTGCTAAGATATACTCATATTTTCTTCAAAAAATTCATAATTTTATCTCTTACATTTAGGTTCCTGACACATTTGTGTTAATTTTTGTTTATGGCATGAGGAAAAGGTCCAATTTAATTCTTTTATATAAGGGTATTCAGTTCAACAAAAATCACTTGTTGAAAGACTATTCTTTCCCATTGAATATACAGTTGGAACAGTTTAAAAAATCAATTGACCATGACTATAAATTCTATTCCATTGATCTGTATGTCTATCCTTATGCTAGTACCACATAGTTGATTACTGTGGCTTTATGGTAAGTTTAAAAATTGTAAAGTGTGAGCCCTACAACTTTATTGTTCTTTTTGAAGATTGCTGCAGCTACTTTTGGATCATTGTATTTTTCCCCAGCTATACTGAGGTATGATTGACAAATTTAAATTGTATATATTTAAGTTGTACAACATGATTTTTTTTTCAGATTTTTTAATTGATTTATAATCATTTTACAATGTACAACATGATGTTTTGATGTATGTATATATTGTGAAATAATTACCACATATAAGCTAATTAACATATCCATCACCTCACATAGTTACCCTTTTTGGTGGTGAGAACACTTGAGGTCTACTCTCTTAGCAAATTTCAAATTTATACAATACGGTATTTTTAACCTTAGTCATCATGCAGGACATTAAGTCTCGAGAACTTATTCATCTTATAAATGAAAGTTTGTGCTCTCTGATCAACAGCTTCCCTTTTCCCCCACCCACTAGGTCCTAGTAACCACAATTATATACTCTGTTATTATGAGTCTGATGTTTTAATCTAAATTCCATATATAAGGGAGACCATGCAATATATTTGTCTCTCTCTGTCTGGCTTATTTCACTTAGCATAATGTCCTGTGGGTTCATCCATGTTGTCATAAATGGCAGAATGTCCTTTTTTAAAATGCTGAATAATGTTCCATTGTATTTTTTCCTATCCACCCATCCATCCACCAATGGACATTTTAGGTTGATTCCACATCCTGCATACTGTGAATAATGCTGCAATGAACATGGGAGTACAAATATCTCTTTGAGATAGTGACTATTCCCTTTGGATATATACTCAGAAATGGAATTCCTGGATCTTGTGATAGTTCTATTTTTAATTTTTTGAGGAACCTTCATATGGTTTTCCATAGTGGCTGTACCAATTTACATTCCCATCAACTATGCACAGGTGTTCACTTTTCTCCACATCCTCACCAATATTTGTTATTTCTTGTCTTTTTGATGATAGACATTCTAACAGGCATGAGGTGATATTTCATTGTGGTTTTAATTTGCATTTCCCTATTGATAGGTGACATTAAGTGTCTTTTCATGTCCTTGCTAGCCAGTTGTCAACTGTTTTTTGTATCTCTTATAGCTTTTTTTGTTCCTCTTTTCTCTCTTACTCCCTTCCTTTGTATTTCATTGGTATTTTGCAGTGATATTCTTGGATTACATTCATTTCCTTTTGTGTATATTCTATTTTCTTTGTGATTATCATAGAGATTATATAAACATCTTACAGCTTAAACTGATAATAACTTAACTTCAATGGTATAAAAAACTTTACTTCTTTACAGCTCCACCCCCACTTTATGTTATTCATGTCAAAAATTACATATGTACATTTTGGGAACCCATTAACATAGATTTATAGTAGCTTTTTATGTTTTTATCTTTTAGATATTACAGAAGAATTAATACTGGAGTTATAAACCAAAATTACAATATTACAAGTTTTTATATTTGTCCACATATAAATACATACCTTTGCTGGAGCACTTTATGTTTTCATATGGCTTCAGGTTACTATCTAATCTCAGTTCATTACAACTTAAAGAACTCCCTGTGGAATTTCTTGTAGGCCATTTTTAGTGGTGATGAATTCCCTCAGCTTTTGTTTATGTGAGAAAGTCTTAATTTCTCCTTCATTTTTGAAGGACAGATTTGCCATATATAGTATTTTTGGTTGATGGGTTTTTTTTCCTTCAGGACTTTCATTATATCAACCCACTTCCTTTTGGCCTGCAAGGCTTCTGCTGAGATTTCCATTGATAATCTTACAGAGGATCCATTGTATGTGATAAGTCATTTATTTCTTGCTGCTTTTAAGATTCTCTCTTTGTCTTTGAATTTTTCAGTTTAATTATAATATGTCTCAATTAGGTATTTATGAGTTTATCTTACTTAGAGTTCATTTAGCTTCTTGTATTTGGATATTCATTTCTTTCCCGAGATTTGGAAAGTTTTTGATCAATTAAAAAGAAAAGCTCTCAGCTCCTTTCTCTCTTCTCCTGCCAGGACTCACATAGTGCATATGTTGATCCAGTAAACAATTTCTCATCAATCTTTTAGGCTCTGTTAACTTTTCTTCTTTCTTTTTTCTTTTGCTCTTCTGACTCAATGATCTCAAATGACCTGTCTTCTCTGATTTTTTTCTTCTACCTGCTCAAATCTGTGGTTGAATTCCTCTAGTGAATTTTTCAATTCAGACATCATAATTTTCTACTTTAAATTTTCTGTTTGGTTATTTAAAAAAACAATTTTAACCTCCTTTTTGATACTTTTGATCGTTGATGTTGTTTTCCTGATGTTTGTTTAGTTATTTGTCTGTGTTCTCTTTTACCTCATTGAGTATCTTTAAAACAGTTTAGATTCTTTGTCAAGTAAATCAGAGGCCTGCATTTCTCTAGGCTGATTTCTAGAGACTTACTTTGTCCCTTTGAATGGATCATCTTTTTCTGTTTTTTTTGAACGCTTTCTGATATTTTGTTACTATTTTGGCATTCAAAAAATAGCCATCTCTCCAAACCTTTATGGAATGGCTTATGGACGGGGAAAAGCTTCAAAGACCAGCCTGTATTTAAAGGCTCAGTGTCCTCCCAAGCTTTTTTCTGATATGTTTCTTCACTGGGCTTGTGTTTTACATTTATTCCAGTTCTCAGTGTATGCAGCTGATTTTAAATGGTTTGATTTCTTTAAGACTCTCACCCCTGCTTATTTTCAGAAGCCTTGGTTTTCTATCACATTCCCCTGCTCATAATTTTTAACCCCCTTGTGCCTGTGGCTCTGCAGATCCCCTGTGGCTCTACTGCACACACCACTACTATCTGTGCCTTCCAAACTGTTATCCAAACCATGTCATAATACACATTAGTGCCCTGAGTCAGGGAAGACAAAATCCAGTCTCTTGGACATCTCTGAAACAAGCCAGAAAATTGCAAGCACATCACACTTTTTTCCTTCCATCCTGAGGGAAAATCTGGGAATTGGGAAGTTTCTTCCTGACCATGCTGTGTTGTGCCAAGGAAGAGATGGGGCAAGAGTGAAAAAAAAATGAGCTTTCCTACCATCTTAATTGTGGCTTTTTTTTTGTTTAAGAGTTTACTTGGTTGTTGCTGCTTCTCAGCTGTTTTCTGTAGTTCTTAAACTTATTTTGTTTGTATATTTCATTTTATTCGGTATTTCTTTGAAGTGCCTAGAGCTTTCTAGTTCCTCTTCTTGCTGACATCACTTTCTCTTCTTTAGCCTTTTGATATGGTGAATTATATTGACTGATTTCAGAAAGCTGTGCCAGCCTTGCATACTTGAAATAAATCTTACTTGGTTGTGGTGCATGGTTTTTTTCTATATCTCTGAAATTGATTTGCTAATATTTTGTGGAGAAATTTTGCATCTACTCTCATGAAAATTATTTGTGTAAAGTTTTCTGTTTTTGTATTATCTTTGTCTGAATTTAGTACCAGAATAATACTGATCTCATAAAATTAGTTTGCAAGTGGTTCCTATCCTTCCATTTTCTGTAAGAGATTATATAAAATCAATATTGTTTAAATATTTGGTTATGTTTTTATAAGAAGACCTCTGAGCCTATAGTTTTCTTTTTCAAGAGCTTTTACATTACAAATAATTTTCTTTAAAAGTTATATATCTCTTTCATCTTGGTTGAATTTTGATATCTTGTAGTTTTAAGGACTTGATCCATTTTTTCTAAGTTATGGCTTTTATGAGTGTTCAGTGGTCACATTCTTTGTTATCCTTTTAAAGCTTGCAGGATCTATAGTGTTATCCCTTATTTCATTCTTGATATTGGTAATTTATTCTTCTCTCTTTTTATCTTTGTCAGTTTTGTTGAAGTTTTGTGAATTTTATTGATATCTTCAAAGAACCAGCTTCTTGTTGCATTGATTTTCCGTATAATTTCTCTTTTTTCAATGATTATTGTTTTCTACTTTCCTGTATTATTTCCTTCCTTCCACTTATTTGTGTTAACTTTGTTCTTCTTTTCCTAGTTTCTTGAGATAGAAACTTAGGTCACTGATTTGAGAATTTCATTATTTTTAATGTAAGCATTTAGTGCTGTAAATTTTCTTCTCATCACTGCTTTAGCTGTATCCCACATAATGTTGACATATTGCATTTTTATGTTCTTTCAGTTCTATATAGTTTAAAATTTTCCTTTGAGACTTCTTTGATCCACAGATTATGTAGATTATTAGATTTCTAAGTATGTGTACAGTTTCTGTTGTTTTTATTTTATTGATTATTAGTTTTATTTCTTTATGGTTGGTGAACATACTATGCATAATGTCAATTCTTCTAATGTTGCTGAGGTTTATCTCCAAGGTATGAGCTATCTTGTTGGAAAGTCCATGAAAAAAAGTGTTTTCTACTGCTGTTCAGTGGAATGTTCTCTGTATATACATCAATTACATTATTTTGGTTGATTGCATTGATTGATTCTTCTATATACTTACAGATATTCTGTCTCATACTTTTATCAATTGCTGAGGGTGTGATGTTGAAGTCCTTTATTATAGTTTTGGATTTGTCTACTTCTTCCATTTATATCAGTTTTTCCTTCATATATTTTGAGGCTCTGTTGTTTGACACACACACATTGAAGATCACAATTTCTTACTGGTAATTGACCCTTTATCATTATGTAGTGTCCTGCTTTGTCACCACTTTTAAGAATTCACATTTGTTTTTGTAAACAGGTCCACATTTTAACAGTTTCTAGGTTTGGTACATTTGAAATTTTAACAGCAAAATCAATTTTCATGCATAGTCTAATATATTTATGATCAGATTTGTTTATATCCAAGCATTAGTGATCTATATCATTGATTTCGATTAGGTTTCTCTTACAACTGCTCCCTAGCCCAGGAAAAGCCCCCTTATCCCAAGATCTTTCCTTACTTCTCCCTTAGAAGGAATACTGATATGATGGGCCAGATTCCACAGCACTGTGAGCAGTACCACTGTGCACTATGAAGTGACACCCATACATGTAGGACATGTCTATGCCATTCTCTCTCTTGAGATACTAAGCAGTAGGTAAGCTGAGCCAGTGCCTACCTGTGAAAGCTAGACACTGCCACATTACTACCTCTTCCTTTCTTCTCATTGGAGATTCTGGGCTCTGTCATCCTTACACATTAGAGGTCAGATGGTGGTAAGATGCAGGATTAGAGGCAAAGAGATTCAGCTTCATTTGTGAGCCCAAGCATTACAGTGCTTCAACCCAACTTGACCAGAGGACTCTACATTTTTTTATGCCTTATGAGCTGGCCATGTTCAGTTTCCTATCTGCACATTATGTTCCCTTTCCAGACAGTTACCCCTTCTTTCATTGATTTTCTTGATTACTTCTGCCCTCTTTGAGCTCTGTCTTTTCTGATCAGCTCTAACATTGATGTCCAGGAAATACAGTTAGCACTCCATTATATCCATACATTTCATCTGTGCTGCACTTTACCAAAATTTCTTGGTATTTAACATATTATGTGGCATTTTGTAGTGGTTGGTTGCTCCTTTTAAAAATACCGCATGTTATTCTATAAGAAATAGTTAGAAAATGCTATTTAGTCAAAGAATCATGTGGTTTGAGTTCCGACTTAATAATTTTCTGGCTGTACAGAAGTCTCTACATTAAGGGTACTAGGAGCAGGCCCTGTGAGTGATATTCCAGGTTCTTGTATGTATGTATTCTTTAGGAAAAGACCTGGGAGAGGGTAGAGTGTCAATGAAGGGTAGGAGTGAGGCAGTCTTGTGTTCCCTGAACAAATACTAGCCTCATATAGTCATATTCTTACCAGGAACCTCACATCTACTGCAGATCATAAACACACCCACCCAAATGACATAACTCACACTGAAATATCACAAGTATCCATTCAAATAGACATGCCCTCAGGTGTTGCCATGCTCTCATCCAAAGGTCAGTACTTTGTGCTTGCTGGCATGGTCAGTTACAACATGTATGAGAAGACAAGGTAAGTATCTGCAGTTCTTAGTTGTTTCAAGCATTTGTGGAGTCATCTTTTCCTCCCTGTTTTCCTTTCTGCTTCTTACCCATTTATTTCTTTAGGTATTCTACCTTATTTAGCTTTTTGACATCTGCTTTCATTTTCTGGGTTCAAATCAGGAGGTCACCAGTGACCTTCTGCCTTCCTAGGACTCATGGTAATGTAAAAACAGGTCTACCAATAACCTGAATGGGAGAACTGGTTGATGGGAGGACTGGTGAAGGCCTCGTGAACTCTAGTTCTTAATCTATTCTCACAATAAGCAGATTGTCCTATTTTGGACCTCATTTTTTTCTCTCAGTAGTTTAACCTTGACGTTTAGATTATTCAAACTGCAAACATATCCCAGGCCAATTTACTGGTTTTTGCCATTTCTCAGTTGTCTCAATTACAGTTAAAATTTGTACACTTTAGTTCATCTTCAGTAACTACTCCCACATATTTAATTGATTTTTGTCTTATGTACCTCACATTTTACAATTGCCTTGAAATAGACAAGACATATTAAAATACCTTTCATCTATCACTGTTATATATTTTAAATTTTGTCTTGCTGAACCACTACCACTTTCCAATATATATTTCCTTTGCACAAAATTTTACACTTACAGGTTCAAATCAGCTATTAATATAAGCATAGTCAAAATGGGATGAGATAAATTTCTCTTTGGTGATCAGTCTCCAAATATGCCTCCACATGAGCAGGTGGAATCTGTTCTATAGTCCCTATAATCCATCCTAAACTGCCTGTTACAAACAGTTTCTCTACCACCAGAAAATCATTTCTCTGTTCCCATAAGCTCTAGTAAAGTTACATTCCTCTGTGTCTTAAAATAAATCCACTACTGAGATCACATCCATATCACACGGTGCTATCACTCAAATTCAGTCCTAGTGGAATGATCATCAACTAAATATTCCCTAACACTTGCTCAGGAAATAGGAATGGAAGATGTCAAGATGAAGCTAAGACTGATGCAGTAAAGTGGTTTCAGGATGGGAGGAACTTTTCCATTTCAGTTCATCTGAATACTGAAAATCTTGGCTAAAATACTCCTTATCATCCCGTGTTAATAATAGTGCCTCACAGTGAATTATAACACAATATATAATTTGACAAGTATATAACATTATCTTACAGCTTTGCACCAAGATTACCTTGGTGTTTAATTGCCATAGTTGATAATATTTATATGTACTAAAGGACTAACATTTTTATGGCTCTTGAATGTAAGTTCCCTACTTAGTAGATTTATTTTCATCTAATGAATTAAGAATACCAGTGTGAGTATTTTGCTAATAGAAAGGATTAGATAACATTCCAGTGTCCCAGAAAAGGGGCATGGATACTTCATTATGAAATATTCAAAATATTCCTAAGAGAAACATTTTAGCAATGACAAATGCAGCAATTTATGCTACTCATTATATGAGAGAAGAGGCATCTGCTATTCTTGTCCATTCCCTGCAATTGCTGTTAGCATGAGTTTTGTAAAAACACAATGCTGTTAAAATTCTTTCAATTATCACTTATAGGATAAAGTTAAAACTCCTTGGCATGTGACTTCTGAAGACTTTCTACATTTTGACCAAACCGCCCTAGCAGCCTCACCTCTCTCACTATTCCTCTGAGAGTTGCCACCCCCTTTGACTTGGAACCCGCAGCAACACAGAACTCTCTGTCCTTTTCTACGTCACTGATGCATTCTCTCCTCAGGGTCCTGAGGTATGCCTTACTTTTTATGGCTCTGTCTTCTTTGCAGCTGCTACAGTTTGGTGCCTCCCTACGCTAAATTGTGAATGCTTCAAGGTTATTCACTCTGGAAACTATGGGGAAGAATGATGCTGTTCTTGGGTCAGGGAGGAAAGGTAGCCCTCTGAATAAATAGTGCTGCTCTGGACAGGGTTGGAGGCTAAGCAATGTCGATGAAAAAATTAATCAGTCAATTTAAGAAAAAAATGAAAAACTTTATTCAAGCCATATTAGGGCTTATAACCTGGGAACAGTCTCTTAGAAAGCTCCAAGAACTGTTCTGCCCTTTAGAAGTCAAAGCACAATTATACATATTTTGAGACACAGGGCTGTACATTAAATGACATATTATTGATGGTTTACACAATCCAGACCTGCAAGTACAAAGTGGTGTGTCATTGTGACTCTTTACAAGATCAAGAAGGAATGTTATCTTTTAAGGAGTTGTCTTCTTGGTGCTTGGAGAATGTTGCTCTTTATGGTTGAGCACGTATTTCTGCCCATGGGAGAGGTTTGGTTGATGCTAATGCAGATATACAAAGCACAGCAGAGGGGAGAGAGGAGACCAAAATGCAGAGAAAATATTTTGCACTTATATTTTTCTTGTCTTGCCACAAAGTACGAAGTTTATTTCACAATATTCATTCTTTTGATCATTAATCTTTTGATAGAAAGCATTAGGTGAACAAATATTTGGTCCCTTGATGCCAGGGTGGTTGCTTGCTTGCCCTGGGTCCATCACTTTCTTCAATGCTGAATTCTAATGAACCAGTTCTCTCTTTTTTTGTAGGGGAAGGGGACAATACTAGCAAAATGTTCAGTAAGGAATGGCAGTCAATTCTAGATTGTCCAATAAAAGACTTAAGGTATTTTTCCTTGTATGTGCATTGTGTATGTTCATTATTTTATAGAGAACTATAGATGTTATCTATAGTTTCAAGTTGTTTAGGCATAATTATCTTAATAAGGGCAAGAAATTATCACCTTATAAGTTCCACAAATGAATTTAAATTGCCAATAGGGCCAACAATGTCATTAGCAAAGATTTTAAGCCAAGCTCCTCCTGAACCAAATAATTTCCCTAGTATTCCCTAAACTGGAAAGAGGATTGTTCAGAGCAAAAATCTGACTCTTCACATGGGTTGTAAGATTGGTTACATTTGAAGACTGGTCAGGTATAAAGATACAGCATTCAGTGTGTATTGCTGCACAAATTCACCATTTGAAAGTGGTTATAATATCAAGGGCCATGTGATTATGTAGAACTCCTTTTCTTATCATGAAGACATGAATTGAGCAAGCTAGTTGCTTACTACCATTCAAAATTTGCTGACTGAATTTTGTTAAAGCATCTTAAGTGACTAATAATATTTTTTATTCCAAGTGAAGGACAAATATTGAGATCAAATGATTATACTATTGGAAAACTGATCAAGCTCAATGTGCCCACATTAAAAGCAGATTAGCAGGGGCAATTTCCAAGGTCACCCATAAGTGATCTTGGGCCCAAAGGAAACCAGTTATGCATCTTTCTAACCTACTTGGGGGAAGCCAAGGCCTTAAATTTGTTCCACAAATCCATTGGGTCCCAATAGGAGCTACTCATTATTTAACATCTAGTGAAAAGGATGTATTCATGGCCAGGTTCAGAACAAGCATCATTAATTGGCTGGGTAAGGTCTGACTTAGTATTGATGGTAACATTAGTTTGTGCTAAAGTTTCTTTCTTTCAAAATAAAACTTCTAAGGGCCATCCAGTTAGAACCTTAGAAAGGTGAACTCTACCAAGGCAACCTGGGAGTACTGGACATAGGTAATTGGCCATTGGATTGATTTTTGAAACTTGCAAATGGTTTAGCTCAAGGAAGAAGTGCATTTGGATCATAAGCAAAAGTGTGAGCATCTTGGCTCAGCTGACTACTTCATATGTTGTCTACTTAGTCTGGTCTGATAGTGCTTGTCTTAGTTAGTTGTAGTCAGGTGTCAGAAACAGGAGTTGCAGTCCATCCAGGAGATGCCTGATATGGTCCTTTCCAACATGGCCATAAAGAGTCCTTTATCTAATATCTTTTCCAGTACAAATAATCTCCTGGTTGAAGGTCATGGTGAATCTGACCTTCATCCAAAGATACATTACCGTGATAAGCTTCAGAAATGAACTTAGAGTGTCCTTTTAATAATTCAATTATATTTTACAATAATAACATAACAAGGAGCTATCTGGGAAGTGAGTCTTAGTAAATACAGATCTCAATCAACAAAACTAGAAATTAATATCTACTGAAATATAATCATTTTCTCTCTAAAATTACTCCCATTTCTACTAAACATAGCCAAATTAAGACTAATTTATTTGCAAAATAAGTCTGGTTAATTGCTTACATAGGCTTTTTAAAATTGGCTCTGCTGGAACTTTTCATAAGGAATCTCAGATTGAAGTTTTAAAGACCAAGAAAGCCACACCAAGGGCGTGTCACAGATTCTGCCAGCAATATATATATAGATTTGGGTGAATTCCTCTCTTTTAGAAGCCCCCAAAATACCTTGAGATTCCTGCACCTGTTAGGAGGTGCTGGGAATCTAAGAGTTTCCAAATTCTAGAGGGATCAGGTAGAGAGAAAGATAACTATTCAATTCTACTTACAAAGGTATAATTTATCAAATTGCCATAAGTCATAATTAGCTTGAGGGGAAAGGTTTCTTTATATCTAGAAAACACAGATTAAAAACCAGTAATATTTTAGACAAAGACCAAAAATTATAACCACACTCATTACTTTGCTCAGTCCTACGTGACTAATCCTTGATCTTAATCTTCTGTTAAATGTTTTATAAAACCATCAGGTTTTCCATTAGAATTCTTTAATTTCTTACCCAGTTCAGTGATATGGTATGAAAGTTATCAGAAACCTATACTTGTTAAAAAAGTCCTCTCTATGCATCTTCTTCAAGATGAAACATTTTTTGCAAAAGCTTCAGAGTACAACAATAAAGGTCTATAAATAACAAAAGACATAAAAATGTGAGTTTAAAGATCTGATTGCAATGCAATTTCCAAATAAACTTGGTTAATGTTATGACATAAAACAATTTAAGACATGGAAACAGCCTAAATGTCCATCAACGGATGACTGGATAAAGAAGATGTGGTATATGTATACAATGGAATACTATTCAGCCATAAAAACCGACAACATAACGCCATTTGCAGCAACATGGATGCTCCAGGAGAATGTCATTCTAAGTGAAGTAAGCCAGAAAGAGAAAGAAATATACCACATGAGATCGCTCATATGTGGAATCTAAAAAACAAAAACAAAAAAACAAAGCATAAATACAAACCAGAAATAGACTCATAGACATAGAATACAAACTTGTGGTTGCCAAGGGGGTGGAGGGTGGGAAGGGATAGACAGGATTTTAAAATTGTAGAATAGATAAGCAAGATTATACTGTAAAGCACAGGGAAATATACACAAGATCTTATGGTAGCTCACAGAGAAAAAAAGTGACAATGAATATATAAATGTTCATGTATAACTGAAAAATTGTGCTCTACACTGGAATTTGACACAACATTGTAAAATGATTATAAATCAATAAAAATGTTAAAAAAAAAGACCTTTTAAAGAATGACTTTAAAAATAAAAAAACAATTTAAGATAATTACTAGAATTATGACTGATAACATATAATTTCTAGATATCTATATTAATAGCATTTACTCACACAATATAAACTAAGAAGTTTCACCACCACTCATTTGACAATGCTTCCCATGTAATAACATACCAAAAAAGCCTAATTAGTTTAATATTCCTCTCTGAGATAGGGAGAAGACAAAAAATATTTTGAGGCATTCCAAAGACCCTTTGGAATACCTCAAAGTTAGCGAGAGGTCAAATAAACTTTGTTTAGAATTTGATCTTTGGGAAACGTCAAAAATATCAAAAAACTTCAAAAAACCTGTTCAAATAAGATCATAGGTCGCTATGAAATAATACCTATCCCCCAACCAATATGATAATGAAAGATCTCAAAGGTTGTAATAAATCACTGAAAGGTGAAGTAACTCACACAATCTGTTACCAAGAGACCCTCAATATTTTAAGAAAACTTTGTTTTCCCAGTAGAGAAAGAAAACCAAACTCCAGTCTTGCACCAACTTATTTTAATAATGAAATTCATCCAATCTTAGCCAATCCTGGCCATGCATAAAACTCTTCTCTTAGTGTTCCTCTTCCATAAACCTTCCACAACTTTCTATATCCATATTATTCTGTCTCCAACTTCCTTTTCCATTCAGAAATAACCAGCTTTAGGGCAAAACTACCTTTTTCCCTTTAACAAACTGCATTTCCAGTCCTCATATCTTCTTTTTCTGAAAACATGCTTCCCATTTTCCTTGCATACTGAATGTTTCCCTTATTACTGTAGTAGCTTTAGTCACATATATTATGATTCTTAACCTTAAAACATAGTTTCCAGCAAAAGCTAAGAAGTAAGCAATTATGAACCGTACTTTACATTAATATTCTGTAGATTGGCAAGCTTATATATGCTGTTTATAATTTTTAGAAAAGACGTGCTTTCTTACAGAAAATGTCTTAGTGTGGCACCAACATATTTATTAATAGACTTAAATATCTTTAGTTTCTCTGTAAAAGAAAGTTTATGTTCAGTAATTAACGTTCCAGTATCTTATTTGGAAAAGATCTGGATATTCAATAGATTCCCATCATTTAACTTAATTTAGCAATACTCTAAAGTTTCTAAAGTTTTAAGTTGCCAAAATCTGGAGAGACTATTTTAGGTAGACATTCCCCAAACATCATTATTCCTAAAGAGTTTACCTAACAGTTCTTATATCATTTACCTCTATTTTATTTACTTAAACATTTCATCATATTGTTATTTTCTTGCTGACAAACTTTGTAACAGGAATAATGTTTTATTTGATTTCTAGTAAACCTAGGTACAATAAAAGTATTATACTTAATGTTGATGACTCTGAGACATGTCTGTATTAATTAAACCAAGAAGCTTAAGCTAACTTTACCACTAGATATTAATTCAATACTGAATATTTCCCAGATCATGTGAACCCGAAATTCATTCTGGCCAGTTTCTTCTATGTTTTTGAGTATTTATATAAGTACTTGATTTCCTTTAAGCCAATAAAATAGAGCTCTTTTACAAATTAATTTTGCCCATACCACATATCTACAACACATATATAGACAGATGCATACAAACACACATACAGAGACAATCCATAGTTCTCATTCCAAAATTTCAGCCATGAATCAAGTACAATAATATAAAACCCATCAAAAACCAAAGAAGTTGAATTCTAATTGGGTTTCTGGCAAATGGAACAAATCAAGATTACCTATCTAGGAGGCTGAATCCTTTTTACTAATATTTATGGAGAAGACCCTTCTGATTTCTATTTGTCCTTGACAAATCAAGTTCCAAATTACCTACTCCCTTTCCTGAAATTTGCATTTTGAAAAGATGATGGAGGGAGAGGGTATAGCTCAAGTGGTAGAGTGCATGCTTAGTATGCATGAGGTCCTGGGTTCAATATCTAGTACCTCCTCTAAAAATAAATAAACCTAATTACCTCCCCTAGAATACAATAATTAAATAATATAATAATAAATAAATAAGTAAAATATAAAAAGATGATGGAGTTAAGGGTTCCTGGAGAAGACCAGGTAGAACATTTGCATCTCAAAGGCATAGGAGGAGAAAGGCAAGTTCCTTCTAGGAGAACTTTGTTCCCTTAAGGTCAGAAAATTTATTTCTCAATACTTACAAGCCTCTTAAGATAAATAGGGGAGGTTTGGAGAGTGGCAAAAGGATTTGCTTTGAATTATTTCTGCAACCACACCTTTATCCTGTAAAGTCTAGATGTGTAAAACAAGGGCAGTTGATTTTGTCCTTGAAGAACTGGGTGGCCTCCTAAATGATATCAAAGGACTGACATACCCATTCTCCTATGTTGGAATGTTTTACTTTCCCTCACTTAGCTTAGTGGAGAAAGCCTCTCTGCCCCCCTCAAAATTCTTATTGGCTCTGAATATCACCTACAATCAGCTTAGTCAGACCCGTGAATTTCCATCATGGTAATCTATTTACAAACCCTTTTGAGGATCTGCCCCAGGTTTAAGAAGTTCTTTAACTATGGCCCTCAGTATGGTTATTGCTCTGAAGAGGTTTGCCTACAGCTTCAAGTGGCCTCATTTCCAAAGGTAACCATTTAATAGTGTTTTTAGAGTAGACAGTCATTCAGACTGAAGATTACTAAAGTGAGTACTCAAATACAGGAAGATAGAGGGGAGCAGTAATGTTTTAGGCACCTTTTACATCATTAATCTTCAATTAGCTTCCTATAACAAATCTTTTAAGGAGGCTATTTTGGAAATTTTGAAGTCTTTTGGGGCTTTTGTATACCAATTAAAATAGATACAATAGTTTAAGATGAGCAATCTCTAAAATTTTAACAATTTCAAGTTTTCCAATTCAGAGGATCCAAGGAGCTAGCACTAAAAATATTTTTCCCTGATAATCTAATTTTAGGAAAAAGAAAAACTATTACCACTCTTATTTCCAGTAGACCCTGCAGGCACAGATCCAGAAGACTACCAGCTTTAACTGTGCCTGAAAAATCAATTTTGAAGTGCCAAGAAAACACAACCTTAGCCATTTCAGGGCCCAATTTCATTTAATTCCCAACTAGGTACTCGTAAAGTATACATAAACCCAGCTGGTATTCCCGCAGGTAGCTGTTTGCATGGGAGTTTTTGGCCTTTGAGGCACAATTTCCCTATTGTGGGAATTCCCTAATTTGGCTATTAACTTCATAGCCAAATTCAGATATAAGATATAATTTGAACAACTTTCTTAGGACAGTGTGGTGGATCCAATGTGTGCTGCTTCTGAGTCTAGATCACCAAGGAGTTACCCTTGGGTTGGTTCCACTCTTTTACATGTCTTGGTTTCTCCCTCTGACAATCTAAAACCACCATGGGTGCTCAGAGTGCTAGTTTATCAGCCTGTCATGCCCCTCCAGATGAGCAGTATTTACTTAATGATTGTAGTGGGTCTCCCTTATTTTTTGTAGCTGAATAATTCAGTCTCTCATTTCACTAGCAAAAGTTTTGTTCAAATCATAGATCATCACTGTTTTAAAAAAATCTAATCCAAATTTAACAAAAACCCAGCCACCTATGTTTCCCTGAGCCTCTTGCTCAGATCCCTCTAGGTCTCTGCTTAGGAAATGTACCTGTGCCCCTTTAGATTCCAAGTTTTATTTAAAACAGCTCAAATAAAGTTTTCAGGATTATCACTCAAACAATGAGATCTGGATATCAGGAGAACTCACTAGAACATCTGAGGAGTACTGAGAAGCCAGTGGGTCTCAATAGGCCCATGCTGGTTTCAGGTAGAGTCCAGGTGCCCTTCTGGTAGGTATCTCTGATATCCTGCTGGCTATGCCATGCATGCCAACAACAAAAAATCAATCAGTTGATTTAAGAAAGAAATTGAAAATTTTATTCAAGCCAAATTGAAGCTTATAACCCAGGAACAGCTCCTCAGAAAACTCTGAGAACTGTTCTACCCATTCAAAGTCAAAACATAGTTATGTAAGGTTTATTTTTGAGACCAAGGGCTGTACATTAAGTGACATATTATTGACAGTTTACATAATCCACATCTGCAAGTGTAAAGTGGTGGGTCATTGTGACTCCTTACAAAATCAAGAAGTAATGTTGTCTTTTAAGGAGTTGTCTTATTGGTGCTTGGAGAATGTTGCCCTTTATGGTTGAGCAGGTATTTCTGCCCATGGGGAAGATTTGGCCAATGCTAATGCAGATACACAAAGCACAATAGAGGAGGGAGAGGAGATCAAAGGACAGAGAAAAAAATTTAAATTTTTCTTGTCATGACATAAAATATGAATTTTATTTCAGAGCAATAGAACTTTTTCTTACTTTATTGTGTAAGCTCTCTCTTCAGAAACATATCTCTTGTCTTAAATATTCTCATTTTGGAGAAACTATACATTGCTACACTCCAATCATGAAATACTTTATCAGGAAACTTCTAAGCTAAAAGCCTCCCAGTCTGATTCTTCTGCTGTCAAATGAAGAAAACCCACCATCTAAAGGTTGTGAATTATATTTTATTTGGGGACCTTATTGAGAACTCTAGTCTGGGAGGCAGCCTCTGAGGAACTGCTCTGAAGAGATAAGGGAAGAGCCAATATATATAGGAGTTTTTGCTAAAAAAAAATGTAGTGGATCATCAAAATGTTACCTGTAATAACAAAAACAGACATCCCAAGTGAATGATTTTAGTGCTTTTCTATTTATGGGAAGATGCAAAAGTCTGGGCTCATTGAAATTATTCCTTAGACATGCATCTTGACTATCTAGGGCCAGTATTCAAAGCAAAGAATGTTTCCTGTTTTTCTCCATCTTGAATTACCCTCAGGGCCTACTGTCAGGGGTGGGGAGATAGCCACAGTGGCTCATGGCTTGATCCTTGTAGAAGTGAAATGATGGGCAACATACTTTGTTTACTGAAATAGCAGACAACATCCCCTTTCCATAGTTCAAATGTGAATTTCTTCTGGTCTTGCTGTGTTTCTAATCTTTTGTGTTTCTTTGAGGCTCATAAGTCCTCTGTGAGAGGTGTTGCTGTGCAAAGGAGTAAACAATTCTCTGCAGAACAATATGTGAAATAGATGAGGAGTGAGTCTATGTCCTCATCCCTTTCCATCTCCATGTCCCCTGGCTCCTGGATAATCTAAGCTACTTTTTAATCTAGAATTAAATGACAAGAGAGGCCCCTGGGCTTCCTCAGGATTACTTGAGTCCCTAGTTTTTGGTGACCTATTGTTCTGCATCTGAAAACCACTAATTCTTCAATTTTTAATTCCAGCAAAACTATCTTTTATTTTCCCATATCATAAAAAGGAGAACTATTTAAATAAAAAATCATTATGGGGTCTATAATAATTATTGAAATAAGATATATGACCACAATCATACAATAGAGAGGGATGAATGGAATTATAATATTTTAAATTTATTATATTTATGTGAAGTGGCTAATATTAACTCTAACAGATTGTGATGTTAAAGATGCATATTGTAACCCTTGAGTAACTATTAAAAGTGATAACAAAAATTATAGATTTATCTATATATTTAAGCAAAATAGAGGTACTAAATAAAATACAAAGGTATTGGTTATCCTTGATGAATTAAGAATGTGAAATAGAGGAAAATAAATAGGGCAAAGAGAAAACAAATAGCAAATGATAGATTCAATCACATGCAAATTACACTAAATAGAAATAGAATAAACACTCCAATAAAAGGCAGAGATTATTAAACAGGATAAAAAATCAAGACCCAACTATTTGCTGACAAAAAGAGATGCACTTTAATATAAATACTCAAATAACTTGAAAATAAAAGGATGGAAAGTGATATATCATGCAAATTGTAAACCTAAGAACATGTTGTGGCGTTATAAATATCAGACAAAGAGGACTTCAAGAAAAATAATATCACAAGAAATAAGGTAGAAATTTCATAAAGATAGTTTGTTAATACATAATAATGCTAAATATGTGTGCACCTAAAAACAGAGATTTAAAATTTATGAGAAAAATGCAGACAGCTCTAAAGGGAGAAACAGACACATTCACAATTATAATTGATAATTTTTATTACTCTTCTCTCAGTAATTAATAGAAACTACACAAAATTAGTAAGGACTTAGAAGATTTCAATCATAGTGTCATCTAAGATAATGTAATTGCCATTTTATAGAACACTACACTTTGTAACTGCAGAATTCATGTTATTTTCAAAGGCGCATAAAATACTCACCAAGGTAGACTATATTCTGGGCCACAAAATATCCATGTATATTTTGCATATATACATATATCAATATTTGTCCTTAAATATCAAAATTTTAAAATCTTAGAGTATGTGTTCTGTCTACAACATAATTATTAGGAATCAATAACCATGAAATAGCTAGAAGATACCTAGAAATGGCCCCAAATATTTATAAATGAAATGACACACTCCTAAATAAACTATTAATGAGAGATAAAATCATAAGTAGAATCCGATGATATTTTGAATTGAATATTATGTAATCACAACATATCAAAATGTTTAGGATACAGCTAGAGCAGAATATAAAGGGAAATTTACCATTTTAAATGCTTATACTTGAAAAGCAGAGTCTTAAAAATCTGTCACCTAAATTTACATCTTTAAGAGCTGACAAATGAAGAGTAAATTAAATCCAAAAAAGTAAAAGGAAGAAAATAATAGAACAGAAACAATTAAAATAGAAAACAGACCAACAATAGAGAAAATTAATAAACTCAAAAGTTTATTCTTTGAAAAGATTAATAAAATTTGTAAATTCATAGCAATACTGTTCAAGGAACAAAAAGAGAAAACTCACAATATCAACATCAGGAATAAAAGTGTACATCACTACAGATTTTATACATATTAAAAGTTTAATAGGAGTATGCTCTCTGGCCATACAAAATTAAGTTAAACATCAGTATTAGTAACAATTAGGATTTCCTCCAAGAGTGTGGGACACATTTCCTTCCTCAGTTATATGTCTGGTTAGCCTATGTACTAGTTGAGCTGGTCCTATAGTTCTTGAGTACTGGGAAAGAAAACTAGGGAACATGGCATTGAGGAAATTACCTGGTAGAGAGGGGTTTAGTATTGTTGTACCATTGGTGACTAAGAGAAGTTGAGGTTGAAGATTATAGTCCTTCTAGTGATACCACAATAAGCAGGTGGGTAGCCAAGAGGCACACATAATAGAGGGGAAGCCATATGAAAGCCATAAGTTGGAGGTCAATGGGGAGTGGTGACCAAATTTTCCAAATAATTGTTAATAATTTAGGGGAGCTGCACTGGAGTGAGCTCCTTATCAATAAGGCATTGACATAGTTATAACCCATTAATTCTTGAAAGGAGTTATATCAGTCATAGAGTGGGACTGAAAAAAGCCAGTCAAGTATAGTTGCTTGTCCTTTTTTTTCTCTCTCTCCCTTTTTTTTTTCCCCTTATCACATCATGGAGGAGAAAATAAGTACCTTGAAGGTAGGATGACAAGGGGAGAGGATGTGCATTCCTTGACTTCTGCACCTCCTTCTAAATACTGTAAATGAGGTTGAAGTCACAACCTGGTCTAGCATGATCTGGGGTAGGCAAAGAGATCTGAGATTTAAATTGAGTTAAAAAATTAAATTGTAAAATAAATGGGACTATGTTATAAATATCAACATGAGATCATTTTAATAACATAATATCACCAGCAATTTATGGAATTTGGTCAAGCCACACACATGTGCAGTGAATGTTGTCAACTTTGCTGTATGGAGAGCAGTTACTGGAAAAAATAAAATTATTTCATGGTTGCACACCAATGAATTGAGAATTTTTAATACACCTACTTAGATCTGAGACATAACTTTATCTCAACCATTACTCCTTTTCCTGTCCCTGTACTTTAGTTTGTTCCTCAGTTTGCCCATTTCTCGTTTCTTTATATTTAGTTCTTCATCTCCTTTTCTCAATCTTTATTGCCCTTAACAGTCTCTTCTCCTCTCTCTTTATATAACCTTCCATTTTTCTCTTTTAAACTTTTATTCCATGCTCTTATCATCCCTTCTTCTCCTCTATCTTGCCTTACTCTGATCCCTTTCCTTGAGTATATTAGATCACTACTTAGAATAGACTAAATACTTTATCAAATTGTGTCGCTTTTGAGAGTAAATGAGGATGAAAACTATACTTTTGTTAAGACAACAGGCATAAACCAGTATTGTCATAGGCAAATTGGGATTGTGATCACACTATCTGTAACAAAGTCCTAAATTAGGTAAGTCAAGACTGTCTAGGAAGGCCACTATGGCAAAATGATAGTAAGCTGATTTCTGTAAGATGCACAAGAGTTAGGTGAAGAGTGGGGAGAACTATGTTACTGACAAAACAAAGAGGGATGCAGAGGTCCTGAAGTAAGAATGAAGAAGTTCAGAGTAGCTGGAGAATGAAAAGAGATGGAAAGAGTGGCATGGAATGAGGCTGCAAACGACGATAGAATTCACATCAAGAGAGGAATTGAACAAAGGGGTTTCCACAGTTCCTCCATTTTTGAGGACTTAAATGAGGCTTTCTGGTTGGAATGAGGTGGTGGTACTAGATTACTTGCCACCAAGCTACATTTTCATAGCAAGCATAGGAATTTAATTTAGAATTATGTGTTATAGATCAATAAAAATAGTACTGTTCTCCAAAGATGCTTTTTTTAAAAAATTATTTATTTTTTATTGAAGTATAGTTGACTTACAATGTTGTGTTAGTCTCTGGTCTACAGCATAGTATTCAGTTATATATATACTTTTCAGATTATTTTCGATTATGTTATTACAAGATGTTGAATATAGTTCCCTGTGCTATACAGCAGGTCTTTTTTGTTTATCTATTTCACATATAGTAGTGTGTATCTGTTAATACCATACTCCTAATTTGTCCATCCCTCTACTCTGCTTTCCCCTTTGATAACCATACATTTATCTTCTATGTCTGTGAGTCTCTTTCTGTTTTGTAAATAAGTTCATTTGTATCATTTTTAAGATTCCACATAGAAGTGATATCATATGATACTTGCCTTTGTCTGACTTACCCAAAGATGCGTTTCATCACAAATTACATGAGACAAATAAACATGAATTTTTGTTGAAGTATATTAGTATTTGGTTGATGTAACTGAGGGATGTAGATGAAGAAAACTAAAGGAGAAGTTTAAAGCCCTGTACAAGGCACTGCTTGGCCAGGGTAGGGAGTTTGACTTTATTCTAATTGCAATGGGAATATAGTGGGAGATTAAGCAGGAAAATAGCATAATATGACTTACATTTTAAGAAGGTTACTCTAGTTACTGTATAGAGAACTGATTGTAGTAAGGAGAAGATTCGAGGTTGGGAGGTCAATTAAGAAGTTCCTCCAGTAGGCCAGGTTAGAAAGATAATAGTGGCCTAGTCTAGGATGATGGAAAGTGAGAGGTATATATTTGAGGTATAATATCCAGGATTTGGTGGTTTTTCAAATATGGAAAAGGAAATGAGGGAAAGGAATTGGTGATGGGAGACTCATAAGTTTTTGGATTGAGAACCTGAGTGCATCTTGGTGGTACTTTCTGAGATAGAGGAATCAAGTGAAGGAATTTATGATGATTGTGAGAAGGATATATTACAAGAAATCAGTTTCAGACCTGTTAATTGTAAAAATACTGAGACCTATCCAATTGCAGAAATGAGGTAGGCAGTCGGACTACAGATCTAGAATTCATAGATCAAGACTGGAGATTCAGATATGGGAGCAAAAAGCATATAAAATGGTGATTCAGGCCTCCTTTCCTGAGTCTGATCATGTCCCAGTGAAGACACTTTACAGAGGAAGGGCTGAGGAAAACAGGCAGCTGACAGGGGAGGTTGCTATGCAACAGATGAGGAAAGTCATCCAGCCAGGCAGAATTGATGTTGGCCCTTGGGGACCAAATGCTGCAGTTCCTCCTAGCATTAGCTTCCTTTCATATGTTGGCTCCTGGCAGGAGCCGATGCCAGAACAAGTGTGAAATGTACAAAGATCTGCCCTGGATTTGGGGGAAGTATCAGTTCAATTTGAGTCATTTCACATCTGTATATCATTTTCTGCCTTTTTGAGTCTCTCTAGTCATTCTGGAAGCACAGCAGCATGTGTATTGTTGAGTAGGACCCCAATAAGTATACCTTGCACTTTCCAGTTTATATATTGAGAGACTGGGCTCAGAGATGTCCAGTCACACCTGAGCAGGCTCACACAGCTAGCGACAGACTGGCCCGACCCTCCATCCATGGAATCCTGAAGTCCAGCCCAGCTTCTACCCACAAGATCACAGCTGCCCCAGGCCTCAGGCCTGGAAGGAACCAGGGCAAACATTTACTCTCAATCAGGGCTTGCCATGGCTCAGACACACAAGTGCCAGATTGTCCTGCCACTCCAGTGGGCACCAGGAAAGCCTCAGGGGCAGCACATTTGTGCCACTCACAGGGAAGAGGTCTGACAGTTGGAGCAGAGAGTGGACCCCAAAGGGTAATTCCCACACCTGGATGGACCCACATAGAGCAGGCTGAGACTGGGGCCTCTCCCTGTTTCCTCCAGATGGAGAGCAAGAGCTTAGGTCTCAGAGAACACAAATGTTGCTTGTTTGGACAGATGTTGACAGGGGAGGGGAGGGGAGGTGAATCCATTGCTCAAACTAAAGAGGGGAGAGTGCCTTAGTCTCCCAGGCCAACACTAGTGGAACACGGGTTTTTGCAGTCAAGAAGACCCAGGCCCAAATTCTGAATTTTCACCTTTCTGACTCTGTGGCCTTGTCTATTTCATGACATGTGTCTGTCTGTGCCTCAGCTTCCTGATCTGTAAAATGGGGTTGCTAACATCTCCTTCTCAAGGCAAATCCCAGGACAAATCCCAGCATAGATCCTGCTACCATGTACAAACTGTGCTTTTCCTTGACCCCTATTCTCAATTCACACAAAATATGCCCACAGCTAGAGCCACATAAAGGGCAAGGAAGGATATAGGCAATTCATGAGTAGGGGACTCACATGGAGCCAGCTGCTGATCACTGAAGAAACTGCCATCCCCATTAGTGTATTTTCCCTAGGTCCTTCCTTTTCCTTAGCCCTAGAGCTGAGTTGATACTCAGAAGGCATTTTGGTGTAGCACTTGTTCCCTCACAGAGATCTGTTTCAGAGAAGTAATTGGCTTCTTGGATTGGCTATCCTTTTCACCAGTCCTGTTGGTCACCATGTTTCAAGTTGCAGGCACTCTGCAAAGATCCCACCTGGGGAGCCTGACCCATGGCAATCAGATTTCCAGGAAACTAATGTATAACATTTATAACATAAAAGCCAATACATTTATATAAACTTACTTTGACTATCTGGTATTCCCTCTTGTACACTTTCTCTCTCAATAAAGGAAAATAGTCACAGATGACTTGGAGTTTTCAGCATCAGAATGAGGGAAGTTGGTTGGTCATCTCAGTGGCTGGGATTCCTGGATTAGGATTCCTTATACATTCAGAGCCTGTATAGGGAATTTCTGGTCACCAGTTCCAATGTTCCTGTCAGCAGCCAGGTCACTCTCTAATAGGTAGAGTGCCTTACACAAAAGGACACATTTTTTTCTACTGCTTGGATAACCCCTTCACAGACTCCATGCAGACCACCCATCTTCTACCTACACAGTCCTTATGCACAGAGGACACCATTAGGTATTAACATCAGTGTAGCCTGTTATCTACACATGACACACTGAACACTTTGTTGTAGAGTGTCCCCAGGCTTCTCACATCTACAGATGCCCTCTGGGGTCAGCCTAAGGCTGTCTCGTGTCACTACCATGATTTTTCTCACCATTCCTTAAGGCTATGAAAATATTATTCAAAAACAGCATAAAAGTATTCCAACTATGGATTCACATTGTACATAATGTATTTTTTAAATCCCATAATTGGGTTGTTTTCCAATTTTCACTATTGCATATGAAAAATGAATAATTGTGCTCCTGAATATTCATGTAAATCTTGGATTATTTTCTTGCAGTTGGCCCCTAAAAGTGGAGCCATTGAGGAAAATATATGAAGTTTTCTAAGGCTTTCATGTATATATTTCTCTCCAGAATAGCTATACCAACTTATAGTGTGACAGCTATGTGTGAATGTCAGTTTTACTGCATTATTACTAACACTGGCCACTATTCTCTTTAAAAATTTGCCAGTCTCTTTTTTGGAAAATAAATTATTAACATTGTTTTATTAAAAATATCTTTATTCTTTTATGATTATAGAGGCAATTCATAATCTATGTAGGAAATTTTAAAATACAGAAAGAAATGAAGAACAAAGTAAAAATGGTACATAATTTTAAACCAAAATAACCACTTATAATTATAGAGATTTTCTTTACATACATTTATTTATTTATTTATTTATTTATTTATTTATTTATTTATTTATTTATTTATTTATTCTTGACTTCTTTCTTTCCCTCCACATCACTCATCTGACCAATCCGTCAGGAAAATATTTTGGTTCTATCTTCAAAATACATGTTTGTAAATTGATCTCTTCTTACAGGTTCTATAGTTACTACCTTGAATCAAACCACTACCACTGTTCATGTGGACCATTGCAATAGCATCCCCACTGGTGTCCTTATTTCCACAATATCCTGTACAGTGTATTCTCTATGCAGTACTCAGAAGGATCTTACTAAAACCTCATGTCCCTCCTTTGCCCACAATCCT
Organism: Camelus bactrianus; assembly: GCF_048773025.1. Classification (NCBI taxonomy): domain Eukaryota; kingdom Metazoa; phylum Chordata; class Mammalia; order Artiodactyla; family Camelidae; genus Camelus; species Camelus bactrianus. The sequence goes on from NC_133575.1 coordinate 40,093,056, forward strand.
TCCATATCTCTTATCAAACTTAGAGTAAAATTAAATTCCTTAGAGTGATCTATAATGTCAACATGATTCATTCATCACCTTGCTGGTCAAACTGCCTCACCCCTTCACTCATTCTACTTATACCACATTGCCTTCCTTCTGGATCCTTAAATGTACCTAATTTGTTTACTCTTATCTTAGGTGTTTACTCAGCTGTTTCCATTGCTAGGAATACCCTTCTACAGTATAGCTGAATGGCTAATTCCTTTATAATGAAGAATTTTCTCAAATAAGCCCCTCCAGATGATTCTGATCCCCCTTACTCTGCTCTATTTTTCTTTTTCCCATAACTCATATTTTGTAATGCATTATGCAATTAAGTTATTTTTTATGTTTATTGCTTATAATCTGTTTCTCCCACTAGAAAATAAATGCCACAAGGACAGAGATATTTATGTTTTGTTTTATGTTTCCAAAGAACTTTGAACAAGGATCTGGCACAAAAAAAAGGTACTCAATAAATGTTTGCTGAATCTACCTATTTTTCTTTCTATCTATCTGTCTTAATAAAAGCTGGGATAAGCAATGAGCCTGAGTGGGCATAAGACAAGAGGAAGTTTATTTTGTTGCTCCATAAAGGTAGGGACGATGAGGGATTAAAAAAAGTAAACTGGAAGACAAGGAGTGGTGGAAAGTTGTCTAGGTACTTGATGTAATTCCTTTTATTTAACTCCAAGATCTTTAATAAATTTCACAAAGTCTCAGGCACTGTTTCATCTGTGCAAATATTTTGGAGGTTGGGGTTGGGATGTGTGAAAGGGCAGAATTGTGAGTTCAAGAGATGTGAAGCTAAACAGGCAGTTTGAGAGTGACATCAACAAGATGGTAGACTAGGAATCTCCAGGCCTTTATTCTCCTACAGAGAAATAAAGTAAACAATAATAGATGGGATAGAATATCTTTGTCAGAACTCTAGAAACCAATTGAGAAATATCCAAGCCAGTGTAAAGCTAAGAAGGGATTCCAATGAAAGGAGTAGGAAAACTCATGGCATTTTGTGTGCCTATCTGTGCCCTTTCCTCTAGCTGGCATAGTGAGGCACAATCAGGAGAAAATCTTCCTTACTAGGGCTCCTCCTTTGGAATGGAAACAAAACAGTGGACAATATGTCAAATGTTATGGTTTGTCTGGAGGCTGACTAAGGGATGGATTTCCCTCTTACTTTACTCAGATCACTGGTAGGGCTGGTGATACAGTTTGTAAACCACTGAAAATGTATTTCAAAGTGTCTATACATGAAACAAATTGCCTTTACTGTCTGAGGCAAAATTCCCATATCTGTTGAACAGGTTCAAGGGAGCAATAGGCACTTTCCATGGAGGCAATGATATAAGATTGCTGGAGGACAGAGAAACCATTAAAATATTATTTTATTTACATTGTGTATGTGTGTGTGTGTGTGTGTGTGTGTGTGTGTGTGTGTGTGTGTGTGTATGAAAAGCTCAATCAGTTTAAAGGAAAGGAGGGAAAATTCCTGATAGCCAGGGAGCTAGCCAGGCCAGGTTACCAGAGGCTCTGTTCAAAGGAAATTGGGAACTCTTTAAATTTGACACATCATACGGTGAGTGCAGAGAAACAGGATTAACCTCTGCTTTTATGAGGCAACTGAATTCATTTATCCCCCCTTAGGAATGCTCCCATAAAAGAGGACATGGTGGTAAATTGGGCTAGAAAAATTGCTGAAAAATCAGCCAATATACCAGAAGTAGGAAAAAATCTACCCATCACCCTACCCCTACTCAGTTACCAATCTACCCTGAGAAGAAATTGACAGTTAATTTTGAACTACTTAAATTTTAGTGGACCCAAAACATTTTAACATTCTAGGGATGTGTTCTAAGGACAGGACTATGTTTTCAAAATGGTTGAAGAAAATGGAAGAAGCTTTGTATGCAAATAGCAATTGAGTTCAGGAAAAGCTATGGCATTGGTTGTCATTGTAGAATATCCACAGAATATTCCACAGCAATATCATATGGAAATTATGGAAGAAAGGCAGAGTATCTGCAGGGTTTGGATGGTATTAGGACAATTCAGAAGATAATGAGTGTACTTAGAGATGAATCTCCAAGACAATCCCACAAAATATTACAGCACACACACCAGAGAGTGACAAATCTATTTTGACAAAACAATGTATATATGAGGAATTCAACTGTAAATAGCACATTTGACAAGTCAGTCTTAGGTGCAAACAAAGACTTTTTTTGGTCCTACTTTCCATTTAAATCTGCTCCATAGTGTTAATTATTCCCTACCCTTTGGATAAAACCAAAGGTAGGCCTCTTGATTTTTCTGGTCACTCTCAGTTGCTCCAATAATGTTTCAGTTCTAGTCTGAAGGCCAAAAGCTGCTGTAGAACCAGAAAGAGACAATGTTCCAATTCAAGGTCATCAGAAAGGAAGAGCAGAAGTTCCAGTTTGAAAGCTGCCAGGCAGAAGAATTTTATCTTTTTTTTAAATGGTATTTTTTTAAACATTTTTTATTGAGTTATAGGCATTTTACAATGTTGTGTCAAATTCCAGTGTAGAGCACAATTTTTCAGTTATACATGAACATACATACATTCATTGTCACATTCTCTTTCACTGTAAGCCATCACAAGATCCTGTATATATTTCCTTGTGCTACACAGTATAATCTTGTTTATCTATTCTACATTTTGAAATCCCATCCCTTCCCACCCCCTGTCACCCTGGCAACCACAAGTTTGTATTCTTTGTCTATGAGTCTGTTTCTGTTTGTATTTATGGTTTTTTTTGTTATTGTTTTAGATTCCACATATGAGTGATCTCATATGGTATTTTTCTTTCTTTTTCTGGCTTACTTCACTTAGAATGACATTTTCAAGGAACATCCATGTTGCTACAAACGGCATTATGTTGTCGGGTTTTATGGCTGAATAGTATTCCATTGTATAAATATACCAATTCTTATTTATCCAGTCATCTGTTGATGGACATTTAGGCTGCTTCCATGTCTTGGCTATTGTAAATAGTGCTGCTATGAACATTGGGGTGCAGGTGTCATTTTGGAGTAGGGTTCCTTCTGGATATATGCCTAGGAGTGGAATTCCTGGGTCATATGGTAATTCTATTCCTAGTCTTTTGAGGAATCTCCATACTTTTCTCCACAGTGGCTGCACCAAACTGCATTCCCACCAACAGTGTAGGAGGGTTCCCTTTTCTCCACAGCCTCTCCAGCTTTTGTCATTTGTGGACTTTTGAATGATGGCCATTCTGACTGGTGTGAGGTGATACCTCATTGTAGTTTTGATTTGCATTTCTCTGATAATTAGTGATATTGAGCATTTTTTCATGTGGCTATTGATCGTTTGTATTTCTTCCTTGAAGAATTGCTTGTTTAGGTCTTCTGTCCATTTTTGGATTGGGCTGTTTGCTTTTTTTCTTATTAAGTCATATGAGCTGCTTATATATTCTGGATATCAAGCCTTTGTCGGTTTCATATGCAAAAATTTTCTCCCATTCTTGTAGGCCCCTGCCTGAAGGCTCTAAAGAATAAGCCATGGGCTGAACTGATAAACAAGCTGTGAGAAATGTCACACAGCTTGCTGGATAAGAGATGGCCTATTTAATGTATCCAGTATGGAAGGCTGGGTAGCCAGTGACGGGTAAGATCCTCAGAGGAGGACAACCTAAGACAGGCACAGTTGGCTGGATAAGAGATGGCCTACTTAATGAAGTTTTGTGACAAACTTTAAAACAATCTGTCCTTGATCATGTAACATCCTGTGCTTGCTGCAGGAGCCTGGGAACCTGGAGCCTGGGAACCTAAATAGCTTAAAATTATTAACATTGTTATAACTTAGATGATATTTGAGGCACCATGCATGTTCCATATAAATCCTTTTCTAAGAATCAGTAAACAGAGAACTGCTCCGCTTCTCTCCGCACGGTGTTCGTGTGTACATGATACCGCACCACCGACAATTCTGTAGGTTGTTTTGTTTTACTTATGGTTTCCTTTGCTGTGCAAAGACGAATTTTATCTTATTTGGAGGAGGGTTAAAATTTAGTTCTAGTCAAGCCTTCAACTGATTGGATGAGATCCACCCACGTTATGGAGAGCAATCTACCAGTCTACCAACTTGAATGTTAATTTCATCCAAAAACTCCCTCACAGAAACACAAAGAATAATATTTAACCAAATAATCTGGACACCCTGTGGCTCAGTCAAATTGACACATAAAATTAACCAGCACAGAGTTTGGTGGGGTTTCAACCTGAATATCTAGGCTTTAAGGATATTCAAAACTTACTTTTTTTACCACATAGGTTTGTGGGCTCATTAGAAATTTTTCAGATTTTGAAACCACCCATGTAGCTCTTTTTATTTGCACAATGTCTTTTCTGTCTGTCTGGTTATGACTGCTACCTCAACCTCTGGTTTTAATCAATCCACTGCACACAGATTCTCTTTGTTGGAATTACAACAGTCTTCTAAGCAACAATATTGGTTAAATCCTATTAAGATGCCTCCAGATCAGTTTGTAATCCTATGTGGCCCCATTTTCTCCAGGGGAAATACTTATGCATTCTTTATCTGTCCGAAATCTGGGAATTTCACCTCTCATAGTTCTACTATGAGACCATCTATGCAGCCACAGTCTCTTTTCTTTGAGATTTTCTATGCGTGGTTCTTGTACCAGCATTAATCTCTGTGCCCCACAGAAACAAAAGGATTCAATATAATTTCACTGGAAGGTTTCCTTAAATTCTATTCTCACTAGGCTATAGATAAGAAAACCAGTACCCTCACCACCACACTTCTGTTGTAAGGAATTACATGGAGACTCAGAGTACACTGATAATTTTCTCCAATGATATGTATTAATTCCTTTTCATTTGTATTCTTCAACTGTTTTTCTATACTCAGTGCATGTGAGAGGCTTAGGGTCTAAAAACCTGTTTTCACACACTTCCTATGAAAATCCTACTTAGGTGGTCTAGTACCTTACTTTTGAATGTAGAGTTAGTTGGCATGTATTGTCTTGGAGCTTCAGTCAAATCTGAGACAAATAATTTCAATTTAACATGTTCTTATTGTAGAAAAACTCATGCCATTCCATTTCTTACAAGTGGAATTCACACACTGTAACAAAATCGCTACTGTTCTTCACTTTCTGGAGTTTGCTCTAGAAATCTAGCTCCTGGAATAAAAAAAAAAAAAAAAAAAAGCCTGTGGGGAACACAATGTGACACAACCTCAAGAGTAAAACATTAAAACACAATCTGACAAAGATAACTAAGTCCAATAAAAGACTGAGGTAGAAAATACATAGTAATTAAAATTATCATAAATTCCAATCATGAGAAATGTAAGAGAAAAATGATCATGATGAGAAGAAAAATGGAATATTTTAAAAAAACTTCTAAATATAAATTCTTGAGATAAAAAATATAAAGCTAAAATGTAAAATATACTGGGAAACATTAATTGCAGATTAGATATTGCAGAAGAAAATAAACATAAACTTTCAGACATAGCAAAATTAATTATTCAAAATGTTGCATATAGATGCAGACAAAAAATGTTGCCTGCCATTCCAGTAAACAACAAATGTCACCTGCCATCAAGCCATTAGCCACTGCAGCTGCCACAAATACCACACCCTGAGGAGAATTTAGGATGGAAAAAAATAGGATCCTGGCTCTAGATAGTTAAGCTGCATATCTAAGGAATAATTTCAGTGAGCTCAGGCTCTTGAATCTTCCTAAACATAGAAAAGCACTAAAATCATTAACTTGAGATGTCTGGGTTTGGGGTTTTTTTTGTAATTAGCAGTATATTTTGATGCTTGATTATGTGGGTTTTTTTTTTTTTCAGCAAAAACTCCTAAATATCCTGGCTTCTCCCTTACCTCTTGAGGACAGCTTCTCAAAGTTATCTGAGAGGCTGTCTCTTGGGCTATAATTCTCAGTAAGGTCCCTAAATAAAACATAACTCACAACCTTTAAGCTGTACATTTTTCTTCAGTCAACATAGAGAAAAATATGAAAAAAATACAAATAGTCCATATCTCACACCAAACACATAAATAAATTCCAAATGAAGCAATGATTTAAGTGTAAAAAATTTAACCATGCTAGTACTAGAAGAAAACATGGGTAATGGGTAAATTCTGCTTTATTTTGCTGCATAGAAATCTGTTTAACTATGACCCCAAAACCATTGTCAGTGCAAGAAAAAACTGATAAAATTGACTACAAAATCATCATTCAGTCAAATAAGCAACAGACAAAGTGAGAGAATATATTTGCTATATATGTTTAAAAAGGATACATCCGTTCTATATAAAGAATTATTTAAAAATTGACTTAAGTACAAAAACTGAAAGGAAGGTGACATGGACAAATAATTTACATAAAAAGAGATAAAAGTTGGCCTTTAAAAATATGAAAAGAGATTCAAACTCACTCATAAAATATAAAGTCATTGTGAAGAAAACAGGTTTAAAAATGTAAGCATCAACTTTTACATAATTCTGGAAATTAACTAAAAACTTGAAGCAACCCAGCAATACTTATTCAAGGGAAATGGCTTATTCTCTGTAAGGACAGTGAACTTTGTTGCATTTTAACTTACTACAGTTTCATATCTAGCTACCCAGTTCCGTATAGTTGTGAAAATAACAGCCCACATTCCCTGTGCCAGAAGGAGTCAAAATAAACTCACTAGCAAAGAATCAATTATTTGTTTTGATCTGTTTTGTAGCCCTGAGAAAGACTAGCTCTAAAGGCTTAACTTTTGCTCCTGTAAGTAAGACTGACTTAATGCTAAGTCTGCTTCCTTTGATGTGAGAAAGGAGCAATGCCAAAAACATCTACAGGATCCATTTCTTAGTAGCTACTGCCTGAGGCAATTGATAACAGTTGGGGCAAATAGACTAACCAAAAACCTATAATAAAATCCTAGGGACTGAGATATCAGAAAGGGTTTTGAAAAACTCTGACAGAATCCTAAAAATCTAGAAAGCCACACATCCATGCTCAGGAAACACCTGAGAAGACCCTCAGCTTATAAATTCTGCTGACCTTGAGAGTTTGTAAAAACATAAAATGAAGGCTAAGGAAGAGTTGTAAACTGCCTGGTTGAGTGTTGATGGCATGACTCCACTGCAGCAAAGACTGGAAGGTTTGTTTTTGTTTTTTCTTGTTGTTGTTGTTTTTTGTTTTTTGGTTCCAGTTATCCAAGGATATCTCTGTCCAACAAGGTAACAGAATAGAGAATTCTGAGACATACAATAAAGAATGGAAATTTTACAGAATTAGCTCAGAATAGTCACTAAACAAACCACAATAGCCATAATAAGCATTAACCAAAAAAAAAAAAAAAAATCCTGACAGAGGGGAGAGATTCTAGTTTTTAGTTGCCACAATATAATATTGAAAATGTCCAGTTTTCAGCAAAAAAATCATCAGGCAAACAAAGAAACAAGAGAAAAAGTAATTACAGGTGAAAAAGAAAATTAATTATAACTATACTTGAGTAAACCCAGACGTTGAACCTTCTAGACAGACTTTAAACCAGCTACAATTATGTCTAAGAAATAAAAAAGTATTAAAATGTTGTTTCAAAATAGAGAATATCAACAGAGAGAAATTATAAATAAGGGACCAAATAGAATTTTAAAGTTGAAAAGTACAATAATTGAAATAAAAAATCCACCACAGAGGCTCCACAGCAGATTTGAACATGCCAAAGAAAGAATTAGAAAAATTAGAGATAAGTTCATTGAGATTATACAGTCTGAGGAACAATAGAAAAAAAAAACACAATGAAGAAAAAAAAAAGAACACAGTCAGAGAAATGTGAAACACCATCAATAAAACCAACACACACATAATGGGAGTCACAAAAAGAGAGGAGGAAGAGGCAGAAAAATTATTTCAGGAGATAATGGCCAAAAAAACCCCCAATTTGATGAAAACTATCATTCCACATATCTCAAAATCACAACTTTAAGTAGTATAAACACATAGATTCACTTCCAGATATATCCTAAAAAAACTCTTAAAAACTGAAGAGAAAGAATTTTGAAATTCTTTCAAAGAGAAGTGGCCAATCACATAACAAAGATCTTCAGTATGCTTAACAGTTCATTTCTCAGCAGAAGCCATAGAGACCAGAAGGCAGTGGGCTGACATTCAAAGCTGTGAAAGAAAAAAAAAAAAAAGTCTGTCACCAAGAATTCTATTTCTAAGCAAAATATTCTCCAAAAATGAAGAATAAATTAAGGTAGTCCCTGATAAACAAAAGCTGAAAGTGTTTGTCACTAGCAGACCAACCCTACAACAAAGACTAAAGGGAGTCCTTACAGCTAAAATGAAAGGACACTAGACAGTAACTCAACTCCACATGAAGAAGTAAACAAAACCAAGAAAGGTTTTTATATAAGTAAATATAAAATATCATACAAATGTATTTTATTGTATAATTTGTAATTCCTTTTTTCTTTGAGATTGCATAAGATAATAAGTACAAATCTAGCTTGACGGGCACACAATATCTAAAGAAATAATCTGAACAATAACAGCATAAAGGTATGGGAATGGAGATACACAGTGGCAACGTTTTGGGCACTATCAAAATTATATTAATCTCAACTAGGTTTTATAAATTTAGATGTTAATTTTAATCCAAAGGGAAAGCCACTAAGAAAATAACTCAAAGATATTAAAAGTAAGAATATATAGTAAAATAAATAATAAGTGATTAAAATGGGACCCTAGAAAATTAGTAGAGGAATTAAAGGTCACAAGAGGTATAAGATTTATAGAAAAGTAGTAAAAAGGCATAAGTAAGTCCTCCTTATCAGTAATCACATTTATGTAAATGGATTAAACTTTGATTAAAGGTAGAGATTGGCAGAATGTATTAAATAAAAACATGATCCAACTATATGATACCTAAAAAAGAATCCCTTTATATACAAAGGCCCAAATAATTTTAAAGTAAACAGATGGAAAAGGGTATTATTTGGAAACAGTACTCAAAGAAAGCAAGGCTGGCTATACTAATAGCAATATACTTTATTATAAAAATTGTTACTGGAAGCAAGGACATTTATAATGATAGAAAAGCCAATCCATCAAGAAGATATGACAATTATCAACATGTATACATCTAACAACATAGCCCCAAAATACAAGAAGAATAAAACTGAAAGAATTGAAGGGAGAAGTAGACAACTCAACTATAGCAGTATTTGAGACTTCAACATCCCACACGCAATAATAGATAGAGCATTAGAAAGAAAATCAGCTAGGAAATAGAAGCTTAGCAACTCTATATGAACTAGACCTAACAGACAACTATAGAATACTCCACCAACAGCAGAAAACACATTCTTTTCAAGTACTCATGGAACATTCTCTGGGATACACTATATGCTTGCCATAAATCAAAGTCTCAATAAGTTTTAAAATGTTGAAATCATACCAAGTTTGGTCTCTGACCACAAGGGAATCAAATTAGAAATAAAACAAAGTGCTTCTAAATACCTAATGGGTCAAAGAATAAATAAACCATCAGGGAAATTAGAAAATACATTGAAGAAAGCAAAAATATAAACATATCAAAACTTATGGTATGCATTGAAAGCAGTTCTCAGAGGGAAACTATAGCTGTGAACATCTGCATTAAAAAAGAAGGAAGATCTCAAATCAATAGCTTAACTTTCCACCCTGAGAGACTGGAAAGAAAAGAGCAAGCTAAACTTAGAAATAGGACTAGGAAAGAAGTGATAAAGATTAGAGAGGAAATAAATGAAATACAGAATACAAAAAAAGATAATCAATAGAACTAAAAGTTGATTACTTGAAAAGATCACTAAAATTGACAAATCTTTAACTAGATTAATAAAGAAAAAAGAGAGAAGATTGAAATTACTAAAATGAGGAATTAAAGAGGAAATTACTGCTGACATTATAAAATAAAAAGGATGAGTATTATGAACAATTGAGTGCCAACAAATTAGATAAAATAGATACATTTCTATACATACATGAATTAGGGAAATGGACTCAAGAAGAAATAGAACATTTAAATACCTATAACAAGTAAAAGACTGAGTTAGCAATCTAAAAACTTCCAACAAAGAAAAGCCCAGGATAAGACAACTTTACTGGGAAATTTCCCGAAAATTTTAAAGAAGAATTTAAAATTAGTCCTTCTAAAACTCAAAAAGTAGAAGAGAAGAAACACTTCTTAGCTCATTCTGTAAGTCAGCACTACCCTGACATGAAAGCCAGATAAAGGCCTCACAAGAAAACTACAGACATATATCACTTATGAATGTAGATTCAAAAATACTTAACTAAATGCTAGCAAACCAAATCCAACCTCACATTAAAAGAATTATACATGAATAACAAATGGGATTTATCTCAGAAATGACATGATGGTTCAACAGGTGGAGATCAATGTAACATACAATATTCATAGAATAAAGAAAAAAACAAGATCTGTCAATAGACACAGAAAGGCATTTGAAAATATCCAACACCCTTTCATGATTCACACACACACACATACACCCCAAACTAGGAATAGGAGGAAAGTTCATCAACCTGATAAAGGCTATCTATCAAAACCCTACACCTAATATACTTAATGGTGAAAAACTGAGTCTCCCTCCTAATATTAGGCACAAGGCAAGGATATCTGATTTTGAAATGTCTTCTATTCAGCATCATACTGGAGAGTCTAGCCAGTGCAATTAGGCAAGAAGAAGAAATAATAAAGCATCTAGGTTAGAAAGGAAAATGTAAAACTATCTCTATTCACGGATGACATGATATCATATGTACAGAAAGCCCTAAGGTACGTACAAGAAAAACATTAGAGTTAGTAAAACAGATCAGCAAAGTTTTAGGATACACAAAAATCAGTTGCAACTTTATACACTAGCAATAAACAAACTAAAAATGAAATTTTAAAAATTCCAGGGGAAGAAGCAAGATGGCAGAGTAGAAGGACGCTTGTAGCTCACCCTCTCCCACAAATACACCAAAACTCACATCTACGGACCCACTCAGCCAACCAGAGCACCTGCCGAACTCCGACAGAACATTGCCGTCTTTGAAAGGTAAAGATGCCAAAAATCTGGTAGGAGAAAAGGCAAAAAGAAAGAAGAAAAACCAAAACAGTGCAGGACCGATCCCACGGGAAGAGAGCGGCAAAGGAGGACAGGTGCTCATTCGCTGGGTCGCCCCCCTCCAACGGAGAGGCCAGCAGGATGGAGGGGGAACCTCCGAGGCTCAGATCTGCCCCAAGCTCCCCTTGACCGACAGAACTGAGTTAAACAGGCACAAAGGGTCCCCATGATACCCAGCCAGAGACACGAGCTGAGCTGGCAGCTGGGACCGGGACAGGCAGCCCGAGCTGGGTGGAGGACTGGGTGGAGGACAGGCAGCCCGAGCTGGGTGGAGGACCGGGGGACTGCAGGGGGCTGCACACCATGGCTATGAGGGGATATGTAGCAGAACAACCTCAGTCCCCCATAAATTGCGAAAAAAAGCAAAGCGGCATGGCTGGTGTGCCCTGGGGGGAGGGGTGCCATAGCCTTTGTCTCCTCAGACTTGCACCACCATTACTGGCACTCCTCACGAGAAGAGAGGCGGGGCGCAGCCACAGCTGCCATCTCCTCCTGTGTTCAGCGCTTGGGCGGGGGCTGGGCTGAGACCTGAATCTGTACCCAGGGGCTCTGCAACATCCTAGGCAGGACTGAGACTTGTTTACAACCTGAGGCAGATAGGGTCTTTCTGCCCTGGCACCTCAGAGAACTCGTGCCGCCAAGACAAGCAAGGAGCTGAGATTTGGCACGGAGCAGGGGCAGGGCCGTTCCACGGTCTTCCTGGAGCCAGCCTTTGGAGCGCTGACCCGAGGAGAAGCAGACAGCTGCACAGAGCGGCGGAGCGACCAGCGCTGGGAAAGGGCAAGCGGCCACCCCACTTCCTGGCAGGAATGCAACACATGACTGTGGTGCTGTGAGGGGGCGCAATCCGCCCACCTGCCTCCCCCCAGTGCAGCATCTGATTGCAGCATCGGGAGGGGGAGTGACCTGCCCACCCACCAGGTAAGAGCTCAGCTCCTGACCCAGTGTTAGGAGGGGGCGCGATCTGCTAGCCAACAGCCACTGGGAGCAGCACAGACAAGGGTGCCAACAGAGGGCCTCTGCAAACAGCAAGCTGAGTTTGTGAAACAGGACGAAGACACAAAGACCTCTCGATAAAATCATTAAGAGCACACCGTCTCCAGGAGAACTAGATAATTAATACACCTTAAGCCACAGTGCCAGAGAGATATTAGCAATATGAAGAAGCAGAGGAACCACTCCCAATTAAAAGATCAAGAGAAATCTCCTGAAAGCACGATCAAGGAAATAGACATCGATGGCCTACTAGATCAAGATTTCAAAAAAGGAGGGATCAAAGTACTGAAAGAACTAAAAGAAATACTGTTTAGAGATATAAAATATGTGAAAAATGAAATAGAAGCTATAAAGAAGAACCAAGTAGAATTAGTAAACTCATTTGCTGAGATGAGATCTGACCTAAAGGCTGTGCAAAGCAGGCTAGATAATGCAGAGGAACGAAAAAGTGACCTAGAAGACAGGACAACAGAAAGCACCCAATCAGAACAGCTGAGAGAAAAACAAATAAAAAATAATGAAAACAGTATAAGGGACCTATGGGATAATACAAAACATGCCAATCTACGCATAATAGGGGTTCCAGAAGAGGAAGAAAGAACAAAGGGGATTGAAAAGGTATTTGAAGAAATCATGACTGAAAACTTCCCAAAACTAAAGAAGGAATCAGATATCCAAATAAAGGAGACTCAGAGGGTCCCAAACAGGAAGAACCCAAACAGACCCACACCAAGACATATCATAATCAAGATGGCCAGAGTCAAGGATAAAGAAATGATCCTAAAGGCAGCAAGAGAAAAACAAAGAGTGAGTTACAAGGGAACCCCCATAAGGCTCTCAGCTGATTTCTCTACACAAACACTACAGGCCAGAAGGGAGTGGCAAGATATATTCGAAGTCCTGAATGAAAAAAAGATGCAGCTTAGGATACTCTATCCAGCAAGGCTATCCTTTAGAATAGAAGGAGAGATAAAGAATTTCACAGACAAGCAAAAACTAAGAGTTTAGCAAGAGTTTCTTTATGCTGAAAGAAATATTCACAGGTCTACTTTAAATAGAAAGAAGCAGGATGCTGTAAAAATGAGAAACTCATAACTGGAAAGGAGATAACTGCCATGAATTACAAAAAGAATAAACACAAAATTGTAAAAGAAGACACCTAAATCATTAAGAATGGGAGAGGGAAGCAAGGAAAGCCACTGTGGAAAACAGTATGGAGATTCCTCAAAAGACTAAGAATAGACTTACCATATGACCCAGGAATCCCACTCCTAGGCATATATCCAGAAGGAACCCTACTTCAAAATGACACCTGCACCCCAATGTTCATAACAGCACTATTTACAATAGCCAAGACATGGAAGCAACCTAGATGTCCATCAACAGATGACTGGATAAAGAAAATGTGTATATTTATACAATGGAATACTGTTCAGCCACAAAACCCGACAACGTAACGCCACTTGCAGCAGCATGGATGTGTCTGGAGAATGTCATTCTAAGTGAAATGAGTCAGAAAGAGAAAGAAAAATACCATATGGGATCACTTATATGAGGAATCTAAAAAAAAAAAACCATAAATACAAAACAGAAACAGACTCATAGACACAGAATATAAATGTAGTTGCCAAGGGGGCAGGGGTGGGAAGGGACAGATTGGAATTTTAAAATGCAGAATAGATAAACAAGGTTATACTGTATAGCACAGGGAAAAATATACAAGGTCCTGTGGTAGCTCACAGCAAAAAAAAGTGACAATGAATATATGTATGTTCATGTATAACTGAAAAATTGTGCTCTACACTGGAATTTGACACAACATTGTAAAATGACTATAATTCAATAAAAAATATTTTAAAAAAGCTAGAAGGAATTAACAGCAGATTAGGTGGTACAGAAGAGTGAATACACAATCCATAAGATAGAATAATGGAAATTACTCAATAAGAACAATCCATAAGATAGAGTAATGGAAATCACTCAATCAGAACAGCAAAAAGAAAAAACAAATTTTTAAAAAATGAGAATAGTTTAAGGAACCTCTGGGACAACATCAAGTGTATTAACATTTACAGTATAAGGATCCCAGAAAGAGGAGAGAGATAGAAAAGGGTAGAAAATGTATTTGATGAAATTATGGCTGAATACTTCCCAAACCTCAAGAAGGAAATATATGCAGGTACAGGAATCACATATTGTCCCAAAGAATATGACCCCAGAGAGACCCACACCAAGACATATCACAATTAAAATGGCAAAAGTTAAACAGAGAATTCTAAAGGCAGCAAGAAAATAACAAGGAGCCATACACAGGGAACCTATATAAGACTATAAGTGGATTTTTCTACAGAAACTTTGCAGGCCAGAATGAAGTGGCATGATATATTTAAAATACTGAAGGGAAAAAACCCTACAATCTACCCCTCAAGGTTATTATTCAGAGCTGAAGGAGAAATAAAGAGCTTCTCATAAAAAGAAAAAAGTGAGTGTTCATCAATACTAAACTGATCTTACAATAAGTAGTAAAGGGTCTTCTTTAAGTGAAAAAGACAAGTCTACAAAAAGAAATAAGAAATTATAGAAAGGGAGAAATCCCTCTGTGAAGGAAAATATATAGTATAGGCTATGTATCAAATGCTTAAATAAGCTAGTACAAAGATTAAAAGACAAAATTTGTAAAACCAACTATAACTGCAATTAATAGTTAAGGGATAGACAGGAAGATATAAAATATGATGTCAAAAATCACAAAATGTTGGTGGGGGAGTAAAAAATGTAGAGCTTTTAAAATGTGTTTGAACTTAAATACTCATCAGTTTAAAACAAGTAGACTTGGTTATAGCTTAGCATATATGAACTACATGGGACCCACAAATTAAAAACCTAAAATACAAAAAGTAAAGAAAAAGGAACACAAGCAAACAAAATCATCAAACCACAAGGGAAGAGATTAAAAGAAGAAGAAGAGAGAGCTACAGAAACAAACAGAAAACAAATAACAAAATGGCAATAAATACATACCTATCAATAATTACTTTAAATGTCTAATGGACTAAATGCTGCAATCAAAAGACATAAGGTGGGAGAAGGGACAAGATGGTAGAGTAGGATGCTCATGCTTGTAGCTCACCCTCTTCCACAAATACACCAAGAGTGACATCCACATACCCACCCATCCAATCAATCACCTGCTGAACTCTGACAGAACATTGCCTTCTTCAAAAGACAAAATACATCACCAATCTGGTAAGAGAAAAGGAAAAAAGAAGGAAGAAAAAGGAAAATAGTACAGGACCAGTGGAACAGGGAGGGAGCGGCAAAGGAGGAATAGTGCTCATTCACTGGGTCTCCCCCTCTCCAACAGAGAGGTCAATGGGACAGAGAGGGAACCTCTGAGGCTCAGATCTGTACGGAATAGTCCTTGACCAACAGAACTACATTAAACGGGCACACAGGGTCCCCCACCCCAGCTCTACACACAATCCAGCAGGGGTGGGGCGGAACAGGCTGCCCGAACTGGGTGGAGGACTTGGGCCAGCTGTATAGAGGCAACCTCGGGGGACTGCTGTGTGCCATTGCTGGGAGGGTATACAGATCAGAACAGCCTGGGTCCTTCATAAAATACAAAAAACAGCAAAGCAATACTGCTGGTGTGCCCTGGGGGTAGGGGTGCCATAGCCTTTGTCTCCTTAGACCTGCGGCACCATTACTGGTGCATTCTCTGGAGAAGAGAGGCAGGGCTCAGCCACAGCCACCATATTCTCCAGGTGCACGGCTCCCAGGTGGAGGCAAGGTCAAAACCTGATTCCGTACCTAGGGCTCCACAATCTCAAAGGTGGGACTGAGATTTGTTTACAGCCCCAGGAAGATAAGATTGTTATGTTCAGTATATCTGTGAACTTGTGCCTCTAATACAAATGAAAAAGGAGCAAAGTTCTGGCACACAGCAGGGCAGAGAGCTGGTGCAGCCTTATCCCTGAGCCTGACTAAGGAGCGCAGACCCGACCCAGCGTGGGGAGCCACCCTGAAGCGGGGAGTGACCCACCCAACTACCATGGATGAGTACAGTGCTGGGGCATGCCATTGGGAGGAGGAGCGACCTGTCTGCCTACTAGCAATGGGAGCAGCACAGGGGGTGTGACCAGAAGGCCTCTGGAACCAGCAAGTGGAGTTAATGCAGCAGGGCTAGGGCAGGAGCGGCAAAAACCACAAAACAAAAAGGAGGCCCAGCTTAATAGTCAGAGCAGGCTCTGGCCACCATGACACTGGTGACACCCACAAATGAAGGGATAACAGGCAAAAGGCATGGAAGGAAGACTTGGCAACCACCCATACTTAAGAAGGACCTCTCGATAAAATTATTAAGAGCACACAGGATCCACGGCAACACATCCACTTTTTTTTCTTTTCATTTTCTTTTTTAATTTTTAATTTTAAAACAATTTTATATTTCTAGTTTTAATCCCTTTTAAAATTTTCTTTTAAAATATTTTTATTAATTTTTAAAATTTGTCTCAGTTTGATTTTTATTTCTCTTTGTTTTGTTCTTCTGTTATTGATTATACTGTTTTCAAACCTTTTTTCTTCTTTTAATTTTCTTTCTTTATAGTTTTATTTCTGCATCCACTTTAGATAAATAAATAAATAAACCACTTCAAGACCGCAGTAGATAACTGATACAACACAATCCATAGTGCCAGAGAGATATACATAAAATGAAGAAGCAGAGGAACCGCTCCCAAATCCCCTGAAAAGAATAATCAATGAAATAAACCTTGATAATCTACTAGATCATGATTTCAAAAAAGGAGTGATCAAAGTACTGAAGGAACTAAAAGAGATTATGAATAGAGGCAGAGAATATGTCAAAAATTAAATTGAAACTATAAAGAGGGGCCAATTAAAATTGGAAAACTCATTTGCTTAGATGAGAGCTGAGCCAAAGATTGTAAAAACTAGACTAGATAATGCAGAGGAATGAATAACTGACATAGAAGACAGGAGAACAAAAATCACCCATTCAGAACAGAAGAGAGAAAGACAAATAAAAACCAATGAAAACAATGTAAGGGACCTATGGGATAATATAAAGCATGCCAACCTACACATAATAGGGGTCCCAGAAGAGAAGAAAGAAAAAAGAGGATTGAAAAGGTATTTGAAGAAATCGTGACTGAAAACTTTCCAAACCTAAAAAAGGAATCACATATCCAAGTACAGGAAGCACAGAGGGTCCCAAACAAGAAGAACCCAAACAGACTCACAACAAGCCATATTATAATCAGGATGGCCAGGGGTAAGAATAAAGAAATGATTCAAAAGGCATCAAGAGAAAAACAGAGTGAGTTACAAGGGAACCCCCATAAGGTTTTCAGCTGATTTCTCTACACAAATACTACAGGCCAGAAGGGAATGGTAACATATATTCAGAGTCCTGAATGAGGAAAAGCTGCAACCTAGGATACTTTACCCAGCAAGGTTATCCTTTAGAATAGAAGGAGAGACAAGCAAAAATGAAAAGAGTTGAGCAACACTAAACCTATGCTAAAAGAAATATAGAAAGGTCTACGCTAAATAGAAAAGAAGCAGGATGCTACAGAAAGGAGAAAATCATAATCGGAAAGGTGATAACTACAATGAATTACAAGAGATTAAATATGAAATTGTAAAAGTGGACATCTAAATCATTAAGGGTGGGAGAGAGGAGCAAGGAAATACAGAGTTTTCTTCTTCTTTTTTTTTTTTTTTATTGTTCCCGGTAGGATGGGTTTGAGCTTATATTACTATCAGTTTAAAACAAACAAATATAGTAATGGGGTAATATACGTACAAAACAGGATAGCCACAAGCCAAAAGCTTACAATAGAGTCACAAAAATAAAAATAAACCAAGATAATACAAAGGAAAATTATCAAACCACAAAAGAAAAAGAAAGGAACAAAGAGGAAATACCATATCAACTGCAAAATTCAGTTTGAAACGGCAATAAACACACATATATCAATAATTACCATAAATGTCAATGGGCTAAATGCTCCAATCAAAAGACAGAGTGGCAGACTGGATAATAAAACAAGAACCTACAATACACTGCATTCAAGAGACCCACCTTAGTGAGAAGGACAAACATAGATTGAGAGTGAGAGGATGGAAAAAGTTATTCCATGCAAATGGAAATGACAAGAAAGCAAGAATAGCAATACTGATTTGAGACAAAATAGTCTTTAAAACAAAGGCCATAGAGAATGATAAAGAAAGATATTATATAATGACTAAAGGAGCAATAAAAGATGAGAAAATTACACTCATTAACATATATAACCCAATATAGGCACACATAAATACATAAAGCAAATAGTAACAGATATAAAGGGAGAAATTGATGGGACTATAATCATAGTAGGAGACTTTAACACCCCATTAACATCACTGTACAGAACTTCAAGACAAAAAATTAATAAGGCAACAGAGAAATTAAATGATACAATAGAACTTTACAACCCCCCAAAACAGAATATACATTCTTTTTAAGTGCACATCGAACATTTCCTAGGATAGATCATGTACTCAGGCACAAAAGAATCCTCAACAAGTTTAAGAAGATAGAAATTATTTCAAGCAACTTTACTGACAACAATGCCATGAAACCAGAAATCAACTATGGAAAAACAAAGGAGAAAAAGTGACAGCATGGAGATTAAACAACATGCTACTAAAAAACCAATGGGTCAATGATGAAATCAAAGAAGAAATTAGAAAGGACTTTGAGACAAATGCAAATGAAAACACAACCACACAGAATCTATGGGATGCAGCAAAAGCAGTTTTAAGAGAGAAGATCATAGCAATACAGGCCTTCTTCAAAATAGAATTATAATGGGAATTAATTTCCCAAAGCATTAATAAAAATAGTTTGATTCCCACAGATCTGTGATACTGGCTAGTTGATCGTGTTGTCCCCAGAAAAGAAATAGATGGGCAGTCTACTAAGGAGAAGAGTTCTAGGTCAAGTGAACAGAGGTCTAAATTGAAATACCAAATCAGTCATGGCCCTTCAATCAAGTCCCAGATTTCAGACAATTTATAGACACAGAATCCCTTGAATCAAGGGAAGGCTGGGTCCTGTTGAGGAAGGACCCTACTACACTGCTAAAACTTATACTGCTAATCTTACAATCTTTCCCGAAGCGTCTACTGTGGACTGAAATATGTCCTCCCTTACCCCAAAATCATATTTTGAAGCCTTAATTTCCAGTGTGTTGGTATTTGCTGATGGGGCCTCTGGGAGGTAATTAGTGTTAGATGAAATCATGAGAGTGGGGCCCTCATGATGCTCCTATGAGAAGAGACTCAGGAGAGCTTGTTGTTCACTCTATCTCTCTGTCTCTCTGCTGACAAAGAAGAGATCATGTGAGCACAGATCACACTTAAAAGCCAAGAGAAGAGGCCTCAGAATGAAATCAACTTGTCCAGTACCTTAATTTTGGACTTGCCAGCCTCCAGAACTATAACAAATTTCTATTGTTTAAGCCACCCATTTTGTTATGGCAGCCGAAGAAGACTAAGACAGATATCCAAGGCCAATAACCAAGGTGACTACATTGGAGAAAGGGAAATAATAAGACTTTGCTGGATTATTGGACATTGGCTCTAAACTGACCCTAATTCCAGGAGACCCCAAACATCACTGTGATCCACTAGTCAGAGTAGGAACTCATGAAAGTAAGGTGACCAATGCAGTTTTAGCTCAAGTCCATCTCACAATGGGTCTCCAAATCCATCCTGAGGTTATTTCCCCCATTTTGGAATAAGTGAGATATACATACTAAGCAACAGACAGAAGCCCTATATTGTTTCCCTGACTTGTGGAAGGAGAACTATTATGGTGGGAAAGGAGAAGTGGAAGCCACTAGGATTGCCTCTATTTAGAAAAATAGTAAACCCAAAGCAATACCACATTCTTGGAGGTACTGTAAAAATTAGCTGCCACCATCAAGGACTTGAAGTACACAGGGTTGCTGATTCCCACCACATCCTCATTCACCTTACCCATTTGGTCTTGGTAGAAGGCAGATGGAACTGGGGGAATGACAGTGGATTATTGCAAACTTAACCAAATGGTGACCTCAATTACAGCTACTGTATCAGATATAGTCTCATTGTTGGAGCAAATTAACACATTCCTTGGTACTTGATAGGCAACCATTGATCAGGTGATGCTATGTTGATTGTATCTAATGAGCAAATAGAATCAGCTCCAGACATTTTGACTAGACAATTCTGTGTCAGAGGGTGGAGAATAAATCTGAGAAAAATTCAGAGGCCTTCCACTACTGTGAAATTTCTAGGGGTACAGTGTTGTGAGGTATGTTGAAAATCCCTTCTAAAGTGAAGGATAAGTTGTTGCATCTGGTTCTCCTCCAACTGAAAAAGAGACATAATGCCTAATGGGCCTTGAATTTTGGAGGCAACATATTTCTCATTTGGATGTGAGCAATACTCTGACCCATTTACTGAGTGATCTAAAAAGCTGCTAGTTTTGAGTGGGGCCCAGAATAAGAGAATGCTCTGCAATGGGTCCCGGCTGCCACACAAGCTTTTCTGCTATTTGAGCCATATGATACAATAGATTCAATGAGCTTAATGTGTCAGTGGCAGATAGAGATGCTGTTTGGAGCCTTTAGTAGATATCCTATAGGTGAATCCCTTAGGATTTTGCAGCAAATCCTTGAAATCCTCTGCAGATAGTTACTCTCTTTTTGGCTTACTACTGCAGATAATCACTCAGCTTTTGGCTTACTACTGAGCCTTTGTAGACATTGAATGCTTAACCATGGGCCACCAGGTTACCATGTGGCCTGAGCGCAAGGCAATCTGCAGATCTATTGCAATCCCTATCAAATTACCCAGGACATTTATCACAGAACTAGAACAAATCATATTAAAATTTATATGGAATCACAAAAGACCTAGAATTGCCAAAGCATTACTGTAGAAAAAGGATGAAGCTGGAGGAATAATGCTCCCAGACTTCTGACAGTGCTACAGAGCTACAATAATCAAAACAACATAGTATTGGTACAAAAACAGACATACAGATCAATGGAACAGAATAGAGAGCCCAGAAATGAACCCACAATTAATACTTGACAAAGGAAGCAAGAACATGCAATGGAATAAAGACAGTCTCTTCAGCAAATAGTGTTGGGAAAACTGGACAGCAGCATGTGAATCAATGAAGTTAGAAAACTCTCTCACACCATACACAAAAATAAACTTGAAATGGATTAAAGATTTAAACACAAGACAAGACACAATAAATCTAGAAGCAAACATAAGCAAAACATTATCTCACATACATGTCAGTAATGCTCTCCTAGGGCAGTCTACCCAAGCAATAGCAATAAAAGCAAAAATAAACAAATAGGACCTCATTAAACTTACAAACTTTTTCACAGCAAAGGAATCCATAAGCAAAACAAAATGACAACTTATGAAATAGGAGAAAATATTTGCAAAAAATGAAACTGACAAGGGCTTCATTTCCAGAATATACAAACAGCTCATACAACTTAATAAGAAAAAAACAAACAACCCAATCCAAAAATGGGCAGACGACCTCAATAAGCAATTCTCCAATGAAGACATATGAATGACCAACAGGCATGCAAAAACAAAATGCTCAAATCACTAATTATCAGAGAAATGCAAATCAAAACTATATGAGGTATCACCTCACACCATCCGAATGGCCATCATTCAAAAGTCCACAAATGATAAGTGCTGGAGAGGCTGTGGAGAAAAGGGAACCCTCCTACACTGCTGGTGGGAATGCATTTTGGGGCAGCCATGGCAGAAAACACTATGGATATTCCTCAAAAGATTAAAAACAGACTTACCATATGATCCAGCAATACCAGTCCTAGGCATATATCCAGAAGGAACTCTACTTCAAAAAGACACCTGCACCCCAATGTTCATAGCAGCACTATTTACAATAGCCAAGACATGGAAACAGCCTAAAAGTCCATCAACAGATAATAGGATAAAGAAGAAGTGGTATATTTATACAATAGAATACTACTCAGCCATACAAAACAATAAAATAAGGCCATTTGCAGCAACGTGGATGGAACTGGAGAATGTCATTCTAAGTGAAGTAAGCCAGAAAGAGAAAGAAAAATACCTTATGATATCACTCATATGTGGAATCTAAAAAAAAAAAAATAGATAGACAATCTTATCTACAAAACAGACTCACAGAGTTAGAAGATAAACTTATGGTTACCAGCGGGGGAAGAGGATGGATAGGGATAAATTAGAATTTTGAGATTTGCAGATACTAACTACTGCATATAAAATAGATAAACTTCAAGTTTATACTGTATAGCACAGGGAACTATATTCAAAATCTTGTAAAAACATTTGGTTAAAAATAATACAAAAATGAATATATTTATTTTCTTATATGACTGAAGTATTTTGCTGTACACCAGAAATAAACACATTGTAAATTATACTTCAATAAAATTTTTTTAAATAATTGTCATTCCAAACTTTGTTTTAGAAAGTCTGTTTCTTTAATCTTGATGGAATCTTCCAAAAATTAGTATTTCTTCAGTTAAAGAAATCTTTAAGAAAGGTTCACCTCTTCCTTACTCCCCTTCCTATTATTGTAATACTCTAATAAAATATAACTGAATAATTTTTATTTTGACCCCATCCTTTTATTTCATAAGTGAACAGAGAGATATTTGTAGTTTTTTTGACCCAGTGTTAGACCTAGAAAATTTTGGACACTTCTATTTGCTGTAATTTATTGAATCCACCTTCATATTTCTTTATAGTCATTGATTTTTTTAAACCATGAACATAGTATGTATGATAAATTCATGAGTTCAGTAACCTTTAAAAATTTTATGTACACTTCACACTGTTATCTTTGGTAAATGTTGTCTGTATGTTGTCAATCAAATCATTTGGTCAATTTGCACTGTGATTAAAAGTTTAAAAATTCTTAGCATTTATGTGTTAGATTTTGTTGCTTTTTTATTTTTTAATGAAAATTCACTTTTTAGAACTCATATATATTTTTGTAAACAGATCCACATTTTAACAGATTCCAGATGTGGCATATTTGAGATTTTAATAGCAAAATCAATTTTTATGCATGGTCTAGTATTTCTGTGATCTGACCAGGTTCTATTGAATATTGATGCTCTAGCTAACAGGGAGTGGGGTCAGGCATCTCTTTCCACTACTTACTCCAGGGGAAGTCCCCTTCTCCCAAGCCCTTTCCTCACTCCTCCCTTAGAGGGAAAACTGCTGTGAAGGGCCAGATTCTGGAGCACTGTGAGCAGGACCACCATGCACTGTGAGTGTGGGTGTGAGGGGACACCCATCCATGGAGGACATGTCCACGCCCTTCTCTTTTACCATACTAAGCAGTAGGTAAGCTGACTCTGTGCCTACCCATGATGGCCAGGTGCTGCTCCATCACTCTGTCTTCCTTCCTTCTCACTGGAGACTTCGGCCTCTATCACCCTTGCACACTAAGGGGCAGCTGGTGGTGAGAGGTAGAATCAGAGTCAAAGACATCTTGCTTCATTCTTGAGCCCAAGCCTGTTCTTCACCCAGCCTCAACAAGAAGGCTCTACACTGAGGGGCACTGGGACCTGGCCCAGTGAACGATGTCCCAGGTTCTTATGTGTATGTATCCTTCAGGGAAAGCCATGGGAGAGGGCAGAGTGGCAGTGTAGAGTAGGAGTCCTCTGACCAAATACTGGTCCCACACTGTCAGATCCTTACCAGTAACTCCACACCTTCACGTGTCTCTTGCTCTACTGCAGATGGTGAACCCATGTACCCAAATGTCATAACCCACACTGAAATGGTACATGGAACCAATGAAATAGACATGCCCTTGGGTGTCACCATGCTGTCATCCAGAGCCAGCACTTGTGTTGGCGAACTTGCTGGTGGATTCAATTCACAAAAAGATAACGTAAATGTCCAGTGATAGCTTAGGGCCTCCTGAAGTCCAGTGGTTCCCCTACACCTGCTTTCCATCAGGGGCTCATGCACCAATGTGAGGTACCATGAAGCCAGTGCTCTTGTCCTTAAACTGATCCTACTGCAAGCATGGAAGCATGGAGTCCTTGTTTAGACCTCATGTTATCTCTCAGCACTTTGGCCTTGACATTCAGATTGTCCAAATTGTAAACATATTTTGTGGTTGACTCACTGCCTGCTGCTGTTTCTCAGTTAGAATTGGCCACTTCCAGTCATAGTTAGTAACTACATCCACATATCTAAGTAATTATTCCTTACACACAATGTTATGTTCCTCACATTTTACAATTACTTTGAAGTAACACATATCACTTCTGTTGTTTTAAGAAACATCTTTCAGCTATTACTAAATTGTATGTTTAAAATTTTCTTCTTCCTTAGAAGTATCCCAGATGTCCTACAGAATCACTACCAGTTACCAATATATACTATTTCCCTTGCACAAAAATTTCACATGCACAGGCCAATGTCAGTTGTTAATATATGCAAAGTCAAAAGAGGATAAGTTTATCTTTGGTGATCACTTTCCAAATATGCCTTCACATGAGCAGGTGGAATCTATTCTATAGCCTCTATAATCCATCCTAAAGTGCTTGTTCCACGACTTTTTATCCAACACTGGAAAATCAATTCTCTGTTCCCATAGGCTCTGGTAAAGTTGCATTCCTCTGTGTCCCAAAATAAATCCATTAGTGAGATCACACCCATATCACATGGTGCCTTCACTCAAACTGAGCCCTAGTGGAATGATCATCAACTAAGTATTCCCTAACATGCTCAGGAAAGGAGAAAGGAAGACCTCATGGTAAAGCTAAGATTGATGTGGTAACATGGTTATGGGTTGAGAAACACTTTTCCATTTGAGTTCATCTGAATACCTGTAAAATTGGCTAAATTAATACTCCTTATCAACCTATGTTAAAAATGTTCACTCCTAATGAATTATGTAATAATGTAATGTAATAACACAACATAACTTGAAAAACCTTAACAACATAATGTAGCTTTTTACAAAACTGACCTTAGGGTTTAATTGTTATAGTTGATAATATTTATGTGTATGAGGTAAATAAAAGATAATTTATTCTCCTGAATATGAATTCCTTACTTAGTGGATTTATTTCTATCTAACAAATTAAAAATACCAGCATGAGTAATTTTGCTAAGAGAGAGGATTAGATAACATCTTAGTGTCTCGGGCATGAGTACTTCATAGTGAAATATTTAAACAATTCCAAAGAGAAATTTTTCACAGTGACAAATGCAGCAGTTAATGCTACTTGCTATGTGAGAGAGAAGGTCTCCACCATTCTTGTCTATTCCT
The DNA here is from genome assembly GCF_048773025.1 of Camelus bactrianus. NCBI lineage: Eukaryota > Metazoa > Chordata > Mammalia > Artiodactyla > Camelidae > Camelus > Camelus bactrianus. Next base: position 40,118,667 of record NC_133575.1, read on the forward strand.
TATAGTACTACTTTAGCAATCTAATAAAAATACACTTCTGTTAAAATTCTTTCAACCACCACTTACAGAATAAAGTTAAAACTCTTTGGCATAGAAAAATAAGTCGCTGATGAATCCTACTCAAAAGGTCCTGGAGTGTGTCTTATATTGGTTGACTTTGTTCTGTCAAAAGAACAAAGTCTTTTGTTGAGTGATTGAGTGAGTTGAGTGATTGCCTGCCCTAACATTTCAGTACTCTCTGTTCTCCATGGAACCTGTGGGGAAGAATGGTCTTGTTCCTGAGTCAGAAAGGAAAGGAAGTCCTTTGACTCTGGTACGGCTCTCAACAAGGTTGGAGGCTGAGCTCTAGTTTTCCTCATTTCCCTGTTTTCAGAAGCATTATATCTCTGGCACTCCAATCATGGAAGACTTTATCAGAACCTTCTCAAATTGAAAGTTTCCTGGTCTTATCCTTCTGTTCTAATTAGAATTTCTCCTGGTCTCATGGGATTCATGCTGTTTCTAACCTTTCCTGTTTTCTCTGGGGTTCCTCAATCCTCTGTAAAAAGGTATTGGGGTACAAAGATTACATCAAGGTGTCAGGCAGGTGATGGCATTTCCTTGCAGAACAATGTGTGTAATGGATAAAGGGTGAGTCCATTTCCCCATACCTTTCCTTCTCCATGCCCACTGCCTCCTGGATAATCTACGCTAATTTTTTATCTTGTAGATCAGAATTTGTTTACAACATTCCACTCAAAATACTGCTGCTTTAGTTTTCTTTATTTACTATTTCCACAGAAGAGAGGCCTTAGATTTGATTCAGTTTCTGAGGTCAACATGAACACTATGACTCCCCAAGTAAACCAAGTGAGGCTATAACAATTCTGTAATGTTCGTGTCAGGTGAAGGTGGACAACCTTATCCAAGTTGTTGATTTGCTTCAGGCTGAAACTTCTACATAACCTCCTCAACCTCCAGCCCATCTCACTCTGGAGGGGCAGACTTTCCTTGACACAGCCAAGGTCAACAAACTTTGGTGCAGTTAGATTCATATCAACATCCAGTAGGCCCTGTGAGGTGATTAATTTTTCATGGTCAGGAATTACTAGGCCATCTCTCGTCAGGAAGAGGGAAAAACATTTAGTTCTAGTTTATGGACTGTTCAAGGAACAGAGGGAACTAAATTTACAACTTGAGCAGGGTAAGATTTTACAATATTAATTGAATTTTCCCTCCATATTTCCTTGTACTCTTTGGAATCTGCACTATAAAATCAATCCATCAGCCATTCACTGCCTCAAGGAAGCCAGAAAGGACAGGTACACCCACCTTTCTTTACACTAGAGGGTCGACTTGGTGCAATGAGAGGCCTCAGTATGGCTCTCCCTTAACACAACCTTCTCTGTAGACTCAAAGATTTCCCCTATGCCAGATAATTTTCCTGGGAGAAAATGATGCAGAATTTGAAGATCTCGTAATGTTTCTAAATCAATCTGTGTTCTAAAAAAAAAAAAAAAGCAACAAAAATTTCTCAAGTCTGGTTGGACACTCAATTCTTGCTTCTCAAGAAAATGGTGACTGAGACTTGAGAAACGATGATACTAGCTGGCCTATGACATAGTAACTGGCCCTGACATACACTTACAGTGCAAATAACTATCAATTTGTTCAAAATTCATCAGGAGACTGTTTGGGGGCATTGAACAACAGAGAGTGCTGAACTGTGGTCCTTGAGAAAAGGACATCGATGAAATGAAACCAGTGTTTGCAACAAACATGCTGCCTGGGGGCACCTTCTAATTGAAACAAGAAGGTAGAAAGTAAACAATGTACAGACACTTGGGTGAGTTGAGAGATTGGGGTTTGCAGCTGCTGAAGCACTGGAAATTTGCAGGTCTTATCTGGAGAGGAGGGAGTTGTTTTTGTCCTAGGCTGAGGGCAAGACTCCAAGAGGCCTATAACAGAGCAGGTGCAGTGAAGCTGAGTGCAGAGACTTTGCAATCATTTCAGTCCACAGATAAGCTAAATATTAGGATTTAAATGCTCTGCATTAGAACTAAATTTCAAAGCTAATACATTCCCAATCCCACAACCCCAGTGAATGAAAGCAAGCCTGACAAGTCCAAAAGGACCCAACAGTAACTTAACTACCTATCAGAACAAAATTTAACAACCTTTATGGAATATGACACAGTCCAGATTTCAAGCAATGCATCATTCACAATGTTTTGCACAAACCAGAACAAAAATTCCTATACATACCAAGAAGCATGAAAGAGTGAATCAGAACTACCAAAACAGTTAAGAGACACTGACCTCAAGATATCTAAACTGTTGGAATTGGCAGAAGAGTTGAAGGAAAACATGCCCAATGCTCCCCTCTTCTCTGACCCTCACCATCACAACTATCACCAGTGATCCATGTGAATCTATGAGGTTTGTTTAACAACCTGTTCTAGGTCACAAAGCCAGTGGTGGAGCAGGGATCTGAATTCAAAGAATTCTTCTCATTACACTATTAGTGATCATTTTTGATGTACAAACCTCTTTCATACTTAGGAGTTTTGAAAATAGGTTCCTTATTTTGCATGTGATTAAGTGACATGATAATAGTCTCAGATTTATTTTATATCAGATGTTTTCTAAATTTTAATGTAATATGAGAGAGAGAGGGAAGAAGAGAGAGAGAGAGAATGAGAGGGTGGACATGTGGTTTATGTCACCTCCACCTCCACCCACAGTGTTGCTTGCCCTTCTGCCTCTACTTTTTGTCCCAGTAAGCCTGGAAAGGAGATGTTGAGTTCAGACCCTACTCTGGTGAGGGAGTGCTGCAGCTTTCTGGTATGAAGAATACTGCCTTCATATGGCTGCCATGACCTGGCACAGGTTGGCACTGTGGTCCACACATTACCCCACATGTGGACTTAGATGCTCTTCTCTATGAGTCCTTATTATGTGGAAGCAGCCTCCAAATATGGAGGGGACAAGTTGGAGCCACACCAGCTGGCCAGCTCTAGTGTGAGAAACAAACAGGGTCTACACTTGGCTCAGCCATCCTGATGCACATCATCTTAATTCCCAGCAAAATCCTGCTCACCCAGGCATCAGGCAGATACCCAGCAGTACCTGTAATGCATTGCTAATGAAGGTTAAAGTCTCAAGAACTTTTACAAATATCTAAATGCAATATCTTCTGCAAATTAATGTCCTTTCAGGGGGACACTGTGAAGAATGTAGTATGCACACCATGACCCGTCAAAGGATTTTTATAAGGCTAAAACCTTCTCCAACTATCCTTAGGAGAAATGGAAGGGAAACGTAGCAGGGGAACCATGAGAATCACTAGACCAACCTCATCACCCTGTGATACTTCCCCTTCCTCCACGTTAATAACAACCCCTTCCTCCAAGCATCTTCCTGTGACTTGAGTTACTATGATGAAGCGAGGAGCACTGATCTCAGAAGTGATGGTCATTTGTAACATAAACAATCACAATAATAATAACTAACCTTTATTAATTGCTTACTATGTGTCAGGTATTTTGGTGAGTGCTTTACATGGACCCTCTCCTTTAATTCTCCCAACCACACTGTGAGTTAGGTTATTATTGAAATTTCACAGAGAAAGCATCTGGAGGTGAAAAAGCAGAAGCAATTCCCTTAAGGTCACATGGCAGAAAGTGGGGAATCTAGAGTTTGGACCCAGGTCTGTCTGCAGCATCTTCACGCTTAATGATTATGCCAGTGTTTCATGAACTTCAGTAATCATCTGTTTATCACCTTTCCTCTTTTTGCCATATTTGACCATGGCAAAGTATATTTTAAAATGAAACTTTGCATCACTGCCATGGTGGAAATCCCAAGTCACTTGTCAAAAATGACAAGTGGCAAAAACACACATGCACACACACAAAAAAACAAATTTCAGTGAAGCAAACTAGATCATTTATTTAAAAATAAATATGTGTTAAATTTTTTCAATGGTTCATCCAAATGTAACACTGAACATTTTATGTGCCACCTGGGTGTGATTTTGGTAGATTTTATCAATGTGAGTGATTCCTCTGTAGCCCAATTCCTTTTGGATTCATAGACAATATTTAATTTCTGGACCTACAAAGCTGGGAATAATGGTGACCATACCAAGGTACTGACTTCCCTTATGGGAAACTGACTGGGGGACAAGATGGCCTTCCTCATGTGTCCTTGCAGCCATGTCTTTGTAAACAATGAGAACTGGTTTGTTAGCTTTCCTTCCCAGTCCAGGGTACATGGATTCACTAGTGACCTGGATAGATGCCATGTCAATTTCCCCGATAGCCCCAAAGCCTTGCACAAGGTATAGAAAACACAAAGCTCTCAATAATTATTTGTCATATAAATTCTGCATCTTTGCCATTTCTGTTCCTTCTTGGAATGTCATTCCCACAGCTTTGATAGCTGGTAAACTCCAACTCATCTTTACAAACCAGGTGCAAGTTCTCCTGACTCCACTCCCTCAGGAAGTTGTTTTCTCCCCTCTGTTCCCATCAGATATTGTCCTCCCCTCTATCAGAGGAGTTGTGATATTGCTTTGAGGCCCATTTCCTCCACAAGAGTCTGAACTTCTGATAGCAGTGACTATTTCAAGTTTATCTTTGTGAAGATCCTTCAACATGGATAGCACTGTTGGTTTCTTTAATAACGTTATGGGTTGGGTCTTATTTCCCAAACCAGGTTGGGAGTTCCTGTGGTATAAGGGAGCTTGCCCATCCCTTTTGTATGCCATATGGTTCTTCAGCCATCAACCCTGCTCCTAGAGCCCCACCAAGCACTTCTACCATCACTCAGTTCTGGAGATCACCCAAGCTCTTGAGCCTCAGTTAAGCCTCTTCCTTCCCCCAGGTCTCAATCTCTGGGCTTGAAGACTTTATTATCTACTTTAAAGACCAAAGACACTTTTTTACTGGGCAGAAGAAAGGATAGAACCTTTAATATAGCATTGTTTTTAAATCAAACTCTATTCTCTAAAAAATATTTGAAGTTCAGCAATAATCTTGTGGACTTCTTATCAAATACACTTTAAGAAAAATTTCATCTAAAAATTTTCAAGTATCTTTGACTCCATTGTAGTAGATGTAAATGGGGATAAAGACAGAATGGGTAGAAAGGTGAAGGGAGAACCTGTGAGTTAAGAAGTTTATAAGATGATATCAGATCCCCATTGCTCATTCACTTCTTATTCTACTAGTAGCAGATATCTCCATATTATCATCATGTAAAGAAGATAGCCTAGAGAAAGTAAATCTACCCATCCCAAACCATCAACATCACCGTTGGTCTTCGGAGCTGAGAAAAGTTAAGTAACTTTCTCAAGATCACTTGTACCCATTCTATGAGACTCATATTTATTATCTACTTACTAAAATCAGAAAAGGACATCACATGAAAAACATACCACAGAACAATATCCTTTATGAATATAGACGAAAACATCCTCAACAAAATCAAAAAGAGATATTAGCAGAATAGATTTTTTAACATTTTAATTGAGTTATATTCATTTTACAATGTTGTGTCAAATTAAAGTGTAGAGCACAATTTTTCAGTTCTACATGAGCATACATACATTCATTGTCATTTTTTTTCACTGTGAGCTACCACAAGATCTTGTATATATTTCCCTGTGCTATACAGTATAATCTTGTTTATCTATTCTGCATATGCCTGTCAGTATCTACAAATTTTGAAATCCCAGTCTGTCCCTTCCCAACCCCTTCCCCCGGGCAACCACAAGTTTGTATTCTATGTCTATGAGTCTGTTTCTGTTTTGTATTTATGTTCATTTATTTTTTTAGATTCCACATATGAGTGATCTCATATGGTATTTTTCTTTCTCTTTCTGGCTTACTTCACTTAGAATGACATTCTCCAGGGACATCCATATTGCTGCAAATGGTGCTATGTTGTCGGTTTTTGTGGCTGAATAGTATTCCATTGTATAAATATACAATTCTTCTTTATCCAGTCATCTGTTGATGGACATTTAGACTGTCTCCATGTCTTGGCTATTGCAAATAGTGCTGCCACAAACAATGGGGTGCAAGTGTCATTTTGAAGTAGGGTTCCTTCTGGATATATGCCCAGGAGTAGGATTCCTGGGTCATATGGTAAGTCTATTCCTAGTCTTTTGAGGAATCTCCATACTGCTTTCCACAGTGGCTGCACCAAACTGCATTCCCACCAACAGTGTAGGAGGGTTCCCTTTTCTCCACAGCCTCTCCAGCTTTTGTCATTTGTGGATTTTTGAATGATGGCCGTTCTGACTGGTGTGAGGTGATACCTCATTGTAGTTTTGATTTGCATTTCTCTGATAATTAGTGATATTGAGCATTTTTTCATGTGCCTATTGATCATTTGTATTTCTTCCTGGGAGAATTGCTTGTTTAGGTCTTCTGCCCATTTTTGGATTGGGTTGTTTGCTTTTTTCTTAAGTCATATGAGCTGCTTATATATTCTGGAGATCAAGCCTTTGTCAGTTTCATCATTTGCAAAAATTTTCTCCCATTCCATAGGTTGTCGTTTTGTTTTGCTTATGGTTTCCTTTGCTGTGCAGAAGCTTGTAAGTTTCATTAGGTCCCATTTGTTTATTCTTGCTTTTATTTCTATTGCTTGGGTAGACAGTCCTAGGACAACATTTTTGAGACGTATGTGCAGAATAGATTTTTTAAATGCTCCAATTATATGCTTTCTAGAAGAGACAAGCTTCATATGCAAAGACACATGTAGCCTGAAAATAAAAGGATGAAAAAAGTATATCATGCAAACAATAACAAAAAGAGAGCTGGAATGGATGTACTAATATGACTTAAGACAAAAATATCATGAGACATAATATTCTTTAAGAAAAAACTGTAATTATATACAAAGAAGAACATTTTTATCATGGTAAAATACTCAATCCCTCAAAGAGATATAATAATTAAATACATATATACACATGACAAGAGTGCCTCATTATACAGGAGGCAAGAACTGAAAGAACTGAATGGAGAAAAAGACAATTCAACAATAATAATTGGAGAATGCAATATCTCACTTTCAATAATATTAGAATAAGTAGGAAGAAGATAATAGAACACATTCACAACAGTATTAAAAATCTAGAACTAACAGATGTTTGTAAAACATTCCACACAACAGCCATAAAGGGCAGAATACACATTTATCTAAGGAGTACATTCTCCAGGATAGATCATGTGTTATGCCATTACACAAGCTTCAACAAATTTTGAAAATATTGAAATCATACAAGTTTTTTCTCTGACTACAATGGAATGGAATTAGATATAAATAACAAAATGAAGTTGAATAATTTAAAAGCATTTGGAAATTAAAACACATATCAATAACCAGTGGGTCAAAGAAGAAATCACAAGGAAAATTAGAAAATACTTTGTAACGAATGAAATGAAAAAGACAAGATCCCAAACCTTACAGGTTATGGCTAAAGCAGTTCTTAGAAGTAAATGTATAGCTATAAATTCCATTTTTAACAAAGAAGAAACAATTATTCTAAACTGTCTCAAAAATATTATCTCAGTTATCTTAAATCTTTATGTTAAGACACAAGAAAATGAAGAGTAAACTAAGCCAAAAGAAGAAGAAGAAATGAAATAAGGAATATTAGAGTGGATACAAATGGAAAGAAAATAGAAAATATAAGGAAAATCAATAAAACCAAAAGTTAGTTCTTTAAAAAGATCAACAAAATTGAAAAAAAAATCTTGGCTAGACCAACTAAAATAAAATAGCAAAGACTCAAATTGCAAAAATCAGAAATGAAAGATGGGACATTAACACAAACTTATAGAAATAAAAAGTTTATGAGGAATACTATGAGCAAATGCATGCAAACATATTAGGTAACCTATGAAATGGACAAATCCCCCAAAAAACACAAACTGTGGAAACTACCTCAAGGAGAAGTAAAAAATCTGAATAGACTTATAACAAGTAAAGGGACTGGTTTAATAACAAATACATTTCCACAAAGAAAAGCTCAGGATCAGATGGCTTAAGTGATGAATTATACCAAATATATTTTTAAAAGAATTAGCATCTAACCATCACAAGATTATCCAACAAATAGAAGAGGAAGGGATACTTCCTAACTAATTTTATGAACATAGCTTTAACCTAATTCCAAAATCAGACAAAACATAAACAAGAGAAAATAAAGATCAATATCCTTCATACATACAGGCACAAAAATCCTCCACAAATTACACACATACTGAATCCAGCAACATACACAAAAAGGATTATTCACAAAGATCAAGTGACATTTATTCCAGGAATGTAAGTTTGGCTCAATGTACAAAAGTCAATCAATGTAAAGATGCCATACTGATTGAATTAAAAGAAAGATCTAATTATCTCAATAGACAAAAAAAGCATGTAACAAATCCAAAACCATTTTTTGATAAAAACAAAGAAGAAAATAGGAAAAAGGGGGCACATTCTCATCTCAATAAAAGCAATCTATTAAAACTGCACAACTACCATAATACTTAACTATGAAAGACTGAAAACTTTTGCCTTGAGATAAGGAAAAAGACAACAATGCCCAGTCTCACCATTTCTACTCAACATAGTACTAGAGCTTCTAGCTAATACATTTAGGTAAGAAAAATAAAAGACCTTCAAATGAAAGGAAGAAAAGAAGGAAGGAAGGAAAGATAAAAGAAAGAAAGAAACAAAGAAAACTATTTCAGTTGATATGATCTTGTGTACCAAAAATACTAAGGAACCCAAAAAAAGTATTATTAGAACCAATCATCCGGTTTGTCAAGGTTACAAAATATAAAATCAATTTTAAAAAATTCAATTCTATGTCTATACACTAGCAATGAAATATTTTTAAAAGAAACCAAGAAAAGAATTCCATTTATAATAGCATCCACAGAAATAAAATACTTAGAAATAAATTTAACAAAATAAATGCAAGACTTGTTCACTGAAAACAACAAAATATCTTTGAAAGAAACTAAAAACCTAAACAAATTGAAAAGCTTCACTTTTTCATTAATGGGAAGACTGTATATTGTTAAAATAATAATACTCCACTACATGATCTACAGATGCAGTGTAATCCCTATTAAAAATCCCAGCAGACTTTTTCTGCCAGAATTGAAAACCTGAACCTAAAATTTCCATGTAAATGCAAGGGATCTAGAAAAGCCAAAACAATCTTGAAAAAGACAAAGATTGAAGGCCTGTATTTCATGATTTGACACTTATTACAGAGCAGCAGTAATCAAGATGTTGTGTTACTGTAATAAATAAAGGCATACATGTCAATATAACAAAATTTGAAATTCCAGAAATAAACTTTTACATTTTAAGGTCAATTGATTTTTGACAAGTGTATCAAGATGATTCAAAAGAGAAAATAGTATTTTCAGCAAATGGTACTAGGACAACTAGATATGCACATGCGGTTGTGGACTGAGAATAAGGTTGGATTGCCATCCCACACCATGCACAAAAGTGAACTCAAATGGCTATAAATATACATAAATCCAAGAGGAAAACTATAAAACACTTAGAAGAACATTTTAGTGCAAATCTTTAGCATCTTGAAATAGGCAATAATGTCTTAGATATGACACCCAAATCACAAGTGAAAAAAGAAAATACAGGATAAATTAGACTACATCAACATTAAAAATGTTTGTTCTTCAAAGCCTTCCATCAAATAAAGAAAGAAAGACAACTCATGGGGTAGTAGAAAATATTTGCAAATCATATACCTGATATGGAAATTTTATCTACAATAGGTATATAACACTTACAACTGAATAATGAAAAAGATAAATAACACAAAGAAAATGGGCAAACAATAATATGGACACTTCTCCAAAGAAGATATACAAATAAGCACAAGAAAAGATGTTTTACATCATTAGTCTTTAGTCAAAACTACATTGAGATACAGATTCATACTCACTAGGATGACTAAAATAAAAAACATGGACAATAACAAAGTTGCCAAGGATGTGGAGAAATTTTAATCTTAATATATCTCTGTTGGGACAGTAGATGCTTCAGTCACTTTGGAAGAGAGTTTAGCAGTTCCCCCCAAAACTTGAACATAGAGTTACTTTGTTACTCAGCAATTTGACTAAATATCTACTGAAGCGAACTGAAAAATGTAAAGCAGAAACCTGTACAATAGTGTTCATAACAGGCTCATTCATAATAGACAAAAAGTTGAAACAATCCAAATGTCCATTGAGGGACGAATGGATAAATAGAAATGGTATATCCATATAATAGAATATTATCTGGCAGTTAAAGGAATGAAGTATTGATACCTACTACAACATTGAATAATCTGGAAAACATTATGCTTAATGAAAGAAACCAGTCAAAAAAGGCTGCTTATTGTATGATTACTTTTATATGAAATGTTAATTATGTGCAAAATCTTAGAAACAGAAAAAAAAAAAAAAGATTCCCAGGGGTTGGAGAAAGGGGAGGGATCAGAAGTGACTTTCATAAATACTGGATTTCTTTTTGAAAGATAAAAATTCTTAAATGACATTATGGTGATAGTTGCAAAGCTCTATGAATATGCTATCAATGACTGCATCCAAAAGCAACCTCTCTGCCAGAGTAGCAATGTTGCAAACAAAAAATGTCAAAACTAAGCTATTCCTCAGGCATGACCTTCATGATTGATTCTACCAATCAGACTCACATAGATCTTGCTTGCTTTCTAATCCTGGCTATCTAGTTCTCTAACTTTCTATGGACAACAGGTGCAACTTGATATCCATGAATAAGGTTTATTTTTGGTTGAGCGACCCTGAACCTTGTTCCCTTGATCATAACTGCACACCCTGGTTTACAGAGAGATTGGTAGATGTCTTATTTATAGTCACAAAGGGAAAAGAAAGATTTTATTTTTAGACCACTTTATTGAGATATGATACCTATTTAATGTATATAATTGATTAAAAGAAATTTCTAAGAGAGAAATATACAAAGGGAGGAAAAGAGAGCCCAAAGCCACAACTTAGAGCATATCAACCTGGAGATGTGTTTAGAGGAAGAGGAGTCAAAAAATGAGTCAAAGAATAGGATCCATGAAGAAGGGAAGAAAAGCAGAGGAGAGTGACTTCATGATATCCAGAGATTTCAAGGAAGAGGAGGTAGGCAGCACGTTCAATGCTACTAAGAAGTCAAACGGGGGCAGAGGAATGATATTTTGATTTGACATCATGCAAGTTTATTGGAGAAAAAGAAAAAAGCAGTTTAGAGGACAGAAGAAGATGCAAGACCTGTCAGAGGAGGAGACACAGAAGTGGAGATAACTTATCATGAAAGCGTTGCTATGAATGAGCGCTGATCTATGGAACAAGAATTCGTAGACAACTGTCATCAAGGGAAGGTGTTGTTTACAATGGAGAACAGCGGAGCATGCTTATATGCTGATGAGAATCTCCACTAGAGCAGGAGAATATGAAGATGCAAAAGAAACGATGGTTATCTGAAGGAGTCAAAAGGGTGAAAGTAACGATTAGACCAGCTGGAGATGGTGACTTTGTTAAAATTATGACCCACCTGCCCCACGCTTCGTACCCTTCCACGAAGACCTGCTGATACCTACATCCCCGTGGAAGGCCAAATTGAGAATGAAAGATTAGCACATGTAATGGCCAGAGGATGAGGAAATGAGGTTTGAAGCCCAAGAGATCCAGACGGAGTTCTGGAGGTTAATCTAGCCTGACAAATTTAAATTTTGAGAAATGTATGGATTAGGGATTATTGTGTCCCACCGATAGTTCTGTGGCACGTATGTGTGTCTGTGTGTGTTTGCGTGTTCAGAAAAGGGTGAAGACATGGATAGATTCCACTGTTAATAAAACAAGAAACCCCTACAGTGAAGGATATTAGTGGAGGGGGTCTCTTTTTCAGGGGGGAGGAAAGGGCAGTCCTCAAGAAAAGCCAGGAAGAGGGAGCAACCCAGGATGGAATCTCCCAGAAGGACTTAACTTTGGAAAGCAGGAGATGGGTGATTTTCCTGGACTCCAGGAAGATTGATATTTAGCCATGGTTTCCACGGTTTTCAGTAGTTTTGTTCCATATTATAATTCCCTCAGTTACCTTTCCCTGTCATTAAAATCTGCCTCTCCTATCAAGTCTAGAGTGATGTTTGAGGGGATTAAAGGAGCAGGGTATTCCAGCCAAGCATTGCTTCTTTGCTTTACTGTTCTTCTTTGGTGCTACGCCAAGAGGCCCTACTCCCAGATACCCAAACAATGAACAGAACCCAAGAGGACCTGTGTTCCTCTGAGAGTGTGGTGACACAGAAAAGTGACTGGCAAGTGGATACCGGCAGTGGCTATGAGGCAAACTCCCTTTCCAAAAACACATGGATGTGTGCAGAAGACCTGGAGGTCAGGAGGATGGGATAGTCTGTGGACTCTGTCCACTGTGGGTCATTCAGTTGGATTGGAAGTGAGATTCCTTAGACTTTCTGGACTGAGGGGTTGCATTATGTGGGAAGCGGTGGGCGGCTGAGAACCAGAAATGACAGTGAGGCTGGACAAATGGACTTTCAGAGACATCCTACAACACTGGGAGAGAAGGCAGGGCACAAATTGGTGCTCTGGAACATCTCACATCTTGCCTGGCACCGTGCTTGTCTGGCCTCTGGAATGGGGAGAAAATGCAAAGGAGGCAGTTGGCTACTTAGGATAAGGGGGTAGGGAAGAGGTGCTTGCTTAGTTCTGCTGTTTTCCAAAATCAGGATGCTGGTAGGGACCTCAGTCCTCTGAGTCGCCCCAAGGCCCTGGTAGATCAGGGATGGAGCACGAAGTGGGAGCCCCATCAACTGGTCTCATGCTCTGGGTAGAGGCCTCCCAGGACAAAGGAGAGAGGAGGGAGTTGTCTGTCCTAAGTGATTCCCTTCCTGGGGATCATGGAACTTTTCAGGGAGCAGTACCTCTGAAATCTGGCTGGAACTGAGGTTTGTGCTAGAAAATTGGGGCTCCTGGAAACCTCCAGAATATGACAGAGGCTAGAAGGTGAGGACAGGGAAAGTGGGTTGGGGAGCAGGGCTCCTGGATTCCATGGGCATGATTTGGACGTAAAACAAATTGCTGCTAAGAAGGTGGCCAAAGGACAAGGAAGCCTATGTCTCCCAACCATGTAGGTGCATCGTGGAGAGGTAGAAATTCTAGATTCACATTGGGCTGCTCCACAATTTCCATCCTCCTCCACCAGGCAGTGGGCGCAGGGCAAGGAAGAATTAAACAGAATGTGCTTTTTAAGTCCCTAAATAGGAGCTTGTGTACCTCAGAGGAAGACAGAGCGCACACATTTCTCTGCCTTTCTCTTTGTCTCATCCTCAGTCCCTAGACGTGACAGGAAACAATACCTTGGTTACCATGGGAACTGAAGCTGAGTGATGAATCGGGCTGTGGGAGGCAAGCAAAGGTAGTCCTGACACAAAGGCCCTTGGGAGAAGAGATTTGAGCTAAGTGCTCGTATTGAAAGAATTCACAATTTCCACAGGTACGTTGATCCCTGCAATTATTATTACACAGAAAACACAAAGGTGCATGCGTCTGCACACGCGTTCACACACACATCATTCTCTGCATCATGCTGGCTCACCCATAGGATTCTCGTGGGCGAGGCTGTGCTGTGACCACTGCAACACACGTCATCACCTCTCATCTGTGCTCTCTCCCACCTCCCTCTCTCCTCCCTGCATTGTCCTTCAGTGTCTCCCGCTCTGTCTGCCCCCATCCCTCGTCTCTTCTCTCCCTTCTTAGTTTTTCATTCTGGTCCTCCATGGAGCTATGTTCTTTGTCCTTCCTCCTTCTCTCTATATTTGTTCTTCTTCCCACCCCCGTCCCCTGCCCCTACCCAGCTATTTATGGAGTGACTAAGAATTCCCTCATTCAATTATGATTGGCCTAATATGGGCCATGTATTTTGAGCTTTCAGCCCCATAGGGCAGATCATCATAAAATTAATCACAAACATCATTGTTCCATGGCAAATCACGGTAAGTGATACGGAATTAAATGACAAGGAGCTATGAGTGTGAACGAGAGGAGAACTGATTTCCTTATTGGGCTCAGTGAAGGAAATGTCACTGGCAGTTGGCATTCTGCCGCCCAGCATCCTCTTACTGCCTCTGTGGGTAACTGCCTTCCCTTTCACGTTGGGGGAACCACCCTCTTCCATCGTTTGCAGCATGATGGGACTCTCACCCAATGTGTCCTGCCCACTCTCCAAAGTGTAAACATGCAAACCAACAGGATGCCCATTTCTTGGAATCTGAGTAACGAATAGACCAAAACGGGGTGAGGAGCTGTTTGATCTTGTCAGTGCATCCCAGTTTCTGCTTCCAAGTTACCCAGAGACATCTTTGTTCATGCTCTTCATTCATTCTCTTGCTCATTCTTCCTTCTTCCACTTCTTCCTCCTCCCTCTTGCCTGGCTAGGGGCTTTTTGTTAGAAGCCTAACGCCACAAGGACAAAAAGGATGGGTGAGAAGATAGTAATAATAAAGCACTGGGAGGTGGAGGCAGATGGATGAGTGCTCTCTGACTTAGCTGATTTAAGAGCCCAGCAGTGAGCAAAGCCCCAAAGCAATGGTCCTTAACCGCCCTGGCCAGACCATCAAACTGTCTGAGCGAGTGCCCCTGCAACTTAGGGGTGATGGTGGGGCTTGTAAATTGCATGATTGCTCTTTAAGTGTAGTTAAGAAATATTTAGACACCCAGAAACCCTCTCAACAACTTGTAGCCCGGGCAAGGGGCTTCCTCCAAGTTCTAGGGAGATTTAGGGGAGGCTTACACTCTGGAGGGGGTAAAACAGCAGATTTATGGACTTGGAAACTCAGGATCAGGTAAAGACAGGCATCCAAATCCCAAACAGGGATTTAAGTAAAAAATCTACCTAAAAGATCAATCCCCAGCCTCATTCCCAGTTTTTGGTGCAAACTACTGACATCTCGCCTTTCCACATACATGCAGGAGGTTCTTCCCTGCCGAAGCGAAGCATCCCAAGAGGAGAGATTTAATAATTATAGCAGGCAAAGGTCTCCAAGTTTTCAATATTACTTCAAAATAGTTTCCAATTTCAATGTGATTTCTTCTTAGAGCCATGGGTTATTTAGGAGGTATGTCTTCATTTACAAACAAATGGGGGATTTTCTACTGATTTTTGTCATTAATTCATAGGTTTAGTGGCATTTTATAGATTATAATGATCAGAAAATACACAAATCCCTGAAGAATCTATTCTTTATGTCCACTTGAGGCATTCTATTATTGTAATATCTTTATGTAACTTTTCAATGGAACAGAACACAAATATGGAATTTCACAAAATGTGCATGTTCTGTTCGGTAGATTATTGCATCACAAACATCTGAGTAACTGCAACGCAGTTCAAGAGATTTGGCATCGCCAGCAACCTAAAAGCACCTCCATGCCTTTACTGGGTCACTACCACTTGGGCGCGTCAGCAAATCTAACCAGCATTTTGACTTTTATCACTTTCACTTTGCCTGTTTGTGAACTTCGTTACACATAATAAGTGTATTCTTATAATCTAGCTTCGTTTTGGCAGTATAGCAATACATAAAAATGTATTTTTCTACTTTTATGTATTGCTATTCATTTTTGTCGTAGTGTTTGCTGTAGTTCATTGATTTTCATTACTGGGTAGTAATTAAACTTGTATGAACATACCAGAACTTAGTTGTCATTCTGTTTCTCATGGACATTTCAATAGTTTCCAGTCCTGCAATATCAAAATGTTCCTGTGATGAACACTCATATCCATGTCCTTTGATTCATTTCAGGCTGTACTTGCTGGGTCTGTTTGATGACTTTCTTCCCCTGTGGCAATGTCTGTGATGACAATGGATATTCTGGCCCTTTTCATGATCTCGGAGGGGAAGATTTCAACATTTCTTCACTAAGTGAGGTGGATTTTGTAGGCTTTTAAAAGATATCCCCATTGGATGAAGACAGCTCCCTTTTATTCCTAGAGTATTTTAAAAAGTCATAAATGGTATCATAAATGTTATGATGTAAATCATAAAATCATAAATGTTTATATCTTTATTGGTTTTGATATTTATCATTATAAATACATATTTTATGTAGAAAATTATCAGCTTTGTTGATGTATAATTGACATGTAACATTGCATAGGTTTAAGGGGTACAATGTGATGATTTCACACACTTAAATACCGTGAAACAATTAGCATGATAAGGTTAGATAACACCTATGTTTCATCACACAGTTACAATGTATGTGTCTGTGTCTGTGTGTGTCTGTGTGTGTGTGTGAGAGAGAGAGGGGGAGATAAACGTTTAAGATTTATTCTCTAATAAACTGTTGAGATGGATGCACGTGTCATTGGTTTTTTTCTTTTTTTTACCTTTCTTTTTGGTAGAATATGCATTTAAGCAGGATCCCACAAATCTTCATTATTATTCGGTTCAAAATATTTGTAATCTCATTGATGATTTGCTTTTCAAGCTGTGGGTGATTTAGAAGGATATTTCTAAATTTTGGAATATGTGAGTGACTTTCTAGTTACCACTGATTATTAATTATTGCTTAATGGCATTGTGGTCACGGCATGTACTCATTGCTTCATTGTCTTGAAGTTTTCTGAGAATTGTTTTATCATCAACAGACGATCTTTTCTGGTACATGTTAGCACTTGAAAAGACTGTGGATCCTGCAGTTGCTGAGTGCACAGATAGGGATGAATAAATATACACTGTCCAGTTTGTTCTTTGTATTTTTATAATCTCTCATATCTTTGCAAATGTTTATCTGCATGGTGCATCAATTAGTTAGAGAAATGTTTAAATATCTCCCAGCTTGACTACGGATTAATGTACATGTCCTTGCAGTTCTGTCAAGGTTTACTTTATATTCTGAGACCACATTGTTTGCTGCAAGCAGACCCATAAGCATTTTATTTTCCTGGTGATTTGGACCATTTATGATAATTAAGTTTCCCTCTTTACTTGTGGTAATGCTTTTTTGCCTAAAAAGCCAAGATTTCTCATATAAATAGAGGTGTACCAGCTGGCTTTGATTAATATTTTCAGGCATATGTTTTACCAATTTGTAACATTAACTTTTCTGTATGTGTATGTTTGAAGCAGCACATATTGTAGGCATATATTGTCTTCTCTTTCTTCTTCTTCTGCCTCCTTCTCCTTCTTCACTCAATGCTCTTTTTTTTCAGTTTAACTATGTGCCTTTGCTTTTTATTTTTTTTTAACATTTTTATTGATTTATTATCGTTTTACAATGTTGTGTCAAATTCCAGTGTAGAGCACAATTTTTCAGTTATACATGAACGTATATAAACTCAGTCACATTTTTTCTCTGTGAGCTACCATAAGATCTTGTGTATATTTCCCTGTGCTATACAGTATAATCTTGTTTATCTATTCTACAATTTTGAAATCCCATCTATCCCTTTTATCTCTTAATTTTGGTCTTCTTTTGGATTGATATTTAAATTTTTCTGTCTTCCCCCTCTATCGCCTTGGTAAGTATTCAGTCTCTCATTATTCTCGTAGTGGTTATTTGGAGGCTGCAACTGGCATCCTTAACTCCAAAGTCTAACATAAATTGGTCCCTTTATCTCACCACAGAAAATGTAGTTATGTCAGAACACTCAGTCTACGTTTTTCAGTCTCCTAACTTTAATATCATTGCTGCCATGTATTCAGTCACTCATAGATACACACGCAAATGCTCATGGGGTTAACCTCAAAAGGCATTGTTATTTTAGTATCATTTTACAAAACCAATATGATTTAAACATATCCACATACTTATATGTCACTCTTCATTACTTCCACATCTTTACGTTTGATCAGAGGTCATTTTTCCTCTTCCTCAAGAACACATTCAAGTACCTCCTTTAGTGTGGATGTGCTGGTCAAACATTTTCTCTTTCTAGTGTACATTGATAGATTTTCTTTTTAGAGCACTTTTATGATTGTGGTGATACTGAGCTGAGAGTACAGAGAGTTCCCACATGCTCCTTCTCCCTGCCACCCGCACTCTGCCCTTGTTTTCCCCTGTCATCTACATCTGGTGTACTGTGGTCCATGTGCTACCACTGATGAATCAATATTGACACATCATTATTTTTTAACATTTTTTATTGAATTATAGTCATTTACACTGCTGTGTCAAATTCCAGTGTAGAGCACAATTTTTCAGTTATGCATGAACATACATATATTCATTGTCACATTTTTAAAGCCCAGAGCTTACACCTGGGTTGACTGTTTGTGTTGTACTTTTGGCAAATGAGTAGTGTCTTGTGTCCACCATTACTGTCACATACAGAATAGTTGTGCTGTCCTCATATTCCCTTTACATCCACCCACTTTTCTTTCCTTCACTCCCCAGAAATCCTGGCAACCACCGGGCTTTGTACCGTCTCAGTTTCCTAAATGTCTCTCTGTACCTTTTTTGCTCATTTCTCTTTATTGGTGAATAATATTTCATTGTACAGATGTATCATGGTTTATCCATTCACCAGTTGCAAGACTTCTTTTTTCAGCTTTATTCACACAAATGTTGTATATATTTAGGTGGTACGGTGTGATCATTTGATATACATAGACATGATGAAATGACCACCACAAGCAAGCTAATTGACATATCCGTCACGTCACATGGTTACCATTTTCTCATCGTGGAAACACTTGCTATCTATCCTTGGAGCAAATTTCCAGTATAGAATACGTTATTATTAAGTATAGTGACCATGCTGTATGATTGCTTCCCAGTTTTAGCAACTATGAATAAAGCTGCTAGTAACATTTGCTGGCAGGTTTTTGCACGGACAAAAGTGTTCAACTCATTTGGATAGATACCAAGAAGCCTGATGGCCGGATTATACAATGAAAATATGAAACATTCACCCTTTAGTTTGTCTGAAAATGTGTTCATTTCACCTTCATCTTGAAGGATATTTTTCCTGCTTGTAGAGGTCTACATTGGCAGTTCCGTTCTTTGAATGTATCATTCTACGTACTTCTGGCTTCCTGGAATACGTCAAAAGTCAACTGTCAGTCTCATTGTCCTGCTCTGAAGATCATGGCTTGATTTTCCCCGATTGCTTTCATGATGTTCTCTGTGTTTGTTTTTCAGCTGTTTGACCATATAAGTTTAAGAGCTATTACTTCACAATTATCCTGCTTGGGCTTCTTTGTGTTCCTTGAGTCTTGACACGACAGGTTATTTGTCAGTTTTGGAAACACCATGGTCCCTATCTGCTCACATACTGCCTAGACACCTTCCTCTCTGTCATCTCTTCCTGGACCTCCAATTAAAATACCAGGCCTACGTCAGCCGCTGAGTCCACTGTAACTCTTACTACCCATTCTGTAGTTTTCATCCTTTTTTTTCTCTACAGATTTGGTTCTGGATACTTTTACCTGGTGCACTGGTCTCTCTTTACCATGCCTTACCCCTTGAAGATGTATCCATTCAGTTCCTGCTTTCAAATATTTTGTTTTTCATCTTTTCATTCATTTCCTGGTTTTGCTGAGACAAAATTTACGTTCAGTACACTACATTCATTTGAGTGTACAGTTTGATGAGATTTGACAAATCGGAACATCTGGGTAACCACCACCAATATCAAGACAGAGAACATTTTTAGTGCCTCTTGAAGTACCCCATGTAGCTCTGCAGTCATGCTCCTCACCCCACTTCCGGGCCTGGGCAATCACCAACCTTCCTTGTCTCGTTTTAGTTTTGAGTTGTCAAGGATTGTGGGTAAAACGAATCAGAAAGTGTGCAGTATTCTGTTTCTGGTCTTCCACTTCACTCTTTTGATTTGCCCACCCATTGTACTTTTCGGTGATGCGTTCCTTTCGATCCTTTGGATGGGCATGTCACTGTTTGATAATCCATTCACCAATCGATGGACATTTGGGGTGTTTGCAGTTTGGGGACACTACGAATAAAGCTACTACTAGTATTCACGTAGAGGTTTGGTGCGGACATGTGCTTTCTATCTCTGGGTTCCATATCTAGGAGTGGAATGACTGGATTACATGGTAGTTGTATGCGTACCTTGAGAAGAAATTGCCAAACTTTTTTGGAAAATACCTAACCTCTGTGCCCACATATATGAAAACTGCAGTGGTGCCAGCTCACCCGCCCTTGCCATTGTCAGCCATTTGAAATGTAGCCATTCTAGTGGTTGTGGAGTGCTACCTCATATGGGTTTCCATTCGTATTTTCCTGTTGACTGATGATTTGGAGCAACTTTACTTATGTTTACTTGTATTCATGTATCTCATTTAGGGAACATATGTTCAAATATTTTGCTCATTTTAAAAACAAGTTATGGGTTCCTGTTTTTGCATTGTAAGAGATTTGAACATTTTCAGAAGTGCAAGTAAATTCTATATTACATATGTATTCTTTCTTTGTGATTATGGATTTTATTTTCTTGACAGGCCCTTTCAAGGGGAGAAAAGTCTGTAACTTGCCTTTAATTTTTTTTATAAAGTCACTTTACCAATTTTCTCTTTCATTGTTCATGGTATTTCTGCTCTAAGAAGACTTTGCTTCACTCAGGTTAAGAAAGGTTTTCATGAAGAAGTTGAATAATTTTGCCCTTTACATATATTCTTATTATCCATCAGGGGTTAGAGTTGTACGTCATTTGAAGTAATGCGAAAGTTACCTTTTTTCCATATGCCTACTCTATGCTTCTTCAATATGTATTGAAAGCCTGTTTCCCCCGTCGGGGGATGTTAGTACCATTGTTGAGAATCAATTGCCCTTCAATGTTTATTTTTCGACTTTCTAATCATTTTCAATTTATTTATAAGTCTGTCCTTATCCTAGCACCACTCTCTAGACGACCATAGCTTTATAGTAATTTGTGAAGTTCGGCAATGTGAGAATTCCAAATATGTGACTCTCTCTCTGTGTTATTTGGGCTATTGCAAACTTTTGTATGCCAGGAAAAGTTGTAGACTCACCTTGTTGTTTTCTAGTCATGAGAATCGCTGTGCATCAATAGATCAATTGCAAGAGAGTTTCCATCTTAGCACTAATGAGTTAAAATCCAAACACATCACCTGTCTATCCGTTCATTTACATTGTTGTGAATTTCTCTCGGCAATTCCAATCGTGTTTCATTTCACAACTTCACTTATACTTTGTTAAATTCATCTAAGTAGCTCATGTTTTGCACGTACTGAAAAGGATATTTTTTTCTTTTTACATTCCAGTTGCTTGTTTTTAGACTAGATAACGATTACTGATCATTTTTCCTTTGACCTCTTATCCTGGGACCTCGCTTATCTCACTGGCTCTAGTATTAGTAATTTTTTTTAAAAGGTACTTCAGGATTTTCCATGGAGATGATCATACCATGTATGAAAAAGACAAGTTTACTTCTTCCTTTCCACCTGGTATACTTTATTAAAAATTTTGAAATCGTTCCTTAATGGGTAGTTAGGACTGCCAGTCTGATGCAAAATCTGAAGTGCTGAGAGATCTTAGGGGGAAAGCTTTCAGCTTTCAAGTATAAAGTATGATTTAGGTGACCATTATCAGGTTGAAGAAATCTCTCCTCTCCTGGATTTCCAGAGAGATCTTAATCTGAATAAGTGTTCCATTCTGGTAAATGCTTTTCCCAAATACTATTAGTATCCTATTGTAGGAGTAATAAGCTACCACGTACTTGAGTGGCTTAATACAACACAAGTTTGTTATCTTTCAGTCTTGGAGGTCCCAAGTTCAAAAAGGGTTTTACAAGGCCAAAATGAATGTGTCTACAGAGTTATGGTCCTCTGAGGCTACGAGGGGAGAGTCTGTTCCTTGCCTTTCCTGTTTTGGAGGCCACCTCTAGTTTTTGGTCACTGCCCCTTTCTCCATGTTCAAAGGCAGCAGCATAGCATCTCCCAACCCCTCTGCCCTCTGCCCTCTGTGTCTGATATCACAGCTCCTTCTCTTCAGTCTCACTTTCCTGCCTCCCCCTTATAAATAAGGACCTTTGGGATTCCATTGGCCCACCCACTTCATCCAGGATAATCCGCTCATCTCAAGATCTTCAACTTAATCACATCTGCAAAGAATTTTCTGCCATGTGGGGGCACATAGTCACAAGCTACAGGGATTAACACACAGATAAGTCTGAGTGCCGGTGTTCTGCCTAGGATGTGCATCTATTGAGATGGTGGTATGCTTCTCTTCTGAAGTCTCTAAATGTGGCTCATTTCATGTATTGGTCCGCAAATATTCGAGAGAAATTATGTTTTGAGAGAAATCCCACTTGGTCATAAGGAACTTCTTTTGCATATTGTTGCTTTCAAATCGCTAACATTTTGTTACCAATTTTTGTGTCTATGCCCTTGAGGGATATCGCTTTGCAGTTATATTTTCTTGTGATGTGGTTTGTGTGGTTTAGGCATAAGGGTATTTTGGAATAAGGACAGGGAATTGGGAAGTACTCCCTCCTCTTCATTTTTCTGACAGAAGTGTATAAATTTGGTGCTATTTTTTCCCAAAACAGTTTGGAGAATACACCAGTGAGGCCAGCTGTTCCTGGAGTTTCCTCTGTGAGAACGTTTCTATTCTCCAATTCTATTCCTTTAATAGATGTAAGAGTATCCAGTGATTCTCTGTTTTCTTGTGTGAGATTTGATAGACTGTGTCTTTCAAAGAATTTGTCCATTTTTTCTATGTTGCCGATTTCTTTGTAAAAAGGTTGTTCATTGTATTCCCTTATTATCTTTTGTGCCTTCGTCGACTCTGTATCATGTCCCCACTGCTAGCCCTGATACTGGCTGTTTGTGTCTTAGCCACTTTTTCTTGATTATTCTGCATTGAGTTTTATCAATTGTGCTAATCTTCCGCATGAATCAGCTATTGACTTTATTGCATTTTCTGTACTCTTTGCTCTCCATTCCATTGATATTCTTATTATTGCCTTCTTTCTTCTTCCTGTCTGCTGGATTTTCACTTCTTTGGCAGCATCTTAGTTTGGTAGTTCACTGACGGTAGACTATTTTCTTTCCTAATATAAACATGTAAAGCAATCACTTCTATGCAGTGCTTTAGCTGAATCACACAAAGGTTGATACGTTGTGCTTACATTTCCCTTTAGTTCAAAACACTTTCACATTTCCCGAACACTTTTCAAATTTTCAAATTTGCCTCCTCTTTGTGTGTTATTTAGAAGTTCATCGTTAAACGTCATAGTTCGGATATTCTCTGGAAATCTTTTTGTGATGGATTTCTTGTGTAATTCCGTTGTGCCCAGAGGACATCCTCTATGTGACTTCAATCCTTCTTCGTTGGTGGAGAATGGTTTTATAGACAGTGAGAAGCTCTTTCTTGGTGCATGTCTGATGTGCCTTTGAAGAGAATGTTTATTCTACTGCTATTGGGTGGAAAGTAGTATAATGAGTGTTAGTTAGTTGATAGTGTTATTAAAGTTTAATTATTGACCGTCTGTCTATTTGCTATATCAAAGTCTCTGAGCGAAGGCATGAAATTTCCATCTATTAAATAGATTTGTCTGTCTATATCTCTTTCAAACTCTATCAATTTTCTTTTTATGTAATTTAAAGTTCCGTTATCCAGTGCACTGACGGTTGTTATGCTTTCCGGATTAATTGACCCCTTTATCATTTTAAAATGTCCCTGTTTATCACTACCTAATAGTCCTGGTAAGGACCAGGACTTGTCTACCTTGTCTGTAATACACCTTCTCTTTTGTCTTACAAATCATGCTCAATGCTATAGCTTTTTCAATCATTTTACACTTACCCCATCTCTGTCTCCATATTTTACACTTACCCCATCTCTGTCTCCATAATAATGTGAGTTTCTATTTAACAGCATATGGTGTTGTCTTTCCACTATCCTGCCTAGGAATCTTGGCCTTTTATTTGGGCAGTTTAGAATACTTAACATCTGATTTCAGTAGAAATATTACTGGCTTCAAATCAAGCATCTTTGTTCCAGTAGATATCTTTCTTTCCTTTTTTTTTTTTTTTTGTTTTCTTCCTCTTTCTTCCTTTCTTCCTTCCTTTCCTCCTTCCTTTCTTTCTTCCTTTCTTTCTTCCTTCCTTTCTTTCTTTCTTTCTTTCTTTCTTTCTTTCTTTCTTTCTTTCTTTCTTTCTTTCTTTCTTTCTTTCTTTCTTTCCTTCCTTCCTTCCTTCCTTCCTTCCTTCCTTTCTTCCTTCCTTCCTTCCTTCCTTCCCTCCTTCCTTCCTTCCCTCCTTCCTTCCTTCTTTCCTCCCTCCCTCCCTTCCTTTCTTCTTCCTTTTTCTTTCTCTCTCTCTCCCTTCCTTCCATCTTTCTTTCCTTATTCTTTTATTCATTTTTTTTTTCGTTTTATTCTTTTGCCCAATTCCCTTGCCGTCTTATCTATTGCTGAAGTAGGTTTCAGTATTCCATTTTTAGTCTACATATTGGTTTAGGACTTATTCCTTTTATATTTAAGTGGTTCCTCTAGAGATTATATTATACACATTTAAATTTAGGTATTTCACTTTTAATCAGCAAGATCCCATTTCATGTACAAGGTAAAAACCTTACATAGTGTGCCTTTTTTTTTTCTCTATATTCCTGCCAACTGAAATTTGGCACTTGCCTTCTGCCTCTACAAGGATTGAATCACGCTGGCACTTGCCATCTACCTCTGCTTGGATTAAATCAGTAGCAGCTTTAGCTACTGACCTCCAACACTCCCTGAAAGGAGTTCAGGGTGGATGGAGATCAGGAATGAGGCCCTCTGTGCTCTGGGTAAAACAGGCAGAACAGGCACAACAGGCCTTCACGTAGTTAGATATTCTCAGGAGCAGATTTTATGAGCACAGATTCGTGTGTCTCCTCACGTCTAGAAAAGCGCTAAAATCATTAACGCTGACATCTGCTTCTCAAGACTAGCAGCGAGCCTCTGCATATGCGTACTTGACTGAATGCACCCTCTTCACTAAAATCATACTGAGTTTCCCCCACTGCCTCTTTGGACCAGTTCCCCAAAGCTATCTGAGTCTCCCAGGCTATAGTCCTCATTTTGCACCCCCAAAACTTAACCCACAACCGTCACGTTGTGTGATTTTATTTCAGTCGACACTCCCAGCCATTTGCTTTTGTTTCCATACATTTTATTTATACAAAAATTACACCAGAGTTAATGCATTGTTATTGGGTTTGAAAACATTCGGTTAATTTTTTCAGAAAAGGAATTTTTAGAAATCATTTTGTCCCCCCATATTTACCATTTCTATGGGTATTCATTCCTTTGTGTTGATCTGGGCTTGTATTTGATATGGTTTTCCTTCACCCTGTAGAAATGCATTCAGTATTTTGGATAGTGAAGGCCACTGGCAGGTAATTCTGATACGATTTTGTTTGATGGAAAAAGACTATTTTACCATTATTTCTTTATTTTCTTTAAATTACTATTCAGGGACAGACTTCGTTCAGACATCCAGTTCTAGGAATTTTAACGCACGTGCAGGTTCTTGGAACCACCACTGCCATCAGTGTTCGGAACAGTTCCACAGCCCCCAAGAAACCCCCAGAGCTGTCCCTTTGTGGTCACGTTCTACCTCCCCACGCTGAACTGTGATTCCACTGATCTGTTCTCAGTCACGATAACTGTGTCTTTCCAAGATGGTCAGACACATGGAGCCATTGCCAACGTGACCTGAGCCTGGCTTCTCTCGCTAAGCATAGTGTTTTTGAGATTCAGCCAAGTTGCTGGCTGTATCAACAGTTCATCCTTTCTACCACTGAATAGTATTCGATTGTATGGAAATAATTCACTTGGTTGAAAGGCATTCGGTTTGTTTCAAGTTTTTCTTGGTTATGACCAGAGCTGCTATAAGCATTCATGGTCAGTTTTCTGTCTGAACTCAAGTCTGAACTCCTCTAGGGGAGATACTTATGGGTGGGACTGTTGGGTCACGTGGCTAAGCGCATGTTTAACTTCCTAAGAAGCAATGAGGCTGTTTCACGTAGGGACTGTACCACTTTACATTCCCATCAGGAACGTGTGGTCAATCCAGCTGCTGCCCATCCTCAGCATCACGAGGTATTGTCACGTGCTTCTCGTTTGCTTGTGTGTTTCTTGTTTTGTTTTAGCATTTTCAGTCCAGGAAGATGGGTATTCACCTTAGTTTTCATTTCAGTTGCCTCAGAACCACTGAAGCTGAACATCTGCTCCTGTTCTCGGCTGTAACCTACATATTCTCTTCATTGAAGTATCTGTTCAAATAGTTTTCCATTATTTTCTAACTCTTGAGTTCTGATAGTTCTTTATATATTCTGGATACAAGACGTTTGATAGACACGTAAGTTGGAAGCGTGTTCCCCCAGACCGAAACCCTTAGCAGTGTCCTTCACAGGGGGAAAGGCAGTTTTGCATGTCATGCCTGAAACATCCTTGCCAACGTCCAGGCCTAGAACTTTCTGTTGTTTCCTTCTAAATGTTTTACAGTTTCATGCTCCTGATTCATAGCTAAGATTCACTTTTAGTGGGTTTAAATATAACAGTTGAGCTCCTTTTAGCTCTGGATGGACATCCAGTTCTTCCCATACATTTGCTGAAAAGACAGTCCTCTCTTCATTGAGCTGCTTTTGCACGTCTGTCCAGAAGGAATTGGCCATATCGCGTGACGCTAGTTCTCGGATCTTTCCTTTGATCTAATTATTTGTGAGTTTGTCACGTCACAGTTGTCCCTCTGACTTTTGTGTACTCTAGTTTTCTACGTTTTAAATGAGGTAATGTGACTCCTCCACTTTATTCTTCTGTTCACAGTTGTTTTGGAGATTCTAGTTCCTTTTGCTTTCTGCGTAGGATTTACAATCAGCTCGTTTGTATCTCCACAGTATGCTGCTGGGACTTTTATTGGAATTGCATTAAATCTGTAGATGAATTTAGGGTGAACTGACATCTTTACCATGGCAAATATTCCAATCCACGATCACAGTATGTTCTTACATTTATCTACGTCTTCTCTTCTTTCTTTCTTCAGCGTTTCGCAGTTTTCAGCATACAAATACTGTGCATCGTTTGTTAGAGTCACAACGAAGAATTGCCCTTACTTGTGAGTGGTAAGTGGTATTGCTTTCTTAAGCTTCATTTTCCAACTCTTTTTTTCTTTTTGCTCACATATAGAAATGTGATTAATTCTGTGTTTTAATCTTATAGATGGCACTCTTGATAAATTCACTTATTAACCGGGAGGTTTTGGCATATCTGCTATATATCTGTGTGATTTCAACAGAGATGGTCACGTTGTCTGTGAACTGGAACAATTTTAACTTAACCTACTGATCTGTGCCACAGAGTGGACGAATCTCCAAAGCATTGAAGCAGACGGGGAAAAAGGCAGACACAAAAGATTACGTATTGCATGCTGATGTGTCTAACTGGCTCTGGGAAAGAGAATTCCCACCTATAATCGACACAGAAAGCAGGCCAGTGGTTTCCTGAGGCTGAGTGTGGATGCTGGGGATTCAGTGGGATGACGCCCGAGGGAACTTTATTAGCTGATGGAAGTTTTCTCTTTCTTGACGTTGGTGCTGGTTACTGGGATGGTAGCTTTTGTCAAACTCCATGAGCCTATATACTAAAATAGACACATTTTTGCTTGCAAATGAAACCCGTTTGATACAACAGCTAAAGAGAAACCTGAGTATCACTTCAGTTTGGAGGAACAGCCACTCAGTTTGCAAATAAGTGACAGCTAAACTGTAGCCTTCTAAGAATGAAAATATTCGCGGTGTTATCAGTCCTGCAATGTTCTCCTTGTGGGCAACAAGCAGGGGACTCTAGCCAGCCTCTGCAGTCCTCCCCACCCTGCTCCCGCACGGAGGAGCAGAGTGTGCTTCGGACAAGGATGCGACACTGCCGCTGAGGTTGGGCTGCATCCGTGGGAGCGCCCTTCTGCCTTGATTCCTGACCTTGCCCTTGTCCCTGGTGCATCCCAGTGTGGTACCTGCCCCACCCGCTCAGCCCAGCACTGGGGAAAGAAGTAAGAAAAGGAGATACCCGAGATTTGATACTTGGGCTCCTCCCCTGTGTCCCCATTCCGGGTGCTGGGACCCCAGATTCCTAGACAGCTTCAGAGACAGGATAAAGCGTGACCTGGGGCTGCTGCCTTCCCACAAAGCACACGATTACCTGGCTCTCAGCTCTCTCACGCTCCCTCCCGGCTGAAAGCAGTGGGCTACTCACAGTGCAGCTACATCTTCCCAGGTCTCCGCCCTCTGCTTTCAGAAGGCTCACTCGCCCCTAGACCTTGCCTCTGGTACCTGCTCCCTCGAGGCTGCCTGAAATATCAACGTGCTCTCATCCCTCTTTCCAAGGCCTCCCACACACAGACATCTGAGGACAGTGCAGGGTTGTTCCTTTGCTCCACATCCTCATCTCTGACCGCCCTCTGTCTTTAAAACTTTATTCTTTCACGTGGTCATTGGGTAGGGACACCCCATTTCATTTCTCCAAGTCTGTAACACTGGGATATGTCAACTGCTTCCAAATAAAACTACCTGTATTTGCTGAAATGCGAACGAGGGCAGCTGGCCTGGCAAGGGACTTCTGTGTCACCCTCAGGGGTGAGAGTCCATTGCCGACTGGGATGCTGACATGTTGGCCTCTCGGGGATGCTGCAGTGAGGGTGTGTGAGGACAGTGCCAAGCCGGACATGTCAGGAGGCTGGACGGGTGATGGCAAGTCTTCAAATTCTCCTCAGGAGCAGGGAAGCCACGAGGGCTGGGGTTCCGCCCCAGTGAAGGGGCTGGGGAGCAGTATGGGTTTCCTGGGTGGGCGGGAGGGTGGGTGTCTGCAGAGTGGTGAGGTGGGGGTGTCGCCCCCATGGCACGGTGAGCCCCTCGAAGGCAGTGGCAGCACACTACGGGGGGCACAGCACACATCAGGCCTCAAGGAGTCCTGGGTTCGAGTCGCAGCTCTGCCACCTGCTGGCTGTGGGACGTAGGGCAAGTGTGTTCCCTCTGAGAGCCTCAGTGTCCTCATCCATGGAATGGGCCTGATCACCCCTCCTATCGGGGCTGTCTGGTAAATGAAATCAAGGCCACGCTAGTAATTGCATGTCAATATTCAGGATAACTTCGTGCCTAATAGTCAATGACTGGATGCAAGTGAATCGGTGAACGCTTCACAACAAACGTCTGAGGAGTCAGAGGGCACAGGCTTGGGCCTGGGGCGAAGCTGTGGGAGCTGCCCAGGTGCGTGCACCCCTCAGCCAAGGCCCTGGCACGTAGCAGGGCCTCAGAAAGCACTTGCTGAGACGGGTTGAGGGCTTTTGTCGGGGGAAGCCTGTGGGAAGCCCGGGGCTGAGGGCAGCAGGTCCTGTTTGCCCTGTGAGGGAGGAGGATTTAGGCCGCCTCTGATGTGACCATCCTCTGCTTCTGGGGGACCCGCAGTCTGTCCACCTTCCCCAGGCCCCCCCTTCCTCCTTTCCCCCAAGGCTTCCCGTCTGCTCTCTTCCTCTCTGCCACCCTGCTGTCAGCACTGCCCCCTGCAGAGCCAGGGGAGCAGGGCCCAGGCAAGGAGAGGACAACCGCAGGGAAGAGGGGAGCAGGGGATAGCGCTGCAAGCCTGGAGGCTCGGGGAGGTGGCGAGGCCCCAGCACCCCACCTCTGAGGGCCGATTTCTCCTCCTTTCCAGATGAGCTGCCGTACCTCAAGTGCCTGCTGCACACAGCGCTCAAACGGACGCCTGCGGCTTTTGGTGAGCATCTTCCCCTTGCCCCTCAAAAGGCAGGTGTCTGCTCTGTGCACAACAGGGTATGGGAGGTTCCCAGGGCGAAGGAGCCAGAAATGTTGACGTGTCATTTACTGTGCCAGGGCTGGGGTCCCAAATCCCAGACCCTTCATCTGGAAAGCAGGACCTGGGAGGGGACTCAATTTATCAGAATCAAAGAGTCCATGGGGTCAACCTCAACCCAGCAGCCAGGGAGGCAGAAATCAAAGCACCAAGAGGGCGGAAACCCACCTGTAGCCCATGCTTAGGGGAGGGCCCGCACCGAAACATCTTCCTCGGGGGGGAGTGACCAGGCCGACCCTCCGACGGGCTGCACTAGTGGCTCAGGGCTCTGCCGTGGCTCTCTGGGGATCCTGAACCATTTTTGAGCGAGGGGACCCGCGTTTTCGTTTCCAGGGGGCCTGGCCAATGAGGTAGCGGGGGCTGGGTCAGGACTCAGGTCTGGCTGAGAGACGGGCAGCTCTTCTCTGGGCAAAGAGGCAAGTAGGTGGTGGGGGCGAGGTCCTTATACCACTCTCTCCCTCCCCTCAACCTGAGGCCTTGTCCTCCAAGCTGTGGACATCACTGGGAGTCCCAAGAAAGCCCCACACAAGGCCCCTTTCTACAAATGAGCCCCTTCCCACGGGTCCAAAGTGGCTCTGCCCTCACTGTCGTCCACCTGGGGAATCAGTCCTAGCCCAAGCCAGCAGGCGTGACCCAGTCCTTGAAGGCACCGGGACCTAGGCCGGGCCTTGGCCCAACTGGGAGAGCCTTGCTTCCAGTGAAGAAGGGCCCAGAGCCTCCCGAAAAGCCTCGGGTCAGGGTCACGGCAACAGGCTGTCCAGGTCTGCATGCAGCTTCACTTTCAATAAATTGACTCTCAGCAGTCATGGCTTCCCTTCTACCTGCTCGACGGGTGGGAGTGTCACTGAGGCCTTCCTCGCTGTCCTCTAGACTCACTCGGTCTGAGGGATGAGCTCCTGAAACGGCGGAGGGCGAGGGGAGGCTTCCCGGAGAGTGACTCCGAAGACTAGGTGGCGGAGGCAGGTCCTGCTGGGTGTCTGTCGACCCTGTCCCTTGGTGGGAGGGACCGGCCACCAGCCCACAGCTCTCCACCCCATCCCTGCTCCTGCGGAACCCCGTTGGTGTCTAACTGGGGCCCCACCGTGTAGGAAATCACGAAACCGTGTGGTCGGAGCCTCTCACAGCTCACGGTCTCCACGCTCAGCGGGCACCCGCGCACCTCCCAGGCCCTCCCCACGCCTCCCTGCTCTTTAGGCTGAGGCGGCCTGGCCTCACCTGTCCCAGAGGGCCCGAGCACCTGC
This sequence comes from Camelus bactrianus, assembly GCF_048773025.1. NCBI lineage: Eukaryota > Metazoa > Chordata > Mammalia > Artiodactyla > Camelidae > Camelus > Camelus bactrianus. The sequence goes on from NC_133575.1 coordinate 40,149,791, forward strand.
CACACCTGCCCAGGAAAAGGAGGCAGAGTCCAGGCTGATTTTGCAACTTTAATGAAACACTGATACCAAAACCACGACAGCACGACAAAAGCACACGACGAAAGCGGGAAGGGCAGAGAGCGCTGCATCTTGCAAGCCGTCTTCCGTGGACGGTGGACAGGGAGATGCTCCTAGAGTGCTCTGTCGGGAGGGGCCGAGGCGGCACTCGGGCTCGAAGGGGCTGCTGGGCTCCTCAGCGTTGCCTGCACACCCAAGACACAAAGGCCACAGCAGAAGTCCCATGACACGTGAGACGAGAGGGAGAGAAGGGGCAGACCCAGTGTCTTCTCATGTTCTCCTCGTTCCCCCCATGCCCAGGCTTTCCCTGCCTCCTGGCAGCCCCGCCACCCCGACCCCCTTTCATAATCTCAAGGATGGACTCGGAACCTTACTGAATCCAGGAGAAGAAGCTGGCACTGGTCCTGGCGGCATTTCTGGTCCGGATGGTGGAGCTGGTGCTGGGGCCGTCGAGGAGGCTGGTGCTGGCCGCAGCATTGGTGCCGCTGCTGACGCCAGCCCTCCAGGTGGCCCTCCGGTTGGCACGGTTGCTATTCAGAATGTACTGATGGTATCGGGCCCAGAAAGCGAAGGGGATCCGGGCCCAGGCGTCGCCGAAATCTCCGTCCTCATCCCAGGTCAGCAGCTCGACCTGTATGTCGTCCCAGCTCCACCGCCCAACCAGAGCCTCGTCCCCGATGTTCATCTGGGCCCTCATCCGCGCCCTGGCGTGTTCCTCAGCCATATCCACATCCATCGTCTTGAAAGCGTCATCCACGGCCTCCAAGAAATGAGCCCTCCATTCCCGGGGGTCTCGGTTCTGATACTGCCATGGAACAACAGCACCGTCCCAACAGCTGCCCCCCTCCTCCGCTGAGCACCTGCTTCCTGCCTGCCCCTTCCTCAGCGCTTGATGGAGTCTTTGTAAAAATCAACCCAACTGGAATCGGGCTCCTACTCTTCTGCGCCAGACCTGGGATTCCGCCCCCTCCACTCCCTACGTCTGCGAACCTGTGTGAGTGAGTGAATCGGGAACCTCTGTGGCCTCACTATCCTCACTGGATGAACGGCAGGACAAGTCCGGGACCCAGGAACGAACAAGGGACGGGAAGCGCCAGCCCCAGTGCCTGGCCCTGAACAGAGGCTCCACGTTACCTGGGCGATGAATCTCAGCACCCTCATCTTGCTGGTCTCGTGGTGGGCTCGCAGGCCCCAGAGGAACTCATACTCAGGGGGGCTGCTGTTGGGGATCTTCTTGTACTCCAGGTACCTAAGCGAGACAGAAAAAGAAACCTGCCGCCAGCCACACAGACCTGCTGCCGCACGAATGGCTCCCAGGCGGCCCCTTCCCAGCCCGGGCTCCTGCAGGACTGCCCTGGCCCTCCAGCCCTTGCCTCCTTCCCAGGCTCGCTCCCGGGCTGTCTGCTCTGATGATGAGGCCTTCACAGCCTCAGGCCATTGGTCCTGCCCAGCGGCCACGGGGAAGTGCGGGGGGACACGTGTATGGGGTTTGCTCAGGAAGGCCATGAGATTCGTGCCTCTGCTCACAAGGAACCCAGATCCCTGTCGGGTGTGTTGTAAACAGAGGAGACATTTCTTCAGGCCCCCTGCTCTGAGCACAGCCCACCACAGGGGCTCCTTGGTGGCCTGGCTGAGCCCTGGGGCAGTCGCCCACAGAAAATGACAGTGAGTTCAAGATACTGCCAGCCCAGAGCAGCGCACACCAGGCATCCTCCCCATCACTGGTGTGTGTGTGTGTGTCTGGGGGTGGGGGTGCTGTGCTCGCTCACGGGCCTGTGTGAGTGCACACGTGGACTTCAAGCACCAAGGACAGGCTGGGCCTCAGCTAGGAGGTCAGCAGGGCAGGGCTCCAGGCTCAAATGGCCCTTAACCCGCCGAGGCCACGCTCAGACATCCACCCTCTGGGCGGCCTGCTCCTGAGATGTAAAGGAGGGGACGTTCTCTAAGAGCCTGGGGGGCAGGTGATGAATGAGGCGGTGGTTGCATCCCGCCCTCCTCGTGCTCTCGGTCCACATGTGCCCCCTTTTCCCAACCTCCCCGGAACCCTCCTCCCCCAACGCTCACAGCCCCTCACTCACACCGCACACTGTCCCTCTCCTTCACGTGTGGGCTGAGGAACGGCTTCCTCAGTCAGGCCAGCACACGAGGAAGGTCTGGGTGTGAGGCAAAGTTAACTCAGTCAGTACTCACTTCTGCTTCACAAAGTCGTCTGTAATGAGTTTCCTCAGATCGCCAAGGAACGGGTGCCTGACCCTGAGTGCGAGGAAAGGAATCCAGGACTAGAGACACTGGAGGACTGGAGCCCTCCCTAGCAGGACTGAGCACTCCCCGGCCTGGAGAGCGTCCCCATGGAGGCCTGGGCAGGCAGCAGAAGCCACTGCTCAGCCATGCCCCTGACAGGGGTCTGATGGAGCCTCCAGTCCTGACAGTTTCTCTTAGACCTCCTGCGGGAAGAGGGCAGCCACACGAAGCAGAGAGGGGACTCAGAGCTCAGGACCATTTCTCCACCACCCTGGTGGGACCCATTGCACTGTACCTAGTCCAGGACGCCACTCCCCACCCAGACCACCAGGCTACCGCGATCCTGGGGCCTCTTGTGGCCAAGGACACACAGGGCAGTGGGAGCCCTGAGCCCCCAGTCATACCCGGAGCGTAGTCCCATCTTGCGTAGAGCATCCCAGAGGACAGCTACGAGGGGAGATGAGGTACGAGAACTTAGTGCACGAAGGTCAGACCGCGGGCGACCCCCCAGCTGCAGGTCAGCCACTCACCCTCGCTAGCACGGTTGCCGTTCATGAAGATGACTCCCAGAATCACCAAGAGGAGGCTCAGCCTGGGAGTGTCCTTGGTCCTGAAGGCGCGGGAAGAGGGATCCTGTCCAGTAGCCATTTCCCCGAGACCACAGCCGGCTCACCCACCTTGCCTCGCCTCTCCCAGACCGCTGCACTACCGGGCAGTCCCTCCCACTCTGCACTGCCTGCTACCTGATCCAGACAATTCACTCCCCCGCCTGAGACTGAGTCACTTCGTCCATCAAGGGAGGATGCGAACACCTCTTCCCAGGGTAGCGCCGAGGATGGGCTTAGGCGGGGAGCAAACGCTTGGGAACCACGTCCAGAGACACAACCAGCCCTTCCCTGCCCTCGGCTCATCGCATCGGGAGCCCAACTCGACGGGAGGCTCCCCTCAGGGCCACTCTGCCAAGCCCTGGCCAGGCGCTGACAGGAAGAGTTGAGCAAGAGGCCTGTTTTCCTAGGAACTTGGGGGAAGGGTGGGCAGCGGTGAAGCCTGGAGAGCAGCAAGGCCTCGCCCCAGGCTACTGCCCCTGCCAGCCCTCAACTACATGGCCCTGCTCACTGTGGGTGGGAGCTGGGCTCTGCCCTCCACCCTGTTTTCCTGTTTTCCTGAGTTCGGTGGGGAGGCACCACCAAGGAAGGCCATCACCCTCCTGCCCTCTCTCACTTTCCCAGGAGGCGGGCTGAAGAATCCCGGGTGCAGACGAGGATGTAGAGGTGTTCTTCCTTGTCGATCTCCTTCAGGTGGATCCCGAACTTCTACGTGGGGGACAAAAACAGAACGTGAGATCAAACGTCCTTGCTGGGCATCCTGCCTGCAGGCAGCCACTCAGTTCCCCGTTAGAACTTTTCCTCAGTGGGGAACCCAAAGCCCTGGGCGTGGACGGAAGGAGAGGGGCCACAGAGGGACTGCCCTGTGGGAGCTCTGGCACTGCCGGCTGAGGCAATGGGTCCCACGTCAGGAGACAAGACATGCTCGGAGAGGAGCACGAGGGAGAGGCACCTAGGGAAGGAGGGACCCAGTGGAAGCTCCCGTGTGCAGAGGCCAAGGAGGGCTCCCTTCCACAGCAGAGCTTCCCCACATTGGGTCTCGGGGGCTGCAGGGTGCAAGGTTCCCTGCTGCTCCTGTTCCACGGGGCTGCCCCCTCCCCCGGCCCCGTGCCCACCTTCTCCAGAGTGTAAGTTGCTCGTTCAATGATCTCAGGGAAATGTTCGTCGTATTCTCGGATGACGTCCTTCAGCATGTCTGCGGGAGAGGAGGGCGAGGAAAGCACCGGGCTGAGCAGGGGCCACAGGGCAGCAGCCCCTCGGTCATCCCTGCTGAGGGGGGCGCAGTCAGGCAGGCCCCCACACTGTGCACCCGGAGCGATCAATCAGCCAGGGCCCGATGGGTGCGGGCAGGTGATGGGAGGCCCACAGGACAGGGCTGGGGGAGGGGGGGAGGGCAGAGATCAGGGAGGGGCACAGGTTGCCCACCTGAGCGCTTGATGGGGATCTTCTTGTAGTCTTTAATCATCAGATATTTCACCAACTTATTTGCCTGGAGAAGGAAGAGCACATGGGGGATCAAGGCGTGGGGGACCTCAAAGAACTGGCCCCCTGGGGAGGAGGAGGGAGATGGGGAAAGGCAGGCCTCTTACCCTCTCTTGCAGAAGGGTCACGTTGCGGGGCGGCAAGCACAGTACGTGCCGTGAGGGTACCTGGGACCTCAGGGCCATCGGGGGCCGGGGGGCTGGCTGAGGCCGCACCGTCGTCACTGGGGGCTGCGATGCCCTCCAGGTCGGTGGGACCACGGGAGGCTCTCTCTCCTCCTCGCTGCTCTCATATTCGTCATCCAGGTGCTTGGACTGTAGCATTAGAGAGAGGACAGACTCAGGGCCCGCAGGCTCCCGGTCCAAAAGGCTTGGCACACATCTTAACCAGAGCAGGTACTTGGAAACAGGGGTAGTACGAACAGCGGATGACATGTGCTGAGTGCTTACTAAGTGCCAGGCACTGAGCCAACCACTCCTCCCTCCAGGCCCGAGGGTAGGGACTCCGTGGAGTAAAAACATGCTAGTAAACGTGCCTTGGAGAAACACGGGCCAGCTGAGAGAACAAGAGGGCAGGGGGGGAGGGGAGCGGAGGGGAGCGGAGGGGAGCGGAGGGGAGGGGAGAGGCGGGGCACAGGAGAGGAGGAAGCAGAGGGAGGAGAGGGCAGAGAAAGCAGGAGAGCCAAGGGGGGCTGGGGACAGCATGGAGGTCTCACCTTCTTTGTCCTCTTGCCTCCAGTCCTGGCCCTGGGCTCAGCACTCTGCTGAGCGGTGGCAGCTGCCTCCTCAGGCTCAGGGATGCTCGTGGCCATCTTGGCCTTGGCAGCGGCTGTTGCCGCCACATTCTGAGGCTCCACCCACCGAGTCTTGGCCAGAGCCTTCCCAGACTTGGTCGTCTTGGGCCTAGTGGCTGCCCCCTCCCCGGCAGAGGCCGCCTGCGGTCCCCCGGAGGCAGCACTGGGGCCCTCTGTGGCAGCCTCTTGGGCTGGGGCGGGTCTCTTGGGGCGTGGGAAGGCCATGCCACTGACACCTGCCGGCTGGCTGAAATCAAAGACATCGTTCTGACCCAGGAGGGCTGTCTTGGGCCGGGTGGCCTCTGTCCCACTGGTGCACGGGGCCTGGGAGAAAACACAGGCCGAACTAGGGCCCTCGCTAGCAGCCTCCTGGCCCTGGGAGGATGTCTGGGGCGGCGTGGAGGTTGCGGGAGCCCCGGGGGCGGCCATCTCGCTGTTGACTAGCATCTGAGAGCTGTGCGGAGAAGCGAGGCTTGTCTCAGGGGTGGCTGCCTGAGCCTCGGGCTGGGCATCTCCCCCTGAGGCCTGGCCTGTGGCCACTGAGTGGTTAGCGACCACCTGATTGTAGGTGGCCCGGGCGGCAGCGGCAGCGGCCCGAGCAGCTTGGTTGGAGGCGGCGGCACGGGCTACGCTGGCAGCACGGGCGGCAGCCTCGTTGGCAAGTGTTTCTGGATCCAGTCGAAATGCCTCCATCAGAGTCCTGGCCAGCATAGGGTTTTCCAGTTCCCAGGGCTCATTCTGCAAGACCAGGGAGGGGAGGGGAAGGCAGACAGCTCCACAGGCTCTCCCTGTGCTGGCCAGCCTCCTCTCAGGGGCCAGCATCCCCGACCACCCCCACAGCCTCCCCAACCCCTGTTCTCCCAGCAGGAGAGGGAAGGTTTGGGGAAGCTGGGCAGTCCTTCCCCATTCAACCCTCTCCCTTCACCCACCCTCACCCTCAGCCTCCCTGGAGTCACAGGAGAGAAGGCCCAGGGCTAGCAGGTGGCCAAGGGGCCTCACCGCTAAGATGCGGAAGCCTGGACCCAGGCTCCCAAAGGCTCTGAGGATACGGATGTCAAAGCTGGTGAGGGCGCCGTAGCCTCCAAAAGCACCAAATTCTTCATAGTCGTTTCCTTCAGCCATCTCTTCCTCCCCGACGTCATCGCTACCCTCGTCCATGTCTTCCACGTTGTAGCCTTCGGATTCCATGCGGTAGCTTCCCTCAGCCATGCTGGGGGTCCCAAGGAGAAGAGAGCTCAGCCTGAGAAAGCAGGGGGAGGCCTCTTCCGGGGGAAGGGGCGGGATCCCTGGGAGGTTGGGGAGGGGGCAGCAATCATCAGGTTACCAGGCAGTAGGTACAAGGGGGTGGCGGAGTGAGGGCTGCAGGGGGAAGAGTCTGTCAGAGACAGAACCCCAGGAGAAGGATAGGGGAGGTCGGAGGAGACCCGAAACTGAAAGGGGACTTTAGGACAGGCAGGCTCCCCATCCCAGTGGCTGGATTGGAACAGGGGGTGGACTGGCGGGCATGGGTCCCAAGAGTCACAGTGGGGATGCGTTGACAGAGGCAGAAATAAAGCGCTCGAATTTAATGGCTGGAGCAGGGGGCTAGGCTGCGGGCGGGGGAGCAGGTGAGATGAGAGGGCTCAGAACACGGGAGCCTCGGGAAGCTCTGGGAAAATGAATCGCAGGGACCCTTTGACTAGGTCCGGGTCGGGGGAATTCAGCTGATCCCGACCGGTCTAGGTTGGCCTCATATAGGACCGCTCCGGGTGGATGGGGTGGGGTCCTCGGACCAGGTGAGGCTTAAACTGGAGCGACGGAGGTCTCAAATGCAACTCCAGGAAGGGGGCAAAGCGGTCAGCTCCGCTGGAGTGATCTCTGAGCTCACCGTGCTTGGGGTGGGGGTGGGGCCTCTGCTCTCAGGAAGCCCAGCAGGCAGCACACTGGTCTGCTAAAGGGGTTCAGAGGGTGGGCTCCGGTGCAAGCAGGGCTCAGGTCGTGGAGCCAGCGTCTGGCGGCGGAGGTGGTGGAGCTGGCGGGGCGCTCCTATCTAGACTGCGGGTCCAACGGGTTCGGTTCTGCGTGCTTGGGCTTTGTTCAGATCCGGGGGTGGGGGTGGGGAGGGCGCGGCGTACCGGCTTCCACTCGCCCTCTCCTGGTCCTGCCTGGGGCTGGATCCTTACCTTCCCTGGAGCTCCAATGGCGTCCGTCCACAGCACCAGGAACCCCGCAGCCGCGCCCTCGCCTACTGCTGCCAGCACAGCAGCTCCGACCACCCCGCCCCTTTGCTCCGCGCACCCCGGGCGGCTGGGCAGCCTGCGCATGCGTCGACCCCTCCAGCCGGCCCGCTTTCCCAACAAAAGCCCTTTCCAGTGGGTCCCCAGTGCGCATGCGATTCCGCGAGTGGGTGGGCGGGATTGGGGGGGGGCGTTTGCTCCTTCCCGCCAGATTCCCCTCTCGCGCCCCCCACCGCAGGCCCTGGAGTTCCGTTCCACCCATCCATCACCTACCCTCAATCCCCCCACTTCTGCACAATTCTTCTCAGCCCTGCCCTCCCCTTGCCTCCAAGTTGCTCCAGTGTGGTCTGGAATACACTATGCCCCTCTCCCCAGCATGACCCCCTAGCTCACCGGTAACAGAGGTCTCTAGCTGAGTCTCTAACTGCAAGGAGAGAAATGGAAATGGGGAGAGGATGCCAGTTCCCTTTGTGTTCCCTCCACTATCCATCTCTGGCTCCCAGACACCCTGGGAACATCGGCTTCCCCTGCACTCTTTCTGCAGCTTGTGTGTCCCAGCCCTTACTGTGCTGGGCGTTGTCTTCCTCTCATAGCAGCCCCAGGGGAGGCGGGGTGGATGTCACCGCCCCCATTTTACAGATCGGAAAGCCGAGGCACAGACAGGCACATGACAAGACCGTGGAGCCAGGAAATGAAAAATGCAGAATGGGGGCCCGGGTCTTCCTGACTCCCAAAACCCATCTTCCACTCGTGCTGGCCCCGGAGGCTGAGGCACCCTCCCCTCTTCAGTTTGAGTAACGGATCCACCCCACCTCCCCTGCCCTGGTCAACATCTGTCCAAACAACCAAGGTTTGTGTTCTCTGAGACCTAAGCTCTTGCTCTGCATCTGGGAGGACACAGGGAGAGGCCCCAGCCCCTACCCTCTGCCTGCTCTATGTGGGTCCGTCCAGGTGTGGGAATTGCCCCTTGGGGTCCACTCCCTGCTCCGACTGTCCGGCTTCTTCGCTGTGACTGGCACAAACGCGCTGCCCCTGAGGACTTCCTGGTGCCCACCGAAGTGGCAGGACAATCGGGCACTTGTGTGTCTGAGCCATGGCAAGCCCTGATTCAGAGTAAATGTTTGCCCTGGTTCCTTCCAGGCCTGAGGCCTGGGGCAGCTGTGATCTTGTGGGTAGAAGCTGGGCTGGACTTCAGGATTCCATGGATGGAGGGTCGGGCCAGTCTGTCGCTAGCTGTGCGAGCCCGCTCAGGTCACTGGACATCTCTGAGCCTGGCCTCTCAATATGCAAAATGGGAAGCAAAAGGAGCACTTAACTGGGGTCCTACCCAACAACACACACGCTGCTGCGTTTCCAGAATGACTGGGGAAAAATGCTCTGTTCCCATCTCAAATTGCACCTGTATTTTTTTTTTTAACGAACAAGCAAACAAAAGTGGACTTTTATATTCATTTTTATGTCAGCCTCTCCAGGACCCCTGTGTCTGAATGGAAGCTATTGCTAGGACCACAGCTTTTGCTCTCCAGTGACCAACATCCATTCTGCCTGGCTGGATGGCTTTCCTCAGCTGTTGCATAGCAACCGCCCCTGTCAGCTGCCTGTGCCTCTCCAGCCCTTCCTGTGTAAAGCGTTTCTGTGGGAGGCTGCCAGACCTTAGAAACGAAATCCTTGATGAACTGCTATATGCTAATAGAAGATGCTATGTTCCCATCTCACTCTGAAACTGCTTTGTACAAAATCCACAGCAGACTTTTATATTCGTCTTTGTTTTTTATTCTTATTTTTCTTTATCCTTTTTTTTTTTTTAAAGTATCATTGACATATAACAGTATATTCGTTTTGGATGTATAGCACAATGATTCAATATTTGTAATTATTGTGAAATGATCACCACAGTTAGTCCAGTTAACATCCATCACCACATAGAGTTTTAATTTTTTTCTGATGATAACTTTTATCATATTCATGTTTGGATCAGCCTCTCTATGTGCCATATACCATATAATTAAATTTGGTATTATACGCTAATAACTCCAAAATCTGCCACCCTACTTTGAACTTCACCTTTGAGATCCAAACCCATATATTCACTTGTCTACATGACATCTCCCCTTGGACGTCGCCAGGGCTCCTCACGGTGTTTCTGTCTCACTGTGGTATTGGTATATCCATCCCTCCCTCACACTCACATCCCCTGTCTTTCTTGTTTTTAAAAGTCCCATCTTCACAATCTCAACAAATGGCACCATGATGCACAGTACTCACTTCGAAAAACGAAAGTCACCTACCACCACTACCCCTTTCTCGTACGTGGCACCCAGATGGGAAACCTTTGCAGCTCTCCCAAGCTACCTCTCTGTGCAGCTCTCTTCCTGCCATTACTCCCAGAAATTTCTAGTCACGTTGGCCTCTTGGAATTCTCAGCTCTGTCTCCCTCTCTCAGGTTACCCGTCGAGCTGCGTTTGCGTTCAATCTCCCTGTGCTGCAGCCGGTAAACTCTGTCCAGGGAGAAGTTGTGGGGAACTGAGCGATCCAAGGAAACACCTCGTTAGTTTCCGTTCTCTTCGGGATCACTGCCGTGTGGCCCATGGTGCCACGACATAAAGCTTTATAACTTTTTCGGTTTATAGATACTTAGGTGGGAGAGCAGATTGGATTCATGTTAGTCCATCGTTGCTGGAAGCATGATAGCACTTAAATTTTTTTATGTTCAGACACTTTCACTGAGCACTGTGCTTTTAAGATATATCCACTCTGCTATGCATGGGTCAAAGTCTAAGTGACCATGCACAGGTAACACGTACTGTGTATTCATGACATTTCACTTATGTGTTCCCCTGGAGACATAAAATCGTACTTCTTATATCAGGCAATAAAAAGCCATTGAAGGTTTCTAAGCAAGGTGTTGTCATATTGGGTTTTATGCTCATTTTGTTAAAAAGGATTTTCTGGAAAAAGGTGCAGAGACTTGTAGAGCGGCAAGAATAGAAAAACCAAGAAACTGATTAGGAGGCTCTTTTCAGCAGACTGGGGAGAAAGAATGCTGACTCTTACAAGAGCCCACCAGGAAGATGGAGATGCTTGTTCACCATTCATTTCTTGGGGAGTTCCTTCCTAATTGGTCCTAAGTGGTCTGCTCCTCTTTTCTGGATTTATATCAGAATGGCAGCACTCTTCTGTATTCCTAGGAATAACAGTGATGCAAAAGCAGGTCTACTGGCAACCAGAATGTCTGTTGATATGAGGGCTGGTTCAGGCTTCCTGAATTCCATTGGTTCCTCACACCTGATTTTTTTTTTTTTCCTCAGGGGTTCATGCACAAAGCTCACATGACATGAAGCCTGTTTCTGATTCTTATGCTGGTTCTCACAGAAGCAGTGTATCCTCATTTTCTCTCTCAATACTTTGACTGTAACGTTTATGCTGCCCAAAGGGGCAAATACATCCCTTTGCTGGCCCACTGGCTTCTTCTATTCTTTGGTTGTACCAGTAACAGAATTGATCATTTCAGGTCTTCCTCAGTAACTACTTCCACATATCAAACTCCTTTCTTTCCTCGTACAGAACACTGTTTGATGTACTTCACATTTTACAATTGCTTTGAAATAGACAACACATATCACTACTGCTCTTTTTGGAAATGTTTTTCAGCTATTATTCGGTTGTCTGTTGGTAATGTTTTGCTCTGTTCTTTTTGGCTTCTCACCAGTCACCACCCTCATCCCTGAAAAAGAAGGATCTGAGAATCAAAAGGAGTTATCTGATGATCGCTTTTTCTTGCTGACCACTCTCTGAATGAGCCTCACAAGTGTGCTGCTTGATCAACCTCTTGCTTAGACCTGTGTTAACTGTCCTGAGCCTACTGTTAACCCCTGGGAAACCGGTGTCGTACTCTCATAAGCTCTCATCATGCTTGCTTTACTCTGTCCTCCCCAAATACATCCCACTGAGGGGCCATACACCATTACACGAAGGTACCCAAATATGTTCATTGCAAACTTTAACTCATTGTCTCAGGGGAATGGAGTGGAGGGAGGATCTGATGGTAAACTAAGGTCATCATATCAGAGATTTCTGTGTGGTTAGCCCTCCTCCACTTCAGTTCATGCAAGTCCTCAGGACGTTACCTGTAATCCTCCATCAGCTTACGGTCACAATTCAGGCCCCTGGTGAATTATAACAAAGCACAGAGCTTGGGAAATATTAGCATTTCAACGCCAAAATATGGCTGTTTCTTTCTACTGAGTCTCATTCATCTAACATCACCCGCAAAAATGTCCTTGGGATCAAGTGATCATACTTACAACCTTTTTGCAGCTTGTGATAGTCAATTCTCTGGTTCATTTTAGAGGTTTGATAAAAGAAATTCCCAAAACCGGCAGCAAGGCAACTTCCATCTGGAATTCTTGCTTTGTCCCCGAGGGGACTCAGTCTCTTTCCAGCACCCCACAGTGGGGAGTGTTCCCTGGTATACATAGGAAAGACTTGATAAGATACTTCTTGTTTTCCTTTCTACAAAAGCGACGCACACATCAGTCTCTTGCCTTTACAGTATGTGCTTCCCACATAGCCACCTGAATGGAGCCTGCTTCAGAATGAGGAGTGAGTTCTTGTCCCTGTCCCGTTCTCTGCAGCCTTGTCATTGGTGCGATCCCAGCTGCTAGGTTTTCACCAGAAGCAATGAATGGAGTAGGACCTTTGTTGCCTTAAATTTCTACAAACCGCTTTAGTTTTTCATGGCTGATGTTAAGAGCTGGTGCTGATGGAAAGAAAAAGGGGCTTGTCTGGAATTCATTATTTCAATCATCACCCAGTAAGGCGTGCTGTCGGGGAGGGGTGCTCCTTTGATTTCTGCCTGCCCTTGGTTTTCTGCTTGTCACTTTGCAGTCCCACTTTCTTTCTCTCTCCTCCATCTCTCTCTGTTGCTACCTCTCTGTCTCCCTCCGTCCTGTGTCTTTTCAGTCCTCCAGCTGGGTTTTTTTCTCAGTCCCTCCTTCTCCTTTCCATTCATTATCCCATGTTCCACGTTGTGAATCTTTCATCCCTTTGTTGTCCCTCATATACCTCTGTCCATTTCCCACTGCCAGACCCATGTGGAGCCACATCTGTGGGAAAACCACGAATATGCACATTCATCCACCAATCCCTCTGCCATCCCATTTTCAATTCATTCATCCCATTGTTCATTCATTTATTCCTCTCACAAGCATATTTGAGAGTCGATAATATACTAGGCACTGGACCAGGCCCCCAGGATATGCAGTGGATAACAAAACAGACAGTGGTAACCTTCACCCTGGGGCTTGCAGTGGAACGATGAGCCAGATGTTTCAAAAGGATCCCTCTAACGGATATGTACAAATACATTGGTCCTGACAAATACTGACAAGTGCTATGAGAAAGGAAAATAGGTCAAGTAATTTACATTGAGAATGAAGTTGTATGTGGCCAGGAAAGATCTTCAGGAAGAAATGATAAGTGAGCTGAGACCTCAGAAATAAGCATGAGGTAGACGGAAGAACAGAAGACAAGGGGTTACCACTTCAGGGTTTCCAGGAGCAGCCTAGGAGAAGTCCCTAAGGCAGTAACAAGTGTGACTTCTGCAGGGCCTGAGAGGTCAGACTAGTTCAAGTAAAGGGAGGGTAGGAATATTTGAGGATCAGAGGGTTGAGAAAATCGTAATCCAGCTCATATCACTGTTGTCATCATTCTGTCCAGCCCCTCATTTGCCATTCATTTATCCAGTCCTTTTTGTTCCTATTTTCCACTCCCACTCCATGCTTCTCATGAAGACAAGGATTCTAGTTTCTTTACTATGTATCATTTTTCTTTATGCAATTGAAAATTGTGTACTGTGAGACAGTTTGCTCTTGATTTACATAAGCTTATTCTTAGATATATTGAATTTACATATCATATATCACATATATAATTCCTCTCTCTTTTTTTTTTTACAGCTTTCTTGTGGTATAATTGACACCCAGTAAATTTTACGTATTTATAGTGTACAATCTGATGAGTTTCGGCATATAAACACATCTTTGAAGCAATTGCCATAGTCAAGATAATGAACATATTTGTGATACCTGTGATGGTTAGTTTTACATGCCAGTTTTGCCAGGCCTTAGTACCCAGTTATTCAACCAAACATTTTCTATGTTTTGCAGTGAAGGTATGCTGTAGTTGTGATTGACATCTATAAACACTTGACTACTTAGTAAAGGAGATTATCCTCAGTAATTGGAGTCAGCCTCTTCCAGCGAGTTGAGAGAACTTAAGTGAAAAATTGAGTTTTCCCTGGGGAAAAAGAAATTTCACCTGTGGACTACAGCATTAGTGTCTGCTTTAGAGTTTTGAGGCCACTGTTTTCTGACCGAGCTTGTCCTACAGATTTTTAACTTAGCTTGCACCCGAAATCATGTATGCTAACTTCTAGCAATCTCTCTCTCCCTCTCTCTGTCTCTTCTTCATTTCTCTCTCCCTCTGTGGTAATTAGAGTATTTCTAGAGGAAAAGAATCTTAAAGATGAACTTTCTCAATTTGTTCTGTTTTTTTTTTCCCAGATAGCTTCTGTAATCTGATTAGATTGAAAGGCACTTATATTACTATCTGTTTAAGACAAACAGATACACTAATGGGTTAATATACATACAAAACAGGGTAACCACAAGCTGAAAACTTACAATAGAGTCACAAAAAGCAAAAAGAAACCAAGATAATACAAAGGAAAATTATCAAACCCCAAAAAGAAAAAGAAAACCACAAAGAGGAAATACCAAATCAACTGATATTTCAAGTGCATATGGAACATTTTCTAGGATTGATCATGTACTTGGGCAGAAAAGAAGCCTCAGCAAATTTAAGGAGATAGAAATTATTTCAAGCATCTTTTTTTGACCACAATGCCATGAAACTAGAAATCAACTACAGAAAAACAAAGGAGAAAAAAATGACAGCCTGGGGATTAAAAAACATGCTATTAAAAAAGCAATGGATCAATGGGGAAAATCAAAGAAGACATTAAAAAGAACTTTGAGACAAATGAGAATGAACAACAACCACACAGAATTTATATGGAATGCAACAAAAGCTATCCTAAGAGGGAAATTCATAGTGATACAGGCCTTCCCCTCAAAAGAAGAACAATCTCAAATAAACAATCTAACTTACCAGCTAGAAGAATTAGAAAAAGAAGAGGAAACAAAACAAAAGTCAGCAGAAGGAAGGAAATAATAAAGATTAGGGAAGAAATAAATAAAATAGAGATTAAAAAAGTAGAAAAAAATCAATCAAACCAAAAGCTGGTTTTTTGAAAGAGTAAACAAAATTGACAAACCTCTGGTGAAGCTCATGAAGAAGAAAGGACAAATAAACAAAATAAGAAAGAAAAATGGAGAAATTACAACAAATACCACAGAAATACCAAATATCATATCAGAATACTATGAACAACTATACAGAAACAAAATGGATAACCTAGAATGGACACGTTTCTGGAAACATACAGTCCACCAAGACTGAATCAAGAAAAAATTTACCACTTGAAGAAACCGATCACTAGAAATGAAATCGAATTAGCAATAAAAACCTCCCTACAAACAAAAGTCCAGGACTGGATGGCTTCACTGAGGAATTCTACCAAACATACAAAGAATAACTCATACCAGACTTTCTCAAACTCTTCCAGAAGATTGAAAAGGAGGGAGTACTCCCAAACTCATTCTACGAAGCCACCATCACCCTGATATCAAAACCAGACAAAGACACTACCAAAAAAAAAGAAAGTTACAGACCAATATCACTGATGAACATAGATGCAAAAATCCTCAACAAAATATTAGCAAACAGAATCCAACAATACAGAAAAATGATCATACACCATGATTAATTTGGGTTCATCCCAGGAACATGAGGATGGCTCAACATATGCAAATCAATCAATTGATACATGACATCAACAAGAGAAAGGACAAAAGCCAACAGATGCAGAAAAAGCATTTGGTAAAATTCAACACCAATTTATTATAAAAACCCTTACTAAAGTGGGTATAGAGGGTACATATCCCAACATAATAAAAGCTATTATGATAAACCTACAGCCAGCATGGTACTCTATGGTGAAAAACTAAAAAAATTCCCACTAAAATCTGGAACAAAACAAGGTTGTCCACTCTCACCATTCTATTCATAATAGTCTTGGAAGTCTTAGCTGCAGCAATCAGGGAAGAAAAACAAATAAAAGGGATCCAAATTGGAAAAGAAGAGGTAAAATTGTCACTATATGCAGATGAAGTGATAGTATATAGAGAAAATGCTAAAAGCTCGACACAAAAACTACTGGAACTAATAAAAGAATTTGACAAGGTAGCAGGATACAAGATTCACCTTCAAAAATCAGTTGCATATCTTTACACTAATGATGAATCAACACGAAAAGAAAGTATAAGAAACATTCGCTTTTATAGTATCACCCAAAGTAATAAAATACCTAGGAATAAATCTAACCAAGGAGGCGAAAGACTTATACACGGAGAACTATAAAATACTGATTAAGGAAATTAGAAAAGACTTTAAAAAAATGGAAAGATATCCCATACTCCTGGATTGGAATAATCAATATTGTTAAAATGGTTACACTGCCCAAGGCAATCTACAGATTTAATGCAATCCGTATCAAATTACCCAGGACATATTTCACAGAACTAGAACAAATCATAATAAAATGTATATAGAACCACAAAAGACCTAGAGTTGCTAAAGAATTACTGAAGAAAATGAAAGAGGCTGGAGGAATAACCCTCCAAGACTTCAGACAGTACTGCAGAGCTACAGTAATCAAGACAGCATGATATTGGTACAAAAACAGACATATAGACCAATGGAACAGAATAAAGAGCCCACAAATGAACCCACAAAGTTTTGGTCAACTAATCTTCAACAAAGGAGGCAAGAATATACAATGGAATAAAGACAGTCTCTTCAGCAAATAGTGTTGGGAAAACTGGACAGCAGCATGTAAATCAATGATGCTAGAACACTCCCTTACACCATACACAAAAATCAACTCAAAATGGTTTAAAGTGTTAAACTCAAGACAAGACACAATAAACCTCTTAGAAGAAAGCATAGGCAAAACATTATCTGACATACATCTCAAAAATGTTCTCCTAGGGCAGTCTACTCAAGCAATGGAAATAAAAGCAAGAAGAAACAAATGGGACCTAATTAAACTTACAAGCTTCTGCAAGGTAAAGGAAACCATAAGCAAAACAAAATGACAACCTAAGGAATGGGAGAAAATTTTTGCAAATGATGAAACCAATAAAGGCTTGATCTCTAGAGTATATAAGCAGTACATACAACTTAATAAGAAAAAAACAAACAACCCAATCCAAAAACGGGCAGAAGTCCTAAACAAGTAGTTCTCCAAGGAAGATATATGAATAACCAACATGCACATGAAAAAATGATCAATATCACTAATTATCATAGAAATTCAAATGAAAACTACAATGAGGTATCACCTCACACCAGCCAGAATGGCCATCATTCAGAAGTCCACAAACAATAAATGCTTGACAGGCTGTGGAGAAAAGGGAACCCTCTGACAATGTTGGTGGGAATGTAGTTTGGTTCAGCCATTGTGGAAAACACTATGGAGATTCCTCAAAAGACTAAAAACCGACATGCCATATGACCCAGCAACCTCACTCCTGGGCATATATCCAGGGGGAACCTTAATTCAAAAATACACCTGCACCCCAATGTTCATAGCAGCAGTGTTTACAATAGCCAAGACATGGAAACAACCTAAATGTCCATTGACAGGTGACTGGATAAAGAAGTTGTGAAATAGTAATACAATGGAATACTACTCAGCCATAAAAAAGATTAAACAGTGCCATTTGCAGCAACATGACTGGCCCTTGAGAATGTCATTCTAAGTGAAATAAGCCAGAAAGAGAAAGAAAAATACCATATGATATCACTCATATGAGGAATCTTAAAAAAAAAAGACAAATGAACTTGTATATAAAACAGAAACAGACTCACAGATATAGAATACAGATTCACAGACAGAATTCAGACTTGTGGTTGCCATGGGGGATGGGGGTAGGAAGGAATAAACTGGGAGTTCAAGATTTGCAGATATGGACTGGTATATATAAAATAAATAAAGAAGTTTATACTGTATAGCATGGGGAAATACATTCAATATCCTGTAGTATCTCATGATGAAAAAGAGTATGATAGCATATATATATGTGTGCTCATGTGTGTCTGAGAAATTGTGTTGTATACCAGAAATTGACACAACATTGTAAATTGATTATACTTCAACAGAAAGAAATAAAGGCACTCATGATTCTATTTCCTGTGGTAAAGAGCACTGGTAGTCCACGGACTTATGTGGTAATAGAGGTATGCAAAATATTGCCACTGTATACTCCTCATCAAATACTTATGAAAGGCAAGGTTCTGGATTACTATATATTTGATAACTTAAAACATTTCAATAAAAGTAAGGAGTATAGGAGATCAGCAAGATGGCGGAGTAGAAGGATGCTGGTAGCTCACCCTCTCCCACAAATACACCAAAACTCACATCTATGGACCCACTCAGCCAACCAGAGCACCTGCCGAACTCCGACAGAACGTCACCCTCTTCGAAAGACAAAGACGCCAAAAATCTGGTAGGAGAAAAGGCAAAAAGAAGAAAAAGCAAAACAGCATGGGACTGATCCCGCGGGGAGGGAGCAGCAAAGGAAGACTGGCACTCATTCTCTGGGTCTCCCCTCTCCAACGGAGAGGCCAGTGGGATGGAGGGGGAACCTCCAAGGCTCAGATCAGCCCTGAGCACCCCTTGACCAACAGAACTGAGTTAAATGGGCACAAAGGGTCCCCGTGACACCCAGCCCATGCTGCAAGCCAGCAGCTGGGGCTGGGGCAGGTGGCCTGAGGCGGACAGAAGACTGGGGTGGCTGCACTGAGGTAGCCCTGGGGGACTGCAGGGTGCTGCACGACATGGCTGGGAGGCGATATGGAGCAGAACAACCTCAGTCCCCCATAAACTGTGAAAAAAGCAAAGCAACATGGCTAGTGTGCCCTGGGGGGACGGGCGCCATAGCCTTTCTCTCATCAGACCTGCACCACCATTACTGGTGCTTCTCGCGAGAAGAGAGGCAGGGCTCAGCCACAGCCGCCATATTCTGTGCACAGCGCCAGGGCGGGGGTGGGGCCGAGAACTGAATCTGCCCCCCGGGGCTCCGCAACCTCCTAGGCAGGAATGAGGCTTGTTTACAGCTGGAGGCAGATAGGATTTTTCTGCCCTGGCACCTCAGAGAACTCACGCCGCCAAGAGAAACAAGGAGCTGAGATTTGGCACGGAGCAGGGGCGGGGCCGTTCCACGGTCTTCACTGAGCCCACCTTCAGAACGCTGACTGGAGGCGGAGCGGGCAGCTATACAGAGCAGTGGAGTGACCTGCACCTGGAAAGGGCGGGCAGCAACTCGCTTTCCTGGCAGGAACGCAGCACCTAACCACTGCGCTGGGAGGGTGCGTGATCCACCCACCTGCCTCGCCCCCAAGTGCAGCATCTGACTGCGGCATTGGGAGGGGGAGTGACCCGCCTGCCCACCAGATAAGAGTTCAGCACCTGACCCAGTGTTGGGAGAGGCTACGATCTGCTAGCCGACAGCCACTGGGAGCAGCACAGACAAGGGTGCCAACAGAGGGCCTCTGGAAACAGCAAGCTGAGTTCGCGAAAAAGGGAGAAGACACAACGACCTCGCGATAAAATCATTAAGAGCACATCATCTCCAGGAGAACTAGATAATTGATGCTCCTTAAGCCACAGTGCCAGAGAGATATGAGCAATATGAAGAAGCAGAGGAACCACTCCCAATTAAAAGATCAAGAGAAATCTCCTGAAAGCACGATCAAGGAAATAGACATCGATGGCCTACTAGATCAAGATTTCAAAAAAGGAGGGATCAAAGTACTGAACGAACTAAAATAAATAGTGTTTAGAGATATAAAATATGTCAAAAATGAAATTGAAGCTATAAACAAGAACCAAGTAGAATTAGTAAACTCATTTGCTGAGATGAGATCTGACCTAAAGGCTGTACAAAGCAGGCTAGATAAGGCAGAGGAACGAATAAGTGACCTAGAAGGCAGGTTAACAGAAAGCATCCAAAAAGAAGAGCTGAGAGAAAAACAAATAAAAACCAATGAAAACAATAGAAGAGACCTATGGGATAATATAAAGCATGACAATCTACACATAATAGGGGTTCCAGAAGGGGAAGAAAGAACAAAGGGGATTGAAAAGGTATTTGAAGAAGTCATGACTGAAAACTTCCTAAACCTAAAGGAAGAATCAGATATCCAAGTACAGGAGGCTCAGAGCATCCCAAACAGGAAGAACCCAAACAGACCCACACCAAGACATATTATAATCAAGATGGCCAGAGTCAAGGATAAAGAAATGATCCTAAAGGCAGCAAGAGAAAAGCAAAGAGTGAGTTACAAGGGAACCCCCATAAGGCTCTCAGCTGATTTCTCTACACAAACACTACAGGCCAGAAGGGAGTGGCAAGATATATTCAAAGTCCTGAATGAAAAAAAGATGCAGCCTAGGATACTCTATCCAGCAAGGCTATCCTTTAGAATAGAAGAAGAGATAAAGAACTTCACAGACAAGCAAAAACTGAAAGAGTTTAGCAACACCAAACCCATGCTAAAAGAAATATTCACAGGTCTATTGTAAATAGAAAAGAAGCAGGATGCTTCAAAAATGAGAAACTCAACTGGAAAGAAATAACTGCTATGAATTACAAAAAGAATAAACACAAAATTGTAAAAGAAGACATCTAAATCATTAAGAGTGGGAGAGGGAAGCAAGGAAAGCCATTGTGGAACACAGTATGGAGATTCCTCAAAAGACTAGGAATAAACTTACCATATGACCCAGGAATCCCACTCCTGGGCATATATCCAGAAGGAACCCTACTTGAAAAGAACACCTTCACCCCAATGTTCATAGCAGCAATATTTACAATAGCCAAGACATGGAAACAGCTTAAATGTCCATCAACAGATGACTGAGTAAAGAAGATGTGGTATATTTATACGATGGAATACTGTTCAGCCATAAAAACTGACAACATACGCCATTTGCAGCAACATGGATGTTCCTGGAGAATGTCATTCAAAGTGAAGTAAGCCAGAAAGAGAAAGAAAAATACCATATGAGATCGCTCATATGAGGAATCTAAAAACAAAACAAAACAAAACAAAACAGAAATACAAAACAGAAACAGACTCATAGACATAGAATACAAACTTGTGGTTGCCAAGGGGGCAGGGGGTGGGAAGGGACAGACTGGGATTTTAAAATGAAGAATAGATAAACATGATTATACTGTATAGCACAGGGAAATATAAACAAGATCTTGTGGTAGCTCATAGCAAAAAAAAAGTGACAATGAATATATATATGTTCATATATAACTGAAAAATTGTGCTCTACACTAGAATTTGACACAACATTGTAAAATGACTATCACTCAATAAAAAAATGTTAAAAAAAAGTAAGGAGTATAATAATGTTGGCTGGTTGCTCCTCAATGCACTAGAGAAGGTAAGAAAAGAAAATGATGAGCTCAGGGCTTCAAATTTCCATCTCAGGTTCTGCATGAATGACCCCACAGTGTCAATGTTTGCCCTGAGAGAATCCTTATCTCCAGTTCCTGCAGGCCTCGGTTTTCTGAAAAACAAACACAGAGTCTCATCCTGCCAATGGATGAATTATAATGGGAATTAATTTCCCAAAGCATTAATAAAAATAATTTGATTCCCACAGATCTGTGATACTGGCTAGTTGATCATTTTGTCCCCAGAAAAGAAATAGATGGGCAGTCTACTAAGGAGAAGAGTTCTAGGTCAAATGAACAGAGGTCTAAATTGAAATACCAAATAAGTCATGGCCCTTCAATCAAGTCCCAGATTTCAGACAATTTATAGACACAGAATCCCTTGAATCAAGGGAAGGCTGGGTACTGTTGAGGAAGGACCCTACTACACTGCTAAAACTTATACTGCTAATCTTACAATCTTTCCCGAAGAGTCTACTGTGGACTGAAATATGTCCTCCCTTACCCCAAAATCATATTTTGAAGCCTTAATTTCCAGTGTGATGGTATTTGCTGATGGGGCCTCTGGGAGGTAATTAGTGTTAGATGAAATCATGAGAGTGGGGCCCTCATGATGCTCCTATGAGAAGAGACTCAGGAGAGCTTGTTGTTCACTCTATCTCTCTGTCTCTCTGCTGACAAAGAAGAGATCATGTGAGCACAGATCACACTTAAAAGCCAAGAGAAGAGGCCTCAGAATGAAATCAACTTGTCCAGTACCTTAATTTTGGACTTGCCAGCCTCCAGAACTATAACAAATTTCTATTGTTTAAGTCACTCATTTTGTTATGGCAGCCGAAGAAGACTAAGACAGATATCCAAGGCCAATAACCAAGGTGACTGCATTGGAGAAAGGGAAATAATAAGACTTTGCTGGATTATTGGACATTGGCTCTAAACTGACCCTAATTCCAGGAGACCCCAAACATCACTGTGATCCACTAGTCAGAGTAGGAACTCATGAAAGTAAGGTGACCAATGCAGTTTTAGCTCAAGTCCATCTCACAATGGGTCTCCAAATCCATCCTGAGGTTATTTCCCCCATTTTGGAATAAGTGAGATATACATACTAAGCAACAGACAGAAGCCCTATATTGTTTCCCTGACTTGTGGAAGGAGAACTATTATGGTGGGAAAGGAGAAGTGGAAGCCACTAGGATTGCCTCTATTTAGAAAAATAGTAAACCCAAAGCAATACCACATTCTTGGAGGTACTGTAAAAATTAGCTGCCACCATCAAGGACTTGAAGTACACAGGGTTGCTGATTCCCACCACATCCTCATTCACCTTACCCATTTGGTCTTGGTAGAAGGCAGATGGAACTGGGGGAATGACAGTGGATTATTGCAAACTTAACCAAATGGTGACCTCAATTACAGCTACTGTATCAGATATAGTCTCATTGTTGGAGCAAATTAACACATTCCTTGGTACTTGATAGGCAACCATTGATCAGGTGATGCTATGTTGATTGTATCTAATGAGCAAATAGAATCAGCTCCAGACATTTTGACTAGACAATTCTGTGTCAGAGGGTGGAGAATAAATCTGAGAAAAATTCAGAGGCCTTCCACTACTGTGAAATTTCTAGGGGTACAGTGTTGTGAGGTATGTTGAAAATCCCTTCTAAGGTGAAGGATAAGTTGTTGCATCTGGTTCTCCTCCAACTGAAAAAGAGACATAATGCCTAATGGGCCTTGAATTTTGGAGGCAACATATTTCTCATATGGATGTGGGCAATACTCTGACCCATTTACTGAGTGATCTAAAAAGCTGCTAGTTTTGAGTGGGGCCCAGAATAAGAGAATGCTCTGCAACGGGTCCCGGGTGCCACACAAGCTTTTCTGCTATTTGAGCCATATGATACAATAGATTCAATGAGCTTAATGTGTCAGTGGCAGATAGAGATGCTGTTTGGAGCCTTTAGTAGATATCCTATAGGTGAATCCCTTAGGATTTTGCAGCAAATCCTTGAAATCCTCTGCAGATAGTTACTCTCTTTTTGGCTTACTACTGCAGATAATCACTCAGCTTTTGGCTTGCTACTGGGCCTTTGTAGACATTGAATGCTTAACCATGGGCCACCAGGTTACCATGTGGCCTGAGCTGCCTTTCATGAAATGGGTGTTATCTTACTCACTGAGCCATTAAGTTGGGCATGCTTACCAGTATTCCATCATCAAATGGAAGTGGTAGATACCAAGTCAGGCTTGAGCAGGGCCTGAAGGCACTAGTATGTTACATCAGGTAGTGGACCAAATGCTCATGGTCCATACTCTTGCAACTTTACCTTCTTTCATCTCTACCTTCACCTATGATCTCACTGAGAGTTCCTTAGCATCAGTTGACTGAGGAAAAGTACTGATTTACAGGTGGTTCTGCATGATTTTCAGGCACCACATGAAAGTAAACACCAGCAGCAAGCAATTTAACCCCTTTATGAGATATCCCTAAAAGACAGTGGTGAAGGGCAATCTTCCTAGAAGGCAGATCTGAGAGCAATGACCCTGCATGCTTATTTTGCTTGGAAGGAGAAATCGCTAGAGTTAAGAATCAATAATGACTCATGATCTATGGCCAATGATTTGGCTGGATATTTAGAGACTTGGAAGGAACGTGGTTGGAAATTTAGTGACAAGAGTTGAGGAAGAGACACGTGGATAAACTTCTATGAATGGGCAGATAATATGAAGATATTTGTGTCCTATCACCAGAGTGATTTTGGCAGATGAGAATTTTAATAATCAAATGAATAGCTGCTCTGCCTATTCTAGTAATTCTTTCTTTAGACCTCCTGCCATTGCCCAATATGCCCATGAACAAAGTGGCCATGGTGTCAGGGATGAGGTTATGCAGGGGCTCAGCAACACAGACTTCCACTCGTCAAGCCTGAACTGGCTTCAGCCACTGCTGAATGCCGAATCTGACAGTAGCAGAGGCCAGCACTGGGTCCTAATATGGCACCACCTACTAGAATGATCAGTAAGCTACCTGGTGGCAGATTGATTACTTTGAACCACTTCCACCATGGAAAGGGCAACACATTGTCCTTACTGGAATAGATACTTACTCTGGATATGAATTTGCCTTCCTTGAACACAATGCTTTTGCCAAAAATACCATCTATAGATTTACAGAACACCTCATCCGCCTTCACAGTATTCCGCACAACATTGCTTCTGATCAAGGAACTCACTTCATAGCAAACTGGCCCATGCTCATGGAATTCACTGGTTTTTCCAAGTTCCCCATCATCCTGAAAGCACTTGCTTAATAGGATGGTCGAATCATCTTTTGAAGACTTAGTTATAGTGCCAGCTAGGCAGCTAATACCTTGCAGGGTTGGGTCAATATCCTCCAAGAGGCAGTATATGCTCTAAATCAGCATCCATTATATAGCGTTGTCTATCTCATAACTGGGATTCACAAGTTCAAGAATCAAGGGACAGAAATGGGAGTACCTACACTCATTAATAATACCCCTAGTGCTCTACTAGAAAACATTTGCTTCCTGTCCCTGGGGCCTTATGTAACACTTGTTACAAGAGGTAAGTGGCAGAAAGTGGAGAGCAAGTGGAGAAAATGGAACCCTTGTTCAATGTTGGTAGGAATATAAATTGGTACAGCCACTATGGGAAATAGTATGGAGGTTCTTCACAAAATTAAAAATAGAGCTACAATATGATCAAGCAATCCTACTTCTGTGTATAGCCAATGTAAATAAAAAGAGGATACTGAAGGGACATCCACACTCCCATATTCATTGCTGCATTAATGCCAGTACCCAAGATATGGAAACAACCTAAGTGTCTATCAATGGATGAAGAGATTAGTAAGATATATATATAATATTATTCAGCTGCAAGAAGGATACACTGCCATTTGTGACAACATGGATGGACTTGAAGACATTATGCTAAATGAAATAAGTAAGAGAAAGACAAATATTGTATGGTTTCACTCATGTGTGGAATGTAAATAAAACATTACAGTAATTGAAACAGTAAAACGGTGGTTTTCAGGGGCTGGGCTGTGAGGGAAATAGGGAGAGGTTGGTAAAGGGGTACAGATTTTTATTTATAAGATGAGTAAGGTCTGAGGATCTAATGTATAACATAGTGACTAGAGTTTACAACACTTTATTGTATAATTGAAATTTGCTAAGAGACTAGAACTTAAATGTTCTCATACACACAAAAAGATAAATATGTGAGGTGATGGATGTGTTAATTAACTAGATGAGAGAAATCCTTTCACAATGTAGACATATGACAAATTAGCATGACCTATACTTCAAATATCTTACAATTTTATTTGTCAATTATACCTCAATAAAGACCAAGAAAAAAAAAAAACCAAAGTGAGTCTCTTGTAGGCAGCATGTACTTAGATCCTGTTATGTTTTTTTAATCCATTCTGCTAAACTATACCTTTGGAATTGGGGGGGGGGGTTAATCCATTTACATTTAAAGTAACTACTGATAGGGAAGGATTTACTTTTGTCATTTTGTTATTTGTGTTCTTTTCTTTTTTTAACTTTTTTTTTATTGAGTTATAGTCATTTTACAATGTTGTGTCAAATAGATAAACAAGATTATACTGTATATCACAGGGAAGTATATACAAGATCTTGTGGTAGCTCACAACCAAAAAAAAAAAACTGTGACAATAAATATATGTATGTTCATGTATAACTGAAAAATTGTGCTCTATGCTGGAATTTGACACAACATTGTTATTTGTTTTCTGTATATCTTATAAATTTTTGGTCAAGTATTCACTCCATTACTACCTTTCTTTGTGTTTATTTGATTTTTGTAGTGACACACTTTGATTCCCTTCTTATTCCATTTTGTGTATATTCTATAGATATTTTCTTTGTGGTTACCCTGAGGGTTACATATGACATCCTAAAGTTATAACAATATTTTAAATTAAAGCCATTTAACTCCAATCACATACAGATCTCTACCTCTTTACAACTCCTTGTTCCCCCTCCACTTTATATTATTGATGTCACAAATTTTATATTTATATTTTATATTACCATTGACATAGATTTATCATTATTTTTATGCATTTATCTTTTAAATTATGTAGAATATAAAAAGTTGAGTTACAAACAAAAATTACAATAGTGATGGTTTTTTTAAAAATTTGTTTGTGTATTTATCTCCATCAGAGAACTTTATATGTTCACATGGCTTCAATTTACTGTATAGTATACTTTTATTCCAATATATAGAACTGCCTTTAGCATTTCTTATAGAACAGGTCTAGTGATAAAAAAAATCTCCCTCAGATTTTGTTCATCTGGGAATGTCTTGATTTCTCCCTCATTGTTGAAGGAAGTTTTGCCAGATAGAGATTTCTTGGTTGACATATTTTTTCCAGCACTTTAAATAAATCATCACACTGTCTTCTGATCTGTAAGTTTTCAGCTGAGAAATCTGCTTATAATCTTATTGAGGACCCACTGTATATGACAAATCGCTTTTCCCATGCTGCTTTCAAGATTCTTTGTATTTGACTTTTGACAGTTTGATTGTATTGTGTCTTGGTGTGGATCTCTTTGGGTTTAGGCTACTTGGAGTTTGTTGAACTTCTTAGACTTATACATCCATGTATTTTCTCAAATTCATGAAATGTTCAGCCAATATTTATTCAAGTATCCTTTATCCCTCTCTTTCCCTTCAATAATGAGTACAACTGTTTTTATTGTGTCCCATCAGTCCCTTAGGCTCTGTTCACTTTTCTTTATCCTTTTTTTTCATGGCAGTTCTAATACTTGTTGTAAAAGGGCATCTTTGCATCATTTAAATCTACAGTGACAGAATGTTAATTCATAACAGTAGATATCAGCTCATAAGCCCCATTCCTAGGACATTAGCAGTATCGGATCCCTGGTATCATATCACTCCTTACTTTTTGCCCTTGCAGTTTCCCCCCAATTTTCCCTTTCAGTGCTTTTTTCCTCAAAATCTCCTATGTTAAATTTCCTGTGTGTGGTGGTTGTGTAGCATTGTGAATATACCCAATGACACTGCCTTGTACACTTTAAAATAGTTAAAAAGCTAAATTTTGCTATGTATATTTTACCATGTTAAAAAAATTCATAGGAAAATTCCTAGTGTGATTGTTTTCCCCCGACTAGAGCCTGTTTAATAAATGCCTCTCCATGGGTGTAAGCCTCTATTTTTGTCCCTCAGTACTGTTCTTAATTTTATATATAAATCATTTATGAATTTGTTACCATTATAAATGAGGTTCTCTTTTCAATTTTTTTACTTTTTAGTATTGTTATATAAAGTATTTACTTTTGTATATTTATGCAAGAGAGGAAAAATCTGTTTATTTATAACTTTGCCTTCTAAAGATGGTGGATATTGTAAATGAATTCAGAAACCCTTTTGTTTGTCTGAGGACCATCAAAGATCTAAAGTGGGCCTGTTAATAAATCTGAGAGTAAAGATTACAAAAATGAACTACTCTGCAAAGCAGAACAAGTAGAATTTTTAATTCTGAGTAACAAGCCAAGAAGAATGTGCTATAGTGGAGAAAGGGAGAGTAGAAAGAAGGGCTGATTAATACATTGTTAAGCTATTGCTAACATGATGAGAGAGGTAACATGGGAAGAGAAAAACCTTCAGGGGTGAGATTATTGAAAGATTTTCCTGAGTAGGGTTTCCCCTTTCCCATTGTTTGCATTACTACAGTGTTTGCTGCTCTCCAAATCCTGACTAAATTATATTACTTTCACCTTTTTTTGAGAGAATTATGGAAGGATTGATTTCATAATCTGGATCAATATTTTGGGAAATAAGGAAAGCAGACACTCAAAGTCTAATGTGATGGTGGGAAAGCAAGGTGCCCAGAAATTCACAGAAACCTTAAGGAGAATGTGTGATTCTCATATTACCTACAGAATGCAGTTCTAAAACAATCTTATTTGAATGTTAATGTGCACAGAGATCTCAGCTGACATCTGAGTTCCATCTACTTTACAACTGATGATTGGATTCTTTTTTAACTTCCTAAAATTTTTCTGTTGTATTTTCATGTATTCCAATGAAGTAAATTTCTCAAAATATGTAGTTAAAGTGCTTTCTAATATTGATATTAGAGTTTTAGTGTACCATTGGTATTTATACCTTCTAAAAAGTGTGCATAATATATGAAGGAATGTGTGAAATTTTTGTGTAAAATGTGCATATGTGCAGTACTACAATACCTGGACAATATCACGATGAGTGTTTCATCTGAGTTAAATTGTGTAGCATGTGCATGAACATATGTTACCTCTGATTAAGTGTGTATGATTTTTGAACGGTTGTGACATATCAATGTATGTTTCTATCATCTGAGTGTCTTTGTAGTAGGACAGTGAACACGTATGTGACTTTCAAGTATAACATTCCATTCTATAGGAATGATCTAAATGGATATGTGTGATGTGTATAAAATCTGGGTGAGAGTAAGACATGGAATCACTGTTTATGACATCTGAGGGACACACTCATTTCAGAGAGAAAAAGAGATAGAGATAAAATTATAACATCTGATCATGTTTCTGTCATGCTTGGGGTCTGTTTTGGAAAGTGCTAATGGATGTATTATGATTAAATGATTATAGTAATATCTGAACTATGTTATGCATGATGTGTTAGTGAGTGTGTAAAGTCAAGTTGTCTTTATTGAAGACCTTCTGTATCCCAAGCCTGTTGCTAGTCATTGGAGAAACAAAGGAAACTAAAACAGAATCACTGACTACTAGCCCTATCTTTTCCATAAGAGGTAAGATACTTAGACACACAGAGGATATGATATGCAGAGTCCAGGTCAAGAAGGGCTTTTAAAGGTCATGCTAAAAAATGTAGACTTTATCTTAAGAGACAGTGGAAAGCCATTAATAACTAGTATTTAGTCAGAGTAGTGGTGTGGTCAGATTTTTGCATCATAAAGACCATTTGGTTGTAGTATGGATGATGGATTGGAATGATGTCAGTGAGAATGCTGGTGTAGGGGTCCAAGGGATACTGAAATAAGACAGTTGTGATTGGGTAACTAAGGAGGGAATAGAATACAGACACATAGTAGAGGTTGGCTGAAAAGGTCTTGGTGAGGGATAGTGTAGGAAATCCAAGGATGATTCCAGATTGGCTTGTGGTTTGAGTGACTGGGAGGTGCTGGTGCCCTTCACTAAAATGGAAAATTGAAGAGCATCAGTTTTGAGAGCAAGAAGTAAAGGGTTTATGTTGTACATCTCAAAAATGTTCTAGAATAGAAATAAAAGCAAGAATAAACAAATGAGACCTAATGAAACTTACAAGCTTCTGCACAGCAAAGGAAACCATAAGTAAAACAAAAAGACAACCTACAGAATGGGAGAAAATTTTTGCAAATGAAACCGACAAAGGCTTGATCTCCAGAATATACAAGCGGCTCATACAACTTAATAAGAAAAAAACAAACAACCCAATCCAAAAATGGGCAGAAGACCTAAACAAGCAATTCTCCAAGGAAGAAATACAAATGATCAATAGGCACATGAAAAAATGCTCAATATCACTAATTATCAGAGAAATGCAAGTCAAAACTACAATGAGGTATCACCTCACACCAGCCAGAATGGCCATCATTCAAAAATCCACAAATGACAAACGCTGAAGAGGCTGTGGAGAAAAGGGAACCCTCTTACACTGCTGGTGGGAATGCAGTATGGTGCAGTCACTGTGGAGAACAGTATGCAGATTCCTCAAAAGACTAGAAATGGACTTACCATATGACCCAGGAATCCCGCTCCTGGACATATATCCAGAAGGAACCCTACTTCAGGATGACACCTGCACCCCAATGTTCATAGCAGCACTATTTACAATAGCCAAGACATGGAAGCAGCCTAAATGTCCATCAACAGATGACTAGATAAAGAAGAAGTGGTATAT
Organism: Camelus bactrianus; assembly: GCF_048773025.1. Lineage (NCBI taxonomy): Eukaryota > Metazoa > Chordata > Mammalia > Artiodactyla > Camelidae > Camelus > Camelus bactrianus. The sequence continues at coordinate 40,179,828 of NC_133575.1, forward strand.
TTATACACTGGAATACTATTCAGCCATAAAAACCAACAACATAACATCATTTGCAGCAACATAGATGCCTCTGGAAAATGTCATTCTAAGTGAAGTAAGCCAGAAAGAGAAAGAAAAATACCATATGAGATCGCTCATATGTGGAATCTAAACAAACAAACAAACAAACAAACAAAACATAAATATAAAACAGAAACAGATTCATAGACATAGAATACAAACTTGTGGTTGCCAAGGGAGCGGGGGTTGGGAAGGGATAGACTGGGATTTAAAAATGTAGAATAGATAAGATTATACTGTATAGCACAGGGAAATATATACAAGATCTTATGGTAGCTCAGAGAGAAAAAAATGTGACAGTGAATATATATATGTTCATGTATAACTGAAAAATTGTGCTCTACACTGGAATTTGACACAACATTGTAAAATGATTATAAATCAATAAAAATTGTTAAAAAAAAGTAGTAAAGGGTTTATGTTGGATCCTGAGTTTATGGAAAAGGGAGCGTTTGGGGGTGTACTTATGTCTGAATGAATGTGTGTGCATGTGTGCACCATAGGAATAGTCACCAGTGATGTCTAACTCGATGAATGATAGTGGATGGGCAATGCACCAGAATGGGTGGGTGCATCATCTAAAAGAAACTATAACAAATATTTATTATCACATCTTACATGTTCTCATTCAGTTGTCTCAAAACCTCATTTGGACATCAGCCAAACACAAATGTCTCACATGTTCATTCAGATGTCAAAATAAAAATTTACCAGTTACACGCAAATTCTGATGTAAAGCTGACTTATCCATTGACTTCTGCTTTAAGTTCAAAGATATGTAGATCTAAACAGGATACTGTTAACATTATTATGGCAGGAAAAAAAAAGAACAGACTGCAAATTAACAAATTATCTTAAACTCCTCAGAAAACAGGAAAAAAAGTTATCAGAAAACAAAGCAAAAAGTCAACCCAAAATTAGGCAGACAGGAACCTTCAGGGAAAACAATACCTCCATATCTACTTACTAGGGAAATATGCCAGTAGACACCATAAAAGGTACTAGGAAGTTTAAATTAGAACAAGTTTAATGTATTGCTAAAGGCCTAGTGTGGACAAGCCTGAGAATGTGAAATTTCTGGGTGCTAAAGGCATGAGAGAATCCCTCACTCTTGGCAGGTTTTTCCTCAAGGAACCCTACCAAGCTTTCACAAGGAGGCTTAGTGAATAGCCGGGGAAAACTCCCTTCTTGTTGTTGTCTAGGGGAATGGAAAAACAATCATTACTAAATCCATAGGGGAAAAGTTGTCAAAATCTGATCTTGAGGACACTGATAGAATCCCATTGCAGCTGGGGCAGGGCACATAAGTCATCACTGAAACTCTGCCCTGACCCATCTCCCCTGTATCTCCAACAAAAGTAAAACCTTAATCTGTAAGAGAGAGGGGGCATCACAACAACAATTTATGGACACTGGTGGAAACCCACAGCAGAGAGGGTTAAGAGAACAGGGAGAAAAACAAGGCTCATACCTGGGGGAATGAAAGGAATACTTGTTAAACCCATCATTACATCTGGAGGAGTGGCAAGAACATGTGTGAATTCTACATCCTTGAGGTCCAAGTATACAGTCCCTGCCTAACACTGAGACTAAATCAAAAAATCAAATGTATTCATCTTGCTCACTCATTCTCCAACACTAAGCTAATGAGTATACAGTAACAGTAACAGTGGGAAACAACTGGCAGAGATATAAGAGACAGACTCACTTCTTGAAGAAGTACACATCATGAGAGAAAAAAAATTACTAGAAGAATATTAAGGCTTGGTACCCATAGCAACAGAAAAATAGCCCTTTAACTCTGGTAACAAAAGTGACAATAATCTTCAACTCTGGTAACCACAGCAATGACAAATTTCAACTGCAGTGCAACTCCTGACTACATAAGAACATTTCTCCACAGTAAAGGCCTAGAAGAGAGAAAAGCTGGCTCATATCCAAGCATAGAAATATTTACCTCTGTATCTATTATCCCATATAACATGTCCAGCTTGCAACAAAAAAATTACAAGGCATAAAATAGATGCAAGAAAAACAGTCTGAAGAGACAAAGTAATTATTAAAACTAGATTCAGATATGAGACAAGTGTTAGAAATATTAGGCAGAAATTTTTAAATAATTATGATTAATATACTAAACTCTCTAATGGAAAAGGTAGACAACATGCAATATCAGATAGGTAATTTAAGTAGAGAGATTAAAAACTATAAGAAAGAATCAAATAAAATGCTAGAAATAAAATGAAGAATACCTTCAACAGGTTTATCAATATTCTCAAAACAGCTATGAAAGAATCAGTGAACCTGAAGACAGATCAATAGAAATTATTCAAATTCAAATACAAAGAGAAAAAAGAGTGAAAAAACACAAGAGAACATTCAAGAGCTGTGGGGACAATATCAAATAGTGTAATAATATATGCATAATTGGAACTCCATAATGAAAAGAAAGAGTAGAGTAGAATTAATATTTGAAGAAATAATGGTCATGAATTAACCAAATCAGTGACAAAACACCAAGCTACAGAACCAAGAAGTTTAGAGAACACCAAGAAAGGTAAATGCCAACACACACACACACACACACACACACACACACACACACACACACACACACAAGTTTAAGCATATGATATTTAAACTGTTGAAAACCAAAGGCAAAGGGAAAATCTTGAAGGCAGCCATAGAAAAAAGACACACTGCCTACAAAAGAAAAAGAATAAATTACAGAATTCTCTAACAAGAAGACAATTGAGTGACACTTTCAACGTATTGAAAGAAAAACCCCAAATTTGTCAAACCAATATTCGATGCCCAGCACCAGTACCCTTTAAAAATGGAGGGTGGACTTCCATTTTCAGCTCAAAAATGGTAAGCACAGAAAAACAGCTGGATAAACAGTATATTAATAACTTTATGTAATTCCAACACAGAGCTGAATTAATAGAACTAACAGCCATGTCAAATTTAGAGAGAGATAGATACCTTCAGGGAGGTACAATGACCTAATAAAGGAAGTTTTCCCTCTTTTTTTGAAGCTTTTGGAGGAGCTCCACCAAGCTCTGAAAATTAAGATCAAGAAGAATCTAGAGAAATCATGTCCCATCTTCATAAAGCTGACTGGGGCAAGGGAAGTGCAAGTCACTGGGAAATCTACCCAGAACCCTTTAACTTAGAGAACAAAATTCTTAATTAGAAGGGTGCAGAGTAACACCTGGGAGCACTAATGAAATACCAGTGCAGCTGTAGGAATAGAACTCTGCCTAGTTCCAAGTCTACAATCTTATCTCAGTAAAAAAATAAAATAAAAACCTTAATCTGTAGGGAGAAGGTCCTCAAGCTGTAGACAGAGAATATAGGTGGATATCTGCTTTAGCTAGGGGAAAGAAATGAGGATGGTAACAACTAAAGGCTTCCAGGAGTGATAGAGAAGGCTGTGAAGGCCCACTGTGTTCTCCAAACACTAAGGCATAATAAGAACATTACATAATATCCCCCAGTTTCCCACATCCTATCACCACAATAAAAACTATTCAGTAATAACAGTGAATTACAGCTGGGAGATCTGCAAGGGACAGATTCTCTCCTTGGAGAAGGATAAAAAGAATACCAAACACCAACATGGGAGACAAAAAATAAAACCACTAGAGGAATTTCAAGCCTCTGCTATATACAGCAAAAGTAAATTTCAACACTGGTAGCCATAGCAAGAAAAAACATCAAATATAGCATAATTTATGATTAGCTTAACACAAATCCCCAAAACAGAAGCTTATTTTCTTTATATCCACTACCCTAAATAACATGTCAGGCTTTAAACAAGAATTTACAAATGATTCAAAAAGTTAAAATAAAACAGTGGGTGAAGGGTGTCATAAGGTGAAAAATAAAAACAAAACAGAAAAATTGCAATATGAAGAAACAAACCAATAATTAGAACCAGATTCAGATATGACCTGGATGTCAGAACCATCAGACGGGGGATTTAAAATAACTATGATTAACATATTAAAGACTATAAGAGAAAAAGTTGACAGCATGCAACAGCAGATAGATGATTTCAGAAGAGATACGGAAACTATAAAAATGCAAGGAAATGGTAGAAATAAAAATATGGTAACAAATTAGAATGTCTTTGAGAGACTTGCTGGTAGATTTATACAGCCAATGGATAATTCAATGAACTTGAAAAAAGAGCTGTAGAAATTTCCTAAATTGTTATGCAAAAGAGAGAAAAAATTAAAAGAGAATAAGGAATCTGAGAGATGTGGAACAATATCAAATGGTGTAACAGGTATGTATCTGGAATCACAGAATGAGAAGCGAGAATTCGGAAGAAGAAATATTTAAAGAAATAATAGATGATATTTCCCCAAAATTAGTGACAGAAACCAAACCACAGATCCAAGAAGCTCAGAGAATGACAAACATGATAAATACCACACATACGCATATAATACTGAACCTCCTGAAAAACAAAGAAAAAGATAAAACCTTGAGGGCAACTAGAGAAAGCAAACAATTTACCTACAGAGGAATTAAAATAAGATTTTGATAAATTCTCATCACAAACTGTGTTGTATATTGAATTGTTCCCTCACCACAAAAAAAAATGTGATGGAGTTTAAACCCTAGTACCAGGGAACGAATGTGAGTTTATTCAGAAGTAGCCTTCACAGATGTAATCAAATCAACATGAGGTCATATTCAATTAGAGTAAAAAAGAAATGAACAAGGTCCAGTATGACTGGTATCTTTATAAGAAGAGAAAACAGGGTCTCACAGGGAGAACATCATTTTACAAGATTGCAGTGATGCAACTACAAGCCAAGGAGCACCAAAGATTTCTTGCCACCACCAGAAGCTAGAAAGAAGCAAGGGAGGATTCTATCCAGAATCTCAGAGTAAGTATGGTATTCCAGACACCTTGATTTTGGACGTTTAACTTCCAGAACTGAGAGAATAATTTCTGTTTTTCAAAGACATCCAGTTTATGGTATTTTTTGCAACAGTCCTAAGAAGCTAATATACCATGCAAGAAAGGAGACATTGGAGTAACATATAAGCATTGAAAGAAAAAATTTCAACCAAGAATTCTATAGTCACAAAAGTAACATTCAAAATTGAAAAGAAATAAAATTCTCAGGCAATTAAAAATGGATTAAATCCACTGCCTACAGATTTACCCCACAAGAAATGCTAAGGAAGATCTTTAGGGAGAAGAAATATAATGCAAGTCTATAAACTGAGTCTACACAAAGAAATGAAGAGAATCAGAAATGAATGTAATGAATAATACTATCTTTGTTTAGACTGCTGTGTAATATAATTGTGTAAAGCAAAAACAGCAATGTACTGGGTGTTTGTAACATAAGTAAAAATAAACTATATGACAGCAAAGTTCCAAGGAATAGGAAGGAATAATTTTTATAAGATCCTTTAACTATTTGCAAATTGGTAAATTATTTAAGCATGAACTTAGATTATTTAACAATATATGTCATCAACCTTAGAGTAACCATAAAATCAGTTTTTAAAAGAGGGATAAATAATAACTCAATTTAAAACATGAAATAAAATAGTACAAAGGCATGATTAAAATCAAAGAAGGCAGAATAAGAGGAAAAAAGAAATAAACAACAAATACAATGAATAAGAAAAAGCTAGAAAGATGGCGTATTTAAATCAAACTGTACCAATAATCACATTAATGTGAATGGACTGAACACAAAAGAGTCCAAGATACAAAAATAAGATCCAACATCAGGGTGTCTAAATGAAACACACATTAATGTAAACATGTAGACTGAAACTTATAAATATATCAGAAGTAGTTTACCATGTAAAAACTAACCAAAAGAAATCTGGAGTAGCTATATTAAATGTGAACAAAGTACACCTCAGAACATGAAAGCCTACCAGTGATAAAGAGGAACAGTTCATAATGAAAAAGTGGCCCATGCTACAAAAAGACATAATAATTCTAAACATGTGTATGTATCTAACCAAAGGACTTCAAAATACATGAGGTAAAAGCTCATAGGTCTGAAAAGAGAAATAGACAAATGCACAATTATAGCTGGATACTTCAACATGACTCTTTAAATAATTGAAAAATAAGTAGGAAGAAAATCCAAAAGGAAGAATGACCTGAACAGCATTCACAACCAACTTGATAACTGACACTTATGAAATACTCCATCCAAAAGCAGCAGGACAGGGCACACGGCCAAGATGGCAGAGTAGAAGGACGGTCGTAGCTCATCCTCTCCCACAAATACACCCAAACTCATATCAACGGAACCACCCAGCCAACCAGAGCACCTGCTGAACTCTGACAAAACATCGCCCTCTTCAAAAGACCAAAATGCCAAGAATATGATTTATTCCTGCATAGCCTTAAGATAGATAAATAAATAAACTCTTTAAGAGCCACAATAGATAACTGATACTCCATAAATCACAGTGCCAGAGAGATATGAGCAAGACAAAGAAGCAGAGTAAACACTCCCAATTAAAAGAGCAAGAGAAATCCCTTGAAAGAATGATCAATGAAATAGACATTGATAGCTTATTAGAGCAAGATTTCAAAAAAGGTGTGATCAAAGTACTGGAAGAACCTAAAGAAATAGTGTTTAGAGATATAAAATACGTCAAAAATGAGACTGAAGCTATAAAGAAGAACCAAGTAGAATTGGTAAACTCATTTGCTGAGATGAGAGCTGATCTAAAGGCTGTACAAAGCAGGCTAGATAATTCAGAGGACGAATAAGTGACCTAGAAGACAGGAAAACACAAAGCACTCAATCAGAACAGCTGAGAGAAAAGGAAATAAAAACCAATGAAAACAATATAAGGGGCCTAAGGGATAATATAAAGCATGCCAATCTATGAATATTAGGCATTCCAGAAGGGGAAGAAAGACCAAAGGGGATTGAAAAGATATTTGGAGAAATCATGACTGAAAACTTCCCAAACCTAAAGAAGGAATCAGATATCCAAATACAGGAGGCTCAGAGCATCCCAAACAGGAAGAACCCAAACAGACCAACACCAAGACATATGATAATCAAGATGACCAGAGTCAAGAGTAAAGAAATGATCCTAAAGGCAGCAACAGAAAAACAAGGAGTGAGATACAAGGGAAACCCCATAGGCTTTCAGCTGATTTCTCTACACAACCACTACAGGCCAGAAGGGAGTGGCAAGATATACTGAAAGTCCTGAATGAAAAAAAGATGCATTTTTGGATTGGGTTGTTTGATTGTTTCTTATTAAGTCATATAAGCTGCTTATATGTTCTGGACATCAAGCCTTTGTCGGTTTCATTTGCAGAAATTTTCTCGCATTCCGTAGGTTGTCATTTTGTTTTACTTATGGTTTCCTTTGCTGTACAGAAGCTTGTAAGTTTCATTAGGTGTCACTTGTTTATTCTTGCTTTTATTTCTATTGCTTGAGTACAATGTTCTAGGAGAACATTTTTGATATGCATGTCAGATAATGTTTTGCCAATATTTTCCTCTAGGAGTTTTATTGTATCTTGTCTTATGTTTAAGTCTTTGATCCATTTTGAGTTGATTTTTGTGTATGGCGTAAGGGAGTGTTCCAGTTTCACTGATTTACATGCTGATGTCCAGTTTTTTCAACACCATCTGCTGAAGAGACTGTCTTTATTCCATTGTATATTCTTGCCTCCTTTGTTGAAGATTAGTTGACCAAAAGTTTGTGGGTTCATTTCTGGGCTCTTTATTCTGTTCCATTGGCCTATATGTCAGTTTTTGTACCAATACCATGCTGTCTTGATGACTGTAGCTCTATAGTATTGTCTGAAGTCTGGGAGAGTTATTCCTCTAGCCTCTTTCATTTTCTTCAGTAATGCTTTGGCAATTCTAGGTCGTTTGTGGTTCCATATAAATTTTATTATGATTTGTTCTAGTTCTGTGAAATATGTCCAAGGTAATTTGATACAAATTGCATTAAATCTGTAGATTGCTTTGGGCAGTGTGACCATTTTAACAATATTGATTCTTCCAATCCAAGAGCATGGGATATCTATCCGTTTTTTAAAGTCTTCTTTAATTTCCTTCATCAGTGGTGCCCTAAACAAGCAATTCTCCAAGAAAGACATACAAATGATCAATAGGCACATGAAAAAATGCACAATATCACTAATTATCAGAGAAATGCAAATCAAAACTACAATGAGGTATCACCTCACAGCAGTCAGAATGACCATCATTCAAAAATCCACAAATGACAAATGCTGGAGAGGCTGTGGAGAAAGGGGAACCCTCCTACAAGGCTGGTGGGAATGCAGTTTGGTGCAGCCACTATGGAAAACAGTGTGGAGATTCCTCAAAAGACTAGGAATAGACTTACCATATGACCCAGGAATCCCACTCCTGGGCTTGTATCCAGAAGGAAATCTACTTCAGGATGACACCTGCACCCCAATGTTCATAGTAGTACTATTTACAATAGCCAAAACATGGAAACAGCCTAAATGTCCATCAACAGGTGACTGGATAAAGAAGAAGTGGTATATTTATACAATGGAATACTACTCAGCCATAAAAACCGACAACATAACGCCATTTGCAGCAACATAGATGCTCCTTGAGAATGTCATTCTAAGTGAAGTAAGCCAGAAAGAGAAAGAAAAATACCATATGAGGTCACTCATATGTGGAAATCTAAACACACACACACACACACACACACACACACACAAGCAAAGCATAAATACAAAACAGAAATACACTCATAGACATAGAATACAAACTTGTGGTTGCCAAGGGGGTGGAAGGTGGGAAGGGATAGACTGAGACTTCAAAATTGTAGAATAGATAAACAAGATTATACTGTATAGAACAGGGAAATATATACAAGATCTTATGTTAGCCGACAGAGGAAAAAATGTGACAATGTATATATATATGTTCATGTATACCTGAAAAATTGTGTTTTACACTGGAATTTATACAACATTGTAAAATGATTATAAATCAATAAAAAATGTTTTAAAAAAAGATGCAGCCTAAGGTACTTTATCCAGCAAGGTTATCCTTTAGACTGGAGGGAAAGATAAAGAATTTCACCAACAAGAAAAAACTAGAAGAGTTTAGCAACACTAAACTTACGTTACAAGAAATATTGATAGGTCTACTCTAAATAGAAAAGGAGCAGGATGCTACAGAAATGAGAAACTTATCACTGGAAAGGTAATAACTACTATGAATTACAAATAGAATAAACATGAAATTGTAAAAGAAGACATCTAAATCATTAAGAGTGAGAGAGGGAAGCAAGAAAAAAATATAGTATTTTTTTTCTTTTTTAAACTTTTTTGTTCTTGGTAGGATGGGTTTGAGCTTATATTAATATCTGTTTAATAGAAACAGCTATAGTAATGTGTTAATAGACTTACAAAAAAGGGTAACCACAAGCCAAAAGCTTATAAGTGAGTCACAAAAACTGAATAAAAATCACAAAATACAAAGGAAAATTAACAAACCATAAAAAGAAGAAGAAAGGAACAAAAAGGAAATACCAAATCAACTCCAAAGATAAGTTCAAAATGGCAATAAACACACATTTATCATTAATTACTGTAAATGTTAATGGACTAAATGCTCCAGTCAAAAGACAGAGTGGCAGACTGGATAATAAAGCAAGAACCTTCAATATGCTGCATATAAGAGACCCACTTTAGGGAGAAGGACACATATAGATTGAGAGTAAAAGGATGGAAAAGGTTATTCCATGCAAATGGAAAAGCCAAAAGAGCAGGTGTTGCAGAACTGATTTCAGACAAACTAGACTTTAAAACAAAGTACATAGAGAAAGATAAAGAAGGACATTTTATAATGATTAAAGGAGTGATACAAGATGAGGATATTACACTCGTTAATATATATGCACCCAATATAGGTGCACCTAAGTACATAAAACAATTACTAACAGAGATAAAGGGGGACATTGATGGGAATACAATCCTAGTCGGAGATTTTAACACCACATTAACATCACTGGACAGATTCTTCAGACAGAAAATAAATAAGGCAACAGAGAAATTAAATGATACAATAGAAAAATTAGTTTTGGTGGATATTTTCAGAGCATTACACCACCAAAAATAGGATATACATTCTTTTCAAGTGCACATGGAACATTTTCTAGGATTGATCATTTGCTTGGGCACAAAAGAATCCTCAACAATACTAAGAAGATAGAAATTATCTCAAGCATCTTTACTGATGACAATGTCATGATTTAGAAATCAACTACAGAGAAACAAGGAGAAAAAAAAGGAAAGCATTGAGATTTAACAACATGCTATTAAAAAACCAACTGGTCAATGAGGAAATCAAATTTGAAATTAAAAAATATCTTGGGACAAACGAAAATGAAAACACAAACACACAAAATTTATGGGACACAGCAAAGGCAGTGTTAAGAGGGAAGTTTATAGCGATACAGGCCTTCCTCAAAAAAGAAGAACAACCTCAAATAAACAATTTAACCCACTAGCTTAAAGAACTAGAAAAAGAAGAACCAAAAAAACCCCAAAAGGCAGCAGAAGGAAGGAAATTATAAAGATCAGGGAGGAAAAAAATAAAATAGGGATTTAAAAAAACATAGAAAAAAATCAATCAAATCAAAAGCTATTTTTTTGAAAAAATAAATAAAATCGACAAAACTCTGGCCAAATTCACAAAGAAGAAAAAAAAGACAGCACAAATTAGTAAAATAAGAAAGGAAAAAGGAGAAACTACAGCAAATAACATAGAAATACAGAATATCATACGAGAATATTATGAAAACCTATATAGAAGCAAACTGGATAACCTAGAGGAGATGGACAAGTTTCTGGAAACATAGTCTACCAAGACTAAATCAAGAAAAACTGAGAACTTGAAGAATGGATCACTAGAAATAAAATCGAATTAGCAATTAAAAAAACTCTCTACAAATAAAAGTCCATGACTGAACAGCTTCACCGGGGAATTCTACCAAACTTACAAAGAATTCATACCAGTCCTTCTCAAATTCTTCCAGAAGATTGAAAAGGAGGGAATACTCCCAAACTCATTCTATGAAGCCACCATCACCCTGATACCAATACCAGGCAAAGATATTACCAAAAAAGAGAATTACAGGTCAGTATCACTGATGAACATAGACTCCAAAATCCTCACCAAAATATTAGCAAATAGACTCCAACAGCACATAAAAAGGTTATACATCATGATCAAGTGGGGTTCATCCCAGGGACACAAGGGTGGTTCAACATACACAAATCAATCAATGTAACACATCACATCAACAAGGGAAAGGACAAAAACCACATGATTATCTCAATAGATGCAGAAAAAGCATTTGATAACATTCAACACCTACTTATGAGAAAAACTCTCACCAAAGTGGGTATAGAGGGAACATATCTCAACATTATAAAAGCTATATGTGACAAACCTACAGCCAGCATAGTACTCAACGGTGAAAAACTCAAAAGCTTCCCACTAAAATCTGGGACAAGACAAGGATGCCCACTATCACCACTCCTATTCAACATAGTCTTGGAAGTCCTAGCCACAGCAATCAGGCAAGAGAGAGAAATAAAAAGGGATCCAAATTGGAAAAGAAGAGGTAAAAGTGTCACTATATGCAGATCACATGATACTATATATAGAAAACCCTAAAAGTTCCACACAAAAACTACTAGAGCTGATTGAAGAACTCAGCAAGGTAGCAGGTTACAAGATTAATATCCAAAAATCAGTTGCATTTGTTTACACTAATGATGAATCAACAGAAAAAGAAAGTAAAGAAACAATCTCCTTTAAAGTAGCACTCAAAGTAATAAAATACCTAGGAATAAATCTAGCCAAGGAGGTGAAAGAATTATACACAGAAAACTATAAACCATTGATGAAGGAAATTAAAGAAGACTTTAAAAAATGGAAAGATATTCCATGCTCCTGGATTGGAAGAATCAATACTGTTAAAATGGTCATACTGCCCAAAGCAATCTACAGATTTAATGAAATCCCTATCAAATTACCCAGGACATATTTCACAGAACTAGAACAAATCATAATAAAATTTATGTGGTACCACAAAAGACCTAGAATTGTCGAAGCATTACTGAAGAAAACGAAAGAGGCTGGAGGAATAAGTCTCCCAGCATGGGACATCAAGACAGCATGGTATTGGTAAAAAAACAGACATATAGACCAATGAACAGAACAGAGAACCCAGAAATGAACCCACAAACGTTTGGTAAACTAATCTTCGACAAAGGAGGCAAGAATATACATTCGAATAAAGACAGTCTCTTCAGCAGATGGTGTTGAGAAAACTGGACAGCAGCATGTAAATCAGTGAAACTTGAACACTCCCTTACACCATACACAAAAATCAACTCAAAATGTATCAAAGACTTAAACATAAGACAAGATACAATAAACCTCCTAGAAGAAAATATAGGCAAAATATTATCTCACGTACATCTCAAAAATGTTCTCCTAGGGCAGTCTACCCAAACAATAGAAATAAAAGCAAGAATAAACAAATGGGACACAATGAAACTTACAAGCTTCTGCACAGCAAAGGAAACCAAAAGCAAAACAAAATGACAACCTATGGAATGGGAAAAACTTTTGCAAAAGATGAAACTGACAAAGGCTTGATGTCCAGAATATATAAGCAGCTCATATGACTCAATAAGGAAAAAACAACCCAATCCAAAACTGGGCAGAAGCCCTAAACAAACAATTCTTGAAGGAAGAAATACAAATGATCAATATGCACATGAAAAAATGCTCAATATCACTAATTATCAGAGAAATGCAAATCAAAACTACAATGAGTTATCACCTCACACCAGTCAGAATGGCCATCATTCAAAAGTCCACAAATGACAAATGCTGGAGAGGTTGTGGAGTAAAGGGAACCCTCCTACACTGTTGGTGGGAATGCAGTTTGGTGCAGCCACTGTGGAAAACAGTATGGAGATTCCTCAAAAGACTAGGAATAGACTTACCATATGACCCAGGAATCCCACTCCTGGGCATATATCCAGAAGGAACCCTACTTCAGGATGACACCTGCACCCCAATGTTCATAGTAGCACTATTTACAATAGCCAAGACATAGAAACAGCCTAAATGTCCATCAACAGATGACTGGATAAAGAAGTGGTGGTATATTTATACAATGGAATAGTATTCAGCCATAAAACACGACAACATAACCTCATTTGCAGCAACATGGTTGTCCCTGGAAAATGTCATTCTAAGTGAAGCAAGCCAGAAAGAGAAAGAGAAATACCATATGAGATCACTCATATGTGAAATCTAAAAAAAAAAAAAAAGCACATAAGTACAATAGAAAAGCAGACTCATAGACATAGAATATAAACTTGTGGTTGCTAAGGGGTAGGGGGTGTGAAGGGACAGACTGGGAGTTCGAAACTTGTTGATAGTGAAAGGCATATGTAGAATAGATAGACAAGATTATACTGTATAGCACAGGGAAATATATACAAGATCTTGTGGTAGCTCACAGTGAAAAAATATGATAATTAATCTGTGTATGTTCATGTATAACTGAAAATTTTTTCTGTATACTTGAAATTGACACAACATTGTAAAATGACTATAAGTCAACAGAAAATTTTAAAAAAGAAAACAACAGCAACAACAAAATAAAAGCAGCAGGACACATGTTCTTATCAAGTAAACATAGAGCATTTACCAAGTTATAACATATTCTAGACTATGCAACAAAGAATTTTAAAAGGAGAAATAATTTAAATGTGCATTCTTAGACAATATGGAATTAACAAAAATTCAGTAACAGAAATATATCTTTAAAATGCCTATATATTGAAATTAAAAAATAAACTTGCAACACATGGATCAAAGGCAGAGTAACAAAGAAAATAAACACTAATTTGATTAAATGAAAATAAAAATATAATATTTCAAATTTTGTGAAATGAAGCTAAAGTGCTTAGAAAGAAATTTATAGCACTAAATGTGTATGTTAGAAAAGAAAAAATATATATCTAAAATAAAAAACTAAGATTCTATCCTATGAAAGTAAAAAGAGATAGAGAGAGAAAATTAAGTTTAAGGTAGTCAGAAGGAAAAACAATAAAAATTAGAGCAGAAATCAATGAAATTAAAAATAGAAAACTAATAAAGAGAATCAATGAGAGCAAAATTGGTTCTTTGAAAAGATAAATAAAGAGATAAAGTTCTAGCCAAAATGAAAAATGAGAAAGACTTATACATAATAATATTATCAGGAATAAAAAAGAGGGCATCACTACAGATCACATAAATATTAAGTAGATAATAATGGAAAACTATGAAGAAATTGGTGCCAGTAAATTTGCCAACTTCGATGAATTGGATCCATTTCATGAAAAAAACTATTAAGTACCAAAACTCACAATGAAAGATAAATATGAATAACACTGGATTTATTTTAAAAATTGAATATGTAGAAAACTTTTGCAAAAAAAGAAAATTACAGATCCAGATGGTTTCACTAATCAATTTTTACCAAACCATGAAAGAAAAAAACATTAATTCTCTGCATTTCTTCCTAGAAAACAGAAGAGAAGGGAACACCTCTCAATTTATTTTATCAGGTCAGATTTACCTTATATTAAAATCAGACAACGACATTACAAATTAAGAAAACTACAAATTAAGATCTTTCTTGAATATGGACACCAAAATTCTTAGTGAAATGTTACCAAAGAGAATTCAGCAATATATACAAAGGATAATACATCATCACTAAGTGGGGTTCACCCCAGTGATGCAAATTGGTTCAATATTGAAAAGCCAATCAATGTAATTCACTACATTAATGGTTAAATTTTTTAAAATAATCATACCAATAGGAGCAGAAATATCTTTTGAAAAAAATTCAGCATTCATTCATAATAAAAATTCTTTGATGTGGAGTGATGTCAGCAAGGTAGCATAACAAGAAGTCCTAATTCTCATGCTCCCACAGAAACAGTACGTTAACAATGATATATAGAGCAAACTACCTTTAAGAGAGGTCCAAAATGCAATTAAGAAGCTTTAATACCCCCAGACAAGTACAAAACTGAGAATGCCACATTGAAATGGGTAAAAAGAACAGTGTCATTTTACCCACATCAGCCTTTCCCTCAAAGCAGAACAGCTCAGCACCAAGAGAGATCACATTGGCCTATGACTTTTCCCTGGGGTAGGCATTGAATAGAGCATCCACCAACATCCCTGGCCTATTGGTGCACTTCCCAAAGGGTGAATTACTGTCTTACCTCAAGGGAGCATTGATGGCATGACCATAGTTTGGACTCCTGGGGCAGCTAAAAACAAAAGAATAGAGGTGGGAAGCTTTCTGTGGCCCACAATGGATCTGTGACAATCGGATGAGGCACAGAACTTGAGGCTTCTCCTCCAAGAGGGAAATAAAGGAATGGAGCACACATCCAACAACCTTGCTTTTCAGTGTGCTCTCAAGTATCTGTAGTCTGTCTTACCTTTCCCAGAGTATTGAAGAACTGCCATGGTTTGGACATCTTGGGTGACTAAGAACAAAGGAAAATGAATTGGATGGATTATAGCAACCTGGCATGGCTTTGAAAACTTGGGAGAAGGTGCAGAACCTGAGTCTTTTCTCCTTGGAGGGAGAGAGAGAAGTGAAATGCTTCTCCAAAGTCCTGGCCCTTCAGTTAATGACCTCAAGTATCAGTTTCTGTTGCATCTCACCTGGAGTGCTGCTAAAATTGGAATAATTTGGTGGGGGCAGCTAAGAGTAAAGAACAAAATGTGGACAATTGTTGTTTCAGTGGCTCTCAGAATCTCTAGACAGGTTGATTGATGATGGTCTTTCCTTGTCAAAACGAGTCTGTAAAGCATGGGAGAGGTAACTGTTTCCACGAATGCAGACACCAGTACAAAAATATATGACACTAAGAATCACAGAAACATGACACGACCAAAGGAAATAAATAAATATCTAGTAACCAACCATAAAGAAATGGAAACCTTTGAATTGCCTGACAAAGAATTCAAAACAATCTCTTTAAAGAAGTTCAGTGTGTAAAGACAACACTGCTAGAAAACTAAACAAAATCAGGAAAATAGTACATGTACAAAATGAGAAATAATTTAAAAAACAATCGAACAAATTCTGGAGTTGAAGAAAACAATAACTAAACTGAAATATTCCTAGAGGGGTTCAACATTACGTTTGATCAACCATGAGAAAGAATTCATCAGCTCAAAGACAAATCATTAGGCATTATCCAGTCAGAGGAACAAAAAAATAATGATAATGAAGACGAGTGAAGAAATCCTCAGGGACTTATGGGATACCATTGAGCAATTTATTTACACACAGTCGAAGTCCCAGGCAGTGAATAAAAAGAGAAGAGGCTAGAAAGCTTACTTAAAGAAATAATGTATGATGGAGGCCAAGATGGCAGAGTAGAAGGACACTCATAGCTCACCCACTCCCACAAATGCACCAAGACTCACATCCACAAACCCACTCAGCCAACCAGAGTACCTGCAGAACTCTGACAGAACATCATCCTCTTCAAAAGATAGAGACACCAAAAATCTGCTAGGAGAAAAGGAAAAAAGAAAGAAGAAAAGGCAAAACAGAGCGGGACGGGCCCCACGGAGAGGGAACAGCAAAGGAGGACTGGCGCTTGCTCGCTGGGTCTCCCCACTCCAACCGAGAGGCCAGCGGGTCAGAGGGGGAACCTCTGAGTTTCAGATCTGTACAGAGCAGCCCTTGACCCACAGAACTAAGTTAAATGGGCACAGAGAGTCCCTGCGACACCCAGCCCGAGATGCGGGCTGGCAGCTGGGGGCAGGGCCAGGCTGCCCAAGATGGGTGGAGGAAGGGGACGGCTGCACTTAGGCAGCCCTGGGGGACTGCAGGGGGCTGTGAGACATGGCTGTGGGTGCACAGGGCAGAACAACCTGGGCCCTCCATAAAACAACACGGCTGATGTGCCCTGGGGGGAAGGGTGCATACCCCCATCTCTGAAAACTCTCGGAAAGTTTTCGGGTGAAGAGAGGCGGGGCTCAGGCACAGCCACCATATCCTCCTGCGCTTAGGACCCAGGCAGGGGCGGGGGTGAAAACTGCATCCGCACCTAAGGACTTAGCAGCCTCAAGGGCCAGACAGAGACTTGTCTACAGCCCAAGGCAGATAAGGTCCTTCCATCCTGGTCCCTCAGAGAACTTGCTCCGCCAAGGCAAACAAGGAGTTGGGTTTTGGCCCGGAGCAGGGACAAGGCTGTTCCTCGGTGTTCCCCGAGCCCGCCTGCAGAGCCCCAACCTGAGGCGGAGCGCACAGTGGCACAAAGCAGAGTAGCAATCAGCGCCAGGAGAGGACAGGTGGCCCCCCGCCTTTCAGGCAGCAATGCAGACCTTGACAGTGGTGCTGGGAGGGGGGCGACCCGCCCTGCTACCTGGCCAGTCTGCAACATCTGACTGCAGCATCGGGAGGGGCAATGACCCGTCCGCCCACAGCAAAGGAGAGCTGCATCTGACCCAGTGTTGGGAGGAGGCGCTAGCTGCTTACCGACAGGCACTGGGAGCAGCACAGACAAGGGTGCCAATGGAGGGCCTCTGGAAACAGCAAGCTGAGCTCCCAAAACAGGACGAAGACAGAAAGACTTCACATTAAAAGCACACAGTCTCCAGAACACCGACCCCCACCCTTTTCTTTAAAATCTATTTTACATATTCTATTTTCTATTACCCTTTTCATTTTTACTTCTTAAACAATTATATATACCCTCAGTTTTAATCCCTTTAAAATTTTTTTAAAAACATATTTATTATTATTTTTAAAAATTCTGCTTCAACTTGCTCTGCTAGTATTCATTATAAACTGTTTTCAAACCTTTTTTGCTCCCTTCCTTCAAACTTCTCTCTCTCTCTCTTTTTCTTTTCCAAGTTTTATTCCTACATAAGCATTAGATAGATAAACTCCTTAAGGACCACAATAGACAACTGATACTCCATAAGCCAAAGTGCCAGAGAGGTATGAGCAAGATGAAGAAGCAGAGAAACCATTCCCAATTAAAAGAACAAGAGAAGTCCCCTGAAAGATCAATGAAATAGACATCGATAGCCTACTAGATCAAGATTTCAAAAAAGGAGTGATCAAAGTACTGAAGGAACTTAAAGAGATAGTGTTTAGAGATATAAAATATGTCAAAAATGAAATTGAAGCTATAAAGAAGAACCAAGTAGAATGGGTAAACTCATTGGCTAAGATGAGAAATGATCTAAAGGCTGTACAAAGCCAACTAGATAATATAGAGGAATGAATTAGTGACCTAGAAGACAGGACAATAGAAAGCACCCAATCAGAAGAGCTATAAGATAAACAAATAAAAACAAATGAAAATAGCATAAGGGACCTATGGGATAACAAAAAGCATGCCAATCTTCACATAATACGGGTCCCAGAAGGGGAAGAAACATCAAACGGGATTGAAAAGGTTTTTGAAGAAATCATGACTGAAAACTTCCCAAACTTTAAGAAGGAATCAGATATCCAAGTACAGGAAGCTGAGAAGGTCCCAAACAGGAAGAACCCAAATAGACTCACACCAAGACATATCATAATCAAGATGGCCAGAGTCAAGGATAAAGAAATGATCCTAAAGGCAGCAAGAGAAAAACAAAGAGTGAGTTACAAGGAAACCCCCATAAGGCTCTCAGCTGATTTCTCTACACAAATACTACAGGCCAGAAGGGAGTGGCAAGATATATCCAAAGCCCTGAATGAAAACAAGATGCAGCCTAGGATACTTTATCCAGCAAGGCTATCGTTTAGGACAGATAAAGAATTTCACCGACAAGAAAAAGCTACAAGAGTTTAGCAACACTAAACCTATGCTAAAAGAAATATTGAAAGATCTACTCTAAATAGAAAAGCAGAAGGATGCTACATAAATGAGAAACTCACAACTTGAAAGGTGATAACTCATGAGTTAAAAATAAAATAAATACAATTATAAAACAAAACATACAAACAATTAAAAATGGGAGAGGGAGGCAGTAAAATATAGAATTTTTTTTTCTTTTTTAAATTTTTTTTCTTAGTAGGATGGGTTTGAGATCATGTGACTATCAGTTTAATAAAACCAGTTATAGTAATGGGCTAATAGACTTACAGAAAAGGGTAACCACAAGCCAAAAACTCACAAGGGAGTCACAAAAAATAAACAAAATCCATGATAACACAAAGGAAAATTACCAAATCATAAAAGGAAGAAGAAAGGAAGAAAGAGGAAATAACAAATCAACTGCAAAGATAAGTTCAAAATGGCAATAAACACACATCTATCATTAATGACTGTAAATATTAATGGACTAAGTGCTCCAGTCAAAAGACATAGAGTGGCAGTCTGGATAATAAAGCAAGAACCTTCAATATGCTGCATACAAGAGACCCACCCACCTTAGGGAGAAGGACACATATAGACTGAGAGTGAAAGGATGGAAAAGGATATTCCATGCAAGTGGAAAAGCCAAAAAAGCAGGTGTTGCAGTACTGATTTCAGACAAAATAGACTTTAAAACAAAGGCCATAAAGAAAGATAAAGAAGGACATTTTATAATGATTAAAGGAGTGATACAAGATGAGGATATTACACTCATTAACATATATGCACCCAATATAGGAGCACGTAAGTACATAAAACAATTACTCACAGAGATAAAGGGGGACATTGATGGGAATACAATCAAACTTGGAGATTTTAACACTGCATTAACATCACTAGACAGATCTTCCAGACAGAAAATAAATAAGGCAACAGAGAAATTAAATAATACAATAGAAAAATTAGATTTGGTGGATATTTTCAGAGCATTACACCCCCCCAAAATAGGATATACATTCTTTTCAAGTGCACATGGAACATCTTCCAGGATTGATCATGTACTTGGGCACAAAAGAAACCTCAGCAATTTTAAGAATATAGAAATTACCTCAAGCAACTTTACAGACCACAATGCCATGAAACTAGAAATCAACAACAGAGAAACAAAGAAAAACAAAAGGAAGGCATGGAGATTAAACAATATGTTATTAAAAAACCAATGGGTCAATGAGGAAATCAAATTTGAAATTAAAAAATACCTTGAGACAAATGAAAATGAAAACACAACCACACAAAATTTATGGGACACAGCAAACGCAGTGCTAAGAGGGAAGTTTATAGTGATACAGGCCTTCCTCACAAAAGAAGAACAATCTCAAATAAACAATTTAACCCACCAGCTGAATGAACTGGAAAAAGAAGAACAAAAATCCCCAAAAGGCAGCAGAAGGAAGGAAATTATAAAGATTTAGGAGGAAATAAATAAAATACAGGTTTAAAATACCATAGGAAAGATCAATCAAACCAAAAGCTGTTTTTTTGAAAAAGTAAATAAAATCGACAAACCTCTGGCCAAACTCACAAAGAAGAAAAAAGAGAGAGCACAAATTAGCAAAATAAGAAAGATTAATGGAGAAATTACAACAAATAACATAGAAATACAGAATATCATACGAGAATATTATGAAAAACTATATGGAACCAAACTCGATAGCCTAGAGGAGATGGACAAGTTTCTGGAAACATACTGTCCACCAAGACTGAATCAAGAAGAAACAGACCACTTGAAAAAACCGATCACTAGAAATGAAATAGAATTAGAAATAAAAAACCTCCCTACAAATAAAAGTCCAGGACCAGACGGCTTCACCGGGGAATTCTACCAAACATACAAAGAAGAACTCACACCAGTCCTTCTCAAACTCTTCCAGAAGACTGAAAAGGAGGGAATACTCCCAAACTCATTCTATGAAGCCACCATCACCCTCATACCAAAACCAGACAGAGACACTACCAAAAAAAGAGAATTATAGGCCAATATCATTGATGAATATAGACCCCAAAATCCTCACCAAAATATTAGCAAATAGACTCCAACAACACATAAAAAAGATTATACATCATGACCAAGTAGGGTTCATCCCAGGGACACAAGGGTGGTTCAACATACACAAATCAATCAATGTAATAAATCACATCAACAAGGGAAAGGACAAAAACCACATAATCATCTCAATAGATGCAGAAAAAACATTTGATAAAATTAAACACCGATTTATGATAAAAACTGTCACCAAAGTGGATATAGAGGGAACATATCTCAACATTATAAAAGCTATATTTGACAAACCTACAGCCAGCATAGTACTCAACGGTGAAAAACTCAAAAGCTTCCCACTAAAATCTGGGACAAGACAAGGATGCCCACTATCATCACTCCTATTCAACATAGTCTTGGAAGTCCTAGCCACAGTAATCAGACAAGAGAGAGAAATCAAAGGGATCCAAATTGGAAAAGAAGAGGTAAAAGTGTCACTATATGCTGATGACATGTTACTCTATATAGAAAACCCTAAAAGTTCCACACAAAAACTACTAGAGCTGATTGAAGTATTCAGCAAGGTAGCAGGTTACAAGATTCACGTCCAAAAATCAGTTGCATTTGTTTACACTAATGATGAATCAACAGAAAAAGAAAGTAAGGAAACAATCCCCTTTAAAATAGCACCCAAAGTAATAAAATATCTGGGAATAAATCTAGCCAAGCCGGTGAAAGAATTATACACAGAAAACTATAAACCATTAATGAAGGAAATTAAAGAAGACTTTAAAAAATGGAAAGATATCCCATGTCCCTGGATTGAAAGAATCAATATTGTTAAAATGGTCACACTGCCCAAGGCAATCTACAGATTTAATGCAATCCCTATCCAATTACCCAGGACATATTTCACAGAACTAGAACAAATCATAATAAAATTTATATGGAGCCATGAAAGACCTAGAATTGTCAAAGCATTACTGAAGAGAATGAAAGAAGCTGGAGGAATAACTCTCCCAGACTTCAGACAATACTATAGAGCTACAGTCATCAAGACAGCATGGTATTGGTACCAAAACAGACATATAGACCAATGGAACAGAATAGAGAGCCCAGAAATGAACCCACAAATTTTTGGTCAACTCATCTTCGACAAAGGAGGCAAGAATATACAATGGAATAAAGACAGTCTCTCAGCAAGTGATGTTGGGAGAACTGGACAACAGCAGTAAAACAATGAAGCTAGAACACTCCCTTACAACATACACAAAAATCAACTCAAGATGAATCAAATACTTAGGCATAAGACAAGATACAATAAACTTCCTAGAGGGAAATACAAGCAAAACATTATCTGACATACATTTCAAAAATTTTCTCCTAGAAGAAATAAAAGCAAGAATAAACAAATGGGACATAATGAAATTTACAAGCTTCTGCACAGCAAAGGTAACCATAAGTAAAACAAAAAGACAACCTACGGAATGGGAAAAAGTTTTTGCAAATGAAACTGACAAAGGCTTGATGTCCAGAATATATAAGCAGCTCATATGACTCAATAAGAAAAAAATAAACAACCCAATCGAAAAATGGTTAGAAGACCTAAACAAGCAATTCTCCCAGGAAGAAATACAAATGATCAATACGGATATGAAAAAAATGCTCAATATCACTAATTATCAGAGAAATGCAAATCAAAACTACAATGAGATATCACCTCACACCAGCCAGAATGGCCATCATTCAAAAATCCACAAATGACAAATGCTGGAGAGGCTGTGGAGAAAAGGGAACCTTCCTTCACTGTGGGAGGGAATGCAGTTTGGTGCAGCCACTGTGGAAAACAGTATACAGATTCCTCAAAAGACTAGGAATAGACTTACCCTATGACCCAGGAATCCCACTCTTGGACATATATCCAGAAGGAACCCTACTTCAGGATGACACCTGCACCCCAATGTTCATAGCAGTGTTATTTACAATAGCCAAGACATGGACATAGACTAAATGTGCATCAACAGATGACAGGATAATGAAGAAGTGGTATATTTATACAATGGAATACTACTCAGCCATAAAAACCGACAACATAACACCATTTGCAGCAACATGGATGCTCCTGGAGAATGTCATTCTAAGTGAAGTAAGCCAGAAAGAGAAAGAAAAATATCATATGAGATCACTCATATGTGGAATCTAAAAAAAAAAAAAAGCATAAATACAAAACAGAAACAGACTCACAGACATAGAATGTAAACTTGCGGTTACCAAGGGGGCGCAGGGTGGGAAGAGATAGACTGGGATTTTAAAACTGTAGAATAGATAAACAAGATTATATTGTATAGCACAGGGAAATATGTACAAGATCTTATGGTAGCTGACAGAGAAAAAAATGTCAGAATGAATACATACATGTTCATGTATAACTGAAAAATTGTGCTCTACACTGGAATTTGACACAACATTGTAAAATGATTATAAACCAATAAATAATGTTTAAAAAACAAAAAAAGAAATAATGGCAGAAAACACCCAAACTTAATGAGGGAAATTGACATTCAGATATTCAGATACATGAAGATCAAAGCATCTCAAATAAGGTGAACCGAAAATGTCTGCATATTATAATCAAATTACCAAAAGTCAAAGAGAGCGAATTATGAAAGCAGTAAGAAAAAAGCAACCCATCATGTACAAGGAAGCCTCCATAAGAGTATCTGTATTTCTCAGCAGAAACCATTCAAGACATAAAGGATTGGGATGATAGTGCTGAAAGAAAAAAATACCAATCAAGAATTATACACCTGGAAAAATTGTCCCTCAGATATGAAAGTGAGATGAAAATTTGCCCAAATAAAAGCTGAAGGAGTTTATTACCACTAGACTTACTTTATAAAAAAACTGCTGAAGGGAGTTCTTTAGTTTGAAATGAAGGATGGTAAACAGCAACACAAAAGTATATGTAAGTATAAATCTCAATGGAAAAGGTAAATGTATATACAAATACACATTTTTTTTACATTGTAATGTATATTAATCATTTTTAATTCTGGTATAAGTAATGCACATGAGTATTAAGAATAACTATACAAAAATATGTTAATGGATGTATAAGATAAATATGTAAACTGTGAAATAAATAACATAAAGTGTGTGAGGAGGGAGAGGTAAAAGTGTTAGACTTTTTGTATGTAATCGAATTGTTAGCATAACAGCAAAAGCAGGTTTAAGAGGGACATTTATGGCAATAAACGCCTACAGTAAAAAAAGTAAGCTCTCAAGTAAACATTCTAAATTTATACTTCAAAGAACTAGAAAAATAAGAAAAGAAGAACTAAGCCCTAAAAAATAAACGAAGCAAGGAAAAATAAAGATTAGAGTGGACATAAATAAAAGACACTAGAAAAAAGATGAATAAAATTAATAGTTGAATTTTTGAAGGAAAAATAAAATTGACAACCCTCCTAGCTAGACTAACAAACAAACAAACAAAAAGATTGAAGACTAAAATAAATAAAATTACAGAAGAGGGGTCCAAGATCGGGTTGTAAGAAGACACTGAGCTCACCTCCTCTCATGGATACACTGAATATACACCTACATATAGAGCAATTTTTTTGAAGAAGAACTGAGAGCTGAATGAACAGTTATTGCAGATAAAAGGACCACTCAGAAATGGGTAGGCAAGATGAAAACATGGTATTCATGAGAACACAACTGCTGACTCAGTGTTCTTAGTAGGGAAGGAACATTTATTAGGGGCCAAATGCAGATTGCCTGCCCTAGGACACAGTGAAAAAAACAGCAGTTTAAAGGGCGTCTAGACAATAAGGGAAGGAATTCCTTTTAATAACTCCAGGGCTTCTGTCAAATGGGCAGGGAACTCCTGGATTTTTTCCAGGGTCAGAAGCAATGGCAAGTGCCATTGTTATAGTCCCACTGGGACTTCAACCATCCCATGCCCACTCAAGCCCCAGCCACCCTGCCAAGGTAGTCTCAGGCCCTGTGCTCCTGAAGAACTGTCTCCAGCCCAGGCCCACTCCTGCCCCAGCTGCCCTACCAAGGTGGCCTTGGGTGGAGTGCTCACTAAGGACTTCTCCCAGACTGTACCAGCTCTAACTCAAGCTGGCCTACCAAATCTGCCTGGTTCAAGCAGTCTACACAGGGGACACTCTAAAACAAGGCTGTTCCTTCAAGACTAGGAGAGGTATCTATTTTGCTTAATCATAGAAACAAAAATCAAAAGTCAAAATAAGGAGAGAAGAGAATATGTACCCCCCAAAGAAAAAAATACCCAGGAAAAACTCCACTGAAATGGAGATAAATAGTTTACCTGATAAAGAGTTCAAAGAAACCATCATAAGTATATTGAGTGAACTTGGGAGAAGAATGAAAGAATTCAGTAAGAACTTTATCAAAGACATAGCAAATATAAGAAAGAACCAATCAGAACTGAAGAATAATACTAAATGTTTTACACTAGGAGTAAACATCAGATTAGATGATACAGAATAATGAATATTTGATATGGAAGATACAATAGTGAAAAATCACACAATCAGAAAAGCAAAAAAAATTGGGGGGGGGAGATTTTCTTTTAAATGAGGATACTTTAAAAGATGTCTGGGACAATATCAAACATACTAACATTTGCAGTACCAAGGTGTCAGAAGGATAAGAGAGAGTTAAAGGAACATAAAACTTATTTGAAGAAATAATGGATGAAAAATTCCATAACCTAGAAAAGGAAGCAGCAACCTAGATACATTAACAGAAAGTCCCAAATAAGCTGACCCTCAAAGAGATCCACACTGAGACACATAACAAGTAAAATGGTAAAAGTTAAGGATATAGAGAAATCTTAAAGGCAGCAAGAGAAAAACAAGTAATCGCATACCAGAGAAAACTCATAAGATTATCAACTGATTTTTCAGCAGAAATTTTACAGGCCAGAATGGAGTGGCAGGATATAATTAAAGTGCTGAAAGGAAAAAAAAATTCACAACCTAGAATACTCTATATGGCAAGGTTATCATACAGAATTGAAGGGTAGATAAAGAGTTCTCCAGACAAGCAAAAATGAAAGGAGTTCATCATCACTAAACTAGCCCTACAAGTAATGTTAAAAGGTCTTCTTTAAGAATAAAGAAAAGGCCACAATCAGAAATAAGAAAATATATGAACAGAAAAATCTCTCTGATAGAGGCAAATTTATAGAAAAGCAGTGGATCAACCACTTGAAAAGCTAGCATGAAAGTTAAAAAACAAAAATAGTACAATCAACCATAACAATAATAAGTAGTTAAGGGTACACACACACACACAAAAGATGTGAGATATGACAGCAAAAATATAAAATGTTGGTATGGGGAGTAAAAATACAATGTCTTCAGAATGTCTTCAATTTAAAGAGACTATAAGCTTAAAATAAACAGCTAAATATACAGGATGATATATATGCACTTCAAGATAACCATGAACCAAAAACCTACAACTGATATGCAAAATATAGAGAAAGAAATCCAAACATAACACTAAAGGGGTCTATGCAACCACAAAGAAAGGAACCAAAAAAAAAAAAAAAAAAAAAAGGAGTGAAAAATAACTACAGTGCACCACTCCTCAGAAACAATTAACAAAATGGCCATAAGGAGGGGAGGTGCCAAGATGGTGGAGTAGAGAGACTCACAGCTTGCCCTCTCCCTTAAATATATCAAGAATTACATCTACAACCCATTGAATTGCACAGAACACCTAGTGAACTCTGCCAGAGTGTCCCTCACTTTGAAATATAGGAGGATTCTCACAAAATCTGGTAAGAGAAAAATAAAAGAAAGAAAAAAGAAAAAGAAAATCAACACTGGACCCATCCTGCAGGGAGGGAGTGGCAAAGGAAGAAAGGCACACTCACACCGGGACACACAAGCTGGGAAAACAGCAGGAACAGTAGCAGAGCTTCCAAGACTCAAAGGAGAAAGTGGCAGCAGCTTGGTAGACAGAACTACAAGAAACTGGCACAAAGGGTCCCTGTAATCCCCAGCCCCAGATGAAAGCTGGCAGGGATGAGCCAGACTGGCTGCTGGAGATCGGTGATGAGCCCAGGGGAGGGCTGGGGCCCACTGCACAGAGGCAGACTCAGAGAACTGGAGGAAGATGTGAGCTCTGGCTGGGGTATGTACAGAACAGAACACCCTGAGATCCCCATAAAAAAGCATTACTGCTGGTGAGTGTGTGTGTGTGGGGGGGAAGGGCGCAACATAGCCATACCATAGCCACTGTCTCTGCTTGGAGCTATTGTTGGTGTGTTCTCAGGAGAATAGAAGTGGGGCTTGGTCATAGCCATCACTGCTGTGTGGAGGTGGGGCTGAATGGTGAATCCATACCCAGGGGCCCTGCAACTTCACAGGCAAGACTGAGATTTGTTTACAGCATCAGGCAGAGAGGGTAGATTTGCTCCACTGGTGCTTTTGTGAACTTGCACCTCTAGGAAGAACAGGCAGTGAGGGCAGTTTTGGCACATGGAGGGGGGCAAGTGGTATTTACAACAGGCTGGCATACCATACCATACCATATGTGGAGGTAGGGCTAGGGTCTGTACTGATCCTGTGGCACACCATGGATTCAGGTGTGTGACTGCATGCTAGCTACTGTGGATCCTAGTGCCTGACATTGGCAGATCTGTGCTAATGATTCTGGGAGCCCAGAGCCTGGGGAACACCATAATGGGTGGCTGATATTCCCTCAATGAAGGCAGGGACAAAAGCAGTGACAATGAAGAGCACTTTGTAAGCCCACATAATAAGTGACAGACAACATCAAAGAAGGTAGTTCCAGGTGGACACCTCCTGTGGAGATATAATCAGCAGCACTTCTTCCCAGCTAAAGTGCTCCAACACTGCCTACAACATACCACAGCTCAGAAACGGGTCAAGGAGCCTCTACTTCAGCCACAGGGGAGCAGACCCGACCCCTGTCAAGGCTGTGATAACCACAGAACAAAAAAGGAGGCCCCACTCAACAACAACAATCAGGGTAGGCTCTGATCACTACAACACCAAACACAGCCACAATCAAAGGGATAATGGCCAACACACAAGGAAGAAACACATGGCAACCACACTAAGCATACATGGCAATCCATACTAAGAACAGCCCTTGTAACAAAAATACTAGACACACACATCTACACAGGAATGATCCCATGTTAAATAAAAACAAAAAAACAGCCTTTCAAGACCACAGTAGATAACTGATTTTCATTAATCCATAGAACCAGAGAAATATAAGTAAAATGAAGAAGCAGAAGAACCACTCCCAATTAAAAGAACAAGAGAAGTCCCCTGAAAGAAGGAGCAATAAGATAAACCTTGACAGACTACTAGATCATGACTTCAAAAAGGGGGTGATAAAAGCACTGAAGGAAATAAGAGAGCCTATGAACAGAGACAGTGTACTATAATAGGGAAATAGAAACTATGAAGAGGAGCCAACTAAAAACAGAAAACTCAAAAAAAAAAAAAAAAACCAAACCCAGAAAACTCAATGGCTGAGATAAGAGCTGAGATAAAGGTAGTCAAAAGCAGACTATATAATGCAGAGGGATGAATAAGTGACTTAGAAGACAGGATAACAGAAATCACCCAATCAGAACAGCAGACAGAAAAGCAAATAAAAACCAATGAAAGCAATATAAGGGACTTATGGAATAATATAAAGCATGCCAACTTACACAGAATAGGGGTCCCAGAAGGAGAAGAAAGAGAAAAGGGGACTGTAAAGATATTTGAAGAAATCATGACTGAAAACTTTCCAAATCTAAAGAAGGAAACAGATACCCGAGTAGAGGAGGCACAGAGGGTCCCCAACAAGAAGAATGTAAACAGACCTACATCAAGACATATTATAATTAATATGGCCACAGTTAAGTATAAAGAAATTATTCTAAAGACAGCAAGAGAAAAACAAAGAGTTAGTTACAAGGGAACCCCCATAAGGCTTTCAGCTGGTTTCTCTACACAAACACTGCTGGCCATAACGAAGGGACAAGATATAATCAAAGTCCTGAATGAGAAAAAGCTGCAACCTAGGATACTCTATCTAGTAAGCCTATCCTTTAAAGTAGAGAGAGAAAGAATTTCACAGACAAGTAAAAACTAAATGAATTCATCAATACTAAACTTATGCTGAAAGAAATATTGAAAGATCTACTCTAACTAGAAAAGAGCAGGAAAGTATAGAAATGAGAAAACCATAATTGGAAATGTAATAACTACAACAAATTGCAAGAGAATGAACATGAAGACCTAAAAAACAAACAAACAAACAAACAAACAAACAAAACAGAAGGATGTCAAAATCATAAAAGGTGGAAGAGGGGAGCAGGAAAATATAATTTCTTCTCCCTCTTGTTTCTTTTCCCTTTTTTCTTTCTTTCTTTTTAGGGTGTGTTTGAGACTATGTGACTGTCAGTCTAAAGCAAACATATAATAATGAGTTAACACACTTGAAAAACAGGGTAAACACAAGTCAAAAGCATAAAATAGAGTCACAAAAACCAAAAAGAAACCAAGATATTACAAAAGAAAATTATCAAACCATAAAAAGAAAAAGGAAAAGAAAGGAACAAAGAAGAAAAACCAAATCAACTGGAAAACAAAGTTCAAAATGGCAATAAACACACACCCACATCAATAATTACTATTGATGTCAATGGACTAAATGCTCTAATTAAAAGACATAGAGTGGCAGATTGAATAATAAAACAAGAGTCTACAATATCCTTCCTGCAAGATACCCACTTTAGGGTGAAGGACATACATAGACTGAAAGTGAAAGGTTGGAAAGATATTTCACACAAATGGAAATGACAAGAAAGCAGAAGTAGCAATACTGATTTCAGACAAAACAGAATTTTTAAAAAAGGCCATAAAGAAAAAGGAGGACACCATATAATGATCAAAGGAGCAAAACAAGATGAGGATATTACACTTGGTAGCATATGTGTACCCAATATAGGAACACCTAAATATATAAAAAAATACTAACTGACATAAAGGGAGAAATTGATGGGAATACAATCATAGTAGGAGACTTTAATACCCTAGTAACATAATTGAACAGGTCTCTCAGACAGAAAATCAATATGGCAATGGAGATACTAAATGACACAATAGAACAGTTGGACTTGGTTGATATTTTTAGGACATTACAACCCCCAAAACCATTATATACCTTTTTTTTTCAAGTGCTCATGGAGCATTCTCTAGGATAGACCACATACTCAGGCAGAAAAGAAGCCTCAACAAATTTAAGAGGATAGAAATTATTTCAAGCATCTTCTCTGACCACGGTGCAATAAAACTAGAAATCAATCACAGAAAAACAAATAATTTGCATTTCTCTGATAATTAGCAATATTGAACATTTTTAATGTGCCTATTGACTGTTCATATGTCTTCATTAGAGAATTGCTTTCTTAGGTTTTCTGCCCATTTTTGGATTGGGTCTTTTTTTCTTATTAAGTTGTATGAGCTGATTATATATTCTGGAGATTAAGCCTTTGTCAGTCTCATCTTTTGCAAATATTTTTCTCCCATTCTGTAGGCTGCCTTTTGTTTTGCTTATGTTTCCTTTGCTGTGCAAAAGTTTATAAATTTAATTAGGTTCCACTTGTTTATTTTTGCTTTTATTGCTATTGCTTGGGTAGATTGCCCTAGGAGAACATTGCTAAGATTTATGTTGGATAATAAGTGCAAATCAAAACTACAATGAGGTATCACCTCACACCAGTCAGAATAGCCATCATTCAAAAGTTCATAAATGATAAACATTGGAGAAGGGGTGGAGAAAAGGGAACCCTCCTACACTGTTGTGGAATGTAGTTTGATGCAGATGTTACAGAAAACAGTATGGAGATTCCTCAAAAAACTAAAAATAGACTTACCATATGATCCAGCAATCCCACACCTCAACATATATCCATAGGGAACCTCAGTTCAGTTCTAAAAGACACATGCACCCCAATGTTCATAGCAGTACTATTTACAATAGCCAAGACATGGAAACAACCTAGATGTCCATTGACAGATGACTGGATAGAAAAATTGTGGCATATTTACACAATAGAATACTACTCAGCCATAAAAAGATAATAAAATAATGCCATTTGCAGCAACATGGTTGGCACTGGAGACTGTCATTCTAAGTGATATAATCCAGAAAGAAAAAGAAAAATACCATACGACATCACTTATATGTGGAATCTAAAATAAAAAGGCAAATGAACTTATTTATGAAACAGAAACAGCCTCATAGACATAGAAAGCAAACTTATGGTTACCAGGAGGAAGGGATAAATTGAGAATTCAAGATTTGCAGATGCTAACTAATATATATATATGTGTATATATATATATATATATATATATATATATATATTAGATAAACAACAAATTTATACTGTATAGCACAGGGAACCATATTCAATACCTTGTAGTAACTTGTGAAAAAGAATATGAAAACAAATATATGCATGTTCCTATGTGACTGAAATATTGTGCTGTAAACCAGAAACTGACACAACACTGTAAACTGACTATACTTCAATAAAAATATATTTAAAAAAAAACAAGTGAGAGTAAAATGACAACATGGAGACTAAACACCATGCTACTAAAAAACCAATGGGTCAACAATGAAGTCAAAGAAGAAATTAAAAAATACCTTGAGACAAATGGCAATGAAAACACAACCACACAAAATCTATGGGATGTAGCAAAAGCAGTCCTAAGAGGGAAGTTCATAGTGATACAGGCCTTCCTCAAAAAAAAACAAGAACAATCTCAAATAAAGAACCTAACCTACTACCTAAAAGAATTAGAAAAATAGGAACAAAACCTAAAGTCAGCAAAAGGAAAGAAATAATTAAGATCAGGGAGGAAATATATAAAATAGAGATAAAAAAATAGAAAAATATCAATCAAACCAAGAGCTGGTTTTTTGAAGGAGTAAACAAAATTGACTAACCTCTGGCCAGGCTCACCAAGAAGAAAAGAGAGAGGACAGAAATAAAATAAGAAAGGAAAATGGAGAAATTACAACCAACACCACAGAAATGCCAAAAAAAAACAAAAAAACAAAAAAAAAAAACAAAAGAGAGAGAGAGAGAGAATACTATGAAAAACTATATGGCAATAAATTGGACAACTTAGAAGAAATGGACAAGAAACATACAGTCCACCAAAACTGAATCAAGAAGAAATAGATCATTTGAACAGATGAGTCACTAGAAGTGAAATAAAATCAGCAATAAAAAACCTCCCTGCAAACAAAAGTCCAGGACACCATGGCTTCAAATAAATAAAATCAGAAATGAAAGAAAAGAAATTACAATCAATAGCACAGAAATAGAAAGGATCTTAAGAGTATACTGTGAACAATTATATGCTAAGAAATTAGACAACCTAGAAGAAGTGGATGAATTTCTAGAAATATATAATTTTCCAAGAATGATTCATGAAGAAAGGGAAAATCTGAACAGCAAAATTACTAATAATAAAATTGAATCTGCAGTTAAATAAAAACTTTCAAAAATGAAATTTCAAGACCAGATGGCTTTATAGGTGAATTCTACCAAATATTTAAAGAAAAGCAACACCTGTCCTTCTCAAATTATTCCAAAAAATTTAAGAGGAAGGGACAATTCCAAAGTCAGTACACAAGGTCAGCATTACACCAAAACCAAACCAGACAAACACAGTACAAAAAAAATAAAAAAAGAAAAAAGAAAATTAAAGACCAATATACCAGGTGAACACAGATGCAAAAATCCTCAACAAAATATTAGCAAAATGAATTCAATAATACATTTAAAAGATCACACACCATGATCAAGTGTATTTTGCATTTCAGGGATGCAAAAATCAATGTGATACACCATATTAACAAAACAAGGATAAAACTCATAAGGTCATCTCAATAGGTTCAGAGAAAGCTTTTGAAAAATTTCAGCATCCATTCATGATAAAAATTCTCCACAAGTGCATATAGAGGGAGCATAACTCAACATAATAAAGGCCATATACGATAAACCCACAGCTAATATCATACTGAATGGTGAAAACCTGAAAGGATCTCCTCTAAGATCAGTTTCAAGATGAGGATGCCCATATTCACAACTTTCATTCAACATACTATTAGATGTCCTCACTACACCAATTAGGCAAGAAAAAGAAATAAAAGGCATACAAATTGGAAAGGAAGAATTAAAACTGTCACTATTTGCAGATGACACAACACTACACATAGAAAATCTAAAAGATGCCCCCCAAACCCTACTAGAACTAATAAATGAATTCTTTAAAGTTGCAGGATACAAAATTACTATACAGAAATCTATTGCATTTCTATACACTAACAATGAACTGTTAGAAAGTGAAATTAAGAAAACAATTCCATTTATAATTGCATCAAAAAGAATAAAGCACCTGGGAATAAATCTAACTAAGGAGGTAAAAGACCTGTACTTGGAAAATGATAAAACATTAATGAAGGAAATCAAAAAATGCACAAATAAATGGAAATATATCTCATGTTCATGGATTAGAAAAATTAATGTTGCTAAAATGTCCATAGTATCCAAAATGATCTGCAGATTCAAAGCAATCCTTATCAAAACTCCAAGGGCATTTTTTCACAAAAATAAAAAACACAATCCTAAAATTCATATGAAACCACAAAAGGCCCCAAATAGCCAAAGCAATTATAAAAAGAAAACCAAAGTTAGGGTTATCACATTTCCTGATTTCAATTTATATTACAGAGCCATAGTAATCAAAACATTATGACACTGGCATAAACTCAGACACAGAGACAAATGGATAAGAATACAGAGTCTGGAAATAAACTCACACATATGGCCAACAAATTTTTGATTAGTACCCCAGGAGTACATGGGAAAAAGGATAGTCTCTTCAATAAATGTTGCCAAAAAATTAAATACTTACATCCAAATGAATGAAATTGGACCATATTTTACATCATATGCAGAAATCAACTCAAGACTTAAAAGTAAAACCTGAAACTCTTAGAAGAAAACATAGCAAAAGGTACTTGTTATTGGTGTTGTCATTGATTTCTTGGCTATGACACAAGAAACACATACAACAAAGGCAAAAATAAACAAGTGGGACTACATTAAACTAAAAAGATTCTATACATCAAAAGAAAGAAAAGACAATCTGTAAATTGAGAGAAATCCTTTACAAAGGGTTTAATATCCAAAATATATAAGAAACTAATACAACTCAATAGCAAAAATAAAAATAATCTAGTTAAAAATGAGCAAAGGGCTTAGATGTTTCTCCAAAGAAGATATACAAATAGCCAACAGGTACATGAAAAAGTTCTCAACGAATCATCAGGAAAATGCAAATCAAACCACAAAATATCACTTCATACCTGTTAGGATGGCTATTGTTTTAAAAACCAAAAGATAACAGATGTTAACAAGGTTGTGGAAAAAAGAGAACCCTTGTAAACTGTTGGTGGGAATTCAAGTTGGTACATCCATTATGGAAAAAACAGTATGCAGGTTCCCCAAAGAAAATAACAGCTACCACATGATTCAGAAATACCACCTCTGGATATTTATCTAAAGGAATTTAAGTCATGATCTCAAAGAGATACCTGCACTCTTATGTTCCTTGCAGCATTGTTCACAATATTCAAGATATGGAAACAACCTAGATATCCATCAATGGATAAATGGATAAAGAAAAATTGATATATACATGCAATAAAACACTATTTAGCCTTAAAAAGGAAGGAAATCTTGCCATTTGTGACAACATGGATGGACCTAGAAGACATTATGCTAGGTGGAATGAGCCAGACATAGAAAGACAGTGTATGATTTCAGTCATACATGGAATCTAAAATAGTTAAACTCACAGAAGCAGAGGGTAGAATGGTAATTGTCAGGAGCAAGAGGATGGAGAAATGAGGAGGTTATGCTCAAAGGGTACAAAATTACAGTAATACAAGATAGTTTCTGGAGATCTACTATATGGCATAGTCCCTATAGCTAATAATACTGTATTTTATACTTCAATTTTGCCAAGAGGGCAGAACTTATATTAAGTACTCATTCCACAAAAAAATAATAAGAGCAAGAGAAAACTTTTGGAGGTGATGGATATGGTTTGTGGGTGCATACTTATCTTTAAACATATTGAATTGTATATATTAACTATGTACAATTTTTTCTATTTCAATCATGCCACAATAAAGTGGTTTTGAAGAAAAGAGAATATTTGAAGAAGTGATAATCAAGAACCTTTCAAAATTGATGAAAAATATTAATTTATACATTCAAGGAGCCAAATTAACTTCACGTAAGATAAGTCAAGTAGATACATACCTAGACTTGTCATAATCAAACTGTCAAAAGCAAAGAGAGACACAATCATGAAAGGAACAAGAGAAAAGTGACACATGGCATGTAAGGGATGCTCAATAAATTGTCATCTAATATTTCATTAGAAAGCAGGGAGGCCAGAAAGTAGTGGGATAACATTTGAAAGTGGAGAAAGAAAAACATAAATTCTATTTCCAGCAAAACATTCATTCAAAAGGGAGAAATTAAAACATTCATGATAAATGAAAACTTAGAATCTGTCACTAGCAACACTGTCCTATAAGAAATACTAAAAGATATTTTCTTTCTCTTTCTGGCTTACTTCACTTAGAATGACATTCTCCAGGAACATCCATGTTGCTGCAAAAGGCATTATGTTGTTGTGTTTTATAGCTGAATAGTATTCCGTTGTATAAATATACCACATCTTCTTTATCCAGTCACCTGTTGATGGACATTTAGGCTGTTTCCATGTCTTGGCTATTTTAAATAGTGCTGCTATGAACATTGGGGTGCAGGTGTCTTTTTGAAGTAGGATTCCTTCTGGATATATGCCCAG
Source organism: Camelus bactrianus (assembly GCF_048773025.1). Taxonomy (NCBI): domain Eukaryota; kingdom Metazoa; phylum Chordata; class Mammalia; order Artiodactyla; family Camelidae; genus Camelus; species Camelus bactrianus. The sequence goes on from NC_133575.1 coordinate 40,215,835, forward strand.
GAGCGGGATTCCTGGGTCATATAGTAAGTCTATTCCTAGTCTTTTGAGGAATCTCCATACTGTTATGAGATCGCTCATATGTGGAATCTAAAAACAAAACAAAACAAAACAAAAACATAAATACAAAACAGAAACAGATTTGTAGACATAGAATACAAACTTGTGGTTGCCAAGGGGGCAGGGGGTGGGAAGGGACAGACTGGGATTTCAAAATTTAGAATAGACAAACAAGATTATACTGTATAGCACAGGGAAATGCATGCAAGATCTTGTGGTGGCTCACAAGGAAAGAGAATGTGACAATGAATATATGTATGTTCATGTATAACTGAAAAATTGTGCTCTACACTGGAGTTTGACACAACACTGTCAAATTACTATAACTCAATAATAAAATGTTAAAAAAATTGTAATTAAAAATGAAAGAAATACTAAAAGAAGTCCTTCACACTGAATTAAAAGGACACTAAATGTCACCTTGAATTCACATGAAGAAATAAAGAGAACTGTTAAAGGAAATACATAGGTAAATGTAAAAGACAGCATAAATGTATTTTTCATTCCCATGTTTTGGAATTTCATTTAAAAGAAAAATGAATAAAGCAATAATTATAAAACTGCTATGATGGGCTTATAATGTATTAAGATATAATTTATCTGACGATAGCACAGAGAATGGGAGGTAATGAAGCTATATTGGAGCAGAAGTCCTTTATGGTACTGAAATTAATTTAGTGTTCATTATAATTAGATTGTTTTAAGCAAAGATACTAATCATAATCCCCAAGTCAACTACTAGAAAATAACTCAAAAATATAGTAAAACAAAAAGAATTAAAATGATATCCTAGAAAATATCTATTTAAGTCAAAAGAGGCATACATGGAGGAAAAGAATAATAAAGATATAAGAATACAGGAAACTATCAGCCAAATCATAAATGTAAAAATAATCTTATCAGTGATTACACAGTTAATGAATAAACACTTCAATTGAAGGGCAGATATCTGTAGAAAGGAATAAAAATAATCCAATTGTATTCTCTGTACAAGAAATGTGCTTTAGATTAAAAGACAGAAATGGGTTGAAATGATGGAAAAAATTATACCATGCAAAGAATAACCAAAAGAAAGCTGTAGTGGCTATAGTAATATGAGAAAAATAAACTTTCAGACAAAAAATTTTTGCTAGTGAAAAAAAAGAATTTTTACAATGATTAAAAGATCAGTCACAAATAAATAACAATGGTAAACATATATTCACCAAACAACAGAGCCTCAAACTGGATAAAGCAAGACTGACAAAATGGAAAGGAGATAGAGACAATATAATAGTAATATTTAGAAACTACAATACTCCACTTGCAATAATGAGTGACAAAACTAGAAATAAAATTATCAACTTAATAGAAGACTTGAAAAACACTATAAACCAATTAGATCTAACAACATCTGTAGAGAACTCTACTCAATATCAGAAGAATACACATTCTTCTCAAGCACATGGGATACATCCTCTAAGTTAGCCCATAAAAAGAATTACTTAATCAAATTAAGAAAACAAGCCTCAATATATTTAAGAGGATTGAATGTAAATATTGCTTGACCAAAATGGAATTAAATTAAAATCAGTAATAGGAAGGAAACCTGAAAATTCACAGGCATGTGGAAACAAATCAACATGCTCACAAATAACATTGGCTCAAAACAGAGATTCCAGGAAAAATTAGAAATACTTCAAAGAAAATGAAAGTGCAATATTACAAGATTTACAGAATGAGGTTAAAGCAGTGCTTAGTAGGAAAAGTCTATCTCTAAATGCCTGTACTAGAAAGAAGAAAGATCTTAAATCAATAACCTAACTATTGATTTTGAGACACAGGATAAAGAATAGCACATTAAATCTAAAGTGAGCAGAAAAAAGGAAATAATACATATTAGAAAATAAATGAAAGAGGCACTAGAAAAATGTTAAAGAAATCAATGAAACCAAGGTTGTTACTTTGAAAAGATCAACAATATTGACAAGCCTCTAGCTAGAATGAATTTTTTTTTTAAATTTCAAGTTACTAAAATCAGAAATGAAAGTTGGGGCATCACTAATAACTTTACAGAAGTTAAAATGATTATAAGGAAATATATGAACAGTTTCATGCCTTTAAGTTAGATTACTTAGGTGAAATGGACAAATTCCTAGAAGACACAAACTACCAAAACAGACTCAAGAAGAAGTAAAAATTTGAATAAACCTATAGCAAGTAAAGACTTTAAAATTGTAATTTAAAAGCCTCCCACAAAGAAAATCCCTTGCACAGATGGCTTCACTAGTGAATACTATCAAACATTTAATGGAGACTATTTACCAATTTTCCACAAAATCTTCTGAAAAATAAAAAAGGATGGAACACTTTCTAACTCATTCTGAGAAGCCAGTATTATTCTTATACCAAAGTCATACAAAGACATCACAAAAACAGAAAACTTTAGAACAATATCCTTAATGAATATAAATGTAAAAAATCGTTAACAGAACAATAGCAAACTGTCTTCAGCTACATTTCAAAAGGTTTATACAGCATTGCCAAGTGAAATTTATTCCAGGAATGGAAAGTGGTTTTAACACCACAAAATTAAATAATGTAATATTAACAGAATAATGAACAAACATCACATAATCATCTCAATAGAAACAGAAAAAAAGGCCAATTACAAAAATTTTATACCCATTCAATATACAATCACTCAAAAAGCTAAGAATAGACAGGGACTTCCTTAATCAGATAAAAGCTATCTACAAAAAGAATCCACACAGTTAGCATCATACTTCATTGTCAAAAACTGAATACTTTCCCCTATTATTAAGAACAAAGTTGGGAAGTGGCCAAGATGACAGAGTAGAAAGACCCTGAGCTCACCTCCTCTCATGAACACATGAAAATCAGAAATATCAGGAGAACAACGATCAATGAAGAAGCCTACTGGAAAAGATCTACAACTAAAGACATAAAGAAGGAACCACAATGAAACTGATAGGAAATGATAGGAGGGGTGGACTGGAGATATAATCAAACCCTATGCCCCCTGGGTGGGTGACCCACAAAATGGAGAATAATTATATTGTAGAGGTTCTCCCACAAGACAGAGTTCTGATCCCCACATCAGGCTCCTCAGCTCAAGGGTCTGGCACTAGGAAGACAAGCCCCCAGAGCATTTTGCTCCAAAGGCCAGTTGGTCTTAATTGCAGGAGCCCCACAGGACTGGGGGAAATAGAGATTTCACTCTTAAAGGGTGTACACAAAGTGTCATACACAACAGGACCCAGTTCAAAAGCAGTAATTTGATAGGAGACTGGGCAAGACTTAACTGCTGGTCTTGGGACAGCTCAGGCCAGACACCTAACTTGGTGGGGTCACAACCCCACCCATCAGGAGACAGGCTGCTTAGTGACTAAAGAGCTCAAAGCTGCCTCTGGACTCAATCAGACATGGCCAAGTCTACCAGAGGGTCAAGACCCAGCTCCACCCACCAGTGGACAGGCAAAAAACCCTCCCACCAGGAAGCCTGCATAAGCCTCTAGATCAGCCTCACCCACCAGGGAGCAGACACCAGATGCAAGAAAACTATGATCCTGCAAATTAAGCCAGACCCTACCCTGGGACAAGGTGGGCCCTGTTCCCGCCCACTAGCAGGTCAATACAACCTTAAGGACTCCCCCAACCACATATCCAACAGTGTAAGGAAATGACTCCCTGAAAAAATCTGAAATGAGCTCTGAGATCCCCGAGCCCAGCAGCCAGGCTCCAGGAACCATCTCCACCTGTCAGTAATTCAGCACTAACTCCAGGATCTGGCTCCATCAGCCAGTGGGTGGACAACAGCTCCAGAGCCTTTGGGACCTTGACTCCACACTCTTGTGGGCCAGCACTAACCCCAGGGCCCCCTAGGTTTCTTCAACCAGCCACCTCATGACCAGACCCTGCTAAACAGCAGCCAGCAACATCTGCACAAGGCAGAGCCTGGCAAGCAACCTGACTAGGGGCAAAGCAAGTCTGCCAGACTACCTACATAATCAGCTGGCCCAAACACAGCCTTCTTAACAGAAAACCCTAAAGCATATAGCTTGGGTGATGAGAGGGGAGTACACTGTAGGGATGCATAGCCTGTCTCCTATAGACGGCTACTTTTCCAAGGTCAAGAAATATAACTAGCCTACCACATACATAAAAATAAAAATAGCAACTTAGACAAAATGAGGTGGTGGAGGAATATGTTCCAGACTAAGGAACAGCATAAAATTCCAGGAAAAGAACTAAGTGAAGTGGAGATAAGCAATCTACCCAAGAAAGAGTTCAGAATAATGATTATAAAGATGATTAAAGAACTCAGGAGGAGAATGGATGCACAGAACCAGAAGTTAGAATTTTCTCACAAAGAGTTAGAAAATATAAAGAACAGCCACAGATGAGGAATACAATAATACAGTCACTGAAATGAAGAATACACTAGAAGGAATCAAGAGTAGACTAAAAGATACAGAAGAACAGATCAGTGAGCTGGAAGACAGAGTAGTGAAAATCACTGCTGTTGAACAGAAAAAAGAAAAAAATGAAAATAAAATAGAACATTTTAAGAAACCTCTGGAATAACATCAAGTGCACTAATATTTGCATTATAGGAGTCCCAGAAGAAGAAGAAGAGAGAGAAAAGGGCCTGAGAAAATATTTGAAGACTTAATAGCTGAAAACCTCCCTAATCTGGGAAAAGAAACAAGTCCAGGAAGAACAGAGAGTCCCATATAGGATTAACCTAAAGAGTAATACACAAAGACATATTGTAATCAAAATGACAAAAATTAAAGATAAATAAAGAATACTAAAGCCCCAAGAAAAAAGCAACAAATAACATACAAGGGAACTCCCATGAGACTATCAGCAGAAATTCGGCAGGCCAGAAGGGAGTGTCATGATAAATTTCAAGTGATGTAAGGGGAAAACCTACAACCAAGAATACCCTATCCAGCAAGGCTTTTGTTCAGATTTCATGGAGGGAGTACTCCCAAACCCATTCTATGAAGCCACCATCACCCTGATAACAAAACCAGGCAAAGACACTACCAAAAAAGAGAATTACAGGCCAATATCACTGATGAACATAGATGCAAAAATGCTTACCAAAATATTAGCAAATAGACTCCAACAGCAGATAAAAAAGATTATACATCATGATCAAGTGGGGTTCAGACAAAAGCTGAAATAATTCAGCACTACCAAGCCAGCTTCACAACAAATGTTAAAGGAACTTCTCTAGGTGAAAAAGAAAAGGCCACCATTAGAAACAAGAAAATTACAAAATGGAAAATCTCACTAGTAAAGGCAAACATACATCAAAGGTAAGAAATCATCCAAACTCAAAATTAGTATGGAAGTTAAAAGACAAAAAGACTAAAATCATCTGTATCCACAATAAACAGTTAAGGGATACACAAAACAATTAGATGTAAAAAGCAGTAAATGTGAAGGGAGGAGAATACAAATGCAGGGTTTTTAAAATGCATTTGAAATTAAAGAGATCAGCAACTTAAAACAAACATGTATATATGTAGACTGTTATACAAAACCCACAAGGAAAACACAAACCAAAAATCTATAATAAATACATGCATAAAAAAGTAAAAGGAATCGAAGCATAACACTAAAGATAGTCATCAAATCACAAGAGTAGAGAACATAGAAGAAAGGGAAAAAAGATCTACAAAAACAAATCCAAAACAATTAACAAAATGGCAATTATATATATATAAATAATTACCTTGAATATAAATGGACTAAATGCTCCATCAGAAAGATACAGACTAGCTGAATGGATACAAATACAAGACCCATATATATACTGCCTACAAGAGACCCACTTCAGATCTAGAGACGTACAGACTGAAAGTGAGGGAATGGAAAAAGATATTCCATAAAAACAAAAATTAAAAGCCAGAGTAGAAATATTTATATCAGACACATAAACCTTAAAATAAAGACTGTTAAAGAGACAAAGATGGACACTACATAATGATCAAGGAATCAATCCAAGAAGATATAACAATTGTAAATACATATGCACCCAACATAGGAGCACAAGAATGTATAAGACAAATATTAACAGACATAAAAGGAGAAACTGACAGTAACACAATAAATAGCAGGAGACATTAAGATCCCACTTACATCAATGAACAAATCACCCAGTCAGAAAACCAGTAAGGAAATAAAGGCCTTAAATGGTGTATTAGGCCAGATAATTGATATTTATAGAGCATTCCCTCTAAGATAAGGAGTAAGACAAGAATGCCCAATCTCAACACTTTTATTCAACATAGTTTTGGAAGTCCTAGCCACAGCATTCAGAGAAGAAAAAGAAATAAAAGGAATCTAAATTGGAAAGGAAGAAGTAAAACTGTCACTGTTTGCAGATGACATGATACTATACATAGAAAATTCTAAAAGCACTACAAGAAACTACTAGAGCTCACCAATGAACTTGGTAAAGTTGCAGGATACAAAATTAATATACAGAAATCTGTTTCATTTCTATGCACTAACAATGAAATATCACAAAGAGAAAGTAAAGAAACAATCCCATTTCCCATCTGATCAAAAAGAATAAAATATCTAGGAATAAATCTACCTAAGGAGGCAAAAGACCTGTACTTGGAAAACTGTAAGACACTAATGGAAGAAACTGAAGATGACACAAAGAGGTGGAAAGATACACTTGTTCTTGGATTGGAAAAATCAATATTAAAATTACCATACTACCCAAAGCAATCCACAAATGCAATGCAGTCCTTATGAAATTACCAATGGCATTTTTCAGAGAAGTGGAAAAAATAATTTTAAAATTTGTATGGAAACACAAAAGACCCTGAATATCCAAAGCAAACTTGAGAAAGAACAGACCTAGAGGAATTATACTTCCTGACGTCAGACTACAAAGCTACAGTAATCAAACAGCATGGTACTGGCAAAAACCCAAAACAAAACAAATAGATCAATAGAAAAGCATAGAAAGCCCAGAAATAAACTAATGCATTTATGGTCAATTAATCTATTAAAAAAAGGAGGCAAGAATATACAATGAGAATATACAATGGAGAAAAGATAGTTTCTTCAATAAGTGGTTCTGGGAAAACTGGAAAGCTACCTGTAAAAGACTGAAATTAGAACATTCTCCAGCACCATATACAAAAATAAACTCAGAATGGATTAAAGACCTAAATGTAAGATCAGATACTATGAAACTCCTATAGGAAAACATAGGCAGGACACTCTTTGATATAAATTGTAGCAATATTTTTGGGGATCTGTCTCCTAGAGTAATGGAAACAAAAGGAAAAATAAACCAATGGGACCTAATTAAACTTAAAAGATTTTGCACAGCAAAGGAAACCATAAACAAAATGAAAAGACAACCTACACAATGGGAGAAGGTATTGTAAATTATGCAACCAACAAGTGATTAAATTCCAAAGTATACAAATAGCTCACAGAGCTCAATATTAAAAATAAAACACAACTCAGTCAAAAGATGGGCAGAAGACATAAATAGACATTTCTCCAAAGAAGACATACAGGTGGCCAATAGATGCTCATCATTGCTAATTATTAGAAAAATGCAAATCAAAACTACAATGAGGTATCACCTCACACAAGTCAGAATGGCCATCGTCAAAAAGTCTACAAACAATAAATGTTGGAGAGGGTGTGGAGAAAAGGGAAAATTCCTACATTGTTGGAGGGAATGTAGATTGGTACAGCTACTATGGAGAACAGTATGGAAGTTCCCTAAAAAACAACAAAAAAATAGAGTTACTATATGATTGAGAAATCCTACCACTGGGCATATATCCATAAAAGACAAAAACTCTATTTGAAAAGATACATGCATCCCAATGTTCACAGCAACGCTATTTACAATAGCCAAGACATGGAAACAACCTAAACGTCCATCAACAGATGAATGGATAAAGATGTGGTATATATATACAATGGAATACTACTCAGCCATAAAAAGAATGAAATAATATCATTTGTAGCAACATTGAGGGACCTAGAAATTATCATACTAAATGAAGTAAGTCAGACAAAGAAAGATAAATATCACATGATATCACTTATAGGTAGAATCTAAAAAATGATATAAAAGAATTTATTTACAAAACAAAAATAGGCTCACAGGCATAGAAAACAAACTTATGGTTACCAATGGGGAAAGGGAGGGGAGGGATAAATTAAGAATTTGGGATTAACACTTATGCACTACTACATATAAAATTAGCAAACAACAAGGACCTATTTTATAACACAGGGAACTATACTCGATATCTTGTAATAATGTATAATTGAAAAGAATCTGAAAAAGAATATATATACACATATATAACTAAATCACTTTGCTGTACATCTGAAACATTGTAAATTAACTGTACTTCAATTAAAAAAAGCAATCTTGTCCACTGTTATCATTTCTTTTCAACATTGTACTGGAGATTTTAGACATTAACAGGCAAAAAAAAAAAAAGGAAAGAAAGAAAAAACGAAAGAAAGAAAGAAAGAAAAATGCATTCAGATTAGAAAACCTAATTAAAATATCTATATTTGCAGTGACATGATCTTGTACATAAACAATTCCAGGTAATCACTAAAAATTATTAGAAATATGTTCATAGCAGCACTATATACAATAGCCAAGACATGGAAGCAACCTAAATGTCCATCAACAGATGTCTGGATAAGAAATTCGTGGTATAGTTATACAATGGAATACTACTCAGCCATAAAAAAGAATGAAATAATGCCATTTGCAGCAATATGGATGGTCCTGGAGATCCTCATTCTAAGTGAAGTAAGCCAGAAAGAGAAAGAAAAATACCATATGACATCACTCATATGTGGAATCTAACAAAAGAAAAAAGAGGGCACTAATGAATTCATCTACAAAAGAAACAGACTCGCAGACATGGTAAACAATCTTATGCTTACAAGAGAAAGGGGATGGGAAGGGATAAATGTGGGAGTTTAAGATTTGCAAATGTTAACCACTATATATAAAAATAGATAAAAACCAAATTTCTTTTGTTTAGCACAGGGAACTATATTCAGTATCTTGTAATATCCTTTAATGAAAAAGAATATGAAAATGAGTATATGTGTGTATATATATATGTGTATATATATGTGTGTGTGTGTGTGTGTGTGTGTGTGTGTGTATATATATATATATATGACTGGGACATTATGCTGTATACCAGAAACTGACACATTGTAACTGACTATACTTCAATTTAAAAATTATTAAAAATAATAAATTCTGCAACGTTTCAGGATAAAAAATTAATACAAGTATCAATTACATTTCTATCCACTAAGAATAAACAATCTAAAAATTAAATTTATATTGACAATCATTTTAAAAATAATATATGAATAAATTTAAAGAATTCAAAGAGTGATAATTTTGCAAAAATTGACAAGCTGATCCTAACATTTTATGGTTAAAAAAAAGGGACTCAGAATAGCCAAATTAATTTCCAAAAACATGAACAAAGTTGAAGGATTCATACTTCCCAATATCAAAACTTACTACAAAACTATGATAATCAGCACAGTGTTGCTCCAGCACAAGAAGAGTCATGTGGATTAAAGGAATAGAATTTTGAACCTGAAATTAATTCTTACATTTATTGTCAGTTGAGTTTCTACATGGGTAGGATGACAATTCAATAGTGAAAGAATAGTCTTTTTAGCTGGATATCCACATGGAAAATGAACTTGCACGTCTACACAAAAATTAATTTGAAGTGGATCATCAACCAAAATGTAAGAGCTAAAGCTATAAAAACTCTTCAAGAAAACATTGGAATAAATTTTTATGACATTGGGCTAGACAATAGGTTTTTAAAATATATTATGAAAACAAAAGTAGTAAGTGAACTACAGCTAAATTAAAAACTTGTGTGCTGCAAATGCCATCAGGAATGTGAAAAGACAACCCACATAATGGGAGAAAATATCTGCAAATCATATATTTGATAAGGGACTTATGTCTCTAATATATTAACAACACAATTCAATAATTAAAAAATAAATAATTCAATTTTTTAAATGAGAAAAAGATTTAAATGGACATTTTCCAAAGATGATATATATTCCAAAGTGGTGAACAAGCAAATGGAAAGAATCTCCACATTGTTAATCATTGCATAAATGCAAATTAAAACGTGAGATACCTCTTCACACACACCAGGAGTACTATAACTTAAAACAGATGATAACAAATGTTGGCAAGTATTTGGAGAAATTGAAATCCTCATACATTGCTAGTGAGAATGTAAAATGATGCAGCCTTTTTGGAAAAAAGTTTTAGAGTTTCTCAAATGTTACATGTAGAATTCCCATATGACACACTGATGCCACTCTTAGGAATGCACCAAAAAGAAATGAAAACATTTGTCTGCCCCAAAATTTGTATACAAATTCTCATAACAATACTATTCATAATAGCCCAGAGTGGAAATAATCCAAATACTTATTGAATGATGAAAGAAAAAACAAAATATGGCAAATCCATGCAATAGAATATTATTCCACAGTAAAAGAATGAAGTTATGGTATATGAAAAACATAGATTAGCCTCAAATGTATTATGCTAAGTGAAATAAACTATCATGAAGATCACATATTGTAGAACTGAATTTATATGAAATGCCCAGAGTAAGCAAAACTATGGATATAGAAAGTAGATTAGTTGTTGCCTAGTGCTGGATAAGGATGTAATGAGATATGGGAATGGAAATTGAAGTTGACAGAAACAAATGGGAAGATATAGTGTGCTCATGATTTGGAAGAATTAATATTGCTAAAATGACCATACTACCTAGGCAATCTACAGATTCAATGAAATCTCTATCAAAATACCAATGGCTTTGTTACAGAACTAGAACATATAATTCTTAAGTTTGTATGGAAACACAAAATATGTTGAATAGCTAAAACACTCTTGAGAAAGAAGAATAAAGCTAGAAGTATCCCATTCCCTAATTTCAAACTATACTATAAAGCTATCATATTCAAAACAGTATGATACTGGCACAGAAACAGACACATAGATTAATGGAACAGAACAGAAAGCCCAGAAATAAAGCCACACTTACATGGGCAACTGATCTGTGACAAAGGAGTCAAGAATATCCAATGGGGAAAAGACAGTCTCTTCAATAAATGGTGTTGGGAAAACTGGACAGCTATGTACAAAACAAACAGGACTATTTTCTCACACCATACATAAAAATAAACTCAAAATAGATTAAAGGTTTAAATGTAAGATGTTAAGCTATAAAACTCCTAGAAGAAAACATGGGCAGTACACTCTTTGGTATTTGTCTTAATAATCTTTTTTGAATATGTGTCCTCAGGCAAGGGAAACAAAAGCAATAATAAGTGATGCTACATCAAACTAAAAGGCTTTTGACAGTGAAAGAAACTATTTAAAAAATGAAAAGCCTTCCTAATGGATAGGGGAAAATATTTGCAAACAATATATACAATAAGGAGTTACTATCAAAAATACACAAAGAACTCATATATCTCAACAATAACAAAAACCAAACAACCCTATTAAAAAATGGGAAAAGGACAGATATTTTTCCAAAGAAGACATAAAGATGGCCAACAGTCACATGAAAAATGCTCAACTTCACTGATCATGAGGGTAATGCAAATCAAAACCACAATGAAATAGCACCTCACTCTAGTCAGAAAGCCTATTATTAAAAAGACAACAAATAACAAGTGTTGGCAAGGATGTGGAGAAAAGAGAACTCTCATGCACTGTTGGTCAGAATATATATTGATACAGCCACTATAGAAAACAGTATGGAAGTCACTCAAAAAATTAAAAATAGAATGATCATACAATCCAGCAATTTCTTTTTCTGGGTATTTTTCCAAAGAAAACAAAAACACTAATTTGAAAATATGTATACACCTTTATATTCATTGCAGCATTATTCACAATAGCCAATATATGGAAGCAATGCAAGTGTCCATTATTAGATAAATAAATATAGATGTGATATATACACACACACACATGGAATATTAGTCAATCATAAAGAATGAAATCTTGTCATTTGAGACAACATGGATGTACCTAGAGGGTATTATGCTAAATGAAATAAGTCATACAGAGAAAGCCAAATACCATATGATCTCACTTATATGAGGAATCTAAAAAACAAAGCAAATGGATAAACATAACAAGGTAGAAAGAGTCATAGATACAGAGATAGGTGGTTGCCGGAGGGGAGGGGATAGGAGAATGAATGAAATGAGTGATGGAAATGAAAAGGTGCAAACTTTCAGTTACAGAAAAATGAGTCCTGGTGATGCAATGTACAGCGTGGAGATAAAGCAAATAATCATTTAATATCTTTGTGTGGTGACAAAAGTAGACAAAAAGTACAAACTTCCAGTTATAAGATAAATAAATACTAGGGATGTAATGTACATGATTAATATTATCAACATTGTTCTGTTATATATTAAACTTGTTAAGAGTAAATCTAAGAGCTCTCATCACAAAAAAAATATTTTTTCTTTTTCTTTTATTTGTACCTATATGAGATGATGGATGTTCACTAAATTTATTGTGGTAATAATCATTTCATTATGTATGAAAGTCAAATCATTATGATGTACATCTTAAACTTATACAGTGCTGTATGTCAATTACATCTCAATAAAACTGGAAGAAAAAATAAACTATTGCTTATTTCACAAAAAAATAAACTGCTTAGGTGTAAATTTAACAACATAATGTGTAGGATTGAATTTTTATGCTGAAAACTACAAAACTCATGAAAGAAATTAAAGTATATCTAAACAAGTAAAGAGATACTCTGTGTTCATGGATTGGAATACCCATATTGTTAAATTTTCATTTCTCCCCAATTTGGTTTATAGATTCAATGCAATCCCAATTATTATTCAAGAAAGCTTTTTTGGTAGATGTTAACAAGCTAATTTATATTTATATTGAAACATTTATATTGAAAGACAAAAAGCCTCATATAGGGAAAATCCTACAAAGAAAATAAAGTTGGAGAATTTAACACTACTCAATTCAAAACTTAGTCTAAAGCTGCAATAATTAATCAAGGTGAAAGGATATACACATATTTTTTTGGAACAGAATAGAGAGTCCAGAAATTCTTCCACACAAATATTGTCAATTGAGTTTTGGTAATGTACAAAAACCATCAATAGAGAAAAGATAGTCTTTACATCAAGTGGTGCTGAAAAAACTGAACATTTGTTTAAAAAAAACAACATTGATCCATAGTGTATAAAAACATACTGAAAATTAATCACAGACCAAAATGTTTAATTGTTTTAAAATTAAACATCTAGAGTAAAGCACAGAAGAAAATCTTCGTGACCTTGTGTTAGGCAATGATTTCTTAGATACAATAGCAACAGCAGAAAGATATTAATAAATTAGACTTCATCAAAATTAAAACTTTTGCCTTCTAAAGATACTTTTAAATAAATGAAAAGACAAATCACAGGTTTGTATAAAGTCTTTGCAAATCCTATATCCAACAATGTACTTATATCTGGAAAATACAAAGAACATTTAAAATTTATTAAGAAGAAATCAAACAACACAATATAAAAGCGGGAAAAAGATTTGAATAGACATCTCACCAAAGAATATACATGAATGGCAAATAGGCATTTGCAAAGATACTCAATATCATTTTCCATCGGGAAATGAACATTAAAACTATCAAATACCATTGCACAGGCATTAGAATGGCTAAAATAAAGCAAAAAAGAATGTAATGCTTGTATATGAACACTGCACTCTGTTAATTTGTCACAGAGATATGTTAGCAATTCTGAAACTGTATTAGATGTACCCAGATCTCTCAATGTCAAAGAAAGAAGTTACAACTATGCAAGGGTGGAAGGCTATAATAAAGCCTTTGGTATTAGAGTCAGAGACATCAATATGAATATACACATATATCTATATACTTTTATGTATATTATTTATAGATATGTGTGCATACATGAATTAGTATATATGCATATAGTACTTAGATCTTTCCACTGAGGGCACAGAAGCAGTGATGCCGTATAGCAATGTGCACACCCCCGTGCCCAGATCTTGATTTCTGAATACATGCTCCAGTAAAAGGAACCAGAGCTTCTGGTTGCAATGGCAGATTCTATAAGACAAAAAATATATGATGATAAATTTCAATGTGGTACCCAGATTGGACATTTGAACAGTAAAGGAATGTTTGTAGAAAAAAACTGGTAAAATCTGAATAAAGGCTGTCATTTAATTATTAGTAATGTGTCAAGGTTAATTTCTTAGTCTTGACAAATGTGATGTAGTTATAGATGTGCAAGGTGATGATAACATTAAAGTTAATTGGGTGAAGGATATATGATAACTCTCTATATTATCTTTCAAGTTTTCTTTAAATCTTAAACCATTTCAAAGTTAAATGTTTATATTTTAAACACTTTTATTCAATACATTAAAAACATTTTCCCTGTGGTCACAATTATTCCTTAAGATACCACGCTCAAATATCACATGAGCTCATTTTTCTTATCTCTCATGCTCAGTGCTATAGGCCCAGCACTTGTACAGTAGTTGACATACAATAGGTATGCAACAAATATTTTGAAAGTATTAAATAAATGCTGTTTCACACAGTTATGACATACATTTAGGTATTACACCCATTTATTCTTTTGTTACACTCATTTGGAACCTGTTCACTAATTCAGATATCAAACACACAGATATTTCCCATTTCCTTTTCAGATATGGCACAGTCCTTCACATATCATACATAGTATTTAGCTGTTCATAAGTATACACTTGCTACTTACATTCTTTCAGATGTTACTCACACTTTCAGATGACACACACCCTAATTCACATGTTTAACACTCAAGTTCAGATAATCAGCTTGCTTACTCAGATGCCATATTATATGAATTCAATATTTATAGAATGAGATATGAGAAAAATACTCAGTTGTTATACACACAGATGTTACTCTCAACTATCACACATTCATCATGATATCACATATACTCAAGAAAATGCAATACCACCTCTCAGATGCCAAATACCCATTGAGAAGTTATAATACATTCAGGCATCACGCTTATTCAATTGTTTTATACATTCGTTCTGATAGCACAAACATTTATTTTCTTCTAATATATACATTCAGATGTCACTCCACATTTAAAAAATCACATTCAGATGATACATACTGGAAATGTTCTTAATACTCACTAAAATGGAATATATCTATTCTATGGTTAAAACCTTGATTAGAGATCACAACCACCTCTCAGATTAAAATACATTTATTAAGATGCAACTCACACATTCAGATACCTCACACTTAAAGGTGTTATGTATGTTCACTATATATTTCACAGATTTAATCAGATGTAAAACACATACAATGAGATATGCAAAACATACTTTTATCTCTCTCTCATTCATTCAGACATCACCTTCATATAGTCAGATCAAGTATTTTACCTGCATGCCCTTAAATCACTGCTAGATTCCCCAAAATTACATGATTTTGGACCCTCAGGTTTCTTGTTCATAGACTTCTACATGTGCACAGGTTTTCTTCTAGACAGACTGTTAGACAGAAAAGGGAATTGTGTAACAAGAACAAATGGTAAAAAAGGATGGTAGATCTATTACTAATCTCTCTCTCAAATCTCTGGAAAATGGCCACAAATAGTAAAATGGATAAATCAGTTATGTTATATTCATTCATATACTATATATTATGAAATATATATAAAAATTAATCTATAACTACACACATAGATCAAGATGAATCACACAAATATGATATTAAGCAAAAGTGGTTAGACATCAAATAATGCATCCTGTTTGAGTTCATTTATACAAATTACTAAAACAGGCAAAACTATGCTGTTGGAAATCAGTACATTAGCTAACCTTGAAGAAAGAGTAGGGAATAGAACAGCCAAGAAAAACAATTACTCAAGAAAAAGACAACTATTCTCTGTAAGTACATAAGTACAATATAGAAGAATTTATACATACTATGAATTCAATTAAACAAGAGTTCAAAGACAGGAAGTTAGAACAACAGAATGTACGAAAGGAGAGATTTCAGAGTTTAGTAAATGAACAGAGAACTAAAAAAACACCATTGTGGGGCTAACAAACAGATTAGAAAGAAGAAAAAAAAAACAACAGATAAAGAAAAAAGTAAGAATAACATCAGCTACCTCATACCTAGATCTTGATTTCTAATAGCATTCTCCAATAAAAGGAATCAGGGTGCCTTGGAGAAACTGACCAATTTTAGCACTGAAGCAGGAAATATACAATATAAGTATGGATCATCCTGTACTGCCCAAAAGTGATGAAGTACTAAAAAAGTCAATGATAGGGTTAAGTCAAAGAGAGACAGGAGCCAGCTGAAAGGGAACCCAATGGCCAAAGCTGAAAAAATTTGAGTAACATAATAAACAATGTAGTATTAAGTTATAATTCAAAATATAAAATATATATCCATGATCCCATACTAACATAAATAAGTGATTGAAGAAAATTAATGGAGGATGAATAGACAAATTTTCCAGGCAGAAAAATTCCAAAAATTTAT
The DNA here is from genome assembly GCF_048773025.1 of Camelus bactrianus. Taxonomy (NCBI): domain Eukaryota; kingdom Metazoa; phylum Chordata; class Mammalia; order Artiodactyla; family Camelidae; genus Camelus; species Camelus bactrianus. The sequence continues at coordinate 40,232,577 of NC_133575.1, forward strand.
GTAGGAGCTCTACATTCAAGGAGGAAAATAGTCTCCAGGCCTTAAGGGTTGGTTGTTTATAGTGACATCATTCCAAAGAGTAAAGTATGGAAAGGTAGAAAAAAGTAACTTTGTAAGGAAGAAACATGACAAATACTACTTGGTGATCAAAGTTAACCCTAACATTGATAAATCATATTGATAGTATGTACCCTTAATATGATGTGACGAGAATGATACTTTACTTCTACAGTCTTCCTCCACAAATCCCTACCATTAATCTAATTATGAGAGAAATATCACGCAAATCCAAGTTTGGGTCAAATATCTGACCAATACTCCTCAACACTGTCAAGATCATCAAAACAAGGAAAGAAACCATATCATCCAGGAGAAGTCTAAGAAAGCATGATGAATAAATGTGATATCCTGGATGAGATCCTATAACCAGAAAAGACGGATTAGGTAAACCAAGGAAATCTAGATAAAGTAAGGACTTTATTAAAAAGTATTAATTTTGGTTCAATAATTGCAATAAATTTACTATACTAATGTAAGATGTTAATAATAAAAGAAACTCTCTATATATTTGTCTTATCTTCAGAATTTTTCTGTAAACCTAAAAGTATTCTAAAATGAAAAGTTTATTTCAAAAAACTTCAAAGAGAAGATAGCTGTGATTATTACAGTGAGTACAAAGGAAGAAAACAGGAAAAGTAAAGCAATTAGGGAGATCATAAAAATGAAGAACAAAGTTAATACAAAATTAGTTTAATTGGATCCCTAAAAATATAAAATGCTACAAATGAGATCTAATAAATCTATAAGCCTAATCAATCTGAATATGAAGCTAAAAAAGAGCCAAAATGTGTAAGCAACCATGTGTCCATCAACAAATGAATGGTTAACCAAATGTGGTATATACATACAATGGAATATTATTCAGGCATAAAAAGGAATGAAATTTTGATATATGCTACAACATGGATGAACCTTGAAAACATGGTAACTGAAATAAGACAGATACAGAAGGATGAGTATTGTATTTGCATATGTGAAATACATACATGTATTTCACTTATATAAGTTAACTAAAATAGACAAATTCATGCAGACAAAAAGTAGAAGAGAGGTTAGTTACTAGGGGCTGGTGGGAAGAAGAAATTGGGAATTATTTTTTAAAAGATGCGGAGTTAATGCTGGGAACGATGACAAACTTTTGTATAGATAGTGATGATGGTTACAAAACATTGTGAATGCATTTAATGCCACTGGACTCTGCATTTATGAATGGTTAAAATGGTAACTATTATGTTGAATACATTACACCACACTTAAAAACTTTTTAAGTGAATGACCATTTTGGAAATTTCTTTGATAATATTTATAAAGCTGAGTGTAGGCAATAGGTCATATGGCCTAGCAGTTCAATTCCTAGGTAAGTACTACACAAATCTGCATAGGTAAGTACAATTATTACTAAAATATGTAAAATATTTCATATAACAAAATATATACTATCTCAGATTTTATAACTACCCAAATATCCATAACAAGTAAAATTAATAAATAAATTATGCACATTCATGTGATAGAATACAATATAGCAATTAAATAGTTGAATAACTACCAGACCCAAAGAGCACGGATAAAACATGAAAATGATGTTGAGTGAAAAGAAGCTAAACATAAAAGATTGCATACCATATGACTCCATTTACATAAATTTAAAATCAGACAAAGGTAGGCCATGCTGCTGGAGATAAGGATTGTGGTTATTTTGCTGAAGAGAGATAGGAGGGGGTGCAAGATGGCCTTCTAGGGAGCTATGTGATATTTGACATTTCAAACTGAACGTGGATTACATAGGTATGGTGAAATTTCATGGAGCAGTACAGTTATACTTTGTATAATTTTTGCATGTTAAGTCACACTTTAATGAATAAATGTATTTGAGAAAATTGAGAGATGGGGGAGATTGTGGCAGGAAGTACAAGGAAATTATCATCCTCGTATTTCATCTTACCAGGCAGGGATGTGCCTGAGCTTACCAAAATTTAAATGACCCATCCAAAAAATAAAGATCTCAAGTCTAAAATGTTACTGAGAATTTCTTTTCTTAACTTTGGAAGAATCTTCCCGGAACATATATCGCATCAGCTAAAGAAATCTTTAACCAAGACTCAACTCTTCTGTTCCCTTTCCATTTATTTTTGCATACTGATAAAATGAAATCTAATATATTTTTATTTTGAATAGCCTATATATGGTATAAGGCAATTGCTGATATGCATTTCTCTCTTTTTTTTAACATTTTTTATTGATTTATAATCATTTTACAATGTTGTGTCAAATTCCAGTGTTCAGCACAAATTTTCAGTCATTCATGGACATATACACACTCACTGTCACATTTTTTTCTCTGTGAGCTACCATAAGATCTTGTGTATATTTCCCTGTGTTATACAGTATAATCTTGTTAATCTATTCTACAATTTTCAAATCCCGTCTATACCTTCCCACCCTCCGCCCCCTTGGCAACCACAAGTTTGTATTCTATATCTATAAGTCTATTTCTGTTTTGTATTTATGCTTTGTTTTTTTTTTTGTTTTTGTTTTTTAGATTTCACATATGAGCGATCTCATATGGTATTTTTCTTTCTCTTTCTGGCTTACTTCACTTAGAATGACATTCTCCAGGAGCATCCATGTTGCTACAAAAGGCATTATGTTGTCGGGTTTTATGGCTGAATACTATTCCATTGTATAAATATAACAATTCTTATTTATCCAGTCATCTGTTGATGGACATTTAGGCTGCTTCCATGTCTTGGCTATTGTAAATAGTGCTGCTGTGAACATTGGGGTGCAGGTGTCATTTTGGAGTAGGGTTCCTTCTGGATATATGCCTAGGAGTGGAATTCCTGGGTCATATGGTAAGTCTACTCCTAGTCTTTTGAGGAATCTCCATACTTTTCTCCACAGTGGCTGCACCGAACTGCATTCCCACCAACAGTGTAGGAGGATTCCCTTTTCTCCACAGCCTCTCCAGCTTTTGTCATTTGTGGACTTTTGAATGATGGCCATTCTGACTGGTGTGAGGTGATACCTCATTGTAGTTTTGATTTGCATTTCTCTGATAATTAGTGATATTGAGCATTTTTTCATGTGGCTATTGATCGTTTGTATTTCTTCCTTGAAGAATTGCTTGTTTAGGTCTTCTGTCCATTTTTGGATTGGGTTGCTTGCTTTTTTCTTATTAAGTCATATGAGCTGCTTATATATTCTGGAGATCAAGCCTTTGTCGGTTTCACTTGCAAAAATTTTCTCCCATTCCGTAGGTTGTCTTCTTGTTTTATTTCTGGTTTCCTTTGCTGTGCAGAAGCTTGTAGGTTTCATTAGGTCCCATTTGTTTATTCTTGCTTTTATTTCTTCTAGGAGAAAATTTTTGAAACATATGTCAGATAATGTTTTGCCTATGTTTTCCTCTAGGAGGTTTATTGTATCTTGTCTTAGGTTTAAGTCTTTAATCCATTTTGAGTTGATTTTTGTATATGGTGTAAGGGAGTGTTCTAGCTTCATTGTTTTACATGCTGCTGTCCAGTTTTCCCAACACCATTTGCTGAAGAGACTGTCTTTATTCCATTGTATATTCTTGCCTCCTTTGTCGAAGATGAGTTGACCAAAAGTTTGTGGGTTCATTTCTGGGCTCTCTATTCTGTTCCATTGGTCTATATGTCTGTTTTGGTACCAATACCATGCTGTCTTGATGACTGTAGCTCTATAGTATTGTCTGAAGTCTGGGAGAGTTATTCCTCCAGCCTCTTTCTTTCTCTTCAGTAATGCTTTGGCAATTCTAGGTCTTTGATGGTTCCATATGAATTTTATTATGATTTTTTCTAGTTCTGTGAAATATGTCCTGGGTAATTTGATAGGGATTGCATTAAATTTGTAGATTGCCTTGGGCAGTGTGACCATTTTAACAATATTGATTCTTCCAATCCAAGAGCATGGAATATCTTTCCATTTTTTAAAGTCTTCTTTAATTTCCTTTATCAATGGTTTATAGTTTTCTGTGTATAATCCTTTCACCTCCTTGGTTAGATTTATTCCCAGATATTTTATTACTTTGGATGCTATTTTAAAGGGGATTGTTTCTTTACTTTCTTCTTCTGTTGATTTATCGTTAGTGTATAGAAATGCAACTGATTTTTGAACGTTAATTTTGTAACCTGCTACCTTGCTGAATTCTTCAATCAGCTCTAGTAGCTTTTGTGTGGACCTTTTAGGGTTTTCTATATATAGTAGCATGTCATCAGCATATAATGACACTTTTACCTCTTCTTTTCCAATTTGGATCCCTTTGATTTCTCTCTCTTGTCTGATTACTGTGGCTAGGACTTCCAAGACTATGTTGAATAGGAGTGGAGATAGTGGGCATCCTTGTCTTGTCCCAGATTTTAGTGGGAAGCTTTTGAGTTTTTCACCATCGAGTACTATGCTGGCTGTAGGTTTGTCATATATAGCTTTTATTATGTTGAGGTATGTTCCCTCTATATCCACTTTGGTGACAGTTTTTTTCGTAAATGGGTGTTGAATTTTATCAAATGCTTTTTCTGCATCGATTGAGATGATCATGTGGTTTTTGTCCTTTCTCTTGTTGATGTGATGTATTACATTGATTGATTTGCATATGTTGAACCACCCTTGTGTCCCTGGGATGAACCCCACTTGGTCATGATGTATAATCTTTTTTATGTGTTGTTGGAGTCTATTTGCTAATATTTTGATGAGGTTTTTGGAGTCTATGTTCATCAGTGATATTGGCCTATAATTCTCTTTTTTTGGTAGTGTCTTTGCCTGGTTTTGGTATGAGGGTGATGGTGGCTTCATAGATTGAGTTTGGGAGTATTCCCTCCTTTTCAGTCTTCTGGAAGAGTTTGAGAAGGACTGGTATGAGTTCTTCTTTGTATGTTTGGTAGAATTCCCTGGTGAAGCCCTCCGGTCCTGGACTTTTATTTGTAGGGAGGTTTTTAATTGCTATTTCTATTTTCTTTCTAGTGATCGGATTGTTCAAGTGTTCAGATTCTTCTTGATTCAGTTTTGGTGGACAGTATGTTTCCAGAAACTTGTCCATCTCCTCTAGGTTATCCAGTTTGGTTCCATATAGTTTTTCATAATATTCTCATATGATATTCTGCATTTCTATTTTGTTTGTTGTAATTTCTCCATTTTCCTTTCTTATTTTGCTAATTTGTGCTCTCTCTTTTTTCTTCTTTGTGAATTTGGCCAGAGGTTTGTCGATTTTATTTACTTTTTCAAAAAACCAGCTTTTGGTTTGGTTGATTTTTTCTATGGTCTTGTTAATCTCTATTGTATTTAATTCCTCTGTGATCTTTATTATTTCCTTCCTTCTGCTGCTTTTTGGGGCTTTTTGTTCTTCTTTTTCTAATTCATTCAGGTGGTGGGTTAAATTGTTTATTTGAGATTGTTCTTCTTTTTTGAGGAAGGCCTGTATCGCTATAAACTTCCCTCTTAGCACTGCCTTTGCTGTGTCCCATAGGTTTTGAGTGGTTGTGCTTTCATTCTCATTTGTCTCAAGGTATTTTTTAATTTCAGCTTTGATTTCCTCATTGATCCATTGTTTTTTCAATAACATATTGTTTAATCTCCATGCTTTCCTTTTTTTCTCCTTTGTTTCTCTGTTGTTGATTTCCAGTTTCATGGCATTGTGGTCAGTAAAGATGCTTGAGATAATTTCTATCTTCTTAAAATTGTTGAGGTTTCTTTTGTGCCCAAATACATGATCGATCCTGGAAAATGTTCCATGTGCACTTGAAAAGAATGTATATCCTATTTTTTGGGGGTGTAATGCTCTGAAAATATCCACCAAATCTAGTTTTTCTATTGTAGTATTTAATTTCTCTGTTGCCTTGTTTATTTTCTGTCTGGAAGATCTGTCTAGTGATGGTAATGCAGTGTTAAAATCTCCAACTATGATTGTATTCCCATCAATATCCCCTTTTATCTCTGTTAGTAATTCTTGTATGTACTTAGGTGCTCCTATATTGGCTGCATATATATTAACGAGTGTAATATCCTCATCATGTATCACTCCTTTAATCATTATAAAATGTCCTTCTTTATCTTTCTTTATGGCCTTTGTTTTAAAGTCTATTTTGTCTGAAATCAGTACTGCAACACCTGCTTTTTTGGCTTTTCCATTTGCATGGAATATCCTTTTCCATCCTTTCACTCTCAATCTATGTGTGTCCTTCTCCCTAAAGTGGGTCTCTTGTATGCTGCATTTTGAAGGTTCTTGCTTTATTATCCAGTCTGCCACTCTGTGTCTTTTGACTGGAGCATTTAGTCCATTAACATTTACAGTAATTAATGATAGATGTGTGTTTATTGCCATTTTGAACTTAATCTTTGCAGTTGAATTGGTATATCCTCTTTGTTCCTTTCTTCTTCCTTTTGTGGTTTGGTATTTTTCCTTTGTATTATCATGGATTTTATTTAATTTTTGTGACTCCTTTGTAAATTTTTGGCTTGTTGTTACCCTTTTTTGTAAATCTATCAACCCATTACTATAACTGTTTTTATTAAACTGATAGTAACATGATCTCAAACCCATCCTACTGTTAAAAAAAATTAAAAAAGAAAAAAATATATTCTATATTTCCCTGCCTCCCTCTCCCACTCTCAGTGATTTGTATGTCTTCTTTTCTAATTTCATGTTTACTTTATTTGTAATTCATGAGTTATCACCTTTCCAGTTGTGTGTTTCTCATTTCTGTAGCATCCTGCTGCTTTTCTATTTAGAATAGCCCTTTCAATATTTCTTTTAGCATGGGTTTAGTGTTGCTAAACTCCTGAAGCTTTTTTTTTGTCTGTGAAACTCTTTATTTCTCCTTCTATCCTCAAGGATAGCCTTGCTGGATAAAGTATCCTAGGCTGCATCTTTTTTTTCATTCAGGGCTTTGAATATATCTTGCCACTCCCTTCTGGCCTGTAGTGTTTGTGTAGAGAAATCAGCTGAGAGCCTTATGGGGGTTCCCTTGTAACTCACTCTTTGCTTTTCTCTTGCTGCCCTTAAGGTCATTTCTTTATCCTTGACTCTGGTCATCTTGATTATGCTATGTCTTGCTGTGGGTCTATTTGGGTTCTTCCTGTTTGGGACCCTTTGAACTTCCTGTACTTGGATATCTGATTTCTTCTTTAAGTTTGGGAAGTTTTCAGTCATGATTTCTTCAAAAACCTTTTCAATCCCCTTTGTTCTTTCTTCCCCTTCTGAGACCCCTATTATGCGAAGATTAGAGCGCTTTATGTTACCCCATAGGTCCCTTATGTTGCTTTCATTTGTTTTTATTTGTTTATCTTGCAGTTGTTCTGATTGGGTGCTTTCTGTTGTCCTGTATTCTAGGTCACTAATTCGTTCCTCTGCATTAACTACTCTGCTTTACACAGCCTTTAGATCTGTTCTCGTCTCAGCCAATGAGTTTATGAATTCTACTTGGTTCTTCTTTATAGCTTTGATTTCATTTTTGATATATTATATCTCTAAACACTATCTCTTTTAGTTCCTTCAATATTTTGAGCACTCCTTTTTTGAAATCTTGATCTAGTAGGCTATCAATGTCTATTTCATTGATCATTCTTTCAGGGGATTTCTCTTGTTCTTTTAATTGGGAGTGGTTTCTCTACTTCTCCATCTTCCTCATATGTCTCTGGTAGTGTGGCTTATGGAGTATCAGTTATCTATTGTGGTCCTTAAAAGAGTTTATTTATTTATCTATCTAGTGCCTATGTAGGAATAAAACAGATTTTTGGCGTCTTTGTCTTTTGAAGAGGACAATGTTCTGTCAGATTTCTGCAGGTGCTCTGGTTGGCTGAGTGGTTCCGTAGATGTGAGTCTTGGTGTATATGTGGGAGAGGGTGAGCTACGTGCGTCCTACTACTCTGCCATCTTGGCCTCCCTCTTCATTTCTTTCAAGTCACCTCTCTTTCTTGCTTTCTACTTGCTAGCTTACTGTTTTATTTCATAGATTAATAATAAGCTGTTTGAAGTGATTTTGATCCAGCATTAGAAATAGATAATTTTGGATGTCTAAATTTGTTGTAATTTATTGTTTTGCATTTGTTTCTCAGTGCCTGATTATTTAACAATCATCATATTATAATAAAATCATGAAGTAACACTCCTATATTTTTAAATTTATATATGCTTCACCCTCTTACATTTTGTAAATGTAGCTATATGCTGTCAACCAAACCATGTGATTGATTTACAGCATGATTAAAAGCTTCAAAATCCTCAATATTTATATGCTATATTTTGTTACTTTTAAATTTTATAATGACAACTACTTTTGATTTACTTGTGTTTTTGCCAATGGATCCATATTTGAACAATTTCCAGAATTCTTTTTCCTTAACTTGGAGGAATCTTCCAGGAACTTGTATGTCTTAAATTTAAAAAAAAATGTGAAACAAAGATTCATCTCTTTCTTGTATCCTTTCCTTTATCTTATCATAATCTAACAAAATGAAATGTCATACTTTTTACTTGAATACCATGTATGGTATAAGCTCATCATTATAAAATCATTTCTATAAAGTTAGCTCCCTTTCTGGCTACCCACCTTCTACCCTATGAATTTATTTCATAAGTGAAAAGAAAGATGTTTGTATGTAATGATTTTGAACAAGGGTTAGAACTAGCTATTTCTGAATATTGCAATTTGATATAATTTATTGGATCTGCCTTCATATTTCCCTGTGCTTGATTTTTTAACAGTCAAAATATTATAATAAATCTATGAATGTCTATCCTTTTTTAATTCACATTAACCTCTCCCTCTTTATAGCTGTATTTTACTAACCAAATCATGTAATTAATTTACACCATAAAAGAAATCAACAGCAGTTATATGCTAGAATTTGTTGCTTCTTTATTTCCTAATGAACTTTCTCTTCTGTGAATTCACATTTGTTTTTCTCAATAGGCCCACATTTTAAAGTTTCCAGAATCGATATACCTGAGATTTTTAACAGCAAAATCAACTTTTACACATAACTTACTTTTTCTATGCTCAAATCAGTTTCTTCCATGGTTCTAGGTCACTGGGGTGTGGCCAGGCATCTCTTTCCACTACTCACTCCAGGGAAAGCCCCCTTCTCACAAGCCCTTTCCTCACTCCCCCCTTAGAGGGAAGACTGCTGTGAAGGGCCAGATTCCGGAGCACTGTGAGCAGGACCACCATGCACTATGAGTGTGGGTGTGAGGTGACACCCATCCATGGAGGACATGTCCATGCCCTTCTCTCTTATCATACTAAGCGGTAGGTAAGCTGACTCCGTGCCTACCCATGATGGCCAGGTGCAGCTCCATCACTCTCTCTTCCTTCCTTCTCACTGGAGATTTCAGCCTCTATCACCCTTGCACACTAGGGGTCAGCTGGTGATGAAAGGTAGAAGTAGAGTCAAAGATATCTTGCTTCATTCTTGAGCCCAAGCCTGTTCTTCACTCCCCCTCGACAAGAAGGCTCTACACTGAGGAGCACTGGGACCTGGCCCAGTGAACGATGTCCCAGGTTCTTATGTGTATGTCTCCTTCAGGGAAAGCCCTGGGAGAGGGCAGATTGGCAGTGTAGGGTAGGAGGAGGGTATTGCTGTGTCCTCTGACCAAATACTGGTCCCACACTGTCAGATCCTCACCAGCAACTCCACACCTCCACATGTCTCTCGCTCTACTGCAGATGGCGAACCCATGTACCCAAATGTCATAACCCACACTGAAATGGCACATGGACCCACTGAAATAGACATGCCCTTGGGTGTCACCATGCTGTCATCCAGAGGCCAGCACTTGTGTTGGCAAACTTGCTGGTGGATTCAATTCACAAAAAGATAACGTAAATGTCCAGTGATAGCTTAGGGCCTCCTGAAGTCCAGTGGTTCCCCCACACCTGCTTTCCATCAGGGGCTCATGCACCAATGTGAGGTACCACGAAGCCAGTGCTCTTGTCCTTAAACTGATCCTACTGCAAGCATGGAAGCATGGAGTCCTTGTTTAGACCTCATGTTATCTCTCAGCACTTTGGCCTTGACATTCAGATTGTCCAAATTGTAAACACATTCAGTGGTTGACTCACTGCCTGCTGCTGTTTCTCAGTTAGAATTGGCCACTTCAGGTCATACTCAGTAACTACACCTACATATAAAAGAATTATCCACTTATTTTGCACATAATTTATTTTATGTACCTCATCTTTTACAATTGTCTTCAACTAGACAACACATATCCCTACTTCCCTTTTGAGAAATGCCTTTCCACTATCATTAAATTGTATATGCATAATGTTTTGCACAACTCTTATTGTATCTAGCCAATAACCACCCTCTTCAATGCCCTCTGCCTCAAATAAAAGAAGGATCTGAGGATCAAAATTATCCGATGATCGTTTTTCCTTGATGACCACTCTCTGAATGAGCCTCACAAGTGTGCTGCTTGATCAACCTCTTGCTTAGACCTGTGTTAGCTGTCCTGGGGCTGCTCTTAACCCCTGGTAAATTGGTGTCATGCTCTCATAAACTCTCATCATGCTTGCTTTTCTGTCTTTGCAAATACATCCTACTGAGGGGCCATACCCATGCAGCATACACCATTACACGAAGGTACCCAAATATGTTCATTGCAAACTTTAACTCATTGTCTCAGGGGAATGGAGTGGAGGGAGGATCTGATGGTAAACTAAGGTCATCATACCAGAGATTTCTGTGTGGTTAGCCCTCCTCCACTTCAGTTCATGCAAGTCCTCAAGACATTACCTGTAATCCTCCATCAGCTTACGGTCACAATTCAGGCCCCTGGTGAATTATAACAAAGCACAGAGCTTGGGAAATATTAGCATTTCAATGCCAAAATATGGCTGTTTCTTTCTACTGAGTCTCATTCATCTAACATCACCCGCAAAAATGTCCTTGGGATCAAGTGATCAACTTACAACCTTTTTGCAGCTTGTGATAGTCAATTCTCTGGTTCATTTTAGAGGTTTGATAAAAGAAATTCCCAAAACCGGCAGCAAGGCAACTTCCATCTGGAATTCTTGCTTTGTCCCCGAGGGGACTCAGTCTCTTTCCAGCACCCCACAGTGGGGAGTGTTCCCTGGTATACATAGGAAAGACTTGATAAGATACTTCTTGTTTTCCTTTCTACAAAAGTGATGCACACATCAGTCTCTTACCTTTACAGTATGTGCTTCCCACATAGCCACCTGAATGGAGCCTGCTTCAGAATGAGGAGTGAGTTCTTGTCCCTGTCCCTGTCTCTGCAGCTTTATCATTGGTGCGATCCCAGCTGCTAGGTTTTCACCAGAAGCGATCACTGTGTATCACTTTGCTGTACACCAGAAACTAACACAAAGTTGTAAATCAACTATACTTTGGTAAAGGATAAAAAAGATATTTTTTCTTCCAGTTTTATTGAGATATTATTGACATACAGCACTATGTACATTTAAGTATACAACATGATTTGCGTTAGATATATCATGAAATGACTGCCACAGTAAGTTTGGTGAACATCCATCATCTCACATAGATCTGTAAGTAAATAAATAGAAAAACAATTTTCCTTGTGATGAGAATTCTGAGGACTTACTCTCTTAACTGTCATATATAACACACAACAGTGTTAATTCTATTTATCATTTTGTACATGTAACCACTAGTACTTATTTATCTTGTCACTGGAAACTTGTACCTTTTGACTGCCTTCATCCAATTTACCCTGCCCCTACCGCCTGCCTCTGGTACCCACAAATCTGATTTCTTATGCCCATGTGTTTGTTTCTTTGTTTTGTTTCCTTTTGAGGTATAATTGACTTACAACACTATATTAGTTCCTGGTGCACAAAATAGTGATTGGCTATTTATATATATTTCAAAAGGATCACCGCAGTAAATCTAGTTACCATCTGTTACTATACAAAGATATTACATGATTATTGCCCATGTTCACCATACTGTACATTTCATTCCCGTGACTCATTTGTTTTGTATCTCAAAGTTTGTGCCTCAGTCTCCCTCACCCATTTCAATCCTCCCCCTAACTCCCCCCTCTCTGGCAAACACCTGCTTGTTCTGTGTATTTATGACTCTATTTCTGTTTGGTTATTTTTGCTCATTCATTTTGTTTTTTAGATTCTACATATAAGTGGAATCATACATTCAGTACTTGTCTTTCTCTGTCTGAGATAGTACACTTAGCATAATGCCCTCTAGATCCATCTATGGTGTTGCAAACAGCAAGATCTCATTCTTTTTAATGGCTGAGTAATATTCCATTGTAGATATACTACATCTTCATTACCCATTCACTTATTGATGGACACTTAGGTTGTTTCCATATCTTCACTGTTGTAAATAATGCTGCAATGAACATAGGTACATATATCTCTTCAAATTAGTGTTCTTGCTTTCTTTGGATAAATACTCAGAAGTAGAATTACTGGATCATATGGTAGTGCTATCTTTAACTTTTTGAAGAACCTTAATATTGCTTTCCATGGTGGTTGCACCAATTTACATTCCCAGCAAAGTCCATGGGGGTTCCCTTTTCTCCACATCCTTACCAACACTTGTTGTCTTTTGAAGAGTGCCATTTTGACAGGTGTGAGGCAATATCTCATTTGATTTGCATTTCCCTGATGATTAGTGATTTTTAAGCATTTTTTCATGTGTCTGTTGGCCATGTGTATGTCTTCCTTGGAAAAATGTCTACTCAGGTCCTCTGCCTATTTTTTAATTGGATTGTTTTGTTTTTTGATGTTGTTGTATGAGTCCTTTATATAATTTTGATATTAAGCCCTAATTGGATATACTGTTTGCAAATATCTTCTCCCATTCAGTAGGCTGCTTTTTGTTTTAATAGTTTCCTTCACTGTGCAAAAGATTTTTAGTTTGATGAAGCAACATTTGCCATATTTGCTTTTGCTTCCCTTGACTGAGGATACATATTTTTAAAACTATTGCTAAGACTGATGTCAAAGAGCATACTACCTATATTTTCTTATAGAAGTTTTATGGTTTCAGGTCTTACATTTAAGTCTTTAATCCATTTTGAGCTTATTTTTTGTATATGGTCTGAGAAATTAGTCTAATTTGATTCTTCTGTGTGTAGTTGTCCAGTTTTCCCAGCACCATTTATTGAAAAGACTGTCTTTCTCTCATTGTATATTCTTGTGTCCTTTGTCTAAGATTAATTGCTTATATAAGTGTGGCTTTATTTCTGGACTCTTTATTCTGTTCCATTAATCTATGTGGCTGTTTTTGTGCCAGTACCTTGCTGTTTTGATTACAGTAGCTTTTTAGTATAGTCTGAAACAGGGAGCTTGATAGTTTCATTCTGCTCTTGTTTTTTAAGATTGTTTTGGCTATTTGGAGTCTTTTGTGTTTCCGTATGAATTTAGAATCATATGTTCCATGTATTTAGGTCTTCTTTAATTGTTCTCAGTAATTATTTAATGTTTTCAAATAAAGGGTTGATCATCTTTTGTAAGATCTATCCTTAAGTAATTCTTATTTTTATGCTATTGCAAATGGTATTTAAAATTTCATTTTATGGATTATTTCTCTTGTATAAATATCCATTGATTAGAATAAAGTTATTGAATATTGACTCATAAATAGTTAATGTCAGTGATATAATTAACAGCAGTAATGTTCTCATTCTTGATTGGTAATTCCTGGTTTCTCCCTTTCATTTCCTTAAGTATTCTGGAGAGAGATTATCAATTGTGTTGATATTCTTAAAGATTACATTTGTTCTCTTTAATTTCCATTATTTTGTTGTTGTTGTTGTCTATTTCAGTGACTTCTGCACTTTTCTTTATTTCCTTTTTTCTGCTATTTTGGTTTTAGTTGTATCTGTATTCTTGTTTCTAAATATTTCACTTTACACCATTGATTTCATTTTGATTTTTAAATATAGATATTTTGTGCTATAAATTTGTTTCTAAGGACTGCTTTAGATGCATCCTACAGATTTTAACAAATTGTGTTTTATTTTTCATTCAGTTCAAATTACTTTCCAAATTTATTTTTTATTTCTTCTTTCACACATATGCTTTGTATTTTCTAAATATTTTTGGTATTTTACAGATACATTTCTGTTATTTACTTCTAATTTAATTTCATTGTGCTCCAAGAAAATCCTTTAAATTTATCCTTTCAAATTTAGTAAGACTTATTTATGGTCTAGAATACTGTCTATCATGGTAAATTTTCATGTACATATGAAAAGAATGTCTGTTCTTTTTTGTTGGGGAGAGTGTTCTAAAAATATTAATTAAATTAATTTGGGTAATAGTGTTTTCAAGCATCCTATACATTTACTGATTTTTTTTGTCAACTTGTCCAATTATGGAGATAAGAGACTTAAAATCTCTGGTCCTAATTGTGGATTCTTAAAGTCTCTGGTCCTAATTGTGGATTTTCCTTTCTTTCATTTATTTCCAAATTATGTTTTTAGGCATATAAATATTTAAATTTTTTAAGGCCCTCTTGATGAATTGGCCTCTTTAGGCAATTATCAATATAAATGATCCTCTCATAAATGACTCTCTTTACCCCAGTAATATATTTTATTCTGAAATATACTTTCTTTGATGTTAATATATCCATTACAGCCTTGTTTTGATTATGAATAGTATGATATATCTTTTCCCATACACTTACTTTTAACCTATATGTACCTTTATATTTAAAGTGGGATTTGTGTACACAGCACATAGGTGGATCTTACTTTTTAAAATCCAATTTGTCATGCTTCACATTGTACATTATTAGGAAAATGCAAATTTTAAAAATTACATATCACTACACACCTATTAGAATGGCCAAAATCTAGAACACTGGCAACATCAAATCCCTGCAAAGATGTGCATCAACAGGAACACTCTTTCAGTGCTGATGGGAATGCAAAATTGTTCAAACACTTTGGGAGATAGTTTGGCAGTTTCAAACAATATTAAACCTACTTTGACTATGTGATATAGCAATCATGTACATTGTTTTTTTACCCAAATGAGCTTAAAATTTCTGTGCACACAAAAACCTGCACATGGATGTTTACAGTACTTTTATTCATAATTGCCATAACTTGGAAGCAATCAAGGTGTTCTTCAGTAGGTGAATAGATAAATAAACTTTGAAACATCCAGACAATGGAATATTATTCAGCACTAAAAAGAAATGAGCTATCAAGACCTGAAAAGACATATAAGAACCTTAAGTGCAAATTACATAATGAAAGAAGCCAATATGAAAAGACTACATAATGTACAATTTCAACTATATGACATTCTGGAAAAGGCAAAACTATGGAGAGAGTTAAAAAACCAATGGTTTCTGGCAGTTAGGAGAGAGGGAGAGATGAGTATTTGGAGCACAGAGGGTTAGGGGAGCAGTGAAACTATTCTTTATGATACTGTAATGGTGTATACATGTTATATATATTTATCCAAACCCACAGCATGTACAACAAAAACAGTGAGCCCTAATGTAAACTGTGGACTTTGGGTGATAATGAAGCATCAATGTAGATTCATTGATTGTAAGTATACCACTCTGGTGTAGGAAGTTGATAGTGGAGGAGGCTGTGTGAACAGGAGGTATATGGGATGGCTCAGTAATTTTTGCTCAGTTTTGCTATGAATATAAAACTGTTCTAAAAAATAAAGTCTATTTAAGAGAAAATGGAAGTCAGTTTGTCAATCTCAAAGTTTTAATTGGTGCATGTAGACAATTTGTATTTATATAGTTATTGATATGATTGGATTTAAAGCTGTCATGCTATTTTCTACTTGCTCATCTATTGTTTTTTTTTCTCATTTAAAACATTTTAAATTAAGGGAGCATTTAATGATTCCATTTATCTCCTATATAGGCTTAATAAGCATAGCTCTTTGGATAGATACATTAGGTTTAAGTTTGATGCTTCCTTACTTATCACAATCTACCTTCAAATAATATTATACCACTTCACATGTGGATTTAGAATCTTACAACAGGATACTTATATTCCCCCCAGTCCTTGTTCTGCTATTTCCCAAGAAATTAGTTCCATATAACTTATAATTCCACAATGCATTGTTATGAATTTTGTTTTAAATCATCAACTATAAAATATTTTTAAATATGAAAATTAATCATTTATATCAACACATCAACAAGAGAAAGGACAAAAATCACATGATTATCTCAATAGATGCATAAAAAGCATTTGATAAAATTCAGCACCCATTTATGATAAAAACTCTTACCAAAGTGGGCATAGAGGGACTATATCTCAACATAATAAAAACTGTTTATTACAAACCTAAAACCAGCATAATACTCAATGGTCAAAAGCTAAAAGCCGTCTGCCCAAAATCTGGAAAAAGTCAAGGATGCTCACTCTCACCACTTCTATTTAATATAGTATTGGAAGTCCTAGCCATAGCAATTAGACAGGAAAAGGAAGTAAAAGGGATCCAAATGGGAAGAAAAGAGGTAAAACTGTCATTATATATAGATGACATGATACTATATACAGAAAACACTAAAAGCTCTACAAAAAAAAAAAAAAACTACTAGAGCTGATAAAAGAATTCGGCAAGGTAGCAAAATACAAGATTAACATACAGAAACCAGTGGCATTTCTTTACACTAACAATTAAATATCAGAACAGGAAATTAAAGAAGCAATCTCTTTTAAAATTGCATCCGAAAAAGTAAAATAGTTCGGAATAAATCTGACCAAGGAAGTGAAAGACTTCTATGTGGGGAACTACAAAGCACTGACTAAGGAAATTAAAGATGACTTAAAGAAATGGAAAGATATCCCATGTTCTTGGATTGGCAGAATTAATACTGTTAAAATGGCATTATTACCAAAAGCAATCTACAGATTGAATGTAATGCTTATCAAATTACCCAGGAAATTTTTTCACAAAATTAGAACAAATAATTCTAAAATTTATATGGAATCACAAAAGACCCGGAATTGCCAAAGCATTACTGAAGAAAAAGAATGAAGCTGGAGGAATAACTCTCCCAGAGTTCATACAATACTACAGAGCTACAGTAATCAAAACAGCATGGTATTGGTACAAAAACAGACATATGGATCAGTGGAACAGAATACAGAGCCCAGAAATAAATCCACAAACTTTTGGTCAATTAATCTTTGACAAAGGAGGCAAGGGCATACAATGGAATAAAGACAGTCTCTTCAACAAGTGGTGTTGGGAAAACTGGACAGCAGCATGTAAATCTGTGAAATTGGAATACTTCCACACACCGTACACAAAAATAAGCCCAAAATGGCTTAAAGATTTAAACATAAGACAAGACACTACAAACCTACTAGAAGAAAACATAGGGAAAACATTCTCTGACATAAATCTTAGCAATGTTCTCCTTGGGCAGTCTACCCAGGCAATAGAAATAAGAGCAAAAAAGGCCAAATGACACCTAATTAAAATTAGAAGTTTTGCACAGCAAAGGAAACCATAAGCAAAACAAGAAGACAACCTATAGAATGGGAAAAAATATTTGCAAAAGATGAGACTGAAAAGGGCTTAATCTCCAGAATATATAAATAGATCATACAACATAATAAGAAAAAAAACAAACAACCCAATCCAAAAATGGGCAGAAGACCTAAACAAGCAATTGTCCAATGAAGACACACAAATGGCCAATAGGCACATGAAAAAATGCTCAATATCACTAATTATCAGAGAAATGAGGTATTACCTCATTTCTACAATGGGGTATTATCTCACACTAGTCAGAATGGCCATCATTAAAAAGTCCAAAAACAGTAAATGCTTGACAGGCTGTGGAGAAAAGGGAACCCCCCTACACTGTTGATAGGAATGTAGCTTGGTGCCGCCATCATGGAAAACAATATGGAGATTCCTCAAAAGACTAAAAATATACATAACATATGATCCAGCAATTCCACTCCTGGGCATATACCTAGAGGGAACCCTAATTCAAAAATACACATGCACCCTAATGTTCATAGCAGCACTATTCACAACAGCCAAGATATGGAAACAACCTAAATGTCCATCAACGGGATAAGGAAGAAGTGTATATTTATACAATGGAATACTACTCAGCCATAAAAAATAATAACATAATGCCATTTGCAGTAACATGGATGGACCTGGAGAATGTCATTCTAAGTGAAGTAAACCAGAAAGAGAAAGAAAAATACCGTATGATATCACTCATATGTGGAACCTAAAAAAAAAAAGACAAATGAAATTATTTACAAAACAGAAATGGATTCACAGATATAGAAAACAAACTTATGGTTACCAGTGGGGGGAGGGGGTGGGAAGGGATAAATTGGGAGGTTGAGATTTGCAGATAATAACTGATATATATAAAATAGAAAAACAACAACTTTCTACTGTATAGCATGGTGAACTATATTTAATATCTTACAGTAACTTAATAAAAAGAATATGAATACGAATATATGTATATTCTTATATGTCTTAGCTATTTTGCTATACACCAGAAATTGACACAACATTGTAAACAGACTATACTTCAATAGATATATATTTTAAAATAGTTTATATCTATCTTCATAGCTACCACTTCCTATATTGTCTACTCATTTATGTAGATCATATTTCCATTTATAGTCATTTTTCTTGTACCTGAAGGAAATCTTGTAGCATTTCTTATAGTACATATTTACTCATAGTGAATTATTCCAGCTCCAGTATAAATGAAAAACTTTATTTCAACTTCACTTTTAAAAAGATATTCATCAAGTGAAAAATTCTGTGTTGACATTTATTGTTTCACCATTTTAAAAATGATATGCCACTTTCCTGATAATAAGGGTCCTATAATTCTTATTTTTGTTCCTCTTAATGATGCTATATTTTTCTGATTTTATACATCTCTAGTTGTAAAGGCAAAGCCCTGGGGAAGCAGGTTACAAAAATGTCATGAATGCACATTATGCAGTAACTGTGCATAGCTACTTGGCCATATCCTAAAAGCATAAGTGTCAGTGAAAAAAAACTTAAAAACCAGGATACATATTTATACTTTCAGCCATAATAAATTATCAGGGAATAAGTTTGCTCTCCCACCTAGATATCTATAAACCAAAAAAGTTATAAAGCTTATAATACTTAGAAATAAATCTGACCAAGGAAGTGAAAGACTTCTATGCAGAACTACAAAACATTGACTAAGGAAATTAAAGATGACTTAAAGAAATGGAGAGATATCCCATGTTCTTGTTCTCTCAACTCACTGGAAGAGGCTGACTCCAATTACTGAGGATAATCTCCTTTACTAAGTAGTCAAGTGTTTATAGATGTCAATCACAACTACAGCATACCTTCACTGCAAAACATAGAAAATGTTTGGTTGAATAACTGGGTACTAAGGCCTGGCAAAACTGGCATGTAAAACTAACCATCACAGGTATCACAAATATGTTCATTATCTTGACTATGGCAATTGCTTCAAAGATGTGTTTATATGCCGAAACTCATCAGATTGTACACTATAAATACGTAAAATTTACTGGGTGTCAATTATACCACAAGAAAGCTGTAAAAAAAAAAGAGAGAGGAATTATATATGTGATATATGATATGTAAATTCAATATATCTAAGAATAAGCTTATGTAAATCAAGAGCAAACTGTCTCACAGTACACAATTTTCAATTGCATAAAGAAAAATGATACATAGTAAAGAAACTAGAATCCTTGTCTTCATGAGAAGCATGGAGTGGGAGTGGAAAATAGGAACAAAAAGGACTGGATAAATGAATGGCAAATGAGGGGCTGGACAGAATGATGACAACAGTGATATGAGCTGGATTACGATTTTCTCAACCCTCTGATCCTCAAATATTCCTACCCTCCCTTTACTTGAACTAGTCTGACCTCTCAGGCCCTGCAGAAGTCACACTTGTTACTGCCTTAGGGACTTCTCCTAGGCTGCTCCTGGAAACCCTGAAGTGGTAACCCCTTGTCTTCTGTTCTTCCGTCTACCTCATGCTTATTTCTGAGGTCTCAGCTCACTTATCATTTCTTCCTGAAGATCTTTCCTGGCCACATACAACTTCATTCTCAATGTAAATTACTTGACCTATTTTCCTTTCTCATAGCACTTGTCAGTATTTGTCAGGACCAATGTATTTGTACATATCCGTTAGAGGGATCCTTTTGAAACATCTGGCTCATCGTTCCACTGCAAGCCCCAGGGTGAAGGTTACCACTGTCTGTTTTGTTATCCACTGCATATCCTGGGGGCCTGGTCCAGTGCCTAGTATATTATCGACTCTCAAATATGCTTGTGAGAGGAATAAATGAATGAACAATGGGATGAATGAATTGAAAATGGGATGGCAGAGGGATTGGTGGATGAATGTGCATATTCGTGGTTTTCCCACAGATGTGGCTCCACATGGGTCTGGCAGTGGGAAATGGACAGAGGTATATGAGGGACAACAAAGGGATGAAAGATTCACAACGTGGAACATGGGATAATGAATGGAAAGGAGAAGGAGGGACTGAGAAAAAAACCCAGCTGGAGGACTGAAAAGACACAGGACGGAGGGAGACAGAGAGGTAGCAACAGAGAGAGATGGAGGAGAGAGAAAGAAAGTGGGACTGCAAAGTGACAAGCAGAAAACCAAGGGCAGGCAGAAATCAAAGGAGCACCCCTCCCCGACAGCACGCCTTACTGGGTGATGATTGAAATAATGAATTCCAGACAAGCCCCTTTTTCTTTCCATCAGCACCAGCTCTTAACATCAGCCATGAAAAACTAAAGCGGTTTGTAGAAATTTAAGGCAACAAAGGTCCTACTCCATTCATTGCTTCTGGTGAAAACCTAGCAGCTGGGATCGCACCAATGACAAGGCTGCAGAGAACGGGACAGGGACAAGAACTCACTCCTCATTCTGAAGCAGGCTCCATTCAGGTGGCTATGTGGGAAGCACATACTGTAAAGGCAAGAGACTGATGTGTGCGTCGCTTTTGTAGAAAGGAAAACAAGAAGTATCTTATCAAGTCTTTCCTATGTATACCAGGGAACACTCCCCACTGTGGGGTGCTGGAAAGAGACTGAGTCCCCTCGGGGACAAAGCAAGAATTCCAGATGGAAGTTGCCTTGCTGCCGGTTTTGGGAATTTCTTTTATCAAACCTCTAAAATGAACCAGAGAATTGACTATCACAAGCTGCAAAAAGGTTGTAAGTATGATCACTTGATCCCAAGGACATTTTTGCGGGTGATGTTAGATGAATGAGACTCAGTAGAAAGAAACAGCCATATTTTGGCGTTGAAATGCTAATATTTCCCAAGCTCTGTGCTTTGTTATAATTCACCAGGGGCCTGAATTGTGACCGTAAGCTGATGGAGGATTACAGGTAACGTCCTGAGGACTTGCATGAACTGAAGTGGAGGAGGGCTAACCACACAGAAATCTCTGATATGATGACCTTAGTTTACCATCAGATCCTCCCTCCACTCCATTCCCCTGAGACAATGAGTTAAAGTTTGCAATGAACATATTTGGGTACCTTCGTGTAATGGTGTATGGCCCCTCAGTGGGATGTATTTGGGGAGGACAGAGTAAAGCAAGCATGATGAGAGCTTATGAGAGTACGACACCGGTTTCCCAGGGGTTAACAGTAGGCTCAGGACAGTTAACACAGGTCTAAGCAAGAGGTTGATCAAGCAGCACACTTGTGAGGCTCATTCAGAGAGTGGTCAGCAAGAAAAAGCGATCATCAGATAACTCCTTTTGATTCTCAGATCCTTCTTTTTCAGGGATGAGGGTGGTGACTGGTGAGAAGCCAAAAAGAACAGAGCAAAACATTACCAACAGACAACCGAATAATAGCTGAAAAACATTTCCAAAAAGAGCAGTAGTGATATGTGTTGTCTATTTCAAAGCAATTGTAAAATGTGAAGTACATCAAACAGTGTTCTGTACGAGGAAAGAAAGGAGTTTGATATGTGGAAGTAGTTACTGAGGAAGACCTGAAATGATCAATTCTGTTACTGGTACAACCAAAGAATAGAAGAAGCCAGTGGGCCAGCAAAGGGATGTATTTGCCCCTTTGGGCAGCATAAACGTTACAGTCAAAGTATTGAGAGAGAAAATGAGGATACACTGCTTCTGTGAGAACCAGCATAAGAATCAGAAACAGGCTTCATGTCATGTGAGCTTTGTGCATGAACCCCTGAGAAAAAAAAAAAAAATCAGGTGTGAGGAACCAATGGAATTCAGGAAGCCTGAACCAGCCCTCATATCAACAGACATTCTGGTTGCCAGTAGACCTGCTTTTGCATCACTGTTATTCCTAGGAATACAGAAGAGTGCTGCCATTCTGATATAAATCCAGAAAAGAGGAGCAGACCACTTAGGACCAATTAGGAAGGAACTCCCCAAGAAATGAATGGTGAACAAGCATCTCCATCTTCCTGGTGGGCTCTTGTAAGAGTCAGCATTCTTTCTCCCCAGTCTGCTGAAAAGAGCCTCCTAATCAGTTTCTTGGTTTTTCTATTCTTGCCGCTCTACAAGTCTCTGCACCTTTTCCCAGAAAATCCTTTTTAACAAAATGAGCATAAAACCCAATATGACAACACCTTGCTTAGAAACCTTCAATGGCTTTTTATTGCCTGATATAAGAAGTACGATTTTATGTCTCCAGGGGAACACATAAGTGAAATGTCATGAATACACAGTACGTGTTACCTGTGCATGGTCACTTAGACTTTGACCCATGCATAGCAGAGTGGATATATCTTAAAAGCACAGTGCTCAGTGAAAGTGTCTGAACATAAAAAAATTTAAGTGCTATCATGCTTCCAGCAACGATGGACTAACATGAATCCAATCTGCTCTCCCACCTAAGTATCTATAAACCGAAAAAGTTATAAAGCTTTATGTCGTGGCACCATGGGCCACACGGCAGTGATCCCGAAGAGAACGGAAACTAACGAGGTGTTTCCTTGGATCGCTCAGTTCCCCACAACTTCTCCCTGGACAGAGTTTACCGGCTGCAGCACAGGGAGATTGAACGCAAACGCAGCTCGACGGGTAACCTGAGAGAGGGAGACAGAGCTGAGAATTCCAAGAGGCCAACGTGACTAGAAATTTCTGGGAGTAATGGCAGGAAGAGAGCTGCACAGAGAGGTAGCTTGGGAGAGCTGCAAAGGTTTCCCATCTGGGTGCCACGTACGAGAAAGGGGTAGTGGTGGTAGGTGACTTTCGTTTTTCGAAGTGAGTACTGTGCATCATGGTGCCATTTGTTGAGATTGTGAAGATGGGACTTTTAAAAACAAGAAAGACAGGGGATGTGAGTGTGAGGGAGGGATGGATATACCAATACCACAGTGAGACAGAAACACCGTGAGGAGCCCTGGCGACGTCCAAGGGGAGATGTCATGTAGACAAGTGAATATATGGGTTTGGATCTCAAAGGTGAAGTTCAAAGTAGGGTGGCAGATTTTGGAGTTATTAGCGTATAATACCAAATTTAATTATATGGTATATGGCACATAGAGAGGCTGATCCAAACATGAATATGATAAAAGTTATCATCAGAAAAAAATTAAAACTCTATGTGGTGATGGATGTTAACTGGACTAACTGTGGTGATCATTTCACAATAATTACAAATATTGAATCATTGTGCTATACATCCAAAACGAATATACTGTTATATGTCAATGATACTTTAAAAAAAAAAAAAGGATAAAGAAAAATAAGAATAAAAAACAAAGACGAATATAAAAGTCTGCTGTGGATTTTGTACAAAGCAGTTTCAGAGTGAGATGGGAACATAGCATCTTCTATTAGCATATAGCAGTTCATCAAGGATTTCGTTTCTAAGGTCTGGCAGCCTCCCACAGAAACGCTTTACACAGGAAGGGCTGGAGAGGCACAGGCAGCTGACAGGGGCGGTTGCTATGCAACAGCTGAGGAAAGCCATCCAGCCAGGCAGAATGGATGTTGGTCACTGGAGAGCAAAAGCTGTGGTCCTAGCAATAGCTTCCATTCAGACACAGGGGTCCTGGAGAGGCTGACATAAAAATGAATATAAAAGTCCACTTTTGTTTGCTTGTTCGTTAAAAAAAAAAATACAGGTGCAATTTGAGATGGGAACAGAGCATTTTTCCCCAGTCATTCTGGAAACGCAGCAGCGTGTGTGTTGTTGGGTAGGACCCCAGTTAAGTGCTCCTTTTGCTTCCCATTTTGCATATTGAGAGGCCAGGCTCAGAGATGTCCAGTGACCTGAGCGGGCTCGCACAGCTAGCGACAGACTGGCCCGACCCTCCATCCATGGAATCCTGAAGTCCAGCCCAGCTTCTACCCACAAGATCACAGCTGCCCCAGGCCTCAGGCCTGGAAGGAACCAGGGCAAACATTTACTCTGAATCAGGGCTTGCCATGGCTCAGACACACAAGTGCCCGATTGTCCTGCCACTTCGGTGGGCACCAGGAAGTCCTCAGGGGCAGCGCGTTTGTGCCAGTCACAGCGAAGAAGCCGGACAGTCGGAGCAGGGAGTGGACCCCAAGGGGCAATTCCCACACCTGGACGGACCCACATAGAGCAGGCAGAGGGTAGGGGCTGGGGCCTCTCCCTGTGTCCTCCCAGATGCAGAGCAAGAGCTTAGGTCTCAGAGAACACAAACCTTGGTTGTTTGGACAGATGTTGACCAGGGCAGGGGAGGTGGGGTGGATCCGTTACTCAAACTGAAGAGGGGAGGGTGCCTCAGCCTCCGGGGCCAGCACGAGTGGAAGATGGGTTTTGGGAGTCAGGAAGACCCGGGCCCCCATTCTGCATTTTTCATTTCCTGGCTCCACGGTCTTGTCATGTGCCTGTCTGTGCCTCGGCTTTCCGATCTGTAAAATGGGGGCGGTGACATCCACCCCGCCTCCCCTGGGGCTGCTATGAGAGGAAGACAACGCCCAGCACAGTAAGGGCTGGGACACACAAGCTGCAGAAAGAGTGCAGGGGAAGCCGATGTTCCCAGGGTGTCTGGGAGCCAGAGATGGATAGTGGAGGGAACACAAAGGGAACTGGCATCCTCTCCCCATTTCCATTTCTCTCCTTGCAGTTAGAGACTCAGCTAGAGACCTCTGTTACCGGTGAGCTAGGGGGTCATGCTGGGGAGAGGGGCATAGTGTATTCCAGACCACACTGGAGCAACTTGGAGGCAAGGGGAGGGCAGGGCTGAGAAGAATTGTGCAGAAGTGGGGGGATTGAGGGTAGGTGATGGATGGGTGGAACGGAACTCCAGGGCCTGCGGTGGGGGGCGCGAGAGGGGAATCTGGCGGGAAGGAGCAAACGCCCCCCCCCAATCCCGCCCACCCACTCGCGGAATCGCATGCGCACTGGGGACCCACTGGAAAGGGCTTTTGTTGGGAAAGCGGGCCGGCTGGAGGGGTCGACGCATGCGCAGGCTGCCCAGCCGCCCGGGGTGCGCGGAGCAAAGGGGCGGGGTGGTCGGAGCTGCTGTGCTGGCAGCAGTAGGCGAGGGCGCGGCTGCGGGGTTCCTGGTGCTGTGGACGGACGCCATTGGAGCTCCAGGGAAGGTAAGGATCCAGCCCCAGGCAGGACCAGGAGAGGGCGAGTGGAAGCCGGTACGCCGCGCCCTCCCCACCCCCACCCCCGGATCTGAACAAAGCCCAAGCACGCAGAACCGAACCCGTTGGACCCGCAGTCTAGATAGGAGCGCCCCGCCAGCTCCACCACCTCCGCCGCCAGACGCTGGCTCCACGACCTGAGCCCTGCTTGCACCGGAGCCCACCCTCTGAACCCCTTTAGCAGACCAGTGTGCTGCCTGCTGGGCTTCCTGAGAGCAGAGGCCCCACCCCCACCCCAAGCACGGTGAGCTCAGAGATCACTCCAGCGGAGCTGACCGCTTTGCCCCCTTCCTGGAGTTGCATTTGAGACCTCCGTCGCTCCAGTTTAAGCCTCACCTGGTCCGAGGACCCCACCCCATCCACCCGGAGCGGTCCTATATGAGGCCAACCTAGACCGGTCGGGATCAGCTGAATTCCCCCGACCCGGACCTAGTCAAAGGGTCCCTGCGATTCATTTTCCCAGAGCTTCCCGAGGCTCCCGTGTTCTGAGCCCTCTCATCTCACCTGCTCCCCCGCCCGCAGCCTAGCCCCCTGCTCCAGCCATTAAATTCGAGCGCTTTATTTCTGCCTCTGTCAACGCATCCCCACTGTGACTCTTGGGACCCATGCCCGCCAGTCCACCCCCTGTTCCAATCCAGCCACTGGGATGGGGAGCCTGCCTGTCCTAAAGTCCCCTTTCAGTTTCGGGTCTCCTCCGACCTCCCCTATCCTTCTCCTGGGGTTCTGTCTCTGACAGACTCTTCCCCCTGCAGCCCTCACTCCGCCACCCCCTTGTACCTACTGCCTGGTAACCTGATGATTGCTGCCCCCTCCCCAACCTCCCAGGGATCCCGCCCCTTCCCCCGGAAGAGGCCTCCCCCTGCTTTCTCAGGCTGAGCTCTCTTCTCCTTGGGACCCCCAGCATGGCTGAGGGAAGCTACCGCATGGAATCCGAAGGCTACAACGTGGAAGACATGGACGAGGGTAGCGATGACGTCGGGGAGGAAGAGATGGCTGAAGGAAACGACTATGAAGAATTTGGTGCTTTTGGAGGCTACGGCGCCCTCACCAGCTTTGACATCCGTATCCTCAGAGCCTTTGGGAGCCTGGGTCCAGGCTTCCGCATCTTAGCGGTGAGGCCCCTTGGCCACCTGCTAGCCCTGGGCCTTCTCTCCTGTGACTCCAGGGAGGCTGAGGGTGAGGGTGGGTGAAGGGAGAGGGTTGAATGGGGAAGGACTGCCCAGCTTCCCCAAACCTTCCCTCTCCTGCTGGGAGAACAGGGGTTGGGGAGGCTGTGGGGGTGGTCGGGGATGCTGGCCCCTGAGAGGAGGCTGGCCAGCACAGGGAGAGCCTGTGGAGCTGTCTGCCTTCCCCTCCCCTCCCTGGTCTTGCAGAATGAGCCCTGGGAACTGGAAAACCCTATGCTGGCCAGGACTCTGATGGAGGCATTTCGACTGGATCCAGAAACACTTGCCAACGAGGCTGCCGCCCGTGCTGCCAGCGTAGCCCGTGCCGCCGCCTCCAACCAAGCTGCTCGGGCCGCTGCCGCTGCCGCCCGGGCCACCTACAATCAGGTGGTCGCTAACCACTCAGTGGCCACAGGCCAGGCCTCAGGGGGAGATGCCCAGCCCGAGGCTCAGGCAGCCACCCCTGAGACAAGCCTCGCTTCTCCGCACAGCTCTCAGATGCTAGTCAACAGCGAGATGGCCGCCCCCGGGGCTCCCGCAACCTCCACGCCGCCCCAGACATCCTCCCAGGGCCAGGAGGCTGCTAGCGAGGGCCCTAGTTCGGCCTGTGTTTTCTCCCAGGCCCCGTGCACCAGTGGGACAGAGGCCACCCGGCCCAAGACAGCCCTCCTGGGTCAGAACGATGTCTTTGATTTCAGCCAGCCGGCAGGTGTCAGTGGCATGGCCTTCCCACGCCCCAAGAGACCCGCCCCAGCCCAAGAGGCTGCCACAGAGGGCCCCAGTGCTGCCTCCGGGGGACCGCAGGCGGCCTCTGCCGGGGAGGGGGCAGCCACTAGGCCCAAGACGACCAAGTCTGGGAAGGCTCTGGCCAAGACTCGGTGGGTGGAGCCTCAGAATGTGGCGGCAACAGCCGCTGCCAAGGCCAAGATGGCCACGAGCATCCCTGAGCCTGAGGAGGCAGCTGCCACCGCTCAGCAGAGTGCTGAGCCCAGGGCCAGGACTGGAGGCAAGAGGACAAAGAAGGTGAGACCTCCATGCTGTCCCCAGCCCCCCTTGGCTCTCCTGCTTTCTCTGCCCTCTCCTCCCTCTGCTTCCTCCTCTCCTGTGCCCCGCCTCTCCCCTCCCCTCCGCTCCCCTCCGCTCCCCTCCGCTCCCCTCCCCCCCTGCCCTCTTGTTCTCTCAGCTGGCCCGTGTTTCTCCAAGGCACGTTTACTAGCATGTTTTTACTCCACGGAGTCCCTACCCTCGGGCCTGGAGGGAGGAGTGGTTGGCTCAGTGCCTGGCACTTAGTAAGCACTCAGCACATGTCATCCGCTGTTCGTACTACCCCTGTTTCCAAGTACCTGCTCTGGTTAAGATGTGTGCCAAGCCTTTTGGACCGGGAGCCTGCGGGCCCTGAGTCTGTCCTCTCTCTAATGCTACAGTCCAAGCACCTGGATGACGAATATGAGAGCAGCGAGGAGGAGAGAGAGCCTCCCGTGGTCCCACCGACCTGGAGGGCATCGCAGCCCCCAGTGACGACGGTGCGGCCTCAGCCAGCCCCCCGGCCCCCGATGGCCCTGAGGTCCCAGGTACCCTCACGGCACGTACTGTGCTTGCCGCCCCGCAACGTGACCCTTCTGCAAGAGAGGGTAAGAGGCCTGCCTTTCCCCATCTCCCTCCTCCTCCCCAGGGGGCCAGTTCTTTGAGGTCCCCCACGCCTTGATCCCCCATGTGCTCTTCCTTCTCCAGGCAAATAAGTTGGTGAAATATCTGATGATTAAAGACTACAAGAAGATCCCCATCAAGCGCTCAGGTGGGCAACCTGTGCCCCTCCCTGATCTCTGCCCTCCCCCCCTCCCCCAGCCCTGTCCTGTGGGCCTCCCATCACCTGCCCGCACCCATCGGGCCCTGGCTGATTGATCGCTCCGGGTGCACAGTGTGGGGGCCTGCCTGACTGCGCCCCCCTCAGCAGGGATGACCGAGGGGCTGCTGCCCTGTGGCCCCTGCTCAGCCCGGTGCTTTCCTCGCCCTCCTCTCCCGCAGACATGCTGAAGGACGTCATCCGAGAATACGACGAACATTTCCCTGAGATCATTGAACGAGCAACTTACACTCTGGAGAAGGTGGGCACGGGGCCGGGGGAGGGGGCAGCCCCGTGGAACAGGAGCAGCAGGGAACCTTGCACCCTGCAGCCCCCGAGACCCAATGTGGGGAAGCTCTGCTGTGGAAGGGAGCCCTCCTTGGCCTCTGCACACGGGAGCTTCCACTGGGTCCCTCCTTCCCTAGGTGCCTCTCCCTCGTGCTCCTCTCCGAGCATGTCTTGTCTCCTGACGTGGGACCCATTGCCTCAGCCGGCAGTGCCAGAGCTCCCACAGGGCAGTCCCTCTGTGGCCCCTCTCCTTCCGTCCACGCCCAGGGCTTTGGGTTCCCCACTGAGGAAAAGTTCTAACGGGGAACTGAGTGGCTGCCTGCAGGCAGGACGCCCAGCAAGGACGTTTGATCTCACGTTCTGTTTTTGTCCCCCACGTAGAAGTTCGGGATCCACCTGAAGGAGATCGACAAGGAAGAACACCTCTACATCCTCGTCTGCACCCGGGATTCTTCAGCCCGCCTCCTGGGAAAGTGAGAGAGGGCAGGAGGGTGATGGCCTTCCTTGGTGGTGCCTCCCCACCGAACTCAGGAAAACAGGAAAACAGGGTGGAGGGCAGAGCCCAGCTCCCACCCACAGTGAGCAGGGCCATGTAGTTGAGGGCTGGCAGGGGCAGTAGCCTGGGGCGAGGCCTTGCTGCTCTCCAGGCTTCACCGCTGCCCACCCTTCCCCCAAGTTCCTAGGAAAACAGGCCTCTTGCTCAACTCTTCCTGTCAGCGCCTGGCCAGGGCTTGGCAGAGTGGCCCTGAGGGGAGCCTCCCGTCGAGTTGGGCTCCCGATGCGATGAGCCGAGGGCAGGGAAGGGCTGGTTGTGTCTCTGGACGTGGTTCCCAAGCGTTTGCTCCCCGCCTAAGCCCATCCTCGGCGCTACCCTGGGAAGAGGTGTTCGCATCCTCCCTTGATGGACGAAGTGACTCAGTCTCAGGCGGGGGAGTGAATTGTCTGGATCAGGTAGCAGGCAGTGCAGAGTGGGAGGGACTGCCCGGTAGTGCAGCGGTCTGGGAGAGGCGAGGCAAGGTGGGTGAGCCGGCTGTGGTCTCGGGGAAATGGCTACTGGACAGGATCCCTCTTCCCGCGCCTTCAGGACCAAGGACACTCCCAGGCTGAGCCTCCTCTTGGTGATTCTGGGAGTCATCTTCATGAACGGCAACCGTGCTAGCGAGGGTGAGTGGCTGACCTGCAGCTGGGGGGTCGCCCGCGGTCTGACCTTCGTGCACTAAGTTCTCGTACCTCATCTCCCCTCGTAGCTGTCCTCTGGGATGCTCTACGCAAGATGGGACTACGCTCCGGGTATGACTGGGGGCTCAGGGCTCCCACTGCCCTGTGTGTCCTTGGCCACAAGAGGCCCCAGGATCGCGGTAGCCTGGTGGTCTGGGTGGGGAGTGGCGTCCTGGACTAGGTACAGTGCAATGGGTCCCACCAGGGTGGTGGAGAAATGGTCCTGAGCTCTGAGTCCCCTCTCTGCTTCGTGTGGCTGCCCTCTTCCCGCAGGAGGTCTAAGAGAAACTGTCAGGACTGGAGGCTCCATCAGACCCCTGTCAGGGGCATGGCTGAGCAGTGGCTTCTGCTGCCTGCCCAGGCCTCCATGGGGACGCTCTCCAGGCCGGGGAGTGCTCAGTCCTGCTAGGGAGGGCTCCAGTCCTCCAGTGTCTCTAGTCCTGGATTCCTTTCCTCGCACTCAGGGTCAGGCACCCGTTCCTTGGCGATCTGAGGAAACTCATTACAGACGACTTTGTGAAGCAGAAGTGAGTACTGACTGAGTTAACTTTGCCTCACACCCAGACCTTCCTCGTGTGCTGGCCTGACTGAGGAAGCCGTTCCTCAGCCCACACGTGAAGGAGAGGGACAGTGTGCGGTGTGAGTGAGGGGCTGTGAGCGTTGGGGGAGGAGGGTTCCGGGGAGGTTGGGAAAAGGGGGCACATGTGGACCGAGAGCACGAGGAGGGCGGGATGCAACCACCGCCTCATTCATCACCTGCCCCCCAGGCTCTTAGAGAACGTCCCCTCCTTTACATCTCAGGAGCAGGCCGCCCAGAGGGTGGATGTCTGAGCGTGGCCTCGGCGGGTTAAGGGCCATTTGAGCCTGGAGCCCTGCCCTGCTGACCTCCTAGCTGAGGCCCAGCCTGTCCTTGGTGCTTGAAGTCCACGTGTGCACTCACACAGGCCCGTGAGCGAGCACAGCACCCCCACCCCCAGACACACACACACACACCAGTGATGGGGAGGATGCCTGGTGTGCGCTGCTCTGGGCTGGCAGTATCTTGAACTCACTGTCATTTTCTGTGGGCGACTGCCCCAGGGCTCAGCCAGGCCACCAAGGAGCCCCTGTGGTGGGCTGTGCTCAGAGCAGGGGGCCTGAAGAAATGTCTCCTCTGTTTACAACACACCCGACAGGGATCTGGGTTCCTTGTGAGCAGAGGCACGAATCTCATGGCCTTCCTGAGCAAACCCCATACACGTGTCCCCCCGCACTTCCCCGTGGCCGCTGGGCAGGACCAATGGCCTGAGGCTGTGAAGGCCTCATCATCAGAGCAGACAGCCCGGGAGCGAGCCTGGGAAGGAGGCAAGGGCTGGAGGGCCAGGGCAGTCCTGCAGGAGCCCGGGCTGGGAAGGGGCCGCCTGGGA
The DNA here is from genome assembly GCF_048773025.1 of Camelus bactrianus. Taxonomy (NCBI): domain Eukaryota; kingdom Metazoa; phylum Chordata; class Mammalia; order Artiodactyla; family Camelidae; genus Camelus; species Camelus bactrianus. The sequence goes on from NC_133575.1 coordinate 40,264,179, forward strand.
GCCATTCGTGCGGCAGCAGGTCTGTGTGGCTGGCGGCAGGTTTCTTTTTCTGTCTCGCTTAGGTACCTGGAGTACAAGAAGATCCCCAACAGCAGCCCCCCTGAGTATGAGTTCCTCTGGGGCCTGCGAGCCCACCACGAGACCAGCAAGATGAGGGTGCTGAGATTCATCGCCCAGGTAACGTGGAGCCTCTGTTCAGGGCCAGGCACTGGGGCTGGCGCTTCCCGTCCCTTGTTCGTTCCTGGGTCCCGGACTTGTCCTGCCGTTCATCCAGTGAGGATAGTGAGGCCACAGAGGTTCCCGATTCACTCACTCACACAGGTTCGCAGACGTAGGGAGTGGAGGGGGCGGAATCCCAGGTCTGGCGCAGAAGAGTAGGAGCCCGATTCCAGTTGGGTTGATTTTTACAAAGACTCCATCAAGCGCTGAGGAAGGGGCAGGCAGGAAGCAGGTGCTCAGCGGAGGAGGGGGGCAGCTGTTGGGACGGTGCTGTTGTTCCATGGCAGTATCAGAACCGAGACCCCCGGGAATGGAGGGCTCATTTCTTGGAGGCCGTGGATGACGCTTTCAAGACGATGGATGTGGATATGGCTGAGGAACACGCCAGGGCGCGGATGAGGGCCCAGATGAACATCGGGGACGAGGCTCTGGTTGGGCGGTGGAGCTGGGACGACATACAGGTCGAGCTGCTGACCTGGGATGAGGACGGAGATTTCGGCGACGCCTGGGCCCGGATCCCCTTCGCTTTCTGGGCCCGATACCATCAGTACATTCTGAATAGCAACCGTGCCAACCGGAGGGCCACCTGGAGGGCTGGCGTCAGCAGCGGCACCAATGCTGCGGCCAGCACCAGCCTCCTCGACGGCCCCAGCACCAGCTCCACCATCCGGACCAGAAATGCCGCCAGGACCAGTGCCAGCTTCTTCTCCTGGATTCAGTAAGGTTCCGAGTCCATCCTTGAGATTATGAAAGGGGGTCGGGGTGGCGGGGCTGCCAGGAGGCAGGGAAAGCCTGGGCATGGGGGGAACGAGGAGAACATGAGAAGACACTGGGTCTGCCCCTTCTCTCCCTCTCGTCTCACGTGTCATGGGACTTCTGCTGTGGCCTTTGTGTCTTGGGTGTGCAGGCAACGCTGAGGAGCCCAGCAGCCCCTTCGAGCCCGAGTGCCGCCTCGGCCCCTCCCGACAGAGCACTCTAGGAGCATCTCCCTGTCCACCGTCCACGGAAGACGGCTTGCAAGATGCAGCGCTCTCTGCCCTTCCCGCTTTCGTCGTGTGCTTTTGTCGTGCTGTCGTGGTTTTGGTATCAGTGTTTCATTAAAGTTGCAAAATCAGCCTGGACTCTGCCTCCTTTTCCTGGGCAGGTGTGGCAGGTGCTCGGGCCCTCTGGGACAGGTGAGGCCAGGCCGCCTCAGCCTAAAGAGCAGGGAGGCGTGGGGAGGGCCTGGGAGGTGCGCGGGTGCCCGCTGAGCGTGGAGACCGTGAGCTGTGAGAGGCTCCGACCACACGGTTTCGTGATTTCCTACACGGTGGGGCCCCAGTTAGACACCAACGGGGTTCCGCAGGAGCAGGGATGGGGTGGAGAGCTGTGGGCTGGTGGCCGGTCCCTCCCACCAAGGGACAGGGTCGACAGACACCCAGCAGGACCTGCCTCCGCCACCTAGTCTTCGGAGTCACTCTCCGGGAAGCCTCCCCTCGCCCTCCGCCGTTTCAGGAGCTCATCCCTCAGACCGAGTGAGTCTAGAGGACAGCGAGGAAGGCCTCAGTGACACTCCCACCCGTCGAGCAGGTAGAAGGGAAGCCATGACTGCTGAGAGTCAATTTATTGAAAGTGAAGCTGCATGCAGACCTGGACAGCCTGTTGCCGTGACCCTGACCCGAGGCTTTTCGGGAGGCTCTGGGCCCTTCTTCACTGGAAGCAAGGCTCTCCCAGTTGGGCCAAGGCCCGGCCTAGGTCCCGGTGCCTTCAAGGACTGGGTCACGCCTGCTGGCTTGGGCTAGGACTGATTCCCCAGGTGGACGACAGTGAGGGCAGAGCCACTTTGGACCCGTGGGAAGGGGCTCATTTGTAGAAAGGGGCCTTGTGTGGGGCTTTCTTGGGACTCCCAGTGATGTCCACAGCTTGGAGGACAAGGCCTCAGGTTGAGGGGAGGGAGAGAGTGGTATAAGGACCTCGCCCCCACCACCTACTTGCCTCTTTGCCCAGAGAAGAGCTGCCCGTCTCTCAGCCAGACCTGAGTCCTGACCCAGCCCCCGCTACCTCATTGGCCAGGCCCCCTGGAAACGAAAACGCGGGTCCCCTCGCTCAAAAATGGTTCAGGATCCCCAGAGAGCCACGGCAGAGCCCTGAGCCACTAGTGCAGCCCGTCGGAGGGTCGGCCTGGTCACTCCCCCCCGAGGAAGATGTTTCGGTGCGGGCCCTCCCCTAAGCATGGGCTACAGGTGGGTTTCCGCCCTCTTGGTGCTTTGATTTCTGCCTCCCTGGCTGCTGGGTTGAGGTTGACCCCATGGACTCTTTGATTCTGATAAATTGAGTCCCCTCCCAGGTCCTGCTTTCCAGATGAAGGGTCTGGGATTTGGGACCCCAGCCCTGGCACAGTAAATGACACGTCAACATTTCTGGCTCCTTCGCCCTGGGAACCTCCCATACCCTGTTGTGCACAGAGCAGACACCTGCCTTTTGAGGGGCAAGGGGAAGATGCTCACCAAAAGCCGCAGGCGTCCGTTTGAGCGCTGTGTGCAGCAGGCACTTGAGGTACGGCAGCTCATCTGGAAAGGAGGAGAAATCGGCCCTCAGAGGTGGGGTGCTGGGGCCTCGCCACCTCCCCGAGCCTCCAGGCTTGCAGCGCTATCCCCTGCTCCCCTCTTCCCTGCGGTTGTCCTCTCCTTGCCTGGGCCCTGCTCCCCTGGCTCTGCAGGGGGCAGTGCTGACAGCAGGGTGGCAGAGAGGAAGAGAGCAGACGGGAAGCCTTGGGGGAAAGGAGGAAGGGGGGGCCTGGGGAAGGTGGACAGACTGCGGGTCCCCCAGAAGCAGAGGATGGTCACATCAGAGGCGGCCTAAATCCTCCTCCCTCACAGGGCAAACAGGACCTGCTGCCCTCAGCCCCGGGCTTCCCACAGGCTTCCCCCGACAAAAGCCCTCAACCCGTCTCAGCAAGTGCTTTCTGAGGCCCTGCTACGTGCCAGGGCCTTGGCTGAGGGGTGCACGCACCTGGGCAGCTCCCACAGCTTCGCCCCAGGCCCAAGCCTGTGCCCTCTGACTCCTCAGACGTTTGTTGTGAAGCGTTCACCGATTCACTTGCATCCAGTCATTGACTATTAGGCACGAAGTTATCCTGAATATTGACATGCAATTACTAGCGTGGCCTTGATTTCATTTACCAGACAGCCCCGATAGGAGGGGTGATCAGGCCCATTCCATGGATGAGGACACTGAGGCTCTCAGAGGGAACACACTTGCCCTACGTCCCACAGCCAGCAGGTGGCAGAGCTGCGACTCGAACCCAGGACTCCTTGAGGCCTGATGTGTGCTGTGCCCCCCGTAGTGTGCTGCCACTGCCTTCGAGGGGCTCACCGTGCCATGGGGGCGACACCCCCACCTCACCACTCTGCAGACACCCACCCTCCCGCCCACCCAGGAAACCCATACTGCTCCCCAGCCCCTTCACTGGGGCGGAACCCCAGCCCTCGTGGCTTCCCTGCTCCTGAGGAGAATTTGAAGACTTGCCATCACCCGTCCAGCCTCCTGACATGTCCGGCTTGGCACTGTCCTCACACACCCTCACTGCAGCATCCCCGAGAGGCCAACATGTCAGCATCCCAGTCGGCAATGGACTCTCACCCCTGAGGGTGACACAGAAGTCCCTTGCCAGGCCAGCTGCCCTCGTTCGCATTTCAGCAAATACAGGTAGTTTTATTTGGAAGCAGTTGACATATCCCAGTGTTACAGACTTGGAGAAATGAAATGGGGTGTCCCTACCCAATGACCACGTGAAAGAATAAAGTTTTAAAGACAGAGGGCGGTCAGAGATGAGGATGTGGAGCAAAGGAACAACCCTGCACTGTCCTCAGATGTCTGTGTGTGGGAGGCCTTGGAAAGAGGGATGAGAGCACGTTGATATTTCAGGCAGCCTCGAGGGAGCAGGTACCAGAGGCAAGGTCTAGGGGCGAGTGAGCCTTCTGAAAGCAGAGGGCGGAGACCTGGGAAGATGTAGCTGCACTGTGAGTAGCCCACTGCTTTCAGCCGGGAGGGAGCGTGAGAGAGCTGAGAGCCAGGTAATCGTGTGCTTTGTGGGAAGGCAGCAGCCCCAGGTCACGCTTTATCCTGTCTCTGAAGCTGTCTAGGAATCTGGGGTCCCAGCACCCGGAATGGGGACACAGGGGAGGAGCCCAAGTATCAAATCTCGGGTATCTCCTTTTCTTACTTCTTTCCCCAGTGCTGGGCTGAGCGGGTGGGGCAGGTACCACACTGGGATGCACCAGGGACAAGGGCAAGGTCAGGAATCAAGGCAGAAGGGCGCTCCCACGGATGCAGCCCAACCTCAGCGGCAGTGTCGCATCCTTGTCCGAAGCACACTCTGCTCCTCCGTGCGGGAGCAGGGTGGGGAGGACTGCAGAGGCTGGCTAGAGTCCCCTGCTTGTTGCCCACAAGGAGAACATTGCAGGACTGATAACACCGCGAATATTTTCATTCTTAGAAGGCTACAGTTTAGCTGTCACTTATTTGCAAACTGAGTGGCTGTTCCTCCAAACTGAAGTGATACTCAGGTTTCTCTTTAGCTGTTGTATCAAACGGGTTTCATTTGCAAGCAAAAATGTGTCTATTTTAGTATATAGGCTCATGGAGTTTGACAAAAGCTACCATCCCAGTAACCAGCACCAACGTCAAGAAAGAGAAAACTTCCATCAGCTAATAAAGTTCCCTCGGGCGTCATCCCACTGAATCCCCAGCATCCACACTCAGCCTCAGGAAACCACTGGCCTGCTTTCTGTGTCGATTATAGGTGGGAATTCTCTTTCCCAGAGCCAGTTAGACACATCAGCATGCAATACGTAATCTTTTGTGTCTGCCTTTTTCCCCGTCTGCTTCAATGCTTTGGAGATTCGTCCACTCTGTGGCACAGATCAGTAGGTTAAGTTAAAATTGTTCCAGTTCACAGACAACGTGACCATCTCTGTTGAAATCACACAGATATATAGCAGATATGCCAAAACCTCCCGGTTAATAAGTGAATTTATCAAGAGTGCCATCTATAAGATTAAAACACAGAATTAATCACATTTCTATATGTGAGCAAAAAGAAAAAAAGAGTTGGAAAATGAAGCTTAAGAAAGCAATACCACTTACCACTCACAAGTAAGGGCAATTCTTCGTTGTGACTCTAACAAACGATGCACAGTATTTGTATGCTGAAAACTGCGAAACGCTGAAGAAAGAAAGAAGAGAAGACGTAGATAAATGTAAGAACATACTGTGATCGTGGATTGGAATATTTGCCATGGTAAAGATGTCAGTTCACCCTAAATTCATCTACAGATTTAATGCAATTCCAATAAAAGTCCCAGCAGCATACTGTGGAGATACAAACGAGCTGATTGTAAATCCTACGCAGAAAGCAAAAGGAACTAGAATCTCCAAAACAACTGTGAACAGAAGAATAAAGTGGAGGAGTCACATTACCTCATTTAAAACGTAGAAAACTAGAGTACACAAAAGTCAGAGGGACAACTGTGACGTGACAAACTCACAAATAATTAGATCAAAGGAAAGATCCGAGAACTAGCGTCACGCGATATGGCCAATTCCTTCTGGACAGACGTGCAAAAGCAGCTCAATGAAGAGAGGACTGTCTTTTCAGCAAATGTATGGGAAGAACTGGATGTCCATCCAGAGCTAAAAGGAGCTCAACTGTTATATTTAAACCCACTAAAAGTGAATCTTAGCTATGAATCAGGAGCATGAAACTGTAAAACATTTAGAAGGAAACAACAGAAAGTTCTAGGCCTGGACGTTGGCAAGGATGTTTCAGGCATGACATGCAAAACTGCCTTTCCCCCTGTGAAGGACACTGCTAAGGGTTTCGGTCTGGGGGAACACGCTTCCAACTTACGTGTCTATCAAACGTCTTGTATCCAGAATATATAAAGAACTATCAGAACTCAAGAGTTAGAAAATAATGGAAAACTATTTGAACAGATACTTCAATGAAGAGAATATGTAGGTTACAGCCGAGAACAGGAGCAGATGTTCAGCTTCAGTGGTTCTGAGGCAACTGAAATGAAAACTAAGGTGAATACCCATCTTCCTGGACTGAAAATGCTAAAACAAAACAAGAAACACACAAGCAAACGAGAAGCACGTGACAATACCTCGTGATGCTGAGGATGGGCAGCAGCTGGATTGACCACACGTTCCTGATGGGAATGTAAAGTGGTACAGTCCCTACGTGAAACAGCCTCATTGCTTCTTAGGAAGTTAAACATGCGCTTAGCCACGTGACCCAACAGTCCCACCCATAAGTATCTCCCCTAGAGGAGTTCAGACTTGAGTTCAGACAGAAAACTGACCATGAATGCTTATAGCAGCTCTGGTCATAACCAAGAAAAACTTGAAACAAACCGAATGCCTTTCAACCAAGTGAATTATTTCCATACAATCGAATACTATTCAGTGGTAGAAAGGATGAACTGTTGATACAGCCAGCAACTTGGCTGAATCTCAAAAACACTATGCTTAGCGAGAGAAGCCAGGCTCAGGTCACGTTGGCAATGGCTCCATGTGTCTGACCATCTTGGAAAGACACAGTTATCGTGACTGAGAACAGATCAGTGGAATCACAGTTCAGCGTGGGGAGGTAGAACGTGACCACAAAGGGACAGCTCTGGGGGTTTCTTGGGGGCTGTGGAACTGTTCCGAACACTGATGGCAGTGGTGGTTCCAAGAACCTGCACGTGCGTTAAAATTCCTAGAACTGGATGTCTGAACGAAGTCTGTCCCTGAATAGTAATTTAAAGAAAATAAAGAAATAATGGTAAAATAGTCTTTTTCCATCAAACAAAATCGTATCAGAATTACCTGCCAGTGGCCTTCACTATCCAAAATACTGAATGCATTTCTACAGGGTGAAGGAAAACCATATCAAATACAAGCCCAGATCAACACAAAGGAATGAATACCCATAGAAATGGTAAATATGGGGGGACAAAATGATTTCTAAAAATTCCTTTTCTGAAAAAATTAACCGAATGTTTTCAAACCCAATAACAATGCATTAACTCTGGTGTAATTTTTGTATAAATAAAATGTATGGAAACAAAAGCAAATGGCTGGGAGTGTCGACTGAAATAAAATCACACAACGTGACGGTTGTGGGTTAAGTTTTGGGGGTGCAAAATGAGGACTATAGCCTGGGAGACTCAGATAGCTTTGGGGAACTGGTCCAAAGAGGCAGTGGGGGAAACTCAGTATGATTTTAGTGAAGAGGGTGCATTCAGTCAAGTACGCATATGCAGAGGCTCGCTGCTAGTCTTGAGAAGCAGATGTCAGCGTTAATGATTTTAGCGCTTTTCTAGACGTGAGGAGACACACGAATCTGTGCTCATAAAATCTGCTCCTGAGAATATCTAACTACGTGAAGGCCTGTTGTGCCTGTTCTGCCTGTTTTACCCAGAGCACAGAGGGCCTCATTCCTGATCTCCATCCACCCTGAACTCCTTTCAGGGAGTGTTGGAGGTCAGTAGCTAAAGCTGCTACTGATTTAATCCAAGCAGAGGTAGATGGCAAGTGCCAGCGTGATTCAATCCTTGTAGAGGCAGAAGGCAAGTGCCAAATTTCAGTTGGCAGGAATATAGAGAAAAAAAAAAGGCACACTATGTAAGGTTTTTACCTTGTACATGAAATGGGATCTTGCTGATTAAAAGTGAAATACCTAAATTTAAATGTGTATAATATAATCTCTAGAGGAACCACTTAAATATAAAAGGAATAAGTCCTAAACCAATATGTAGACTAAAAATGGAATACTGAAACCTACTTCAGCAATAGATAAGACGGCAAGGGAATTGGGCAAAAGAATAAAACGAAAAAAAAAATGAATAAAAGAATAAGGAAAGAAAGATGGAAGGAAGGGAGAGAGAGAGAAAGAAAAAGGAAGAAGAAAGGAAGGGAGGGAGGGAGGAAAGAAGGAAGGAAGGAGGGAAGGAAGGAAGGAGGGAAGGAAGGAAGGAAGGAAGGAAGAAAGGAAGGAAGGAAGGAAGGAAGGAAGGAAGGAAAGAAAGAAAGAAAGAAAGAAAGAAAGAAAGAAAGAAAGAAAGAAAGAAAGAAAGAAAGAAAGAAAGGAAGGAAGAAAGAAAGGAAGAAAGAAAGGAAGGAGGAAAGGAAGGAAGAAAGGAAGAAAGAGGAAGAAAACAAAAAAAAAAAAAAGGAAAGAAAGATATCTACTGGAACAAAGATGCTTGATTTGAAGCCAGTAATATTTCTACTGAAATCAGATGTTAAGTATTCTAAACTGCCCAAATAAAAGGCCAAGATTCCTAGGCAGGATAGTGGAAAGACAACACCATATGCTGTTAAATAGAAACTCACATTATTATGGAGACAGAGATGGGGTAAGTGTAAAATATGGAGACAGAGATGGGGTAAGTGTAAAATGATTGAAAAAGCTATAGCATTGAGCATGATTTGTAAGACAAAAGAGAAGGTGTATTACAGACAAGGTAGACAAGTCCTGGTCCTTACCAGGACTATTAGGTAGTGATAAACAGGGACATTTTAAAATGATAAAGGGGTCAATTAATCCGGAAAGCATAACAACCGTCAGTGCACTGGATAACGGAACTTTAAATTACATAAAAAGAAAATTGATAGAGTTTGAAAGAGATATAGACAGACAAATCTATTTAATAGATGGAAATTTCATGCCTTCGCTCAGAGACTTTGATATAGCAAATAGACAGACGGTCAATAATTAAACTTTAATAACACTATCAACTAACTAACACTCATTATACTACTTTCCACCCAATAGCAGTAGAATAAACATTCTCTTCAAAGGCACATCAGACATGCACCAAGAAAGAGCTTCTCACTGTCTATAAAACCATTCTCCACCAACGAAGAAGGATTGAAGTCACATAGAGGATGTCCTCTGGGCACAACGGAATTACACAAGAAATCCATCACAAAAAGATTTCCAGAGAATATCCGAACTATGACGTTTAACGATGAACTTCTAAATAACACACAAAGAGGAGGCAAATTTGAAAATTTGAAAAGTGTTCGGGAAATGTGAAAGTGTTTTGAACTAAAGGGAAATGTAAGCACAACGTATCAACCTTTGTGTGATTCAGCTAAAGCACTGCATAGAAGTGATTGCTTTACATGTTTATATTAGGAAAGAAAATAGTCTACCGTCAGTGAACTACCAAACTAAGATGCTGCCAAAGAAGTGAAAATCCAGCAGACAGGAAGAAGAAAGAAGGCAATAATAAGAATATCAATGGAATGGAGAGCAAAGAGTACAGAAAATGCAATAAAGTCAATAGCTGATTCATGCGGAAGATTAGCACAATTGATAAAACTCAATGCAGAATAATCAAGAAAAAGTGGCTAAGACACAAACAGCCAGTATCAGGGCTAGCAGTGGGGACATGATACAGAGTCGACGAAGGCACAAAAGATAATAAGGGAATACAATGAACAACCTTTTTACAAAGAAATCGGCAACATAGAAAAAATGGACAAATTCTTTGAAAGACACAGTCTATCAAATCTCACACAAGAAAACAGAGAATCACTGGATACTCTTACATCTATTAAAGGAATAGAATTGGAGAATAGAAACGTTCTCACAGAGGAAACTCCAGGAACAGCTGGCCTCACTGGTGTATTCTCCAAACTGTTTTGGGAAAAAATAGCACCAAATTTATACACTTCTGTCAGAAAAATGAAGAGGAGGGAGTACTTCCCAATTCCCTGTCCTTATTCCAAAATACCCTTATGCCTAAACCACACAAACCACATCACAAGAAAATATAACTGCAAAGCGATATCCCTCAAGGGCATAGACACAAAAATTGGTAACAAAATGTTAGCGATTTGAAAGCAACAATATGCAAAAGAAGTTCCTTATGACCAAGTGGGATTTCTCTCAAAACATAATTTCTCTCGAATATTTGCGGACCAATACATGAAATGAGCCACATTTAGAGACTTCAGAAGAGAAGCATACCACCATCTCAATAGATGCACATCCTAGGCAGAACACCGGCACTCAGACTTATCTGTGTGTTAATCCCTGTAGCTTGTGACTATGTGCCCCCACATGGCAGAAAATTCTTTGCAGATGTGATTAAGTTGAAGATCTTGAGATGAGCGGATTATCCTGGATGAAGTGGGTGGGCCAATGGAATCCCAAAGGTCCTTATTTATAAGGGGGAGGCAGGAAAGTGAGACTGAAGAGAAGGAGCTGTGATATCAGACACAGAGGGCAGAGGGCAGAGGGGTTGGGAGATGCTATGCTGCTGCCTTTGAACATGGAGAAAGGGGCAGTGACCAAAAACTAGAGGTGGCCTCCAAAACAGGAAAGGCAAGGAACAGACTCTCCCCTCGTAGCCTCAGAGGACCATAACTCTGTAGACACATTCATTTTGGCCTTGTAAAACCCTTTTTGAACTTGGGACCTCCAAGACTGAAAGATAACAAACTTGTGTTGTATTAAGCCACTCAAGTACGTGGTAGCTTATTACTCCTACAATAGGATACTAATAGTATTTGGGAAAAGCATTTACCAGAATGGAACACTTATTCAGATTAAGATCTCTCTGGAAATCCAGGAGAGGAGAGATTTCTTCAACCTGATAATGGTCACCTAAATCATACTTTATACTTGAAAGCTGAAAGCTTTCCCCCTAAGATCTCTCAGCACTTCAGATTTTGCATCAGACTGGCAGTCCTAACTACCCATTAAGGAACGATTTCAAAATTTTTAATAAAGTATACCAGGTGGAAAGGAAGAAGTAAACTTGTCTTTTTCATACATGGTATGATCATCTCCATGGAAAATCCTGAAGTACCTTTTAAAAAAAATTACTAATACTAGAGCCAGTGAGATAAGCGAGGTCCCAGGATAAGAGGTCAAAGGAAAAATGATCAGTAATCGTTATCTAGTCTAAAAACAAGCAACTGGAATGTAAAAAGAAAAAAATATCCTTTTCAGTACGTGCAAAACATGAGCTACTTAGATGAATTTAACAAAGTATAAGTGAAGTTGTGAAATGAAACACGATTGGAATTGCCGAGAGAAATTCACAACAATGTAAATGAACGGATAGACAGGTGATGTGTTTGGATTTTAACTCATTAGTGCTAAGATGGAAACTCTCTTGCAATTGATCTATTGATGCACAGCGATTCTCATGACTAGAAAACAACAAGGTGAGTCTACAACTTTTCCTGGCATACAAAAGTTTGCAATAGCCCAAATAACACAGAGAGAGAGTCACATATTTGGAATTCTCACATTGCCGAACTTCACAAATTACTATAAAGCTATGGTCGTCTAGAGAGTGGTGCTAGGATAAGGACAGACTTATAAATAAATTGAAAATGATTAGAAAGTCGAAAAATAAACATTGAAGGGCAATTGATTCTCAACAATGGTACTAACATCCCCCGACGGGGGAAACAGGCTTTCAATACATATTGAAGAAGCATAGAGTAGGCATATGGAAAAAAGGTAACTTTCGCATTACTTCAAATGACGTACAACTCTAACCCCTGATGGATAATAAGAATATATGTAAAGGGCAAAATTATTCAACTTCTTCATGAAAACCTTTCTTAACCTGAGTGAAGCAAAGTCTTCTTAGAGCAGAAATACCATGAACAATGAAAGAGAAAATTGGTAAAGTGACTTTATAAAAAAAATTAAAGGCAAGTTACAGACTTTTCTCCCCTTGAAAGGGCCTGTCAAGAAAATAAAATCCATAATCACAAAGAAAGAATACATATGTAATATAGAATTTACTTGCACTTCTGAAAATGTTCAAATCTCTTACAATGCAAAAACAGGAACCCATAACTTGTTTTTAAAATGAGCAAAATATTTGAACATATGTTCCCTAAATGAGATACATGAATACAAGTAAACATAAGTAAAGTTGCTCCAAATCATCAGTCAACAGGAAAATACGAATGGAAACCCATATGAGGTAGCACTCCACAACCACTAGAATGGCTACATTTCAAATGGCTGACAATGGCAAGGGCGGGTGAGCTGGCACCACTGCAGTTTTCATATATGTGGGCACAGAGGTTAGGTATTTTCCAAAAAAGTTTGGCAATTTCTTCTCAAGGTACGCATACAACTACCATGTAATCCAGTCATTCCACTCCTAGATATGGAACCCAGAGATAGAAAGCACATGTCCGCACCAAACCTCTACGTGAATACTAGTAGTAGCTTTATTCGTAGTGTCCCCAAACTGCAAACACCCCAAATGTCCATCGATTGGTGAATGGATTATCAAACAGTGACATGCCCATCCAAAGGATCGAAAGGAACGCATCACCGAAAAGTACAATGGGTGGGCAAATCAAAAGAGTGAAGTGGAAGACCAGAAACAGAATACTGCACACTTTCTGATTCGTTTTACCCACAATCCTTGACAACTCAAAACTAAAACGAGACAAGGAAGGTTGGTGATTGCCCAGGCCCGGAAGTGGGGTGAGGAGCATGACTGCAGAGCTACATGGGGTACTTCAAGAGGCACTAAAAATGTTCTCTGTCTTGATATTGGTGGTGGTTACCCAGATGTTCCGATTTGTCAAATCTCATCAAACTGTACACTCAAATGAATGTAGTGTACTGAACGTAAATTTTGTCTCAGCAAAACCAGGAAATGAATGAAAAGATGAAAAACAAAATATTTGAAAGCAGGAACTGAATGGATACATCTTCAAGGGGTAAGGCATGGTAAAGAGAGACCAGTGCACCAGGTAAAAGTATCCAGAACCAAATCTGTAGAGAAAAAAAAGGATGAAAACTACAGAATGGGTAGTAAGAGTTACAGTGGACTCAGCGGCTGACGTAGGCCTGGTATTTTAATTGGAGGTCCAGGAAGAGATGACAGAGAGGAAGGTGTCTAGGCAGTATGTGAGCAGATAGGGACCATGGTGTTTCCAAAACTGACAAATAACCTGTCGTGTCAAGACTCAAGGAACACAAAGAAGCCCAAGCAGGATAATTGTGAAGTAATAGCTCTTAAACTTATATGGTCAAACAGCTGAAAAACAAACACAGAGAACATCATGAAAGCAATCGGGGAAAATCAAGCCATGATCTTCAGAGCAGGACAATGAGACTGACAGTTGACTTTTGACGTATTCCAGGAAGCCAGAAGTACGTAGAATGATACATTCAAAGAACGGAACTGCCAATGTAGACCTCTACAAGCAGGAAAAATATCCTTCAAGATGAAGGTGAAATGAACACATTTTCAGACAAACTAAAGGGTGAATGTTTCATATTTTCATTGTATAATCCAGCCATCAGGCTTCTTGGTATCTATCCAAATGAGTTGAACACTTTTGTCCGTGCAAAAACCTGCCAGCAAATGTTACTAGCAGCTTTATTCATAGTTGCTAAAACTGGGAAGCAATCATACAGCATGGTCACTATACTTAATAATAACGTATTCTATACTGGAAATTTGCTCCAAGGATAGATAGCAAGTGTTTCCACGATGAGAAAATGGTAACCATGTGACGTGACGGATATGTCAATTAGCTTGCTTGTGGTGGTCATTTCATCATGTCTATGTATATCAAATGATCACACCGTACCACCTAAATATATACAACATTTGTGTGAATAAAGCTGAAAAAAGAAGTCTTGCAACTGGTGAATGGATAAACCATGATACATCTGTACAATGAAATATTATTCACCAATAAAGAGAAATGAGCAAAAAAGGTACAGAGAGACATTTAGGAAACTGAGACGGTACAAAGCCCGGTGGTTGCCAGGATTTCTGGGGAGTGAAGGAAAGAAAAGTGGGTGGATGTAAAGGGAATATGAGGACAGCACAACTATTCTGTATGTGACAGTAATGGTGGACACAAGACACTACTCATTTGCCAAAAGTACAACACAAACAGTCAACCCAGGTGTAAGCTCTGGGCTTTAAAAATGTGACAATGAATATATGTATGTTCATGCATAACTGAAAAATTGTGCTCTACACTGGAATTTGACACAGCAGTGTAAATGACTATAATTCAATAAAAAATGTTAAAAAATAATGATGTGTCAATATTGATTCATCAGTGGTAGCACATGGACCACAGTACACCAGATGTAGATGACAGGGGAAAACAAGGGCAGAGTGCGGGTGGCAGGGAGAAGGAGCATGTGGGAACTCTCTGTACTCTCAGCTCAGTATCACCACAATCATAAAAGTGCTCTAAAAAGAAAATCTATCAATGTACACTAGAAAGAGAAAATGTTTGACCAGCACATCCACACTAAAGGAGGTACTTGAATGTGTTCTTGAGGAAGAGGAAAAATGACCTCTGATCAAACGTAAAGATGTGGAAGTAATGAAGAGTGACATATAAGTATGTGGATATGTTTAAATCATATTGGTTTTGTAAAATGATACTAAAATAACAATGCCTTTTGAGGTTAACCCCATGAGCATTTGCGTGTGTATCTATGAGTGACTGAATACATGGCAGCAATGATATTAAAGTTAGGAGACTGAAAAACGTAGACTGAGTGTTCTGACATAACTACATTTTCTGTGGTGAGATAAAGGGACCAATTTATGTTAGACTTTGGAGTTAAGGATGCCAGTTGCAGCCTCCAAATAACCACTACGAGAATAATGAGAGACTGAATACTTACCAAGGCGATAGAGGGGGAAGACAGAAAAATTTAAATATCAATCCAAAAGAAGACCAAAATTAAGAGATAAAAGGGATAGATGGGATTTCAAAATTGTAGAATAGATAAACAAGATTATACTGTATAGCACAGGGAAATATACACAAGATCTTATGGTAGCTCACAGAGAAAAAATGTGACTGAGTTTATATACGTTCATGTATAACTGAAAAATTGTGCTCTACACTGGAATTTGACACAACATTGTAAAACGATAATAAATCAATAAAAATGTTAAAAAAAAATAAAAAGCAAAGGCACATAGTTAAACTGAAAAAAAAGAGCATTGAGTGAAGAAGGAGAAGGAGGCAGAAGAAGAAGAAAGAGAAGACAATATATGCCTACAATATGTGCTGCTTCAAACATACACATACAGAAAAGTTAATGTTACAAATTGGTAAAACATATGCCTGAAAATATTAATCAAAGCCAGCTGGTACACCTCTATTTATATGAGAAATCTTGGCTTTTTAGGCAAAAAAGCATTACCACAAGTAAAGAGGGAAACTTAATTATCATAAATGGTCCAAATCACCAGGAAAATAAAATGCTTATGGGTCTGCTTGCAGCAAACAATGTGGTCTCAGAATATAAAGTAAACCTTGACAGAACTGCAAGGACATGTACATTAATCCGTAGTCAAGCTGGGAGATATTTAAACATTTCTCTAACTAATTGATGCACCATGCAGATAAACATTTGCAAAGATATGAGAGATTATAAAAATACAAAGAACAAACTGGACAGTGTATATTTATTCATCCCTATCTGTGCACTCAGCAACTGCAGGATCCACAGTCTTTTCAAGTGCTAACATGTACCAGAAAAGATCGTCTGTTGATGATAAAACAATTCTCAGAAAACTTCAAGACAATGAAGCAATGAGTACATGCCGTGACCACAATGCCATTAAGCAATAATTAATAATCAGTGGTAACTAGAAAGTCACTCACATATTCCAAAATTTAGAAATATCCTTCTAAATCACCCACAGCTTGAAAAGCAAATCATCAATGAGATTACAAATATTTTGAACCGAATAATAATGAAGATTTGTGGGATCCTGCTTAAATGCATATTCTACCAAAAAGAAAGGTAAAAAAAAGAAAAAAACCAATGACACGTGCATCCATCTCAACAGTTTATTAGAGAATAAATCTTAAACGTTTATCTCCCCCTCTCTCTCTCACACACACACACAGACACACACAGACACAGACACATACATTGTAACTGTGTGATGAAACATAGGTGTTATCTAACCTTATCATGCTAATTGTTTCACGGTATTTAAGTGTGTGAAATCATCACATTGTACCCCTTAAACCTATGCAATGTTACATGTCAATTATACATCAACAAAGCTGATAATTTTCTACATAAAATATGTATTTATAATGATAAATATCAAAACCAATAAAGATATAAACATTTATGATTTTATGATTTACATCATAACATTTATGATACCATTTATGACTTTTTAAAATACTCTAGGAATAAAAGGGAGCTGTCTTCATCCAATGGGGATATCTTTTAAAAGCCTACAAAATCCACCTCACTTAGTGAAGAAATGTTGAAATCTTCCCCTCCGAGATCATGAAAAGGGCCAGAATATCCATTGTCATCACAGACATTGCCACAGGGGAAGAAAGTCATCAAACAGACCCAGCAAGTACAGCCTGAAATGAATCAAAGGACATGGATATGAGTGTTCATCACAGGAACATTTTGATATTGCAGGACTGGAAACTATTGAAATGTCCATGAGAAACAGAATGACAACTAAGTTCTGGTATGTTCATACAAGTTTAATTACTACCCAGTAATGAAAATCAATGAACTACAGCAAACACTACGACAAAAATGAATAGCAATACATAAAAGTAGAAAAATACATTTTTATGTATTGCTATACTGCCAAAACGAAGCTAGATTATAAGAATACACTTATTATGTGTAACGAAGTTCACAAACAGGCAAAGTGAAAGTGATAAAAGTCAAAATGCTGGTTAGATTTGCTGACGCGCCCAAGTGGTAGTGACCCAGTAAAGGCATGGAGGTGCTTTTAGGTTGCTGGCGATGCCAAATCTCTTGAACTGCGTTGCAGTTACTCAGATGTTTGTGATGCAATAATCTACCGAACAGAACATGCACATTTTGTGAAATTCCATATTTGTGTTCTGTTCCATTGAAAAGTTACATAAAGATATTACAATAATAGAATGCCTCAAGTGGACATAAAGAATAGATTCTTCAGGGATTTGTGTATTTTCTGATCATTATAATCTATAAAATGCCACTAAACCTATGAATTAATGACAAAAATCAGTAGAAAATCCCCCATTTGTTTGTAAATGAAGACATACCTCCTAAATAACCCATGGCTCTAAGAAGAAATCACATTGAAATTGGAAACTATTTTGAAGTAATATTGAAAACTTGGAGACCTTTGCCTGCTATAATTATTAAATCTCTCCTCTTGGGATGCTTCGCTTCGGCAGGGAAGAACCTCCTGCATGTATGTGGAAAGGCGAGATGTCAGTAGTTTGCACCAAAAACTGGGAATGAGGCTGGGGATTGATCTTTTAGGTAGATTTTTTACTTAAATCCCTGTTTGGGATTTGGATGCCTGTCTTTACCTGATCCTGAGTTTCCAAGTCCATAAATCTGCTGTTTTACCCCCTCCAGAGTGTAAGCCTCCCCTAAATCTCCCTAGAACTTGGAGGAAGCCCCTTGCCCGGGCTACAAGTTGTTGAGAGGGTTTCTGGGTGTCTAAATATTTCTTAACTACACTTAAAGAGCAATCATGCAATTTACAAGCCCCACCATCACCCCTAAGTTGCAGGGGCACTCGCTCAGACAGTTTGATGGTCTGGCCAGGGCGGTTAAGGACCATTGCTTTGGGGCTTTGCTCACTGCTGGGCTCTTAAATCAGCTAAGTCAGAGAGCACTCATCCATCTGCCTCCACCTCCCAGTGCTTTATTATTACTATCTTCTCACCCATCCTTTTTGTCCTTGTGGCGTTAGGCTTCTAACAAAAAGCCCCTAGCCAGGCAAGAGGGAGGAGGAAGAAGTGGAAGAAGGAAGAATGAGCAAGAGAATGAATGAAGAGCATGAACAAAGATGTCTCTGGGTAACTTGGAAGCAGAAACTGGGATGCACTGACAAGATCAAACAGCTCCTCACCCCGTTTTGGTCTATTCGTTACTCAGATTCCAAGAAATGGGCATCCTGTTGGTTTGCATGTTTACACTTTGGAGAGTGGGCAGGACACATTGGGTGAGAGTCCCATCATGCTGCAAACGATGGAAGAGGGTGGTTCCCCCAACGTGAAAGGGAAGGCAGTTACCCACAGAGGCAGTAAGAGGATGCTGGGCGGCAGAATGCCAACTGCCAGTGACATTTCCTTCACTGAGCCCAATAAGGAAATCAGTTCTCCTCTCGTTCACACTCATAGCTCCTTGTCATTTAATTCCGTATCACTTACCGTGATTTGCCATGGAACAATGATGTTTGTGATTAATTTTATGATGATCTGCCCTATGGGGCTGAAAGCTCAAAATACATGGCCCATATTAGGCCAATCATAATTGAATGAGGGAATTCTTAGTCACTCCATAAATAGCTGGGTAGGGGCAGGGGACGGGGGTGGGAAGAAGAACAAATATAGAGAGAAGGAGGAAGGACAAAGAACATAGCTCCATGGAGGACCAGAATGAAAAACTAAGAAGGGAGAGAAGAGACGAGGGATGGGGGCAGACAGAGCGGGAGACACTGAAGGACAATGCAGGGAGGAGAGAGGGAGGTGGGAGAGAGCACAGATGAGAGGTGATGACGTGTGTTGCAGTGGTCACAGCACAGCCTCGCCCACGAGAATCCTATGGGTGAGCCAGCATGATGCAGAGAATGATGTGTGTGTGAACGCGTGTGCAGACGCATGCACCTTTGTGTTTTCTGTGTAATAATAATTGCAGGGATCAACGTACCTGTGGAAATTGTGAATTCTTTCAATACGAGCACTTAGCTCAAATCTCTTCTCCCAAGGGCCTTTGTGTCAGGACTACCTTTGCTTGCCTCCCACAGCCCGATTCATCACTCAGCTTCAGTTCCCATGGTAACCAAGGTATTGTTTCCTGTCACGTCTAGGGACTGAGGATGAGACAAAGAGAAAGGCAGAGAAATGTGTGCGCTCTGTCTTCCTCTGAGGTACACAAGCTCCTATTTAGGGACTTAAAAAGCACATTCTGTTTAATTCTTCCTTGCCCTGCGCCCACTGCCTGGTGGAGGAGGATGGAAATTGTGGAGCAGCCCAATGTGAATCTAGAATTTCTACCTCTCCACGATGCACCTACATGGTTGGGAGACATAGGCTTCCTTGTCCTTTGGCCACCTTCTTAGCAGCAATTTGTTTTACGTCCAAATCATGCCCATGGAATCCAGGAGCCCTGCTCCCCAACCCACTTTCCCTGTCCTCACCTTCTAGCCTCTGTCATATTCTGGAGGTTTCCAGGAGCCCCAATTTTCTAGCACAAACCTCAGTTCCAGCCAGATTTCAGAGGTACTGCTCCCTGAAAAGTTCCATGATCCCCAGGAAGGGAATCACTTAGGACAGACAACTCCCTCCTCTCTCCTTTGTCCTGGGAGGCCTCTACCCAGAGCATGAGACCAGTTGATGGGGCTCCCACTTCGTGCTCCATCCCTGATCTACCAGGGCCTTGGGGCGACTCAGAGGACTGAGGTCCCTACCAGCATCCTGATTTTGGAAAACAGCAGAACTAAGCAAGCACCTCTTCCCTACCCCCTTATCCTAAGTAGCCAACTGCCTCCTTTGCATTTTCTCCCCATTCCAGAGGCCAGACAAGCACGGTGCCAGGCAAGATGTGAGATGTTCCAGAGCACCAATTTGTGCCCTGCCTTCTCTCCCAGTGTTGTAGGATGTCTCTGAAAGTCCATTTGTCCAGCCTCACTGTCATTTCTGGTTCTCAGCCGCCCACCGCTTCCCACATACTGCAACCCCTCAGTCCAGAAAGTCTAAGGAATCTCACTTCCAATCCAATTGAATGACCCACAGTGGACAGAGTCCACAGACTATCCCATCCTCCTGACCTCCAGGTCTTCTGCACACATCCATGTGTTTTTGGAAAGGGAGTTTGCCTCATAGCCACTGCCGGTATCCACTTGCCAGTCACTTTTCTGTGTCACCACACTCTCAGAGGAACACAGGTCCTCTTGGGTTCTGTTCATTGTTTGGGTATCTGGGAGTAGGGCCTCTTGGCGTAGCACCAAAGAAGAACAGTAAAGCAAAGAAGCAATGCTTGGCTGGAATACCCTGCTCCTTTAATCCCCTCAAACATCACTCTAGACTTGATAGGAGAGGCAGATTTTAATGACAGGGAAAGGTAACTGAGGGAATTATAATATGGAACAAAACTACTGAAAACCGTGGAAACCATGGCTAAATATCAATCTTCCTGGAGTCCAGGAAAATCACCCATCTCCTGCTTTCCAAAATTAAGTCCTTCTGGGAGATTCCATCCTGGGTTGATCCCTCTTCCTGGCTTTTCTTGAGGACTGCCCTTTCCTCCCCCCCTGAAAAAGAGACCCCCTCCACTAATATCCTTCACTGTAGGGGTTTCTTGTTTTATTAACAGTGGAATCTATCCATGTCTTCACCCTTTTCTGAACACGCAAACACACACAGACACACACACGTGCCACAGAACTATCGGTGGGACACAATAATCCCTAATCCATACATTTCTCAAAATTTAAATTTGTCAGGCTAGATTAACCTCCAGAACTCCGTCTGGATCTCTTGGGCTTCAAACCTCATTTCCTCATCCTCTGGCCATTACATGTGCTAATCTTTCATTCTCAATTTGGCCTTCCACGGGGATGTAGGTATCAGCAGGTCTTCGTGGAAGGGTACGAAGCGTGGGGCAGGTGGGTCATAATTTTAACAAAGTCACCATCTCCAGCTGGTCTAATCGTTACTTTCACCCTTTTGACTCCTTCAGATAACCATCGTTTCTTTTGCATCTTCATATTCTCCTGCTCTAGTGGAGATTCTCATCAGCATATAAGCATGCTCCGCTGTTCTCCATTGTAAACAACACCTTCCCTTGATGACAGTTGTCTACGAATTCTTGTTCCATAGATCAGCGCTCATTCATAGCAACGCTTTCATGATAAGTTATCTCCACTTCTGTGTCTCCTCCTCTGACAGGTCTTGCATCCTCTTCTGTCCTCTAAACTGCTTTTTTCTTTTTCTCCAATAAGCTTGTATGATGTCAAATCAAAATATCATTCCTCTGCCCCCGTTTGACTTCTTAGTAGCATTGAACGTGCTGCCTACCTCCTCTTCCTTGAAATCTCTGGATATCATGAAGTCACTCTCCCCTGCTTTTCTTCCCTCCTTCATGGATCCTATTCTTTGACTCCTTTTTTTCTTTCTTTTTTTTTTTTTTTTTTTTTTTTTGGCTTCTCTTCCTCTAAACTCATCTACAAATTGGCACACTCTAGGTTGTGATTTTGGGTTCTCTTTTCCTTCTTATTAATGTATTTTGTATACGTTAAATATGTACAGCTGTTTGTGTGTCACTCATACCTCAATAAAGTGGTCTAAAAACTGAAATTTTTCTTTTCCCTTTATGACTATAAATTAATCTACATCTGCCAACCTCTGTGTGAATGGAAATGTATGGTTATGATTAAGAGAATTCAGTTCAGGATCCCTCAACCAAATTAAATCTTATTTAGTGATATAAGTTTGCACATGTTGTACATAGAAAGTTAGAGAGCCAGAATTGGAAATCATGCATGATCTGTGTGAGTCTAAGAGGTAGAATCATTCATGAAGGAATAGCCTAGTTTTGATATTTTTGTTTGCAACATTGCTACTCTAGCAGAGAGGTTGCTTGGTGGGCTATCTGTCCCATATCATTTCCTACTAGAAACCTTTATATTTATTTGTTTTATAAATAATTTAAAGAATATCTGTAATTTTATACTGATATAGAGGCATGCATACATGTGTGTAAACCTAGTAGTATGTTATGAACATACTTTAGATGCCTTTAGAGATTATTTTTCTTATTTTTAAAAAGCAACTTTATTAAGACATAATTCAAATACCATAAAATTCACTATTTACAGTGTATAAAGCAGTGGTTTTATTATATACATTGAGTTGTTCAAGTATCGACACAACCTATCTTGAGAGTATTTTTACCTTTCAAAAAGAAATTTCAAAAAGAAATGCTATGTAAGTTCATCTAAAATACATAACAACTGAAACCTGAAATCAACTAATACCAGAGCTTCAAAATACATCAGTGAACTACTGCTAATAATAAGGGAATAAATAGATGAATCCACAATCATAATTGCAGGATTTTAATATCTTTTTGTCAAAAATTTACCCAACTAGACAAAAATAATCACAGTTTATTAAGTTGAATACTATGAAACGACTTGACCTAACTGATAATTATGAAACCTAACACCTACCAAATTCAGAATATGCATTCTTTGTGAGTACCCACAGACTGTCCACCATGGTAGACTGATTTCTGGGCCATAAGACACGTCTCAATAATTATCAGAGAATTGATATTATTCAGTGTATATTATCCAGCCAGATCATTATTAAATGAGCTATCTATAATAGTAATGTATCAAAAATACTTGTCTATTTGGAAATAATTCTAAATAACCAAAGATTTAAGTAGAAATTAAAAGGAATTTATAAAATATTTTAATCTTAATCAAAGTCAAATTTGTTGAGCACATCTCAGAGCAATGATATTCCTTAAGAAACTAGAAAAAGAATATAAAGTTAAACTCAAAGTAATTTAAATAGAAAAAAGAAATGATTAAAGTAACAGTGGAAATAGAAAAAAATTTAAAAATAGATAGCTAATAAATTCAAAAGGTCATTCTTTAAAAATAGTAATAAATTCTATGTAAACCTACCCAGATAGATTAAGAAAAAAGACTCAAAATCATAAGAAATGTAAAAATTCTTACCGTATGACCCAGGAATCCCGTTCCTGGGCATATATCCAGAAGGAACCCTACTTCAGGATGACACCTGCACCCCAATGTTCATAGCAGCACTATTTACAATAGCCAAGACATGGAGACAGCCTAAATGTCCATCAACAGATAACTGGATAAAGAAGAAGTGGTATATTTATACAATGGAATACTACTCTGCCAGAAAAACTGACAACATAATGCCATTTGCAGCAACATGGATGCTCCTGGAGAATGTCATTCTAAGTGAAGTAAGCCAGAAAGAGAAATAAAAATACCATATGAAATCACTCATATGTGGAATCTAAAAAAAAAAAAAAAACACAAGCAAAGCATAAATACAAAACAGAAATAGACTCATAGACATACAATACAAATTTGTGGTTGCCAAGGGGGCGGAGGGTGGGAAGGGATAGACTGGGATTTCAAAATTGTAGAATAGATAAACAAGATTGTACCATATACCACAGGAAAATATATACAAGATCTTATGGTAGCTCACGGAGAAAAAAATGTGACAATGAATATATATATGTTCATGTATAACTGAAAAATTCTTCTCTACACTGGAATTTGATACAACATTGTAAAATGATTATAAATCAATAACAAATGTTTAAAAAAAATGAAAGTCATAATAGAACATAAAGTGATTTAAAAGAAAGTAAAATATGCCATAAAAGCTGAATAAAACAATTTGGAAAGGTTAGATGGAATGGACAAAATTCCTTGAAGAAAACTTACTGAACTGACACCTGAAAAAAGTAGAATGTGTCAATGTTCCTGTAGAAAATTTATAATAAAAACCTTTTAAAAGGCAAACTCCATCTCAGTCAGCTTCACTGATGTATTCTTTTATGAACATTTAAGGAGGAAATAATGCCAATTATACACAAGTTCTCCCAGAAAATTGATAAAAGTGAAAATGTTCCAAGATGTTCTATGAGGTCAGTATCAACTGGATAAAATGTTAAAATATCTTAAATTTATAAATTGAGTAATATAATGTATCTCATTAACATAATAAAGTCAAAAATAATATGGGATTCTCCATAGATAATGAAGAAGGCTTTGACAACATTTAATACACATACATGATAAAAACTACAAACAAATTAGGAAGAAAATGGAACGTACTCAACCTGATAAAAGATATCAATGAAAAGCATATATATAACGTTATACTCACTGATGAAAGATTATTTACCCATTAAGACTGGGAGTACCTCTCTTATTTAATACTGTACTGGAGGTCCTCATAAGTGCAATAAGGTAAGAAAATTAAATAAAAATCATAAAGATTGCTAAGGAAGCAATGAAAGTGTGATTATTCACAGAATACATGATTTTGTTCATAGAAAGGCATGGTCAATCTACAAAAATTTCCTCCAGATAACAAGCGTGTTTAACAAGGTTGCAGGATACAAGGTCAATTGAAAAATGAACCGTGTCTATAAAATAATAATGAACAATTGGAAAATACAATTAAAAAAAAAAACACCATTCAAAAATGTGGAGAAAAGGGAACTCTTGTGTTAGTGGAAATGTAAATTGGTGCAGCCACTGTGGAAAACAATACGGAGGTTCCTCAAAAAACTAAAAGTAGAACTACCATATGATGCAGCAATTCCACTCCTGGTTATATATCCAAAGAAGAAAAAGACAATAATTAGAAAAGATACATGAACCCAAATACTCATAGCAGCATTATTTACAATTGGCAAGATATGGAAGCAACCTAAATGCCCATCAACAGGTGAATGGATAAAGAAGAAGTTATATATATAGAGAGAGAGAGAAATGCTGTTCAGTCATGAAAAAGAATGAAATTTTGCCATTTGCAACAACGTGAATAGACCTAGAAGGTATTACAGTTAAGTGAAATAAGTCAGATAAGGAAAAACAAATACTGTATGATATCACTTATATGTGGACTCTAAAAAATAAACTATTGAATATAACGAAAAAGAAACAGATTCACAGATACAAACGTGGTTACTAGTGGGGAGAGGGAATGGGGGAGGGGCAAGATGGGGGAATGGTTTAAGAGGCACAAACAACTATGTATAAAATAAATAAGCTATAAGGATATATTGTACAGCATAAGAAATACAGCAAATATTTTATTATAGGGGAAGTGGCCAAGATGGCAGAGTAGAAGAATGCTCTTTGCTCACCCTCTCCCATGAATACACCAAGAGAGACTTCCATGGACCCACCCATTCACTCAGAACACCTGCTGAACTTTGACAGAACATCACCTTCTCCAAAAGACAAAATTCCTCACAAATCTGGTAAGAGAAATAAAAAGGAGGGGGAGAAGAAGAAGGAGGAGGAGAAGGAGAGGAAGGAGAGGAAGGAGAGGAGGAAGAAGAGGAAGAAGAGGAAGAAGAAGAAGAAGAGGAAGAAGAAAGAAGAAGAAGAAGAAGAAGAAGAAGAAGAAGAAGAAGAAGAAGAAGAAGAAGAAGAAGAAGAAGAAGAAGAAGAAGAAGAAGAAGAAGAAGAAGAAGAAGAAGAAGAAGAAGAAGAAGAAGAAGAAGAAGAAGAAGAAGAAAGAAGAAAGAGAAGGAGGAGAAAGAAGAAAGAGAAGGAGGAGAACAAGAAGGAGGAGGAGGAGAACAAGAAGGAGGAGGAGGAGGAGAAGAAGAGGCAAAAGACGAATAATACTCTTACCCTGGGATGTCCCTTCTCCAACGGGGAGGTCAGCGGGGACAGAAGGGGAATCTCCAAGGCTCAGAGGAGTGCACAGCCACCTCTTGGCCAATAGAACTGAGAGAACCTGGCATAAAGGGTCGCTGCAATCCCCAGACATAGGCGTGAGCCTGCAGGGGTGTATTGGGACTGGCTGCCCGAGCAAGGAGGGCAGGGGCAGCCACAGGGGCTGGAGTGTTCTGTGAGCTGTGGCTAGGAGTCTACACAGAACAGAATAGCTTGGTATCCCATAAAAAAAAAAAAAGAAGGAAGGCAACATTGCTGGTGTGCAATGGGGAGATGGGCTCAAGCAGCTGGAACTTAGCCTCTGTCTCCAGACTATCGCTGACACAGTCTCAGGAGAAGAGAGGCAGAGCTCAGCCATAGCCACCATATTCCCTGGTGCATGGCTTCCAGGTGGAGGTGGTGTTGAAACCTGAATCAGTACCCAGAGGCTCCAAAACTTCATAGGCAGAACTAAGATTTGCTTACAGCCCCAGAGGGGACTGATTTGCTCTGTGGGTACCTTTGTGGACCCAAGCCTCTAAGACAAATGAGCAAAGAGCGGGGTTTTGGTGCACAGTACCGGCAAGGGCTGATGCTGCATTCTAGGTGAGCCTGCCTACCTTATGCAGATGTGGCACTGGGAATGGTGCTGACCCAGTAGTCTGGCTCTACAGTTGCTACAGGTCTGGGAACTCAACCAGAGCAGGCCTCTAAGAAGAATGAGCAGAGTTCACACAGCAGGGCAAGTGAAGGAGCAGCGTTTGGTGCTGGGGACAATGCTGACTCGATGTGCACCAAAATCCAGGTGTGTAACCCAGAAGTCAGCACAGCTGCACTGTAGCTCTGAGGGCAGCAAATCTGGGAGAACCCACAGGAGAGTACTGACATTCCCACGGCTAAAGCGAGGAGGACAAGGGCAGAGACAACAAAGAGTACTTAAAGCACTCCAACCCCACCTACCATGCACCCCAGCTCAGAAACAGGTCTGGAAGCCTCTATTCCAACACAAGGGGAACAGATCTAGCGCCTTTCAGAGCTATGACAACCACAGAACAAAAAGGAGGCCCCACTCAACAACAAGGGCAGGCTCTGATCACCACAACACCAGCCACACCCCCAATCAAAGAGATAACAGCAAGCACTCATGGAAGAAATATGTGGAAACCATCCATGCTAAAAATAGACCTCGTGACAAAATTATTACAGGCCCACAGTCTATATGGGAATACATCCTCTTTTTAAAGAAAAAGCCCTTCAAGACCATAATATATAACTGATACTCCTAAATCCATAGTGCCAGAGAGATATAAGTAAAATGAAGAAGCAGAGGAACTACTCCCAATTAAAATAACAACACAAATTCCTGAAAGAATGATCAATGAAATAGACCTCAATAGTCTACTAGATCATAACTTCAAAAAGGGGGTGATAAAAGCACTGAAGGAAATGAGACTATGAATAGAGACAGAGAATATTATAAACAGGAAATAGAAACTATAAAGAGGAGTTCAAAATGGCAATAAACACATATCTATCAATAATTACTAAAAATGTCGATGGAATAATTGCTCCAATCAAAAGACAAAGAGTGGCAGATTGGATATTAAAACAAGAATCTACAATATGCTGCCTATGAGAGATTCACATTAGGGTGAAAAACAAACATAGATTGAAAGTGAGACAATGGAAAACAATCTTTCATGCAAATGGATATGACAAGAAAGCAGGAATAGCAATACCAATTTCAGGCAAAATAGACTTTAAAACAAAGATCATAAAGAAAGATAAAGAAGGACACTATTTAATGATCAAAGGAACAATACAAGATGAGAATATTACACACATTAACAACTATACACCCAATATAGGAGTACCTAAATACATGAAGCAAATCCTAACAGTAATAAAGGGAGAAATTGATGGGAATACAATCATAAGTGGAGACTTTAACACCCCATTAACATCACTGGACACGTCTTCTAGACAGAAAATCAATAAGGCAACGGAGATAATAAATGACAAAATAGGACAATTGGACTTGGTTGATATTTTAGGACATTGCATCCCTGAAACACAGAACATACATTCTTTTCAAGTGTGCGTGGAACTTTCTCTATGACAAATCATGTTTTCAGGCACAAAAGAGGCCTCAAAAAATTTAAGAGGACACAAATTATTTCAAGCAACTTTTCTGATCACAATGCCATGAAAGTAGAAATCAATGACAGAAAAACAAAGGAGAAAAAAATGACAGCATGGAGATTAAACAACATGCTACTAAAAAAAACATCAGTGGCTAAATGATGAAATCAAAGACGAAATTTAAAACCACTTTGAGACAAATGACAATGAAAACACAACCACACAAAATCTAAGAGATGCAGCAAAAGCAGTCCTAAGAAGGAAATTCATAGCAATACAGGCCTTCCTCAAAAAAGAAGAATAATCTGAAATAAACAACCTAACCTTCCACCTAAAACAATTAGAAAAAGAAGAGCAAATTAAATCTAAAGTCAGCAGAAGGAAGGAAATAGTAAATATCAGGGAGGGAATGTATAAAATAGAGATTAAAAAAACAATAGAAAAAATCAATCAAACCAAGGGCTGGTTTTTTTAAATAGTAAACAAAACTGACAAACCTCTGGCCATGCTCACCAAGAGGAAAAGGGAACACAAATCAAAAAAGAAAATGTAGAAATTACAACCAGTACCACAGAAACACAAAAAATCATAAAAGAATACTATGAACAACTATATGGCAAAAAACTGGACAACGTAGAAGAAATGGACAAGTTTCTCAAGACATACAGCCCACCAACACCGAATCAAGAAGAAATAGACCCCTTGAACAGACCAATCACTAGCAGTGAAAAAGGATCAGCAATAAAAAACCTCCCTGCAAATAAAAGTCCAGGACAAGATGGCTTCACAAGGGAATTCTACCAAAGACACAAAGAAAAAGGCATACCAGTCCTTCTCAAACTCTTTCAAAAGATTTAAGAGGAGAAAGGCCTCCCAAACTCATTTTATGAAGCTACCATCACCCTGATACCAAAACCAAAGAGACTACCAAAAAAGAAAATTACAGGCCAATATCGTTGATGAACATAGAAGCAAAAATCCTCAACAAAATATAAGCAAACAAAATCCAACAGTACATAAAAAAGAATATACACCATAATTAAGGTGGATTAATCCCAGGGAAAAAAAAAGATGGTCCAGAATTCTCAAATCAATCAATGTGATACATCACATCCAAAAACAAAGCACAAAAACCACATGATCATCTCAATAGATGCAGAAAAAGCATTTGATAGAATTCAACATCCATTTATGATAAAAACTCTTGCCAAAGTGGGCATAGAGGGAACATATTTCAACATAATAAAAGCTATTTATGACAAACCTATAACCAGCATAATACTCTATGGTGAAAAGCTAGAAGCATTCCCACTAAAATCTGGAACAAGACAAGGATGCCTACACTCACCACTTCTATTCAACGTGGTCTTGGAAGTCCTAGCCACAGAAATCAGGCAAGAAGAAGAAATAAAAGGGATCCAAATTGGAAGAGAAGAAGTAAAATGGTCACTATATTTGGGTGACATGATTCCATATATAGAAAACCCCAAAGGCTCCACACAAAAACTACTAGAGCTGATAAAAGAATTTGGCAAGGTGACAGGATACAAGACTAACATACAAAAATCAGTTTCATTTCCTTACACTAACAATGAATTAGCAGGAAAAGAAAGTAAAGAAACAATCCCTTTTAAAATTGCATCCAAACCAATAAAATACTTAAAAATGAATCTGACCAAGGAAGTGAAAGACTTATACATGGAGAACTACAAAACACTGACTAAGGAAATTAAAGATGACTTAAGGAAGTGGAAATCTTTCACATGTTCTTGGATTGGAAGAATTAATATTGCTAAATAGGTCATACTACCCAAAGCAATCTACAGATTGAATGTAATCCTTATCAAATTACCCAGTACATTTTTCACAGAATTAGAACAAATAATCCTAAAATTTATATGGAATCACAAAAGACCCAGAATTGCCATAGCATTCCTGAAGAAAAAGAATGAAGCTGGAGGAATAACCCTCCCAGACTTCAGACAATACTACAGAGGTACAGTAATCAAAATAAATCGTATTGTTACAAATAGATTGAACCTTCCCTCCATTAGACCCTCCCCAAATCATTCAACCAAAGCTCAAATCCTATACTAGTTTCTTTTAAACATCCTCTTACTGACACAACCCACGAGTCTCCATGGTGTGTGTTCTCCCTTGTTATAACTTGTTTAATTACAGCTATTTTTTGGGAGATCTTTGGCTGGAGGACATTGACACCTTAACCTACTGAATTTGCTTGATGCTTTGGATGAAGATCAGTTGACTGTGAATGTGGGTCTATTATTTTCCATTTATCTGTTTGTCTACTCTTACTGCATTCCCACCAGCAATGTAGGAGGGTTCCCTTTTCTCCACACCTTCACCAGTATTTATCATTCATGGATGTTTGAATAATGGCCATTCTGACTGGTGTGAGGTGATACCTCATTGTAGGTTTGATTTGCATTTCTCTGATAATGAGCGATATTGAGCATTTTTTCATGTATCTATTGACCATTTGTATGTCTTCACTGGAGAATTGCTTGTTTAGGTCTTCTGCACTTTTTTGGATTGGGTTATTTAGTTTTTTTGTTATTAAGTTGTATGAGCTGTTTATATATTCTGGAGATTAAGCCTCTGTCAGTTGCATGATTTACAAATATTTTCTCCCATTCTGTAGGTTGTCTTTTTGTATTGCATGTTTCCTTTGCTGTGCAAAAGCTGATAAGTTCATTTAGGTCCCATTTGTTAAATTTTGCTTTTATTTCTATTGCCTTGGTAGACTGCCCTAGGAAAACATTGCTAAGATTTATGTCAGAGGATGTTTTGCCTATGTTCTCTTCTAGGAGGTTTATGGTGTCTTGTCTTATTTTTAAGTCTTTAAGCTATTTTGAGTTTATTATTATGTGTAGTGTGAGGGAATGTTGTAGCTTCATTGATTTACATGCTGCTATCCAGTTTTCCCATCACCACTTGCTGAAGAGACTGTCTTTTCTCCACTGTGTATTCTTGTCTCTGCTGAAGATTAATTGACTGTAGGTCTGTGGGTTTATTTCTGGGATCTCCATTCTTTTCCATTGATCCATATGTCTGTTTTTATGCCAATACCACATTGTTGTGATTACTGTAGCTCCGTAGTATTATCTGAAGTGTAGAGTGTTTATTCCTTCAGCTTCATTCTTTTTCTTCAATATTACTTTGGCAATTCTGGGTCTTTTGTGATTCCATATAAATCTTGATTGTTTGTTTCAGTTGTGTAAAAAAAAATGTCTTGGGTAATCTGATAGGGATTTCATTAAGTCTGAAGATTGCCTTGGACAGTATGGCCATTTTAACGATACTGATTTTTCTAATTCAAGACCATGGGCTATCTTTCCATTTCTTTAAGTCATGTTTAATTTTCTTAATCAGTGTTTTGTAGTTCCCCATGTATAAGCCTGTCACCTCCTTGGTCAGATTCATTTTTAAGTATTTTATTGGTTTGGATGCAATTTTAAAAGGGATTGTTTCTTTACTTTCTTTTCCTGCTAATTCATTGTTAGTGTAAGGAAATGAAACTGATTTTTGTATGTTAGTCTTGTATCCTGTCACCTTGCCAAATTCTTTTATCAGCTCTAGTAGTTTTTGTGTGGAGCCTTTGGGGTTTTCTATATATGGAATCATGTCACCCAAATATAGTGACCATTTTACTTCTTCTCTTCCAATTTGGATCCCTTTTATTTCTTCTTCTTGCCTGATTTCTGTGGCTAGGACTTCCAAGACCACGTTGAATAGAAGTGGTGAGTGTAGGCATCCTTGTCTTGTTCCAGATTTTAGTGGGAATGCTTCTAGCTTTTCACCATAGAGTATTATGCTGGTTATAGGTTTGTCATAAATAGCTTTTATTATGTTGAAATATGTTCCCTCTATGCCCACTTTGGCAAGAGTTTTTATCATAAATGGATGTTGAATTCTATCAAATGCTTTTTCTGCATCTATTGAGATGATCATGTGGTTTTTGTGCTTTGTTTTTGGATGTGATGTATCACATTGATTGATTTGAGAATTCTGGACCATCTTTTTTTTTCCCTGGGATTAATCCACCTTAATTATGGTGTATATTCTTTTTTATGTACTGTTGGATTTTGTTTGCTTATATTTTGTTGAGGATTTTTGCTTCTATGTTCATCAACGATATTGGCCTGTAATTTTCTTTTTTGGTAGTCTCTTTGGTTTTGGTATCAGGGTGATGGTAGCTTCATAAAATGAGTTTGGGAGGCCTTTCTCCTCTTCAATCTTTTGGAAGAGTTAGAGAAGGATTGGAATGAGCTCTTCTTTGTATGTTTGATAATCCCCAGTGAGGCCATCGGATCCCGGACTTTTGTTTGCAGGAGGTTTTTTATTGCTGATTCTATTTCACTTCTAGTGATTGGTCTGTTCATGTGATCTATTTCTTCTTCATTCAGTTTTGGTGGACTGTAAGTTTCTGGAAACTTGTCCATTTCTTCTAAGTTGTCCAGTTTTTTGCCATATAGTTGTTCATAGTATTCTTTTATAATTTTTTTGTATTTCTGTGGTGTTGTTTGTAATCTCTCCACTTTAATTTTTATTTTGTTTATTTGTGTGCTCTCTTCTTCTTGGTAAGCCTAGCCAGAGGTTTGTCAATTTTGCTTACTCTTTCAAAAAACCAGCTCTTGGTATGATCGATTTTTTTTCTATTTTTTTAAATCTCTGTTTTATTTATTTCCTCCCTGATCTTTATTATTTTTTTCCTTCTGCTGACTTTGTATTTTGTTTGCCCTTCTTTTTCTAATTCTTTTAGGTAGTAGGTTAGGTTGTTTATTTGAGATTATTCTCATTTTTTGAGGAAGGCCTTTATCACTATGAACCTCCCCTCTTAAGACTGCTTTTTCTGCATCTGGTAGATTATGTGTCATTGTGTTTTCATTGTTATTTGTCTCAAGATATTTTTTAATTTCTTCTTTGATTTCATCTTTGACCCATTGGTTTTTTAGTAGCATGTTGTGTAGCTTCCATGCTGTTGGTTTTCTCACCTTTGTTTCTCTGTGGTTGATTTCTAGTTTCATGCCATTGTGTTCAGAAAAGATGCTTGGAATAATTTCTATCCTCTTAAGTTTTTTTGAAGCTTCTTTTGTCCCTGAGTACATGGTCTATCCTAAGGAATGTTCCATGAGCAGTTGAAAATAATGTATAGTCTCTTTTGGGGGAATGTAATGTTCTAAAAATGTCAACCAAACCCAGTTCTTCTATTGTGTCATTTAGTCTCTCCATTGCCTTATTGATTTTCTGTCTGGAAGACCTGTCCAACGATATTAGTGGTGTGTTAAAGTCTCCTACTATGATTGTATTCTCATCAATTTCTCCCTTTATGTCTGTTAGTATTTGTTTTATATATTTAGGTGCTCCTATATTTGGTGCATATTTGTTAACGAGTGTAATATCTTCATGTTTTATTCCTCATTTTATCATTATATAGTGTCCTTTATCTCTCTTTATGGCCTTAGTTTTAAAGTCTATTTTGTCTTGTATGAATATTGCTACTCCCGGTTTCTTGTCATTTCCATTTGCATGAAATTCATTTTTCCATCCTTTCACTTTCCATGTACGTGTGTCCTTCACTCTAAAGTGTGTCTCTTGTAGACAGCATATGGTAAGCTTTTGTTTTATTATCGAATATGCCACACTATGTATTTTGATTGGAGCATTTATTCCATTGACAGTTATAGTAATTATTGATAGATGTGTGTTTATAGTCATTTTGAACTTTGTTTTACAGTTGATTTCGTATTTCTTCTTTGTTCCTTTTTCTTTTTGTGGTTTGATAATTTTCCTTTTTACTAGCTTGCTTTCTTTTTAGGTTTTGTGACTCTATTGTATGCTTTTAATTTGTGGTTACCCTGGTTTCAAGTATGCTTACCCCTTACTATATCTGTTTGCTTTAGACTGATAGTTATGTAGGCTCAAACACATCCTAAAAAGAACAAAGAAAAAAAAAGAAGACAGAAAAAAAGTCTATATTTTCTTGCTCCCCTCTCCCAACTTTTATGATTTTGATGTTCTTCATACTTATTTATTTATTCACATCTTCATGTTTATTCTATTCCAATTCACTGTAGTTATCACATTTGTAATTATGGTTTTCTCATTTTTATATCTTCCTGTTTCTTTTCTATTAAGAGTAGACCTTTCAATAGTTCTTTTAGCATAGGTTTAATTTTGCTGAGTTATTTTAGTTTGTACTTGTCTGTGAAATTCTTTATCTCTCCTTCTACTCTAATGGACAGTCTTGCAGCATAGAGTATCCTAGGTTTCAGCTTTTGCTCATTCAGGACTTTAAATATATCTTGCCACTCCCTTCTGCCCTGTAGTGTTTGTGTAGAGAAATCAGCTGAAAGCCTCATGGGGGTTCCCTTGTAACTCACTCTTTGTTTTTCTCTTGCTGTCTTTAGGATCATTTCTTTATCCTTAAATATCGTCATCTTGATTATGATATGTCTTGGTGTGGGTCTGTTTGGGTTCTTCTTGTTTGGGTCCTCTGAACTTCCTGTACTTGGATATCTGATTCCTTCTTTAGGTTTGGGAAGTTTTCAGTCATGATTTCTTCAAAAACCTTTTCAATCCCCT
The DNA here is from genome assembly GCF_048773025.1 of Camelus bactrianus. Classification (NCBI taxonomy): domain Eukaryota; kingdom Metazoa; phylum Chordata; class Mammalia; order Artiodactyla; family Camelidae; genus Camelus; species Camelus bactrianus. The sequence goes on from NC_133575.1 coordinate 40,298,609, forward strand.
TTAATCTTTCTTCCCCTTCTGGAACCCTTATTATGTGTAGATTGGCATGCTTTATATTATCCCTTAGGTACCTTTTATTTTTTTCTTTGGTTTATTATTTGCATTTCTCTCAGCTGTTCTGATTAGATGCTTTCTGTTTTCCTGTCTTCTAGGTCACTTATTCATTCCTCTACATTATCTAGTCTGCTTTTGTACAGCCTTTAGATCAGCTCTCTTCTCAGCCAAAGAGTTTACCAGTTCTACTTGGTTCTTCTTTATAGCTTCAATTTCATTTTTGATATATTTTATATCTCTAAACACCATTTCTTTTAGTTCCTTCAGTATTTTGATCACTCTTTTTTTGAAATCTTGATCTAGTAGGCCATCAATGTCTATTTCATTGATTGTTCTTCAGGGGATTTCTCTTATTCATTTAATTGGGAGTGGTTCCTCTGCTTCATCTTGCTCATATCTCTGTGGCACTGTGGCTTGTGGAGTATCATTTATCTATTATGGTCCTCAAGGAGTTTATTTATTTGTCTATCTAAAGCCTATGCAAGAATAAAACTTTTTAAAAAGAGAGAGAGAATTTTAAAAGAAGGGAGAAAAAAAGATTTGAAAACAGTGTGTAATCAATTACAGAAGAAGTAGTTGAAGCAGAATAGCTGTTGAGTTGAGACGTCTTTTAAAAACCTTAAAAATGTAGAAAAGAACAAAAAAAAATTGAAATCTGGGTATAATCAATAAAAGGAGATCGAAACCAAGAGAAATAAAAATGAAATGAGGTGGATTTTTAAAAACAATAGTAATAAAAATATTTTAAACAAAAAATTTTAAAGGGAATAAACCTGGAGTCATATACAATTGTTTAAAAATTAAAAAGGTAATAGAAAATATAACAGATTAAAAAAAGAATAAAAGAGGGGGAAAAGTGTGGGATATGTGTTCTCGTGGAGACTGTGCACTTTTAATGATTTTGAGAGGTCTTTCTGTCCTCACCCTGCTTCATGAACTCAGCTTGCTGCTTCAAGAGGACCTCCATTGGCACCCCTGGTCTGTGTTGCTCCCAGTGCAGGTCGGCAAGCAGATCACGACCCCTCCCCACACTGCAGGCAGGCGTTGTGCTCTTACACCGTGGGCAGGTGGGTCATGCTCCCTCCCGATGCTGCCATTCCACAGGGTAGGTGGGCAGATTACTCCCCCTCCCAACAGCATGGTAGGCGGCTAGTCACCCCACCTCCTGATGCCATGGTCAGATGCTGTGCTAAGGTAAGGTAGGTGGGCAGGTCACGCCCCTTCCCATCACCATGGTCAGGTGCTGTGCTCCTGCTGGGAAGACAAGTGGCCACCAGCCCTCTCCCGGTGCTGGTTGCTCCCCTGCTCTGTGCAGCTGCCTGCTCCACATCAAGTCTACACCCCATAGGCAGGCTCGGGGAAGATGGCAGAACAGGCCCGCCCCTGTTCCATGCCAGAACTCAGCTCCTTGTTCTTTTGTCTTGGCAGCACGAGTTCCCAGAGGTACCAGGGAAGAACGATCTTATCTGCCTCAGGCTGGAAACAAGTCTCCATCTCACCTTTGAGGCTGCTAAGCTCTTAGGTAAGGATTCAGATTTCGTCCCCACCCCCACCTGGGTTCTAAGCACTGGAGGATATGGTGGCTGTGCCTAAGCCCCACCTCTCTTCTCCCGAAAACCCTTGGCGGGTTTTCAGAGGTAGGGTTTATGGCACCCTTCCCCCCAGGGCACATCAGCCATGGGTTTTTTTCTCATATTTTATGGAGGGTCCAGGTTATTTTGCCCTGTCTACTCACTCATCCATGGCACACAGCACCCTGCAGTCCCCCAGGGTTGCCTTGGTGCAGCCTGCCCCAGTCCTCCACCTGGCTCGGGCAGCCTGTCCTGTCCCCCACCTGCCACTTTGCTTCTAGGGCTGGGGTTTCCGGGGACCCTCTGTGCCCATTTAACTTAGTTCTTTTGGTCAAGTGCTACTCCATACAGATCCGAGCCTTGGAGATCCCCCTCTGTCCTGCTGACCTCTCCGTTGGAGATGGGGAGAGCCTGCAAGTGTGTGCTATTCCTCCTTTGCTGCTCCCTCCCTGCAGGACCTGTCCTGCACTGTTTTTCATTTTCTTCTCTCTTTTTTTGTTTTCTCCTACCAGATTCGTGGCATCTTTATCTTTCAAAGAGGGTGATGTTCTATCGGAGTTCAGCAGGTGCTCTGGTTGGCTGGGTGGGTCCGTGGATGTGAGTTTTAGTGTATTTCTGGGAGAGGGTGAGCTAAGAGCATACTACTCTGCCATCTTGGCTAATCCTACAACAAAATTTAACTGATCTGAAGATAGAGTTAGAATCCAAGCAAGAGGAAGAGACATTTCAGAAAATGGAATAGATCAAAGTGAAATAACTAATCAAGATCAAGGTAAAATACTTGAGTCTTTGTAAGCCCAAATTGTATACTTCTGTCATTTTTAGAGGATAACATAGACTAGGGGAGGGAAGCATGGCTCTCTTGGTGGTATGTTTGATTTGATAGAAGTTGTCAGTCTTTATGACAGTCTGCTGTCTTGACTGCTCTTTTTGTCTATTCTGCTGATAGTCAATTTACCCAGAGTTGGTTGAATGAGAATATTTTAATATCTTGTACACAAAGTATATAATATTTTATTATTCCAAATACTGTTATAATGAGTGTACTGTACATAAAATTCTGATTAGTCTCTGAATTTTTCCTTAGGATTAATTTGCAGAGCTTATGCTACCTTTACATATTGCCAAACTCTACTGCAGGTTCTTCTTTTTATGACCAACTTCAAAAAGCTTCTACATAATTAATTTTCCTCAAACCAGGCATAGTCATGAGAACATTACAAGAAGGGAAATTACAAATCAGTCCCTATCATCAAAATTATAGAATAGATAAACAAGATTATACTGTATAGCACAGGGAATCACAGAGGAAAAAATGTGACAATGAGTGTGTATATGTCCATATATGACTGAAAAATTGTGCTGAACACTAGAATTTGACACAACATTGTAAAATGATTATAAATCAATAAAAATGTTTAAAAAAAATAAAGGATAATACATCATGGCTAAAAGGGTAATTTCCCAGAAGGCAAGTGTGGTTTAGCATTGGAAAACCTATCAGCATGATTCCTACATTCACTAAAGAAGAAAAACCGTATGGTAATTTCAATAAGTACAGAAAAATAATTCGACAAGTTCAATAGCCATTCATGATTTATTTTCAAGAAACTCTTTTACAACTATGGAACAAAAGGAAATAATTTATTCCAATAAAGATTACATCCAAAAATCTACAGCAAAATCATAACTAATGGTGAATTACTGGAAGTGTTCTTCCTGAGATTTGGAATGGTGGGAGTGGTACAATATACTGACATGTGTAGGTACTGAAGTTAAGCAAGAAAAATAAATTATATTGAAAAAGAAGGAATTAAAATGTCCTCATTCATAGATGACATAATTGTGTACATATGCAATTCAAAAGAACCTATAAACTCTTAGAATACATGAGTTTAGCAATGTCACAGGATACAGGGTTGATATATAAAGACCAATCATTTCAGCAATAAACAAATATTTGGGAAAAAATTAAAACCATACCATATACAATAGCATAAAAAAGAACAAATACAAAAGAATTAGTATAATGGAAAAAGTATGAGATCTCTGTACAGTAAAAAATGAAGTATTATCCAGAAAAAATTAAGAATTTGCAAATAAATGCCATGTTCTTGGATTTGAAGTATTAGTATTGTAAAGATGTAAATATTCCCGAAATTTTCTCTACACATTCTATACAATCCCAATTAAAATTATAGCAGATTTTTTTGGTGGAAATCAGTTAGACAATTCTAAAATGGACTTAGAAATACAAATAAAGAAGAGCCGAGACAATCTTGAAGAATAACAAAGCTGAAAGACACACTACCAGACAACAAAACTTATTAGAAAACTGTAGTAAACAAGAGACTGTGTGATGGTAGAAGAATAAATACTAGACCAAATGAATAGGCTAGAGAGTTCAGAAACTCATGTATGCATGTATGATCACTTCATTTATGACAAGGTATTATTTCATTGCAGTGGGGAAAAGAGTCTTTCTAATTGTGATTTGTCCATTCAATGTTGTTATGGAAAGAAAAGTAAATCTTTTATTCTACCTAATGTACAAAATAATCAATACCAGAAGTAGTTCAAATCTAAATGTGAAAAGTTAAATAATAATGACTCTAGAGGAAAACATAGAAGAAAGTTTCCATAACTTGGAATATCAAATTTTGATTTTTTTCTATTTCAATTATTTATTTTTAAAATTTTAACACTATAGCAGCACTATTTACAATAGCCAAGACATGGAAACAGCCTAAATGTCCATCAGCAGATGACTGGATAAAGAAGATGTGGTATATTTATACAATGGAATACTATTCAGCCATAAAAACTGACAACATAACACCATTTGCAGCAACATCAATGTTACTGGAGAATGTCATTCTAAGTGAAGTAAGCCAGAAAGAGAAAGAAAAAATACCATATGAGATTGCTCATATGCAGAATCTTAAAAAACAAACAAACAAACAAACAAACAAAACATAAATACAAATCAGAAACAGACTTATAGACATAGAATACAAACCTGTGGTTGCCAGGGGGATGGGGGGGTGGGAAGGGACTGGGATTTCAAAATGTAGAATAAATAAACAAGATTGTACTGTGTAGCACAGGGAAATATAAACAGGATCTTGTGGTGGCTCACAGCAAAAGAGAATGTGACAAAGAATGTATGCATATTCATGTATAACTGAAAAATTGTGCTCTACACTGGAAGTTGACACAACATTGTAAAATGACTATAACTCAATCTAAAAAAAATTTAACACTAATTTAACTTACAGAAAAGTCACAAGGACAACACAAAAAATTCCTATATGCATGTTTTGCAGTTTTCCAAATATTAATATTGTATCATTTTCTGTGTCTTCTATCTCACTAATTCTCTATATATCTATCCATATAATTCTTTTCTGAAATCTTTGAGAATGAGTTGCAGACATAAGATATCTTTACCTCTAAATACTTTATTGTGTATTTCCTTAAAATCCAGGAAATACTATTTTGCAATCACAGCTCAATTATCAAAATCAGAAAACTAATACTGATATAGTATCATCTAATATATAGAGCTTGTATGTTATGAATTAAAATGAATCTTCTTTTTACAGCTTCTGGATTTTCAGTCTTAGAAAGTCTTTCACAAACATATTAAAGAGGAATTTATTTACATTCTTCTGGTATTTGTATAATTTCATTTTTCACATGTACATCCTTGTTCTATTTGGAATTTATTCTTGTATGCACCTTCAGGTATGAATCTAATTTTCTCTTTTTCCAAATGACAAAACCAGTTATCACAATACAACTTAATAAACAGTTTATCTTTTATCAAGTCATTGTTGTAAATGGCATTATTTTATTCTTTTTATGGCTGAGTAGTATTCCATTGTGTGTGTATATGTATGTGTGTGTTGGTGTGTGTATATATATTTTATATATATTTATATATATACACACACCACATCTTCTTTACCTAGTCATCTGTTGATGAACATTTAGATTGTTCCCATGTCTTGGCTATTGTAAATAGTGCTGCTATGAACATTGGGGTGCATGTGTTTTCTCAAATTATATTTTTCTCTGGATGTATGTCCGGGGGGGTTCCTTTTTCTCCACACCCTCTCCAACATTTATCGTTTGTGGACTTTTGAATGATGGCCATTCTGACTGGTGTGAGGTGATATCTCATTGTAGTTTTGATTTGCAGTTCTCTAACAATTAGTGATGTTGAGCATCTTTTTGTGTGCCTGTTGGCCATCTGGATGTATTCTTTGGAGAGATGTCTATTTAGGTCTTCTGCCCATTTTTTGTTTGGGTTGCTTCTCTTTTTGTATATTAAGCTGTATGAGCTGTTTGTATATTCACAAATTAGTCTCTTGTCAGTCAAATCATTTGCAAATGTTTTCTTCCATTCTGTAGACTGTCTTTTCATTGTGTTGATGGTTTCTTTTGCTGTGCAAAAGCTTCTAATTAGGTCTCATTTGTTTATTTTTGTTTTTATTTCTTTTGCCTTGGGAGACTGATCTAAGAAAATAATGCTACAATTTATATCAAAGAATGTTTCGCCTATGTTCTCTTCTAGAATTTTTATGGTGTTATGTCTTACTTTTAGGTCTTCAAACCATTTTGTGTTTATTTTTGTGTGTGGTGTGAGGAAATGTTCTAGTTTCCTTGATTCTCATGTAGCTGTCCAGCTTTCCCAACACCACTTGTTGAAGACATTTTCTTTTCTCAATTTTATATTCTTGCCTCCTTTGTCATAGGTTAATTGACCATAGGTGGATGTGAGTTTATTTCTGTGTTTTCTACTCTGTTCCATTGATCCATATGTCTGGTTTGAGCCAATACCATTCTGTCTTGATTACTGTAGCATTGTAGTATAGCCTGAAGCCTGGAAGAGTTATACCTCGAGCTTTGTTCTTTTTTCTCAGGATTGCTTTGGTAATTCTGGGTCATTTCTGGTTCCGTATAAATGTTAAGATTATTTGTTCTGTTTCTGTTAAAAAATGTCATGGGTATTTTTATAGGGATTGCATTGAATCTATAGATTGCTTTAGGTAGTATGGCCATTTAAACAATATTAATTCTTCCAATCTGAGATTATGGAATATCTAACCATTTCTTTGAGTCATCTTCAATTTCCTTTATCAATATTTTATAGTTTTCAGCATATAGTCTTTCCTATGTGTCAATCTGAATGGCTCAAAAGAAAAAATATTTAATGAGATTGTGAGGAAATTTGAATTGTAATACACAGCTGATGAGAATATAAATTCATATGACTATTTTGGAAATTTCTTTGGTATCATATAATAAAGCTGAACATATGCAATGTTCTATGACCTAGCACTTCTACGTCTAGTTAAATACTTAGGGAAATCCATACACATGAGTATTAAAAACATGTACAAAATTGTCTGTACGACACAGTATGTAATGTCCCAGATAAAAATTACTTAAATGTCCATAATAACTATAATTAATGAGTAAATTATGCTCTAGTCATATGATGGAATATAGTGTAACAATATAATGACTGGATAACTACCAGACCCAGAGCATGGATAAAACACATGAAAATGATGTTGATTGCCAAAACTAAGCACAAAAGACCTACACCATACTATTCCATTTATATAAATTTAAAATCAGACAAAACTAGACCATGCTCTGAAGGTGGGGATTATGGTTACTTTGGCAGATGAGGGATTAGGATGACTGGAAAGTGGCAAAGAGGGCCCTGTAGGGAGTTATATAATATACTACCATTTGATCTGAGTGAGGTTTACCTAGGTATGTTTGCTTTCTGAAATTTTATGGAGCAGTACATACATAATTTCTGTATTTTTCCATATGTATATTATACTTTAATGAAGAAGTGTACATGAAAAAACCTGGGAGATGTAGGAGGGCATAGCAGGAAGTACAATGGGTTTATCCTCCTTAAATATGATCTTCCAAAGCAGGGAATTTCTCAATTCTGCCAGAACTTAAACATGCCATTACAAATAATTGCTGTTTCAAATCTGTATTGTTTTTGAAATTATTTTTCCTTAACATTGGAGGAAACTTCCAAGAACTAATCTCTCTTCATTTAAAGAAATCCTTTTACCAAAGATTCACCTCTTTCTTGTTTCCTTTCCTTTATCTTATCATAATCTAATAAAATCAAATCTAATACTTTTTAATTTCAGTACCATGTATGATATAAACTCATCCTTATAAAATCATTTCTGTAAAGTTAGCTCCCTTTCTGGTTATCCACCTTTAAGCCTATCAATTTATTTCATAAGTCAAAAGAAAGATGTTTGTATATAATGACTTTGAACAAATGTTAGAACTAACTAATTCTGAACACTGCAATTTGATATAATTATTGTACCTGCCTTCGTATTTTCTTACAGTGCTTGATTCCTTAACAATATATATGTTTTAATAAATTTAGAAAGTAGTTTTCTTTTGCTTATTAATTCACGTAAACCTCACCCTGTTATATCATGAAAATATAGCTGTATGTGGTCAACTAAACCATGTAATCAATTTACATGATGATTACATTTTAAAACAGTCAGCATGTGTGTACTAAATTTTGTTGCTTCTTTATTTTCTAATGAAAATTCTCTTCTGTGAATTCACATTTGTTTTTCTCAATAGGCCCACATTTTAAAGTTTCCAGAATCGATATACCTGAGATTTTTAACAGCAAAATCAACTTTTACACATAACTTACTTTTTCTATGCTCAAATCAGTTTCTTCCATGGTTCTAGGTCACTGGGGCTGTGGACAGGCGATTCTCTCTACTCCAGGGAAAACCCCCTTCTCCCAAGCCCTTTCCTCACTCCTCCCTTAGAGGGAAGACTGACATGAAGGACCAGGTTCCAGAGCACTGTGAGCAGGACCACTGTGCACTATGAGTGTGGGTGCGAGGGGACACCCATGCATGGAGGACATGTCCACACCCTTCTCTCTTACCATGCTAAGAAGTAGGTAAGCTGAGTCCATGCCTACTGATGATGTCCAGGTGCTGCTCCATCACTCTGTCTTCCTTCCTTCTCACTGGAGATTTCAGCCTCTATCACCCTTGCACACTAGAGGTTAGCTGATGGTGAGAGATAGAATTAGAGTCAAAGACATCCTGCTTCATTCTTGAGCCCAAGCCTGTTCTTCACCCCACCTTGACAAGAAGGCTCTACACTGAGGAGCACTGGGAACTGGCCCGGTGAACGATGTCCCAGGTTCTTATGTGTATGTCTCCTTCAGGGAAAGCCCTGGGAGAGGGCAGATTGGCAGTGTAGGGTAGGAGGAGGGTATTGCTGTGTCCTCTGACCAAATACTGGTCCCACACTGTCAGATCCTCACCAGCAACTCCACACCTCCACATGTCTCTCACTCTACTGCAGATGGTGAACCCATGTACCCAAATGTCATAACCCACACTGAAATGGCACATGGACCCACTGAAATAGACATGCCCTCAGGTGTTACCATGCTCTCATCCAGAGGCCAGTACTTGTGCTTGTGGACTTGCTGATGGACTCAATTCATGAAAAGATAACATAAATGTCCATTGATAGCTTAGGGCCTCCTGAAGTCCAGTGGTTCCCCCACGCATGCTTTCCATCAGGGGCTCATGCACCAATGTGAGGTACCACGAAGCCAGTGCTCTTGTCCTTAAACTGACCCTACTTCAAGCATGGAAGCATGGAGTCCTTGTTTAGACCTCATGTTATCTCTCAGCACTTTGGCCTTGACATTCAGATTGTCCAAATTGTAAACATATTTCATGATTGTCTCACTGGCTGCTGCTGTTTCTGTTAGAATTGGCCACTTCCAGTCATAGTTAGTAACTACATCCACATATCTAAGTAATTATTGTCTTTCCTTGCCCAGAATTTATTTTATGTACCTTATCTTTTATAATTGCTTTGAAATAGACAACACATATCACTACTATTCTTTTAAGAAACAACTTTCAGCTATCACTAAGTTATATATTTAAAATTTTCTTCTTTCATAGAGGTTTCCCAGATGTCTGGCAGCATCACTATCACCCATGTCAACTATGAATAGAGTCAAAATGGAATGAGACAAATTTCTGTTTGGTGATCAGTTTCCAAATATGCCTCTACATGAGCAGGTGGAGTCTGCTCTATAGTCTCTATAATCCATCTAAACTGCATGTTCCACAACACTTTCTGCAACACTGGAAAATCAATTCTCTGTTCCCATAGGCCTGGTCATGCCCACATTCCCCTGCCATCCCAAAATAAATTCTCTACTGAGATCACATCCATATCACATGGTGCTATCACTCAAATTGAGCCCTACTGAAAAAAATGGTTATACACAATGTACTCCCTAATGCATACTTAGGAAAGGGGAATGAAAGTCGTCATGTCAAAGTTAAGATTGATGTGGTAAAGTGGTTTCAGAATGGGAGACATTTTTTTATTTCAGTTCATCTGAATATTAACTATTGTAGATAAAAATACTGAGTAAAAGACTGTATTAACAAAACTGGATCACGGTGAATTATAACACAATACATAACTTGAGAAACATTAACAAAATTTGCAACTTTTTTTTACACTCATCTTGGTGTTTTATGGTCATAGTTGACAACATTTATTTGTGCCAGGGAACTAACTTTTTCATGGCTCCTGAGTGTAAGTTTCCTATTTAATAGATTTATTTTTATCTAACAAATTAAAAATACCAACATGAGTAATTTTGCTAGGAAAGAGAATTAGGCAGCATCCCAGTGTCCTAGAAAGGAGCAGAGGTACTTTCTCTAAACATATTTAAAGAATTTCCAAGAGAAACTTTTCAGCAATGACAAATGCAGCAGTTTATACTAGTCACTTTGTGAGAGAGAAGGCCTCCATAACTCATCTGTTCTTTTTTTTCTTTTTATTGTGGGTTTTTTTTTTTTGTAACGGCAAAAGATTTTTTCTATTTTTTAATTGAAGTATAGTTGATGTACAATATTATATAAATTACAGGTGTACAATATATTGATTCACAATTTTAAATGTATACTCTTTATAGTTATTATAAAGTATTAGCTACATCCCCTGTGCTGTACAATATATCCTTGTAGCTTATTTTATACATAATAGATTACACCTCTTACTCCCCTATCCCTATCTTGCCCCTTCTACCTTCTCTCTCCCCTCTGGTAACCACTAGTCTGTTCTCTATACCTGTGGGTCTGCTTCTTTTTTAGTGTATTCACTAGTTTGTTCTATTTTTGAGATTCCATATATAAGTGGTAGCATACAATATATGTCTTTCTCTGTCTGACTTATTTTACTAAGCGTAATACCCTGTAGGTCCATCCACATTGTTGCAAATGACAGAATTTCATTCTTTTTATAGCTCTGTAATATTCTATTATATATATATAAATAACATATATATATATATATATACACACATATAACAACTTCCTTATTCCTTATATTTGGGGGGAAGGAGGGGTAGACCTGACAACAGTCCTACAAACAGGGCAGGCTTCATGGGACTGTGACTGTTGCAGATACATAGGACCTCATGCTTAGAAAAACCCTGATTTTGATTTAATGTTTTGATATCACTATCTTGAAATTCTTAGTAATTTTTAAATTTTTCTTAATTTTTAATTTTTATACAATTTTTGGGGGTTACTTTCCATTTACAGTTATTACAAAGTATTGGCTGTATTCTCCATGTTGTACAATACATTCCTGACCTAATCTTACACCCAATAGTTTGTACCTCCCACTCCCTGCCCTTTATTACCCCTCCCATCTGGTAACCACTGGTTTGTTCTCTATATCTGAATCTGCTTGGTTTTTTTTGTAATGTTCACCATTTTGTTGTAATTTTTAGATTCCACATATAAGCAATATCATACAGTATTTATCTTTCTCTCTCTGAATTATTTCACTTACCATAATATCCTCCAAGTCTATTTTTGTTGCTCCAAATGGCATTATTTTATTCTTTTTTATGGCTGAGTAGTATTCAGCCATACCAGTATACCACATCTTCTTTATCCATTCATTTGTTGATGGAGACTTACATTGTTTCCATATCTTGGCAATTGTAACTAATGCTGCTATAAACATTGGTGCATGTATCTTTTCAAATTAGTGTTTTGGGGTTTTTTGGATATATACCCAGGAGTGTGATTGCTCAATCATATGGTAGTTCAACTTTTAGATTTTTGAGAAGCCTCCATATTCTTTTCCACAGTGGCTACAACAGTGTGCATTCCCACCAACAGTGTATGAGGGTTCCCTTTTCTCCACATCCTTTCCAACATTCCTTATTTGTGTTCTTTTTGTGATAGCCATTCCGACAAGTGTGAGGTGATATCTTACTGTGGTTTTGATTTGCATTTCCCTGATGATTAGACTAGAAGAAATGGACAAATTCTTAGAAATGTACAATCACCAAGAATGAGCCAGGAACAAATAGAAAATATGAGCAGACCAATTACCAGTCCTGAAATTGAATCAGTAATTTAAAAACTCCTAACAAACAAATGTCCAGGACCAGATGGTTTCACAAGTGAATTCTACCAAACATTTAGAGAAGGGTTAACACCTATCCTTCTGAAACTATTCCAAAAAATTGCAGAGGAAAGAACACTTCCAAACTCATTCTTTGAGGCCACCATCACCTTGATACCAAAACCAGAAAAAGATATCACAAAAAGAAAGTTACAAGCCGATATCACTGATGAACATGGATGCAAAAATCCTCAACAAAGTATTAGCAAACTGAATTCAACAATACATTAAAAGATAACATACCATGGTCAAGTGGGATTTATCCCAGGGATATAAGAATTTTTCAATATCCACAAATCAGTCAATGTGATTCACCACATTAACAAATTAGAGAATAAAAACCATATGATCATCTCAATAGATGCAGGAAAGGCATTTGATAAAATTCAAAATCCGTTTATACAAAAAACTCTCCAGAAAGTGGACATAGAGGGAACATACCTCAACATCAAAAAGACCATATATTCCAAACCTACAACTAACGTCATACTCAATTGTGAAACACTGAAAGCATTTCCCCTAAGATAAGGAAAAGGAAAAGGATGCCTACTCTCACCACTTTTATTTAACATAATATTGGAAGTCCTAACCACAGTAATCAAACAAGAAGAAAATAAAAGGAATCCAAATTGGAAAGGAAGAAGTAAAATTGTCTGTTCTTTATAGTGCTTTCATTGGGAAATTTCTAAAAACGTACTCCTGTCAAAATATTTTGAACCATCAACTACGTGATAAAGTTTAAACTCTTTGCCATGTGGCTTTTTAAAACATAGACTTTACATATCAGAGAAGTTTTAGTTTCATAGCAAAATTGAGTGAAAAGTACAAAGATTTCCCACTTACCTCCTGACCCCACACATGCATAGCCTCTGCCATTATTAACATCCCACATCTAAGTGGTACATTTGTTACATTTGATGTACATACATTGACACATTAGGGTTCACTCTTGGTATAGTACATTCTATAGGTTTTGGCAAATGTATAGTGACATGTATCTATTATAGTACCATACAGAGTAATTTCAATGCCCTAAAAAATCATATGTCCTTTGCCTATCCACTCCTCCCTCATTCCTAACCTCTGTCAAACATTGATCTTTTAAGTTTTCTCTGTAGTATTGCCTTTGCCAGAATTTCATGTAGTTGAGTCATTTGGTATATATTCTTTTCAGATTGGCTTTTTTCACTTAGGAAGATGCATTTAAAATTTACCCATGTCTTTTCATGTTTTGACAGTCCATTTCTTTTTAGCACTGAATAACAGTCCATTGTCTGGCTGTATCAAAAGTTTTTTAAAATCTATTTACATACTGAAGCATATTTGATTTTTTCCAAGTTTTGGCAATATGAATAAAGCTATTATGAATATTCATGTGATACTTTTGTGTGGAAGTATATTTTCAACTCCTTTGGGTAAACATCAAAGAGAGTGATTGTTGGATCATATGGTCAGAATAGATTTAGTTTTGTAAGAAACTATGAAACTGCCTTCCAAACTGGTTGCACCATTATGCATTCCCAAAAGCAATGAATGAGAGTTCCTGTTGCTCGACATCTTTGTCAACATTTGGTGTTGTCAGTGATCTGTATTTGTGCCACTTTAATTTGATATCTAATTGATATTTTCATTTGCATGTCTTTGATACCATCTGATTATCTTTTCATATACTTATTTGCCATCTGTACATATTCCTGGGTGAGGTATCTGTTAAAATTTTTGGTCCATTTTTCAGTTGGGTCATTTGTTTTCTTACTGTTGAGTTTTAAAAGTTCTTTGTATGTTTCAGACAACAGATAATTCATTTGCAAATATTTTTCCCATTCTGTGACTTATCTTTTCATTCTCTTGACCATGTCATTTGCAGAGCCAAAACTTTTAATTTAATCAAGTCCATCTTATCAATTCTTTTTTCATTTATTATGCCTTTGGTGTCATAGCTAAAAAGTTACAGCCAAACGCATATTCATTTAGATTTTCCCTTATATTATCTTCTGGGAGTTTTATAGTTTTGCATTTTGTATTTAGGTCTGTGATCCATTTTCAGTTAATTTTTGTTAAGGATGTAAAGTCTGTGTTTAGATTTTTTTTTGTATATGGATGTCTGATTATTCCAGCACCATTTGTTAAAAAGGTTATCTTTGCTCCTTTATATTGTTTTTGCTCTTTTGTCAAATATCAACGATTATATTTATGTAAGTCAGTTCCTGGACCCTATATTCTGTTCCACTAATTTGTCTATTTTTTTCACCAGTACCACACTTTCTTGATTACTGTAGTTTTATAGTAAGTCCTGAAGTCAGGTAGTATCAGTCTTTCAGCTTTGTTGCTCTTCAGTATTCTGTTGACTGTTCTGTATTTTTGCATTTTCATTAAATATTAGAATCAGTTTGTCAATATCCACAAAATAACTTGCCAGCCTTTTGATTGGGATTGCATTGCATCTACAGATCAAACTGGGAAGAATTAAAAATCTATCCATCAACACAGAATATCTCTCCATTTATTTATTTTTTTTTATTTCATTCATCAGAGTTTTATAGTTTTCTTCATTTAGATCTTGTACATTTTTTGTTAGATTTATATCTATGTTTTTCATTTTGGGTGTGCTGATGTAAATGGTATTGTGTTTTTAATTTCAAATTCCACTTGTTCATTACTGGTATAAAGAAAAGCAATCGGCTTTTATATATTAACCTTGTATCCTGAAACCTTGCAATAATTGTTCTTTAGTTCCAGGGGTATTTTATTGATTCAGTCATATTTTCTAGATAGATGATCAATCATATCATGTGCAAATAATGACAGTTTTGTTTCTTTCTTCTCAATATGTATACCTTTATTTACTTTTCTTATCTTATTGCATTAACTAGCACTCCCAGAATTATGCTGCAAAGCAGTGGTGAGAAAAGACATTCCTTATCCAAAAGCAATAGAATGAGTTAGGAAGTATTCCCTCTGCTTCTATATTCTGAAAGAGATTGTAACTAATTGGTATAATTTCTTTAAATGATTGATAGAATTCACCAGTGAACTTATTTGGGCCTGGTGCTTTATGTTTTGGAAGGTGATTAATAATTTATTCAATTTTTTAAACATATAGGCCAATTCAGATCATCTATGTCTTCTTGTATGACTTTTGACATATGGTATCTTTCATAGAATTGGTTCATTTTGCTAGGTGATCAAATTTGTGGGCATAGAGCTGTTTATAATATTCCTTTATTATTCTTTTAATCTCTGTGGTATCTGTAGTTATGTTCCTTCTTTCATTTCTGATATTGGTAATTTGTGTTCTCTCTGAGTTAGCCTGACTAGATCTTTTCAAAGAACCAGTGTTTAGTTTTACTTATTTTCTCTATTGATTTCCTGTCTTCAATCTTATTGACTTCTGCTCTAATTTTTATTATTTCTTTTCTACTTATTTTGTATTTAATTTGCCCTTCTTTCCTAGTTTCCTAAAGTGGAAGTTGAGATTACTGATTTTAGATCTCTCTTCTTTTCTAATATAGGCATTCAATGCTATAAATTTCACTCTAAGCACTACTTTTGCTGCATTCAATAAATTTTGATAAGTTGTGTTTTCATTTTCATTTAGTTCAAAATGTTTTTTGGCTTCTCTTGGAATTTCTTATTTGATCCATGTGTTATTTAGAAGTATGCTGTTTAATCTCCAAGTATTTTGGTATTTTCCAACTATCTTTCTGTTATTGGTTTCTGGTTTAATTTCACTGTTGACTTGTACAATTTTTATTCTTTTAAGTTTATTAAGGTGTGTTTTATGAACCAGACTGTGGCCTGTCATCGTAAATAATCTATGTGGAGCCTGAGAAGAATATGTACTCTGCTGATGTTGGATAAAATAATCCATAGATGTCAATTACATCCAGTTGATAGCGTTGTTGAATTCAGCCATGTCCTTATTAATTTCCTGCATATTGGATCTATTTCTGATAAAAGGCTATTGAGGTCTCCAACTATAATAGTGGATTCATCTATTTCTCCTTGCATTTTTAATATTTTTTCCTCACATATTTTGACACTCTTTTGTTGGTCACATGCTCATTAAGGTTTGTTATATCTTCTTGGAGAATTGACCCCTTTATCATTATGTGATGTCCCTCCTACTCTCTGATAACATTTCATGATCGAAGTATGCTTTGTCTAAAATCAATATAGCTACTCCCACTTTCCCTTGATTAGTATTAGTTTGGTATATCTTTCTCCATCTAATTACTTTTAACCTATTTGTATCTTTATATTTTAAGATTTCTTATAGACTACATAGAGTTGAGTTTTGGTTTCTTATCCATTCTGACAATCTGTCTTTTAATTGGTGCATTTAGACCATTGCCATTCAAGGTGACTACTGATACAGTTGATTTAATATCTACCGTATTTGTTACTGTTTTCTACTTGTCCTTGTTTTTAGTTCTATTTTTGTCTTTCCACTCTTTGTCTGTCTTGTGGTTTAACTGAGCATTTTACACAATTCCATTTTGTCTCCTTTTGCAGCATATCAATTTTACTTCTGTTTTCACTTTTCTTACTGAGAAATATTTCACAAAGTATTTCAGTTTGCCATATGCATTTGCAATGAATCAAAACCAACTTACAATGACACTACACTACTCCATAAGAAGTATAACTGCAAGTAATTTGTAATACCAAAATAATCCTAATTCCTCCCCTTTGCCCATTGTATCATTCTTGTCATGCATTTCACATATATATAAGCTTACAAAATTGAATACATTGTTGCTACTATTATTTTAAACTGATTATTGTATGTTATATCTATTAATTACTAGAAAAATAGAAGTTTTTATTTTACCTTTACTTATTCCTTCTCTGATGCTCTTCCCTTCTTTATGTAGACCTGAGTTTCTGACCTATATCATTTTCCTTCTCTCTAAAGCACTTATTTTAACATTTATTGCAAGACAGTTCTACTGGTAACAAATTCCCTCACTTTTTATTGTCTGAGGAAGTATTTACTTCAAATTTCAAAATGTTCCCTGAGACCTGCTGAAGAAATATGAGGGGATTTTCTCTGATAACCACTGCAAGAACCTGGTAGAGCTCCAGGAGATAACATTATAAAAGTGTGAGGGCCCATCAATAACTGAATCCCCCAGGAGTTTTTGTTTCTCAGACTTATCCATGCTAAGCTTCCAGTAATTCAGCAATTACAGTTCAGGTTTCCTTACCCCAACACTGATCCCCATGGATGTTTCTGCTCATGAATTTCTGTTGTGATAAGTTGTGAGTCTCATATTCTCCTGTCTTTCTCTTCTGTTTTGGAGTAGCAGTTTGGCCTATGACCTTACTTCTCTTGGATATCTAAGAAAAGTTGTTAATTTTTCATTATATTCAAGCTTCACTTGTTGGGACAGAGTGGTGACTACCAAGCTTCTTATATGCTGGACCAGAAACCAGAAGTCAGCCTCATGTGGCTTTTAAAGAATTATTATGTTTGTATCAAACTACCTTTGTAGGCCCATCTCTCAGCCATTTCTCCCCAAGTCCCCTTTCCTAGCACTCACAGCAACACAGAACTCTCTGTCCTTTTCTAAGTCACTGATGCATTTTCCCCTAAGGGTCCTGGACTGTGTCTTATTTTTGTTTACTCTGCTCTATCTTCCTTGTAGCCATTACAGATTGGTAACTACCTGTCTTATCTTGTCAGTGATCCTTGTCTATTTACCCTGGTATGTGTAGGGAAGAATGATGCTGTCCTTGGGTCAAGAAGAAAACACAGACCTTTATTCAGTGGTGCTGCTCTGGGCAGGGTTGAAGGCTAAGTAATAAGTTTTTCTTCACTTCTTTATTGGGTTTTCTTTAGAGGAACATTACATTTCTGGACTCAAAATATTCCACCTTCGGACGGAGAAGATGGCGGAGTAGAAGGACGCTCACAGGTCACCCTCTCCCACAAATACACCAAGACCCACATCTACAGACCCACTCAGCCAAACAGAGCACCTGTGGAACTCCGACAGAACATCGCCCTCTTCAAAAGATAAAGACGCCAAAAATCTGGTAGGAGAAAAGGAAAAAAGAAAGAACAAAAGGCAAAGCAGCGTGGGACGGGTCCCGCGGGGAGGGAGCGGCAAAGGAGGACTGGCGCTCGCTGGCTGGGTCTCCCCTCTCCAACTGAGAGGCCAGCGGGACGGAGGGGGAGCCTCCGAGGCTCGGATCTGTACAGAGCAGCCCTTCACTAACAGAACTAAGTTAAACGGGCACAGAGCGTCCTCCCGACACCCAGCCTGAGACGCGGGCCGGCAGCCGCGGGCCGGGCCAGGCTGCACAAGCCGGGCGGAGGACGGAAGTGGCTGCACGGAGGCAGCCCCGGGGGAACGCAAGGGGCTGCGCGCCGTGGCTGTGGGTGCACAGGGCAGAACAACCTGGGCCCTCCATACAACAGCACGGGTGACGTGCTCTTGGGGGAAGGGTGCACACCCCCATCTCTGAAAACCCGCGGAAAGTTTTCGGGGGAAGAGAGGCGGGGCTCAGGCACAGCCGCCATATCCTCCGCGCTTAGCACCCAGGCGGGGGCGGGGGCGAAACCTGCATCCGCACTGAAGGGCTTAGCAGCCTCAAAGGCCAGACTGAGACTGGCCTGCAGCCCGGGGCAGATAGGATCCTTCCATCCTGGTCCCTCAGAGAACTTGCTCCACAAAGACAAACACGGAGCTGGGTTTTGGCTCGGAGCAGGGACACGGCTGTCCCTCTGTCTTCCCCGAGCCCACCCGCGGAGCGCCGACCAGGGCGGAGCGCGCAGCCGCACAGAGCAGCAGAGCTACTGGTGGCGCAGGTAGAGCGAGAGCAGCCCCCCGCCTTTCGGGCAGGAACACAGCCCCTGACCGAGGTGCTGTGAGGGGGCACGACCCGCCCTCCTACCTGGCCAGTCTGCAACATCTGACTGCGGCATCCGGAGGGGCAGCGACCCGCCAACCCACAGCAGAGGAGAGCTGCACCTGACCCAGTGTTAGGAGGAGGCGCGATCTGCTTGCCGACAGGTGCTGGGAGCAGCACAGACGAGGGCGCCAACGGAGGGCCTCTGAAAACAGCAAGCTGAGCTTCCAAAACAGGACGAAGACAGGAAGGCTTCACATTAAAAGCACACAGACTCCAGGAGAACACCGACAACCCCCCCCCCCTTTTTTTTTTAAATCTGTTTTTACCTGTTCTATTTTCTATTACCCTCTTAATTTTTACTTCTTAATTCATTTCTATTTCTCTTGGGTTTTGATGTCCTGTTATTGATTAGACACAGGTGTCAAATACATCTATTCATCTTCCCCCCACCCCCTTTTTTTTAAAGGTTTTAAAAGGATGTCTCAACCCGATTGATACTCTGCTTCAACTCAATCTTCTATTATTCATTATACACTGTTTTCAAACCCTCTTTCTCCCTTCTTTTAAAATTCTTTCTCTCTCTCTCTTATTTTTTTTCTTTTTTTCCTAAGTTTTATTCCTAAATAGGCATCAGATAGGTAAAATCCTTAAGGACCAAAATAAACAACTGATACTCCATAAACCACAGTGCCAAAGAGGTATGAGAAAGATGAAGAAGCAGAAAAACCTTTCCCAATTAAAAGAACAAGAGAAATCCCCTGAAAGAAAGATCAATGAAATAGACATCGATAGCCTACTAGATCAAGATTTCAAAAAAGGAGTGATCGAATTGCTGAAGGAATTAAAAGAGATAGTGTTTAGAGATACAAAATATGTCAAAAATGAAATTGAAGCTATAAAGAAGAGCCAAGTAGAATGGGTAAACTCATTGACAGAGATGAGGAATGATCTAATAGCTGCGCAAAGCCGACTAGATAATGCAGAGGAACGAATTAGTGATCTAGAAGATAGGGCAATAAAAGCACCCATTCAGAAGAACTACAAGAGAAGCAAATAAAAAATAATGAAAATAGCATAAGGGACCTATGGGATAATATAAAGCGTCCCAATCTTCGCATAATAGGGGTCCCAGAAGGAGAAGAAAGATCAAAGGGGATTGAAAAGGTTTTTGAAGAAATCATGACTAAAAACTTCCCAAACTTAAAGAAGGAATCAGATATCCAAGTACAGGAAGCTCAGAGGGTTCCAAACAGGAAGAACCCAAATAGACCCACACCAAGACGTATCATAATCAAGATGGCCAGAGTCAAGGATAAAGAAATGATTCTAAAGGCAGCAAGAGAAAAGCAAAGAGTAAGTTACAAGGGAACCCCCATAAGGCTCTCAGCTGATTTCTCTACACAAACACGACAGGCCAGAAGGGAGTGGCAAGATATATTCAAAGCCCTGAATGAAAAAAAGATGCAGCCTAGGATACTTTATCCAGCAAGGCTATCCTTGAGGATAGAAGGAGAAATAAAGAGTTTCACAGACAAAAAAAAAAAGCTGCGGGAGTTTAGCAACACTAAACCCATGCTAAAAGAAATATTGGAAGGGCTATTCTAAATAGAAAAGCAGCAGGATGCTACAGAAATGAGAAACACACAACTGGAAAGGTGATAACTCATGAATTACAGATAAAGTAAATACGAAATTATAAACGAACACATACAAATCACTGAGAGTGGGAGAGGGAGGCAGGGAAATATAGAATATATTTTTTTCTTTCTTTTTTAAATTTTTTTAACAGTAGGATGGGTTAGAGATCATGTTACTATCAGTTTAATAAAAACAGTTATAGTAATGGGCTAATAAATTTACAAAAAAAGGGTAACCACAAGCCAAAAACTTACAAGGGAGTCACAAAAATTAAATAAAATACATGATAATAAAAAGGAAAATTACCAAACCACAAAAGGAAGAAGAAAGGAACAAAGAAGATATACCAATTCAACTGCAAAAATAAGTTCAAAATGGCAATAAACACACATCTATCATTAATTACTGTAAATGTTAATGGACTAAATGCTCCAGTCAAAAGACACAGATTGGCAGACTGGATAATAAAGCAAGAACCTTCAATATGCTGCATACAAGAGACCCACTTTAGGGAGAAGGACACATATAGATTGAGAGTGAAAGGATGGAAAAGGATATTCCATGCAAATGGAAAAGCCAAAAAAGCAGGTGCTGCAGTACTGATTTCAGACAAAATAGACTTTAAAACAAAAGCCATAAAGAAAGATAAACAAGGACATTTTATAATGATTAAAGGAGTGATACAAGATGAGGATATTACACTCATTAATATATATGCAGCCAATATAGGAGCACCTAAGTACATACAAGAATTACTAACAGAGATAAAGGAGGATATTGATGGGAATACAATCATAGTTGGAGATTTTAACACTGCATTAACATCACTAGACAGATCTTCCAGACAGAAGATAAACAAGGCAACAGAGAAATTAAATACTACAATAGAAAAACTAGATTTGGTGGATATTTTCAGAGCATTATATCCCCAAAAAATAGGATATACATTGTTTTCAAGTGTACATGGAACATTTTCCAGGATCGATCATGTACTTGGGCACAAAAGAAACCTCAACAATTTTAAGAAGATGGAAATTATCTCAAGCATCTTTACTGACCACAATGCCATGAAACTGGAAATCTGCAACAGAAAAACAAAGGAGAAAAAAAAGGAAGGCATGGAGATTAAACAATATGTTATTGAAAAAACAATGGATCAATGAGGAAATCAAATCTGAAATTAAAAAATACCTTGAGACAAATGAGAATGAAAGCACAACCACTCAAAACCTATGGGACACAGCAAAGGCAGTGCTAAGAGGGAAGTTCATAGTGATACAGGCCTTCCTCAAAAAAGAGGAACAATCTCAAATAAACAATTTAACCCACCACCTGAATGAATTAGAAAAAGAAGAACAAAAAGCCCCAAAAAGCAGCAGAAGGAAGGAAATAATAAAGATCACAGAGGAATTAAATACAATAGAGATTAACAAGACCATAGAAAAAATCAACCAAACCAAAAGCTGGTTTTTTGAAAAAGTAAATAAAATCGACAAACCTCTGGCCAAATTCACAAAGAAGAAAAAAGAGAGAGCACAAATTAGCAAAATAAGAAAGGAAAATGGAGAAATTACAACAAACAAAATAGAAATACAGAATATCATACGAGAATATTATGAAAAACTATATGGAACCAAACTGGATAACCGAGAGGAGATGGACAAGTTTCTGGAAACATACTGTCAACCAAGACTGAATCAAGAAGAATCTGAACACTTGAACAATCCGATCACTAGAAAGAAAATAGAAATAGCAATTAAAAACCTCCCTACAAATAAAAGTCCAGGACCGGAGGGCTTCACCAGGGAATTCTACCAAACATACAAAGAAGAACTCATACCAGTCCTTCTCAAACTCTTCCAGAAGACTGAAAAGGAGGGAATACTCCCAAACTCATTCTATGAAGCCACCATCACCCTGATACCAAAACCAGGCAAAGACACTACCAAAAAAGAGAATTATAGACCAATATCACTGATGGACATAAACGCCAAAATCCTCACCAAAATTTTAGCAAATACAATCCAACAACACATAAAAAAGATTATACATCATGACCAAGTGGGGTTTATCCCAGGGACACAAGGCTGGTTCAACATATGCAAATCAATCAATGTAATACATCACATCAACAAGAGAAAGGACAAAAACCACATGATCATCTCAATCGATGCAGAAAAAGCATTTGATGAAATTCAACACCCATTTATGATAAAAACTCTCATCAAAGTGGGTATAGAAGGAACATATCTCAACATAATAAAATCTATATATGACAAACCTACAGCCAGCATAGTACTCAACGGTGAAAAACTCAAAAGCTTCCCACTAAAATCTGGGACAAGACAAGGATGCCCACTATCACCACTCCTATTCAACATAGTCCTGGAAGGCCTAGCCACAGCAGTCAGGCAAGAGAAAGAAATAAAAGGGATCCAAATTGGAGAAGAAGAGGTAAAAGTGTCATTATATGCTGATGACATGCTACTATATATAGAAAACCCTAAAAGGTCCACACAAAAGCTACTAGAGCTGATTGAAGTATTCAGCAAGGTAGCAGGTTACAAAATTAACGTTCAAAAATCAGTTGCAGTTCTTTACACTAACGATAAATCAACAGAAGAAGAAAGTAAAGAAACAATCCCCTTTAAAATAGCACCCAAAGTAATAAAATATCTGGGAATAAATCTAACCAAGGAGGTGAAAGAATTATACACAGAAAACTATAAACCACTGATAAAGGAAATTAAAGAAGACTTTAAAAAATGGAAAGATATTCCATGCTCTTGGATTGGAAGAATCAATATTGTTAAAATGGTCACACTGCCCAAGGCAATCTACAGATTTAATGCAATCCCTATCACAGAACTAGAAAAAATCATAATAAAATTCATATGGAACCATCAAAGACCTAGAATTGCCAAAGCATTACTGAAGAGAAAGAAAGAGGCTGGAGGAATAACTCTCCCAGACTTCAGACAATACTATAGAGCTACAGTCATCAAGACAGCATGGTATTGGTACCAAAACAGACATATAGACCAATGGAACAGAATAGAGAGCCCAGAAATGAACCCACAAACTTTGGGTCAACTCATCTTCGACAAAGGAGGCAAGAATATACAATGGAATAAAGACAGTCTCTTCAGCAGATGGTGTTGAAAAAACTGGACAGCAGCATGTAAAACAATGAAGCTAGAACACTCCCTTACACCATATACAAAAATCAACTCAAAATGGATTAAAGACTTAAACCTAAGACAAGATACAATAAACCTCCTAGAGGAAAACATAGGCAAAACATTATCTGACATATGTTTCAAAAATTTTCTCCTAGAAGAAATAAAAGCAAGAATAAACAAATGGGACCTAATGAAACCTACAAGCTTCTGCACAGCAAAGGAAACCAGAAGTAAAACAAAAAGACAACCTACGGAATGGGAGAAAATTTTTGCAAATGAAACCGACAAAGGCTTGATCTCCAGAATATATAAGCAGCTCATACGACTCAATAAGAAAAAAATAAACAACCCAATCCAAAAATGGGCAGAAGACCTAAACAAGCAATTCTCCAAGGAAGACATACAAATGATCAAAAAGCACATGAAAAAATGCTCAATAGCACTAATTATCAGAGAAATGCAAATCAAAACTACAATGAGGTATCATCTCACACCAGTCAGAATGGCCGGCATTCAAAAATCCACAAATGACAAATGCTGGAGAGGCTGTGGAGAAAGGGGAACCCTCCTACACTGCTGGTGGGAATGCGGTTTGGTGCAGCCACTATGGAAAACAGTGTGGAGATTCCTCAAAAGACTAGGAATAGACTTACCATATGACCCAGGAATCCCACTCCTGGGCTTGTATCCAGAAGGAAATCTACTTCAGGATGACACCTGCACCCCAATGTTCATAGCAGCACTATTTACAATAGCCAAAATATGGAAACAGCCTAAATGTCCATCAACAGGTGACTGGATAAAGAAGAAGTGGTATATTTATACAATGGAATACTACTCTGCCAGAAAAACTGACAACATAATGCCATTTGCAGCAACATGGATGCTCCTGGAGAATGTCATTCTAAGTGAAGTAAGCCAGAAAGAGAAAGAAAAATACCATATGAGGTCCCTCATATGTGGAATCTAAAAAACAAAAACAGAAACAAACAAACAAACAAAAACAAAGTATAAATACAGGACAGAAATAGACTCACAGACAGAGAATACAGACTTGTGGTTGCCAGTGGGGTGGAGGGTGGGAAGGGATAGACTGGGATTTCAAAATTGTAGAATAGATAAACAAGATTACATTGTATAGCACAGGGAAATATACACAAAATGTTATGATAACTCAGAGAGAAAAAAATGTGACAATGAGTGTGTATATGTCCATGAATGACTGAAAAATTGTGCTGAACACTGGAATTTGACACAACATTGTAAAATGATTATAGATCAATAAAAAATGTTAAAAAAAAAAAAAAAGATATTCAGGCCAGGTTTTAGAAACTAAAAAAAAAAAAAAAAAAAAAAGAAAGAAAAAGAAAAAAAGTATTCTTTTAGGAAATAAAGATTTTTCCAGAAAAAAAAAAAAACAATAAACTTGGCTTCATTGATTTTCTCTCTTCTTTTTTCTATTCTCTATTCCATTTATTTCCATTAGAATCTTTATTATTTTATTCTATTTGCTTGATTTAAATTTAGTTTGCTCTTCATTGTCTAGTTCCTTAAGGTGAAAATTAGGGTATTTGGGACCTTTTTTTCTTCTGTAATATAGGTGTTTACAGCTGTACATTTCTCTCTGAAGACTGCTTTACCTTAATCCCTTAAACTTTGGAATGTTTGTTTTCATTTTCATTCATGTCAAGGTATTTTCTATTTTTCTTGTTATTTCTTCTTTGTCCTTTTGATTATTTTAGAGTATGCTGTTTGATTTCCATAAATTTCTGAATTTCCCAATTTTCCTTCTATTACTGATTTCTAATCTCATCCCATTGTTGTTGGATAACATATTTTGGATGATTTCAATTCTTTTCAATTTATTGAGGATGATTTTCACCTAAAATATGACCTATGTTGGAAAATGTTCCATGTGGACTTGAGAAGAATAGATATTCTGATATTGTTTGGTAGTGTTCTATAGATGTCTGTTACATTAAATCAGTTCATAGTGTAGTTCAAATGTTCTATTTGCTTGTTAATCTTTTGCTTAGTTGTTCTATCCGTTATTTTAAGTGAGGTATTGAAATCTCCTACTATTGTTGTATTGTCTATTTCTCACTTCAATTCTTTTTTTTAAACATTTTTTGTTGAGTTATAGTCATCTTACAATCTTGTGTCAAATCCCAGTGTAGAGCACAATTTTTCAGTTATACATGAACATACATATATTCATTGAAACATTTTCTTTCCTCTGGCTATATGTTTAACTGAATATATGTTTATAATTATTATATCATCCTAACAGATTCTCTCTTTTAGCATTATGAAATGTCTCTCCATCTCTAGCAACATTTTTAAAGTTAATTTTGTCTGATATTGCCACTCTAGGTGTCTTATAATTGTTTCTTGCATGGCATATCTATTTATGTCCTTTTAATTTCCACCTTCTTTCATCTTTGCATCTAAAGTGTGTCTCCTGTAGACATTATTTGATTGGATCTTGTTTTTCAATCCAACCTGAAAATCTTTTTCTTTTGATTAGATCATTTAATCCAGTCAACACATTAATATGCGTGGATCTGGATTTACATCTGCCATTTTGCTTTTCATTTTCTATACATCTAAGGGAGGTTTTCTTTTTTACTCTATTTCTTTATTACTATTTTCTTTTGTATTAAATGAATATTTTCTAGTGTAACATTTTAATTCTTTTAACAATTTTTATTATAATTTTTGAATCTCTGGCTTAAAATATAGATCTCAACTTATCAGAATCTATTTCAGATATATATCAACTTAATTCTAGTTGAAATAGAAATTTTATTCCTTTATATGTTCATTCCAACACCCTATTTTTGTGCTATTATTGTTATACTCAGTATTGCTATATGTCACAAACCTAATAATGAAAACTTATAATTATTACCTTATTTAACCTTCTATCATTTAAAGAAATTTTTAAAAGATAGGAATACAAGTATATATTTACAGAGTTTGTTATATTAATCTTCTTATTTATCACTTCTGATTCTCTTCATTTCTTCCAATGAATTTGCATTACCTTATGAGGTCCTTTTCCTTATTTCAGTACAACTTTGTTCCTGCCTGTCTCCTTTGTGCTATTATTTCTAAATATATTACATTTGAATAACTTATGATCCCAACAATGCAATTATTTACATATCATTTTATGCAGCTAGTTTTAAATCAGTTAAGAAAAAAAGAAGGAATATGTAATTAAACTTTCCTTTATAGTTACCTACATAATTAACTTTACTGACATGGATTTATACTTTTGTGGATTTATACTTTTGTCTGGAGTCACTTGTCTCATTCTGAAAAACTTTAGTATTTCTTGTAAGGCAGGCCTTCTAGCAATAAATTTTCTAAGCTGTATTTTTTTTTAATCTAGGAATGTATTCTTTTCATTTTTGCTGGATATATGATTTTTGGTTGGTTTTTTGTTTGTTTGTTTGTTTTTACTTTCAGCATTTTAAGTATATTGTTCCACTCCCTGTGGCCTCCATTGTTTCTGATAGGAAGTGCACTGTTAATATTACTGGGGTTACCTTGTAAGTGATGAGTCATTTTTCTCTGACTGCTTTCCAGATTTTATCTTATACCACTCTTAAGATTTGGCTAGAATGTACTTGGTAATGAATCATTATGCATTTTACCCACTTTTAGCTTCATAAGTTTCTTGAATATATAGATGAAAGTTTTTTATCAAATTTGGGAAATTTTCAGCCACTATTAATGCAAATATTTTTTTCTTCTTCTTTCTTTCTCTCATTTCCTTTGATTCTCCCATAAAATGCATACTGGTGTATTTTATATTTAAGACTCTGATCATTTTTCTTCATTTTTTTCTCTTTGTTCTTCAAATTTTATAATCTCTATTGGTCTATCTTCTACTTCACAGATTCTTTCTTCTGCCAGCTGAGATCTACTATTGAGCCCGATTATTATATTTTTCATTTCAGTTGCTGTACTTTTCAAACCCAGAATTTCCATTTGGTTTCTTTTTTATAATTTTGAACTCTGTATTGATATTCTCTACTCATTGAGACTTTGTTATTATATCTTCTTAATTCTTTAGGCACAGTTTCCTTCCATTTTTAAAACATATTTTCAAAAAGACATCTGCACCCCAGTGTTCACAGCAGCACTATTTACAATAGCCAAGACATGGATAGAGCCTAAATGTCTATCAACAGATGACTGGATAAAGAAGTTGTGGTATATTTATACAATGGAATACTATTCAGCCATTAAAAGGGACAACATAACACCATTTGCAGCAATATGGATGTCCCGGGAGAATGTCATTCTAAGTGAAGTAAGCCAGAAAGAGAAAGAAAAATACCATATGAGATCACTCATATGTGGAATCTAAAAAAAAAAAATGAACATAAATACAAAATAGAAACAGACTCATAGACATAGAATACAAACTTGTGGTTGCCAAGGGGACTGGGGGTGGGAAGGGACAGACTGGGATTTTAAAATGTAGAATAGATAAACAAGATTATACTGTATAGTGTAGGGAAATATATACAAGATCTTGGGATAGCTCACAGTGAAAAAAATGTGACAGTGAATATATGTATGTTCATGTATAACTGAAACATTGTGCTCTACACTGGAATTTGACACAATGTTGTAAAATTACTATAACTACATTTTAAAATGTTTTAAAAAACAAATATAAATAAATAAATAAATAAATAAATAAATAAATAAATAAATAAATAAATAAAATAGAGATTTAAAAAAACCAATAGAAAAATCAGTAAAACCAAAAGCTGGTTTTTTGAAAAAGTAAATAAAGTCGACATACCTCTGGTCAAACTCACAAAGAAGAAAAAAGAGAGAGCACAAATTAGCAAAATAAGAAAGGAAAAAAGATAAACTACAACAAGTAAAATAGAAATACAGACTATCATACAAGAAATTTATGAAAAACTATATAGAAGGAAAATGAATAACCTAGAGGAGATGGACAAGTTTCTGGAAACATACAGTCCACCAAGACTGAATCAAGAAGAAACTGACCACTTGAACAAACCAATCACTAGAAATGAAATCGAATTAGAAATAAAAAACCTCTCTATAAATAAAAGTCCAGGACTGGATGGCTTCACCGGGGAATTCTACCAAACACACGAAGAACTCATACCAGTTCTTCTCAAACTCTTCCAGAAGATTGAAAAGGATGGAACACTCCCAAACTCATTCTATGAAGCCACCATCACCCTGATACCAAAACCAGGCAAAGACACTACCAAAAAAGAGAATTATAGGCCAATATCACTGATGAACATAGACGCCAAAATCCTCACCAAAATATTTACAAATAGACTCCAACAACACATAAAAAAGATTATACATCATGACCAAGTGGGGTTCATCCCAGGGACACGAGGGTGGTTCAACATACTCAAATCAATCAATGTAATACATCACATCAACAAGAGAAAGGACAAAAACCACATGATCTTCACAATAGATGCAGAAAAAGCATTCGATAAAATTCAGCACCCATTTATGATAAAAACTCTCATCAAAGTGGGTATAGAGGGAACGTATGTCAATATCATAAAAGCTATAGATGACAAACCTACAGCCAGTATAGTACTCAATGGTGAAAAACTCAAAAGCTTCCCACCAAAATCTGGGACAAGAAAAGGATGCCCACTACCACCACTCCTATTCAACATAGTCTTGGAAGTCCTAGTCACAGCAATCAGGCAAGAGAGAGAAATAAAAAGGATCCAAATTGGAAAAGAAGAGGTAAAAGTGTCACTATAAGCCGAAGACATGTTACTATATATAGAAAACCCTAAAACGTCCACACAAAAGCTACTAGAGCTGATCGAAGAATTCAGCAAGGTAGCAGGTTACAAGATTCACGTTCAAAAATCAGTGGCATTTCTTTACACTAATGATAAATCAACAGAAAAAGAAAGTAAAGAAACAATCCCCTTTAAAATAGCACCCAAAGTAATAAAATATCTGGGAATAAATCTAACCAAGGAGGTGAAAGAATTATACACAGAAAACTAAAAACCACTGATAAAGGAAATTAAAGAAGACTTTGAAAAATGGAAAGATATTCCATGCTCCTGGATTGGAAGAATCAATATTGTTAAAATGGTCACACTGCCCAAGGCAATCTACAGATTTAATGCAATCCCTATCACAGAACTAGAACAAATCATAATAAAATTTATATGGAACCATCAAAGACCTAGAATTGCCAAAGCATTACTGAAGAGAAAGAAAGAGGCTGGAGGAATAACTCTCCCAGACTTCAGACAATACTATAGAGCTACAGTCATCAAGACAGCATGGTATTGGTACCAAAACAGACATATGGACCAATGGAACAGAATAGAGAGCCCAGAAATGAACCCACAAACTTTGGGTCAACTCATCTTCGACAAAGGAGGCAAGAATATACAATGGAATAAAGACAGTCTCTTCAGCAGATGGTGTTGAAAAAACTGGACAGCAGCATGTAAAACAATGAAGCTAGAACACTCCCTTACACCATACACAAAAATCAACTCAAAATGGATTAAAGACTTAAACCTAAGACAAGATACAATAAACCTCCTAGAGGAAAACATAGGCAAAACATTATCTGACATACATCTCAAAAATGTTCTCTTAGAACAGTCTACTCAAGCAATAGAAATAAAAGCAAGAAGAAACAAATGGGACCTAAATAAACTTACAAGCTTCTGCACAGCAAAGGAATCCATAAGTAAAACAAAATGACAACCTACGGAATGGGAGAAAAGTTTTGCAGATGAAACTGACAAAGGGTTGATCTCCAGAATATATAAGTAGCTCATACGACTTAAGAAGAAAAAACAAACAACCCAATCCAAAAATGGGCAGAAGACCTAAACAAGCAATTCTCCAAGGAAGACATACAAATGATTAAGAGGCACATGAAAAAATGCTCAATATCACTAATTATCAGAGAAATGCAAATCAAAACTACAATGAGGTATCACCTCACACCAGCCAGAATGGCCATCATTCAGAAGTCCACAAATGACAAATGCTGGAGAGGCTGTGGAGAAAAGGGAACCCTCCTACACTGCTTGTGGGAATGCAGTTTGGTGCAGCCACTGTGGAAAACAGTACGGAGATTCCTCAAAAGACTAGGAATAGACTTACCATATGACCCAGGAATCCCACTCCTGGGCATATATCCAGAAGGAACCCTACTTAAAAAGACACCTGCACCCCAGTGTTCATAGCAGCACTATTTACAATAGCCAAGACATGGAAAGAGCCTAAATGTTCATCAGCAGATGACTGGATAAAGAAGTGGTGGTATATTTATACAATGGAATATTATTCAGCCATAAAACACGAGAACATAACACCATTTGCTGCAACATGGATGTCCCTGGAGAATGTCATTCTAAGTGAGGTAAGCCGGAAAGAGAAAGAAAAATACCATATGAGATCGCTCATATGTGGAATCTAAAAAAAAAAGAAACTAAATACAAAACAGAAACAGACTCATAGACGTAGGATACAAACTTGCGGTTGCCAAGGGGGTGGGGGTTGGAAAGGGACAGACCGGGAGTTCAACATTTGTAGATACTGACAGACATATGTAGAATAAATAAACAAGATTATACTGTATAGCACAGGGAAATATATACAAGATTTTGTGGTAGCTCACAGTGAAAAAAATGTGACAATGAATATATGTATGTTCATATATAACTGAAAAATTGTGCTCTACACTGGAATCTGGCACAACATTGTAAAATGACTATAACTCAATAAAAAATGTTTAAAAAGAAGAATTCTCATAGAGTCAGTGACAATACAAAGGGGTATTATGTTTCTTGCAAAACACACCATGAGCATTAAGTGTTCACAATTTTCAGTTCAGTAAATCTACCCCTTGAAATCCATTAACTAATCAGAGATGGCAAAAAATATGTACATACAAAAATACTCTTTTCATTTTATGGAGGGATAATCTTTGAGGAATGTATCAGTGTGCTTTCTCCTTACACATTTCCTTGTCCTTGATTGAATTTCCCTAGAAATTCCCTGCAAATTATGAGTTTTCCACCAGAAAGCAGGAATGGGTAGTTGAAGAATAGATATCTGCTGTAAGTAACTTTAAAGAGAACGTTTTTATCACACTGTCTTGTGGCTGGAAACCTTTACCTACTACACATTACAGACAGTACTGAAGATAGCACCAACAATAATAATATGATATCTACAAGTGCCAGGCTAAGAACGTGTTGGGTAATTGATGCTGACCACCACCCCTGAGGCAGATGTTATTTCTGCCCTCATTTTATGCCCATGGAAACTGGCACACAGAGGAAGAGTCATTTGTCAAGGGTCTCAGGGTTCCTCAAAGAGAGTCCCTATGTTCAGGTCCCAGGTGTATCAGACTCTAGATTGCACACTGGTTTGCAAGATGCTCTCCTGCCCCCAATACAAGAATGAAATAAAAGACTCACTGGGAAAGAGGGTAAAACAGCCCGCAAAACTTTTAAAGTGTAACAATATAGTTATTGCCCACAATAAAATGCTAAATGGAAGGAAATAAAAGCAATGTAGGAAACTGTTCATAGACTACTCTTCCAGTATTATAAAAAACAAAAGTTATATTTACAGAGAAAAGCATATGGAAGAAATTAGTAGGTACTTGTTCATTTAATCAACAAATGTATATTGAGAACACACTGCTAGGCACTGTTTTGTTGATGCTGCAAACACAATGGTGAGCAAAAACAAAGCAAAAAATATAGCTTCTGTCCTTGGGAGGCTTACATTATGATACTTCCCTTTGAGATGGAGGTCGTTAAGTTGTATCTGCTTTCCATCTCAAGTATTAATTTTTTCACTCTTTTAGTCTAAGTATTCTTTTTAAAGTCTTTTTCAGAAGAGTTTTACGACGGAAGGGAACATGCTAAAATTAACTTCAAAGTTTAAAAAGCAAGTGTTCAAGTCAGGATGCAATATGATCCTCATGTTTAAAGTTCACTTTTATGAATGAAGAACCTCTCAGGAAATTTATCACGAAATATTATTAATGGTCATCACCAGGTAATGGGATTGTGGATAAGATCAGCTTTCTTTATTACACTTTATCTGTGTTCCAAAGTTTCTATATAGAGGTTCAGCGACTTTAATAATGAGAGATTGTATTTTATCCTATATAAAACCCAGGGCCATAAAACCTTGGAAAACCCAGGGTAAGCCCATAACAAGACTATTCAGAGAAGCAGAAAAACAAGTTGCTAAGGAACCTAGGCAGCTCCGCAGGAGAAAGGCCAACTTGAAAATCAAAAGGGTTTTGTCCCTGGGCAGTGAGTTTTCATAGGGGACCCCACTGAAGACCCAAGGGCCAGCCTAGCCCGAGCAAACGAAGAGGGCGGGGGGCGCAACTTTTTCGCAAAAAAAAAAAAAAGGCTCCTTAGAGTTTTTTAAAGCACGAAGGGAGGAGGCGGAGGCGGGCAAGGCGGCTGCACGGCGCAACACTGCCATCTACTGTCAACGCCGACCAACTGCCACCAATTCCTGGCGAAATTTTATCGTTTCCTTCGGTTTTCTGCACAGAGCACTGGAGATCGTGAATGCGGAAGCCGAGTGGGACGCCAGTGAGACCCACAGAATGGAAGGGAGCCGGCCTAAATGGCCCGGCAGCACCATCCCGGCACAGCAGCCTTCCTTACTTCCGCCCCCGGAACCATAGCAACAGCGGCAAGAAGCGTCGGAGCCCAGGACTTACGAGAGGCCACTCTCCGATTGGCGGGTTCTGGGCCTGCGCACCGGAGCCCAGTGAGGTCTGTGCCAGTCTCCTTGCCCGGTTCCACTGAGGGTTTCTCCGGGACCCAGTTATGAACTGTCAACTAACGCGCCGGAACGGTGATGTCCTGTCGCACACTGCCCCAGCTGCTCCCCTGTCCGGGACCTGTACCAATCCCCTAGTCATACTACTCCCGGCCACCCCCCACCCCCCGCCTGTGGACGCGTTCACCCGTGGCACACTCTCAGCCCTCATTCTTCTGATCAAACCTGATGATCTCAGTGCCCACAAGGCCCACCCGGCCAACCCGGAGCCTCTCTGTCCTCAACAATGTTCTCTTTCTCCCTACCCGAGCATCCCCCTGCCCACGGTCACTCCCTGGGCATCAGGAAAGACCGCGAACTTCGTGATGTCCGTTTCTAGTATTCTTGTCTCATCACCCCCAACACGACATCCCCTCGTTTAGATCCCTCTCTCCTGATGCCTCTACGTTGGTAGCCTTCAACCTCTTGGGGGACCTCCGAGACTGGCCTCCAGTCCACAGACCCCACAGCCTTCCACACCGTCCACCAGGCCCCTTCGTACCCAGCTTACCCAGGGCTGTAAACCCTTCCCTTCCAACACACCTCTTTAGCTCCTTTCTCCTTCTTTTCTACTCTCCTGCAATAGTCTAATAAAGGACAAAATTTCTGCACCCTCCACACCTGTAGTTTCTCTCTCCTCTACCTACAATAGACTTCCACAAGCACCAGCACCCACTCCTCCCATGATACTCACTGATAATTCATTGAGAAAAGAGAAGAGATCAGATAAGAACTCTCACCACTTCCCAGCAACACTGGATCTGCACTGGTATTCTCTGCTGCTCCTCTGGAGGATGTAACCTGATTCCATTGAGGCCAAACCCTTCACCTGGATCCCATGCCCATCTTCTCCAGGAGTAAGCCTTTGCCATGATCATTCCTTAATCCTGAATTGTCACGTTCCCCATTTTTTCCCTAGATCCATTCTATCTACAAACGTGCTCATATTTCTCATTCCTTATATGAAATGAAGTAAAACATAAAGCCATCTCTTATCCCATATGCTTCCAAGGTACTCCCACATTTCCCTGATGCTCCAAAGAGCAAGCCTGTCTCTCGTTGTTCTATAACCATTCTCCTTGCTAACCATTTCAATGGAGCTTTTACCAGCTTGCCACCCAAAAGAAAACTGATTTTGTCAAGAGCAGCAATAACCTTTATATTGCCTCCTCCTACCATCATATCCTCATCCTCAACTTACTATATCTCTCAGCTGCCTTTGGTACTTTTGACAATTCCTCCTGTTTGTTTTAATTTGTTGTCCACCTATTTTTTTATTTTTAAATTTGGGGGTATAATTAGGTTTATTTATTTATGTATTTATTTTTAATGGAAATAGTGAGGATTGAACCCAGGACCTCGTGCACGCTAAGCATGCTCTCTACCACTGAGCTATACCCTCCCCAGCTCCGTTTTTGAAGCTGTCCCTCTCTTTTTCCTTTCCTTCCTTCTTCCCCTCTTCCCTCCCTCCCTTCCTTTATTTTATTTTTTATTTTTGGGTATTTGACAATATACTCTCTAGGTGTTACTCCTTCCACCACAATGGCCCCTCCAATCCTCCTCAGTATCCAGTGCTTAAGCTTCCCTTTCCACGTGTAGTTTGACAGGGTCTTCTCTCATGCTACATACTCTCTTGGGGTTATTTTACCCATTTTGCCATCATACTGTTAGAGCAGGCAGATAGCTAGATATGAGCAGATGAAGGAAGACACAGGCCAAATGGCAGGAATTGAGCAGAAAGGAGGGGCACTGGCCAAATACAGGAAATCATTCATCATGTAAGCACCAGGGGTCCCTGAGCAGAGAAAGAAAAGCAGGAACCTCTGGGCTGATAAGTGTTCACACCTTTAGGGGTGATGAGAAGTCTGGAGGCCAACAAAGAAAGGTAGGAAAAGACAGGAAGCTTCAGTGTCCAAATGTAACCTCTTGCTCATTACTCTCTTATTTCAATAAAATTAGCCTGGCAGATTAGAAGTACCCATCATGCACTGACACCATGACACTTCAGATCCAGACTAAATAAGGACAAAACTCCCTCCTCCCCTCAGGAAGGTGGAGTTGGGATGAAAATCAGGGAATATGACCCCAAACCCTTCCCTCCTCAATGAATATTCCACCCATTCATTTTTACACTCTATGTAACCAACTTGCCAAAAAAACTCAGGGCACCTGAGCCTGCCCGCTCTCCTCTTGAGAGTGTACTATCTATCCCTTAATAAATCCCCACTTTACTTTCTTAATCTCTGCGTCTTGTCTCTGAATTCTTTCTGGGACGGGACAAGAACCTGGACAGTGGTTATATCTACCTGCAACAATACCGTATATATACAACGTGACCCCCCACATTGGTAGCTCATGTATCAATCTGTCCCCTCAGATCCAGATTTGTCTGTCTCTTGGTTTGAATGAAAAGGAGGCATGATAGACTTAATATGTCCCAAGTATGCCTCTTCATGTGTTGCATGTTACTTGTTTATAATGCAATCCAACACATTGTCTTGATTCCATCCTCTGAATATATCTTGTATCCATCCCCTTCTGTGCTTCTCTACTGCTACTACTTTAATAACCAAGCAATCTCATCATCTCATCACTCCAGTAACCCTGACCTACTTCTGTTGCTTGAACACGCCAAGCATGTTCTTTAGTTAATGCACTGATAATCACAGTTCTCTTTGTATGAGTCTAACCCCAGGTCTTTACATGGCTGCTTCCTTCTCAACCTCAGGGTTTCAGCTCCATGATTTCCTTCTCAGAGAGCCTCTCCTTGACCACTCTGTATAAAGTTGTTTCTGGCCCCAGACTTGGATTATTTTCTTTCTAACACTGACATTTATTCATTGGTTGGTTGATTTTCTCTCATTCACCAGCTAAGTGTTAAATTGTTAGCTCTTACAAAGTAGCAGGCACCTATTAAGAGAGGTTCCATGAATATTGTTGAATGCAGGGGAAAAAAGGGCCACCTGAGACCTGTGTCGCTTCCTCTCAGGTTGGCAAGGGGGTAAGTGAAGGGGGAGGTTACTGGACAATCCCCCTTCAAATCTACCACTATTCAGCACTGCCTGTGTGTCCCAACTTAACTCCTGTAGGTTTCTAGGTGTTGCTATTAAAGCCACAAGGAATACCTTGCTCCACCTTGTTTTCCTTCGAAATCGTTAAATTATTGTACTGCTGTTTTAAATGACATATCCATGATAAGTGAGCGGGAGAAAGAGAAAGATGCTAGCCAATCATCGGGTCACCTAGGGTGGGCCACGATCCTGTCGTGACTTCATCCTTAAATCTCCACGTGCCTCAGCTTCCCCATCTTCACATAAGGCAGTCAGGGTATGTACCCTGACATCCAGTCTCAGGACAGGACACCTGAGAGCTCTCAAAATGAGTTGTATAGCATCGTTGCTTTTCCTGTTAGTGGCTGCCAGCTGGAGAACTCAGGAGTCCAAGAAAAGGCTGCAGGATGCCAGAGTCCTCACACTTGTCTTGACAGAACCGACACTCATAAGACTACGTAAGAAACAAATGTCTTGTTTGAGACCAAGCCAGGAACCTGTATTCATGCTTTAGTAGGAAGGCCATTGAAGGCAGTTTTCACAGAATGGGAAGTTTTCAAGCAAATATTTTCATTTCACTGATTGTATAATGAAACAATTGTACTTTCATTCTGTTTTCCAATAATGTAGAATGTCTTCAACCTGGCGATGAGAAAATAACTGGATTCCCAAAGAGAGCTTGAAGTTGGAAACCGCATCTAAGGATGGAAAAACAGAAAGAAAGGAGGCTGAGCTCCTGGTGATATACTGAATCCATCGGACCAGCTCCAGAATGCCCACCAACAGGCTTTGCTTACATAAGGGAGAACTACTTCTTTATCTCATGAAATCACTATTATTGGGATTTTCAGTTATATGCTTCTGGAACTAATTCATAACTGATGCAAATCCCTATTTTGTCAAATGATAGAAATAAAATTTTCAATTTGGAAAAAAATTTTGAGCCTCTTTCTCAAGTGCTACTCTTTTAATTTATTACCCGGTAAATATGAGAGTGTGAAAGAAGTTTGCCTAGTCTCCCAGACGTTCGTGAACTAGTACAGACATGAACGTGGGTACCCAAGCTTGTCCCTGTAACTCCTGGAACACATCATAAACTTCACACTAGTCCATCTCTGCTGCCCAATTATCCTTACCACTTGCCAGATGATGATGGGGACAGATTGTGTAGGAGTGAAGCTCTCTGGGCACTCATGTTAAAACCGTTGGCATGCACTATGGAAAACAGTATGGAGATTCCTCAAAAGACTAGGAATAGACTTACCATATGACCCAGGAATCCCACTCCTGGGCTTATATCCAGAAGGAACCCTACTTCAGGATGACACCTGCACCGCAATGTTCATAGCAGCACTATTTACAATAGCCAAAATATGGAAACAGCCTAAATGTCCATCAACAGATGACTGGATAAAGAAGTGGTGGTATATGTATACAATGGAATACTACTTACCCATAAAAACTGACAACATAACGCCATTTGCAGCAACATGGATGCACCTGGAGAATGTTATTCTAAGTGAAGTAAGCCAGAAAGAGAAAGAAAAATACCACATGAGATCGCTCATATGTGGAATCTTAAAAAAAAAAAAGAACATAAATACAAAACAGAAAC
The DNA here is from genome assembly GCF_048773025.1 of Camelus bactrianus. Classification (NCBI taxonomy): domain Eukaryota; kingdom Metazoa; phylum Chordata; class Mammalia; order Artiodactyla; family Camelidae; genus Camelus; species Camelus bactrianus. The sequence goes on from NC_133575.1 coordinate 40,337,007, forward strand.
AGACTCATAGACATAGAATACAAACTTGTGGTTGCCAAGGGGGTGGAGGGTGGGAAGGGACAGACGGGATTTCAAAATTGTAGAATAGGTAAACAAGATTATACTGTATAGCACAGTGAATCATACACAAGATCTTATGGTAGCTCACAGAGAAAAAGAATGTCTCAATGAATATATATATGTTCATGTATGACTGAAAAATTGTGCTCTACACTGGAATTTGACACAACATTGTGAAATGATTATAAATCAATAAAAAAAATGGAAAAAAAAACTGCTGGCATGGCATCTCCTAGGACCCTTCAAAAAACATATTTTCTCTCTTTGAACTCAGAGTTTATTTGTATAGATCTTGTCCTGCTGATGATGGCACATGGGTTCCTATTTAGTAATCTCTTCTATTTTACGTTTCTTTATCAGTTAGCCAATCTCTTTTTCCTAAAAGAAAGAAAAAATGCAAATCCTAAAGCTTTCCCTTTGTGATTTGGATTTATTATGGGAAGCGTTATGTCAGCATGAAGGACGAGCCAAAGAAAAGAATGTTCCGTCCCAGCTTCAGGGGAGCACAAGACACACAGAGGCAGTAGAACGTGGAAGTAAGGCTCTCAAGTCTCAGTCTCCCCTCTAAAGACTTCACCTAAGACAAGTGAGATATGGCAGAGGAAAAGAGAGGATTTTTTCCTCGTTCATATTTGAGGCTCAGAAGAGTTCACTTTAGAGGATGACCAGCAGAGTCTTTGGGCAGAGGGATGGCTGGAATTTAGGAACTGAGTTTTCTGGAACCGATCTTGGTTCCTGCTGTGGTGCAGGTGAAATCCTAGGGGTCTGCATTCCCTGAGAAGGGAATGTGGAAAGTGGCCAAGTCCAAAGCAGGGGATCATGAAGGAAGTCTAAGCAGGCAGGGGGCTAGGTGACCCTGCAGCTGAGGCTGTGGAGTGGACAGCCCTGCCCAGGGGTAGAATGAAGGATGAGACCCAGATTCAGAGGGGTCTGCAGATACCAGCAGAGTGGCTGAGGCTGAGTCAGCCAGGGAGCACTGGTTCCCCACCAAGAGCAAAGAGACAGGAATGCAACTTTGAACAGCCCCACCCATGGGCGGTGCAGGTCAGCATCACTAGCTGGATCCAGGAGAGGTGGGTTATCCTTCCCTGAAAGCCTACCGAGGATAATGTGAGCAGTGTAAGAATTTTATAGACCCCCTTCCCACATCACCCAGGAGACTCGTAAACTTCACAATGCATACCCCTTCCCCACCTTGGAAATGAGCAGGGAAGTGGGATAGAAATCTGAGAGACTGAGCATGTTCACCAAAACAGACAGCATTTATTTGAATGAACCATTCACGTGACAACATCAGATAACACTAGATTAGACATAAATTCAGTGGCATTTTTTGCCCCTTTATATTCACTCCAGAGAGTGGGTCATCATGATAAAGATCAGATCAGATCAGCCAGAGAGAATGAGTTAACCAAAGTGCCCATGTGGTTTGTGGAGTGGGAGTGAGTCTGAGATTTCAGCACACCATCCCCACCAGCTCCTCCTCTGCCAACCATCTCATCAGTCCGTGTTGGAGGAGGTTGGGGCATCCTTGCCTCGTCCTCTCCTTTACGCGAGGACAATGTTTCACATCCCATAAAGAGAACCGCTCCCAAAAGGGAACACAGAAGGAAGAGGGGGGCCAGACACACAGACACACAGAGTGGAGTAACTGGTGAGAGTTGTCACTGAGGTGAGCGGGGCCTCCTCAAGGCCAACCTTGCCTGTCACAAGTGACACCAGGCTCCATTCTCCTCTAACAACTGAGAACCCTTTTTTCCAGGGCCTGAGCCACAGAGCTTGGCTTCAGAAAATGGCTGTAGCACTGTGCACTGCTGGAGAAAATCACAGAACCCCACGTTAGAGCCACTCTGCTTTCCTAGTCTTCATTGTCTCCTGGGATCTCAGTGCTGTACAGAATGCTTTCTTTGTGACTCTGCTCCCCTCCCCTAGTGCCTTCTGAAGGCTCCCAAGATTTCACTTCTCTCCTGGGATCCTCTACCACACATCCACCCCTTCACTCTTAGCCAAAGTGCATTCCCATACTCACGTTAGATCCGAGCATAAAGGGATGGGGAGGGACAAGGGCCTCAGTGCTGGACATGGGTGTGGGATTCTGTTGTCTTGGTGACATTCTTCTGCTCATCCTCCCTGGATCACCCAGCTCAGGCAACAGCCCAGCTGGAAGGGCCAGGACAGATAGGAAAGCACTTTTCTCCATCTCTCTCTCTTTCTGTGACCAGAGGCTGAGATAAAACACCAACGTTGGTTACCAGGGAAACTGAAGCTTAATCCATCTGACTCAAGAGCAAAAGAAACAAACAAAGGAGTAGAAATTAAGACACAGGATGTATTGTGAGAGGCCCTGCACAGACATAGAATTGTGACTCTCAATAGATGTGTTTATTGCAAGGGTCCTGTGCGTGCACAGATGCATGCACACGTCCACTCACAAGCACCCCTTCCAGCCCAGAGTAGCTCAATGACTGTGACATAAGGAGCACAAGGGGGAGGCAGTGGGTGAGGCAATGAGACAGGGATGTAAGCAGAAACCAGATCATGAAAGGTGAGAGGGACGACTCATTTTTTAAATCATTACCTACCCATTCTTTCAAGGCTTATATTAACGTTTGCATTTCATTTAGATCCATTCGTACAACTACTTATTTAGAGCAAACTGTGCTAAGTCACATTCACCTGAAAGAATGTGCAGCCCTACTTTTTGAAAAAATAACCATAACAGTACATCGCTGACACTGTGATAATGTTATCTTATGATGCAACTCTAGAGTTCAACAGATGCTGAAATGACATCTCCTGAACACCATCATGGGAGGTCGGTTGAATAAGCCGCTTTTCATTTATAGCAACTTAGGAACAAAAAAGCAAAGATCCTCTCTCCAGGGCTGAAAATTTACCTAGTGATAAGCCCAGTGGAGAAATATATGGAAATACAGGGGTACAATACAGGAGGAGGCTTATCCTACATATGAAAAATTGACCCCCAAATTGTACCTTTTTCACAGAGATTTAGATGTTATCCTTCCTGCTCTGTGATGTATTTTGAGTCGAGAAGCATCACTCAAGTGGACATGTAGTGCTACATCATTTGTGGATGTTCTAGTGCTTTGATGTTGGTCAGTGGGGAGAATGCCAGTGACCCAGCAGCTGGAAAGATGCATAAAAAGCATCGTTTCATCTGAAAGCTTTTGTTATGAGCTGGTAATAAATATGTCACAGAATGCTGAAAGAGACAATCAGTCCCAAAGGAGAACACAGAGGACCAGAGTTTTGAAACAGGAAGAAGGTTCCTTAAAAGAGTCCCTGGTCCTGCCTCCCAGGATGACACTGAACCTTTTCAATGGGCTGTGGACTGTAATTCATGGCCTATTGAAGGTCTAGAAACATGTTTCTTGAATAGGTGGATGGATGGAGTCATTATTTCATGCATGGATGTGCAGATGGGTGGATGAATGGATGAGCTGGGACAAGTTTATGCAGTTTCTTGGCGGTCACTTTGCTGATACAAAAGTTTTTGTGCAATTTGCACAATAGAAGGAAGCCTAAGATCTTTCAGTGCATGCTTTTTGATGGTGACAACCATTCTAGGGGCAATAGATTCAGCAACCATTCAGAGCCCTATCTTCTGTCAGTGCTGACAATGTTTTAGAGGCATCAATAACATGATAGACATGCTGTACAGCTAAGTGGTCATACCTATGGGCTTTGGAATCTGACAGATCTGGGCCTCATTATTTCTTTTTTGAATATTTGAATTTAATTTCAATCCATTTACAGCTACTTATTTATTATTATCTATTAATTGGAATACAACCACAAATAATATTATGTCTCTTCACGCGTAATACAAGGACCTTACAACAGTATATTCCCAATTCGTCCACCCCATCCTTTGTCCTATGAACTTTACTCTGTGCACACACAATCTCAGGGACAAAACCCCACCTTTCAGGATGTTTCCCAACTTGGCCCTGAGCTGAGTCTTCACTAGGCTATATCATCATTCTATTAAGTTCATGGTATTGCTTACTCCTATCAGAACTGTAAACACAATTATTTCCCATTCTCCCTTGAGATTCTCAAACCATGTCTTAAATGTTAGTATGCAGCAAAGTTATTTAAGTAGCTAAAATATTTTGTGAAATATTATTTCATGACTGATTTCATTTAATTCTCCTGCATACCATTGAAGTAGGTAGTATTTATATTCCCTTTTTTTCATTATGGTTCTCACTAGGAGACCGTGGAGGTATGATCCCTTAAAATAGCGTGTCTGACATTGGGGTCACGTGAGAACTCTGAGCAGGAGCTAGTCCCGGCAAGCGTAATAAGTTGATAATATTGTTCTGGCCCTATTAGGTCCAGGTAGGAATCAGTGACGTAGAAGAAAAGGACATTTTCATGACAGAAGGGGATGCCTTTTGTTAACAGTGAACTTGCTGCTATCATCTCAATATTTGTATCCTCTCCAAAATTCATATGGCTACTCCTAATGCCCAATGTTATGGTATTAAGACATGGACTCTGGGGAGATGACAAGGTCATGAAGGAGGAACCCAAATGAATATAAAATGTCCTTAGAAAAGAGAGCTTTCTTGCTCTCTTCCTCGAGTTGTATGTATTGGGTAAGAGTGGGAGGGGATATGTTTACTAAATGCCTGCCCTGCCATCATCCCAAGTAGTCAGAGTGAGATACATGCATCTTGCCTCTTCCTCATTTCCACACAAACATGGCGGTAAGGGCAAGTGGTCCAACAACAGCCATATTCACTCCTCCCCTTTACATTCTGCAGCCAGCAGAGGTGAGACTGAACCATAAGTGCTCTTGAATTTCTCCCCTTTCTGGCCCTCCCTCTCCATTAAGTAGGGTTTCTTTAACCTTGGCAATGTGCAGAGAAAGTGAGGTAACATCCTCACTCTCCTGCACCAGATCTCAGTATTTTTACACGTAAGAAGCAGGGATCTTGCCGGGGCTTGGGAAGGTCAAAAATGGCAATAAAAGTTGTTGACCTGGGCTAAAGCAAACAAAACATACAACGAGAAATCTGACCCAGAAAAGTGCCTCCACCTGACTATTCTACAGTCTTATCCCAGACTTCCAGCCTCCAGAACTGTGAGAAATATATTTCTGTTGTTTAGCTAGTTTGAAAAGATACATGCACCCCAATGTTCATAACAGTGCTATTTACAATAGCTAAGATTTGGAAGCAATCTAAGTGTCCATCAACAGATGACTGGATAAAGATGTGAGATACACACACACACACACACACACAATGGAATACTACTCAGCCATTAAAAAAGAATGAAAATTTTTTCATTTGCAACAATATGGATGGACTTGGAAGGTATAATAAGTCAGATAGAGAAAGATAAATACTGTGTGATATTACTTATATGTGGAATCTAAAAAATAAAACAAATGACTGAATATAACAAAAATGAAACAGACTCACTGATATAGAAAACAAACTAGTGGTTACCAGTGGGGAGAAGGTAGTGGGGAGAGGCAAGATAGGGGTAGGGGATTAAGAGGTACAAGCTACTATGCATAAAATAAATAAGCTACAAGGATATAAGTACAACACAGGGAATATAGCCAATATTTTACAATAATATAAATGAAATATAATCTTTAAAAATTGTGAATCACTATATTTGACATCCGAAATTTATGTAATACCGTACATCAACTATACCTCATTAAATGAAAAGGTTTGTAACAAATTGATGTCAAAAATTTTTCCTGTTGTTTATAAGATACCTAGTGTGTGATATTTTGTTATAGCTGCCAGAACAGACTAAGATATCTGTGGAAGATGCAATATTAAGAGGGGCATGTAACATGGCCTCTTTTTGGAGAATATAGAAGGCAGATGGAGGCAGAAGTAGATCTTCGATTCAAACACCTAATCAGGAAAGCTTTTTTAGTCTCCCTTGTTCCAACAGTATCACACTCTGCTCTTTCTTTTCATATTGCCCTTTCCAACCTTTTCTTCTATATTTTAACATGTGCATTTGAGCAAAGCCCAGCAAATCACCCTTAAAAGGGTGATGAACCAGGTGACCAAAAATGTGAATCTGGAGATAGTCTGGCATCGAACTTTGGCATTTTCCCTCTCCTCTCATTGCAGATGTAAATCATAGGAAATGACAGAAATACACATGCACGTGCATGTACACACACACACAGACACACGCATACTGATCCATAATGGATGGGGAAAATGTAAAGATGTTCATTTTACCTTAGAAATTTGGGTAACTCATAAGAAATTAGAAGGTTCAGCAATATAATTGAGAAAATCAAAATATAAAACATGCACTGGAGAGGAATGCTATAAAATTTGCAAGGGGTTCTGTATAATGAGATTTGTTAAAGGCAACTCTGAACTTGTAGATACAGGACAGAAGAGCGAGGGAGAATTTGGAACACAGTGGGTCATTGATTAGAGTGAGTCATTGGAACCGCAGACATACCAGCCAGGCAGGATGGACCCTCTTTCCTGTGTGAGTGCTATAGAAGCAGAGGTTCCTGCTCACAGGTGTGAGTCCCTGAGTGCTGGTGCTAGTGGACTTGGCTTAGATGCACCAGATGCCATCCCTGTTTGCATGAAGGAGATGTTTTAAACTGACAGGATCTGATGACTGCTGTTCTCAGTGCAGCACTTTAACCAGTGACCCGTTGAGTCCAAGACCACCAAGATTATACCCTGCTCTAACTGATGAGCTCAGAATCCTCGAATCCTAATCCAGCTCCAGTCAACCAGTATGAATAATGCAAAGAGAGGTTTTTGCTGTGGTTATTGGTGCTGTTGCTGTGGCTTCAGGGACTGGACTGGAGAAGTATTCCAGTTTCTTGATATCAGAGTTCCTGGAATGGTTCACCATGGCCAGTTAGGTCCGTTATCTCATCCGCAGTTTCATCTAACTTTGACTTTTCAGCAAGGTCTAGAGGACAATGAGCAGGAAACCAGCAGAAAATATTTTTTCCCACTGATTCTGGCTGCCCTTGGCCATCCATGCCTCCAGATGTTACTTCTGCGCTGAGACAGCCCTACATGCACATTCCCTGCACTTTGTGCTCAAAAAAAAATTCTGCAGGGCGTTTTCAGGAAGAAGAGACTGTTTTTCACTCTTCTTGAGCTTGTCAGCTCCATACTGGGGATGATGCTCTCTTCCCTTTGAGTAGGAGTGGGATTTAGGAAAAGGCCCCCAAGTCCCCATTCAGGTCCTGGCCTGCTGCCAGCTCTGCCTCCACCCAGTCCCCTCCCAGGGTCTAGGACCCCTGCTGGGGCAAGTAGACCCACCACAGTTACTGGTCTGGGGAGACACAGGCCTGGAGGAGGAGGCAGCAAAAAGCTCCATGTGATTTGAGAGGATGCACTGCTGCAGGCTGGATGAGGACCACGACCCACAACCCGCCTGCTGACCTGACCTGCTGTGGGGCTGCAGGCCCAGCCCCTGCCCTCTCTGCCCTGTCCCCTCACCTGCACAGGGGACACAACTATGCTCCCAGCATGCAGGGGGTGCTCATGAAAGGAGAGGGATCTGAAGAGATGAGACAGATTTGCCCAAGGGGAGGAGGAGTGGGTCGGAGCTGGTGGGGAAGGTCTGACGTGGGCCGCCTCATGCCTGACCGGGGGCTGCCTTCCTGGAAGGGCTCAGGGCAGTCAGGAAGCTGGGGAAGCTCTGAGATCAGAACCCTGGGCCAGGCCCCCTTGAGGTCCTCTCTAGAGTGCTCTGGGGTGGCCAGCCGCCTGTGTCACAGGCTCCTTCCTGTTTGTCCCCATCTTTGCCCTTGGGGAGCCCCGAGATGAGCTCAGTGAGCTCCCTGTCCCAAAGGTCACTGAGACCCATCAGCAGTCATTAGGGCCATGAGTCGTCATCACAACAGCCCCTGGTGGGCACTCGTGTAACTTCCAAACAGAGCTCACAGGCTTTGAAGTGATTCTGATGATGTGTCGCCATTTATTACAGCCAGAGTGTGTTCAGTCATTCTCTATTGGATGGTTAGGTAGCGTGTGATCTACTTGTTTGCCATCTTAAACTAGCTGTGGTGAGCATTCTTGTGCATATATGTAACCCTGGAGAAACACAGGAAAGTTCATAACAATATTTGTAATAGCAAAAAACTGTTAACAACCCAATTATGTATCAACAGACAAATGCATAAGTAGTTCCATATTCACATCATGGAATAATATACAGTTATGAGACAGAATGAATTAGCCACACAGAGATATAATGTTAAGTGAAAGAAGCCAGATATAAAAGAGGACATGCTATATGTCTCTATATAGCTCAAAAGCAAACAAAGTTAATGTTTAGGCATACATACACCTGAGTTTAAAAGGTTTACAGAAAGGAAGGTTTCTCAGTTGATTGGCAAATTTAACAAATAATTTCAATCACAATACAGTGAAATTGACATTTTCAGTGTACATTTCTATGAATTTTAACACGTGTATTGATTTGTATAACCACCACCACACTCAGGATACAGAACTGTTCCATTACCCCCAAATAACTCCCTTTTGCTGCCACTTGATAGTCACACCCTCTTCCTGCCCCTATGCTCCTGAAATCACTGGTTTTCTCTCTGCCACTACACTTTTACCTTTTCAAGAATGTCATGTAATTGGAATAATACAGTCTGTAATATTTTGAGACTGGCTTCTTCATTTAGCATAATGCCTTTGAGTTTCATCCAAGTTGTTAGGTTCATTTTTTTTTAAATTGCTGAGGAATATTCCATTATATGGATGTAACACAATATGTTTATCCATTCACTCACCAAAGGACATTTGGTTTGTTTCCAGTTTTGATTATGAATAGAGCTGCTGTAAGCATTTGTGCATGGGTGTCTGTGTGAACATACACTTTCATATCTCTAGGGTATCTCCAATTTTTCTAGCATCATTTATTGAAAAGACTATCATCTCTCCATTGAATTGCCATCACAAAGACGGCATATTGAATTTTTTACAAAGTTGTGTCTATTCCTTTGTGTGTTTATCTCTTGGCTGTATACCACACTGTCAAGATTACTGTAGAATTATTATAGCAATTCTTAAAATCCATGTTTTACCTCTAATTTTGTTCTTTTTCAGAATTAATTTGGCTATTCTAGTTCCTTTGCCTTTTCACTTAAATTTTAGCATTAATTAGCCTGAACCTGCAAACAATCTTGCTGAGATTTTTATTGCAATCGCATTAAATCTATAGATAAATTTGAGGACAATTAATATCTTGACTATATTCAGTCTATTGACCCATGAACACAGTATTGAATGATAGTTTTCTTTTCCTGCACTGTTCTCCTGTGATTTTAGTATTAAGGTATTGCTGGCCTAATAAAATGACTTCACAATTGTTGCCTCTCTCCTACTGTCTTGAAGAAATTGTGTAGAATTACTGTTATTTCATCTTAAATGTTTGATAAGTGTATAATATAGGATTAACTCAGCAAGGAAGGTTTATCCATACCATCACACTCCAAAGAAAGGTTTAGCAATTATCCTTCTCATGGGAGGTGACCTCTAAGCCCTCAGAATATCTTACCTGATAAGAGTGTTTTTGTTTCCATAAGGCTCTTGGACCATGCCAGATAATATATGCTAACAATGTACTTTATGGTGAAGACCTTGGGCCATGAGGTATAAGCTTGACCTCTGGAAGAGCTGGAGACTCACATCAGTCATGCATACTATGAACTACTGCCAATAAACACCCTGGACACCAAGGCTGAGGTGAATTTCCCTGGCTGGAAATACTCCATGCATGTTGTCACACATCCTTGCTGGGAGAAGCAAGCAGTGTTTGCAACTCCATTAGAAGAAGACAACTGGAAGTTTGTGCCTGGTCTCTCCTGGGCTCTGCCTTATGTGCCACTTTCTAACTATTATTTTACTTTAATAAGCTATAGCCATGAGTATTACAGCTTTTCTGAAATTTTGAGTCCATCTGAAGAATTATTAAACCTGATGGTGGTCTTGGGGAATCTTGAAATGTTGTGGTCATCAGGGGTATAATTCACTATTACAATATGAGTTGCTGAAACACGATGAAATCATGATTTGAGAAAAGTAAGGATGAGAGGTGGTTGGTAAACATTTGATTCCTGGATGGCCACTGGGTCACCCATGGTATGAAACTGCATCTATGCTGTGATAAGTTACTGGAGGTAAAATTTAACAATGGAATTTAGGAATGATATATCCAACTCTTAAGGCATTGGCTCATTGGACATATAAGGAAATGCAAAACAGTAAGAAATGAGCTAAACAGGGGATAGGCCAAGATGACGGAATAGGATGCTCATAGCTCACCCTCTCCACAAATACACCAAAGCTCACATCCACGGACCCACTCAGCCAACCACAGTACCTGCTGAACTCCAACAGAACATCACACTCTTCAAAAGACAAAGATGCCACGAATCTGGTAGGAGAAAAGGAAAAAAGAGAGAAGAAAAAGAAAAACAGTGAAGGACTGATCCCGCAGGGAGGGAGTGGAAAAGGAGGAATAGCGCACATTCACTGAGTCTCCTGGTCTCCAACGGAGAGGTCAGTGGGAGTGAGGGGGAACCTCTGAGGCTCGGATCTGTACGGAGCAGCCCTTGACCAACAGAACTAAGTTAAACGGGCAAAAAGGGTCCCTGTGACAACCAGCCCTAGAGGCAAAGTGGCAGGTGGGGGATGGTACAGGCTGCAGAGAGGCAATCCTGGTGGACTGCAGGGTGCTGTCCGCCATGGATGAGTGGGTACACAGGGCAAAACAATGTGGGCCCTCCACAAAATACAAAAAACAAAAACAAAAACAAAACACGGCTGATGTGCCCAGTGGGGAAAGGGTGCCATATCCTCTAGCTCTGAAAACCCGCCAATGGTTTTTGGGAGAAGAGAGGCGGTGCTCAGCCACAGCCGTCATATCCTCCAGTGCTTAGCACCCAGGCAGGGGCAGGGCCTAAACCTGAATCCATACGTAAGGGCTTAGCAGCCTCAAAGGTGAGATGGAGACTTGTTTACAGCCCTAGGCAGATAGGATCATTCTTCCCTGGTACCTCTGAAAACATTTGCCTCCAAGACAAATGAACAAGGAGCTGAGTTCTGGCACAGAGCAGGGGTGGGGCAGTTCTGCCATCTTCTCTGAGCCCGCCTATGGAATACAGACTTGAGACAGAGCGGGCAGCTGCACAGAGCAGGGGAGCAACCAGAGCCAGGAGAGGACGGGTGGCCACCTGTCTTCCCAGCAGGAGTGCAGCACATCACCATGGTGCTGGTAGACGGCGCAACCTGCCCACCTAACTTGCCCTAGTGCAGCATCTGACCACGGCATCGGGAGGGGGAGTGACCAGCCACCTACAGTGCTGTTAGGAGGGGGTCTGACCTGCCCACCTACCCTGCAGGACCACAGCATCGGGATGGGGCATGAACCACCTGCCCACTGTGTAAGAGCACAGCACCTGACCACAGTGTTGGGAGGGGGTGCAATCTGCTTGCCCATCTGCACTAGGAGCAGCACAGACCAGGGGCGCCAACGGAGGGCCCCTTGAAGCAGCGAGCTGAGTTCACGCAGCAGGGCGAGGACAGAAAGACCTCTCAAAAAAAATCATTAAGAGTGCACAGTCTCCATGAGAACACATACCCTTTTTTTCCTTCTTTTCTTTTTTTATCTGTTATATTTCTATTACCTTTTTAATTTTTACTTTTTTAACATTTTTTATTGATTTATAATCATTTTACAATGTTGTGTCAAATTCCAGTGTTCAGCACAATTTTTCAGTCATACATGGACATATACACACTCATTGTCACATTTTTTTCTCTCTGAGCTACCATAAGATTTCGTGTATATTTCCCTGTGCTATACAATGTAATCTTGTTTATCTATTCTACAGTTTTGAAATCCCAGTCTATCCCTTCCCACTCTCTGCTGCCCTGGCAACCACAAGTCTGTATTCTATGTCTATGAGTCTATTTCTGTCCTGTATTTATGCTTTGTTTTTTTGTTTGTTTGTTTGTTTGTTTTTGTTTTTTAGACTCCACATATGAGCGATCTCATATGGTATTTTTCTTTCTCTTTCTGGCTTATGAGGACATGTTACTATATATAGAAAACCCTAAAAGGTCCACACAAAAACTACTAGAGCTGATCGAAGAATTCAGCAAGGTAGCAGGTTACAAGATTCACATTCAAAAATCAGTTGCATTTCTTTACACTAATGATGAATCAACAGAAAAAGAAAGTCAAGAAACAATCCCCTTTAAAATAGCACCCAAAGTAATATATATCTGGGAATAAATCTAACCAAGGAGGGGAAAGAATTATATACAGAAAACTATAAACAATTGATGAAGGAAATTAAAGAAGACTTTAAAAAATGGAAAGATATCCCATGCTCTTGGATTGGAAGAATCAATATTGTTAAAATGGTCATACTTCCCAAGGCAATCTACAGATTTAATGCAATCCCTATCAAATTATGCAGAACATATTTCACAGAACTAGAACAAATCATAATAAATTTATATGGAACCACCAAAGACCTGGAATTGCCAAAGCATTACTGAAGAGAAAGAAAGAGGCTGGAGGAATAACTCTCCCAGACTTCAGATAAATTTTTCTTTTAAAATATTTTTAGTATTATTGTTTTTTAAAATCCACCTCATTTCATTTTTATTTCTCTTGGTTTTGATCTCCTGTTATTGATTATACTCAGGTTTCAATTTTTTTGTTGTTCTGATTATACACTGTTTTCAAACCTTTCTTTTTCCTCCCTTTTTTTAAAATTCTCTATTTTTTAGTTTTATTCCTGCATAGGTGTTAGATAGATAAATAAATAAACTCCCTAAGGACCACAATAGATAACTGATACTCCATAAGCAACAGTGCCAGAGAGATATGAGCAAGACAAAGAAGCAAAGAAACCATTCCCAATTAAAAGAACAAGAGAACTCCCCTGAAAGAATGATCAATGAAATAGACTTTGATGGCCTACTAGAACAAGATTTCAAAAAAGGAGTGATCAAATTACTGAAGGAACTAAAAGAGATAGTGTTTAGAGATATAAAATATGTCCAAAATGAAGTTGAAGCTATAACCCAAGCAATAGGAAAAAAAGCAAGAATAAACAAATGGAACCTAATGAAACTTACAAGCTTCTGCACAGCATAGGAAACCATAAACAAATGACAATCAACGGAATGGGAGAAAATTTTTGCAAACGATGAAACCGACAAAGGCTTGATCTCCAGAATATATAAGCAGCTCATACGACTTAAGAAGAAAAAAAGAAACAACCCAATCCAAAAATGGGCACAAGACCTAAACAAGCAATTCTCCAAGGAAGACATACAAATGATCGATAGGCACATGAAAAAATGCTTAATAGCACTAATTATCAGAGAAATGCAAATCAAAACTACGACAAGGTATCACCTCACACCAGCCAGAATGGCCATCATTCAAAAGTCCACAAATGACAAATGCTGGAGAGGCTGTGGAGAAAAGGGAACCCTCCTACACTGCTGGTGGGAATGCAGTTTGGTACAGCCACTGTGGAAACAGTATGGAGATTCCTCAAAAGACTAGGAATAGACTTACCTTATGACCCAGGAATCCCACTCCTGGGCATATATCCAGAAGGAACCCTACTTCAGGATGACACCTGCACCGCAATGTTCATAGCAGCAGTATTTACAATAGCCAAGACATGGAAACAGCCTAAATGTCCATCAACAGGTGACTGGATAAAGAAGAAGTGGTATATTTATACAATGGAATACTATTCAGACATAAAAACTGACAATGTAATGCCATTTTCAGCAACATGGATGTTCCTGGAGAATGTCATTCTAAGTGAAGTAAGCCAGAAAGAGAAAGAAAAAATCATATGAAATCGCTCATATGTGGAGTATAAAAAAAAAGAACATAATACAAAACAGAAACAGACTCATAGACATAGAATATAAACTTGTAGTTGCCAAGGGGGTGGGGGATGGGAAGGGACAGACTGGGATTTCAAAATTTGTAGATACTGACAGGCATATTTAGAATACAACACAGGGAAATATATACAAGATCTTGTGGTAGCTCACAGCAAAAAAAAAAAATGTGACAATGAATATATGTATGTTCATGTATAACTGAAAAATTGTGCTCTACACTGCAATTTGACACAACATTGTAAAATGACTATAACTCAATTAAAAAAGTTTAAAAACAAAATAATAAAATATCTTATTGCTTAGAAAAATGCCTATTTAGGTCTCCTGCCCATTTTTTTTTATTGAGTTGTTTGCATTTTTTTGATATTGAGTTGTATCAGTTGTGTGTGTATTTTGGAAATTAATCCCTTGTTGGTATCATCTGCAAATATTTTCTCCCATTTGGTAGGTTATCTTTTCATTTTGTTTATGGTTTTCTTTGCTGTGCAAAACCTTTTAAGTTTAGTTAGGTCCCATTTGTTTATTTTTGTTTTTATTTCCATTACTCTAGGAGATACAGCAAAAAAATTATTGCTATGATTTGTATCACAGAATGTTCTGACTATGTTTTCCTCTAAGAGTTTTAAAGTATCTGGTCTTACATTGAGCTCTCTGATCCGTTTTTATTTTATTTTTGCATATGATATTAGAGAATATTCTAAGGTATTTTCTGATTTTTCCTTTGATTTCATCATTGACCCACTGGTTTTTTAGAAGCATGTTGTTTAGTCTCCATGAGTTCATTCTTTCCCTGTTTTTCACTCTATGGATGATTTCCAGTTTCATACTATTGTGGTCAGAAAAGATGTTTGAAATAATTTCTATTCTCTTAAATTTGTTGCAGCTTATTTTGTGACCTAGTATATAGTCTATTGTACAGAATGTTCCAAGCATACTTGAAAAGAATGTGTATTCTGTTTTTGTTGGATGTAGTGTCCTGTAGATATCAATTCATTCCAACTGGTCTAGTGTGTCATTTAGAACCTATGTTGCCTTATTGATTTTCTGTCTGGATGATCTGTCCATTGATGTCAGTGGGGTGTTAAAGTCTCCTGCTATTATTATCTTATGGTCAATTTCTCCCTTATGTCTGTTAGTATTTGTTTTATATATTTAAGTGTTCCTATATTGGGTGCATATATATTAATGAATATAATACTTCCTTCTTGCATTAATCCCTTTATCATTATATATTGCTCTTCTTTGTCTTTGTTCACAGCCTTTGTTTTAACTGTACTTTGTCTGATACAAATGTTGCTACTCCCTCTTTCTTGTTGTTTCTATTTGCATCAAATAACTTTATCACCTCAACTTCAGTCTGTATTTATTTTTCTCCCTGAAATAAGTGTCCTGTGGACAGCATATTGCAAGTTCTTGTTTTTTTAATCCAATCTTCTGCTCCGTGCTTTCTGATCAGAGCATTGTCTATTGGCATTGAAAGTAATTATTGATAGATGTGTACTTATTGCCACTTTAATCCTTGTTTTCCAGTTGTTTTTGTAGATCTTTGTTCATTTCTTCTTCTTTTTGTTTTCCTTTCATGGTTTGATGATTTTCTTTTGTAGTACACTTGAGTTCCTTTCTTTTTGGTTTTTGTGAATCTATTGTACGTTTTTGATTTGTGATTACCATGGAGTTCAAGTATGTTGGCCCATAACTATATCTACTTACTTTAAACTGATAGTCATTCATGTTCAAATATATTCTAAAAGAGCTACATTTTTATACTCTTCTCCCCAGTGCTCTGTGATTTTGATGCCCTGTTGTACATCTTCATATTTACCCTTTTACTGTCAATTGTGTATAATCAATTTTACAATTTTTCATTGTTTTTAATTTATGTAGACTTATTTAAGTGATCTTCAATCTTTTTATATATTTGCCTTTCCTATTATGATTATGCCTTTCCAATGGATGATTGCATCTTTTCTCTTTAGAGAATACCTTTCAATGTTTCTTTTAGGGTAGGTTTAGTATTCCTGAATTCTTTTAGTTTTTGCTTGTCTGAGAAATTCTTTATCACTCCTACTATTTTGAATGAAAATCTTGCTGCATTGAGTATTCTAGGTTTCAGGTTCCTTCTTTAGGTTTGGGAAGTTTTAAGCCATAATTTCTTTACATTTTCAATCCTCTTTTCTCCTCCTCTCTATCTGGAAGCCCTATTATGACTAGGTTGGCACATTTTATATTATCCTATAGATTTTGCATGTTGCTTTCATTTTTTTTAAATTTGTCTTTCTGTCTGCTGTTCTGATTGGATGATTCCCATTATTCTATCTTCTAGATCACTTATGCATTCCTCTCTGTCATTTAATTGGCTAGCCATTGCTCCTAGATTGCTTTTCATCTTGGCAATTTAATTACCTATTTTTGATTACTTCATCTTTATAATTTCTAGTTCCTTCTTACATTGATCTGTGTTTCTGTCAATAATCTTTCTTAATTCAGTTATCATTTTTATTATTCCTTTCTTGAACTCAGAGTTTGGTAGACTGGTGAGGTCTATTTCATTATTTGTTCTTTCAGGGGATTTCTCTTGCTCTTTTACTTGAGAGTAGTTCCTCTGTCTTTTCATTTTACTTAACTTTCTCTTTCTCTGTCTCTGTGAATTTAGGAAAAACAGTTATCCATTGTTGTCCTGAAGGGTTTTGTTTTTAATGTGGGAGCATCCCTGTGTAGACTATATGTCCAATGTCTTTGGTGTATGATAGTTTTGATATACCATCTTAACCATTTTTAAGTGTACAGTATAGTAGTATTAAGTACATTCACATTGCTGTGAACCAATCTCTAGAACCCTTTTCATTTTGCACAAATGAAACTACATATCAGTTAGACAACAACACATCATTCCCCCTTCCCTCCAACCCTTGGCAACCACCATTTTATTTTATCTCTATGAATTTGCAGAATTATACTATTTTTACTATTACTTATACCCAATCTGAACCTTATATTTAAAAAATTTTGTAGTCTTATTTTGGTTTTGCTGTACTTAATTTTAGTTAGTTGGGTGTTCTGGGGGTTTTTGCCAAATGGTGTTTCATACTAAAATAAAAGTATTAAGTGATGGTTCAGGTGGGCTGCAGAAAACAAATCACTCTGAAGGTGATACTTAATGACTGAGTTCTAGAAATTACTTGATTCATTGAGTCAAGATTGAGTAATGCTTAGCAGGACTCTGGCATTGTCCTGAATGGATTTCCAAAAACCAGAGCCCTTGGGGGGTTCCCCTACTTTCATGGGAAGGCAGACCAATTCATTCAATTTACATCAATTTATTAAGTGCCTACTATGTGCCAGACAATGTTCTGGATGTGTGGGATACTGCACTGCACAAAATGGACAAATATTCCTGTCCCCCAAAAGATTATATTATTTCAGGAGTATGGATGTGTGAGTATAATGTTAATAACTTAAAGATCATCTGATCAAGATACATGCCTGATCTCTGTCAGTAGCATTTGGGACTTAAATACACCACAGCTTCTTGTCACATACTATAATAATTTATTCCCCACCCTCCACTTGGATATAGGCAAAGTGGAGACATTAGGACTGAAGATGCATAATCTGATGTGGTCCTGATGAATTACTCCCCCAAACTGCACCCTTGTCATGCCATGGCAACAAAACCTAGTAATTGTGAGCTACAGCCATGATGTCACTGGGTCCTGGAGGATTCAAAACTGTGCAGGGCCATGGTGACTATCACTCCTCATCTCAACACCAATGAACCACCATCTTCACCACCAAACTACCTTGAGAGTCTCAATTGATTTAAATTCTCTTTTAAAGTGGTAAGCAAAGTTTTATTATTTTCTTCTATGAAGAACTACAGATTTCTTTTTGAATTTTCTCAGTACTTTATGCTAGGATATTTTTCCAAGTGATTCTTTTGCTGATCTGGGCGTATAATGTTGATACACAAAAATGATATCTTTGCAATTAAGCAGAGACTCTATGTTTCACCTAGATTTTAATGTAAGATTTATATTATTTCAGATTTTCTCCTTAGTGCTCTCTTTTGCTATAGGCCCAGTGTGCAATATTTGCTTTTAAACTTATTGAATTTTAAAGGAAAATACATAAATTTAACAATAAAAAATTTAACAAAACATGCTGGGCAAAATGGTATATAAAGTGTATTTTTATGTTATAAAGTATGCTTACATACATCCCTACGCACACACAAAAGGAAAAATGACTGGAGGGAGACATTCGACAATATTAATACTGTTTCCCAGAGGGCTACTTCCTTTTTCATATCATTGAAGTTACATGGCATTCTAAACATTCTATCTTTATAACAAAAAAAGACCAATGAAATAAGGTTAAACACTGTTCAAAAAAATAAATTATTTTATATGATACAAAGCCTACTATTAGGCAGAAAATTAAAGATTCAGGTATTATCTCTTAGATTTTATATATGAATCATATCAAATGTATTTCTAATTCCCTTTGAATGAGCCAAAATTAAATCTTTCTTCATTCAGGGTGTTTTAATGAGGCTTCATCATAGTCTATCCAATAAAGCTTTATTATTTCACTTGTGAATGCTTAAGCAGTTTTAACCTCTGTTTGTTGTACAGGAAACTGGACAGTTATTCCTATCTGCCTATGAGCCAGTCCCATTATTTGAGCTTGAGTTATAATACAGGTTTTCTCAGAACTGTGAATATTTTCCTTGACAGTGTGAGAGAAAGTTCATAGGTTGAGGTGCTAAATCAGAGCTTCACCTCTTATGATTCTGTTAACCTTAGTCCGGTTATTTTCCTCTGCTGAAGCTCAGTGTCCTCCCCACTTAAATGGGCCTAATCATACTTGTTATAATTGTATGTGCTCAGCACATGGTGATTGGCAACAATAATCATTGCTATTACTCTTGATTGTTCTTTAGCAGGAGGAAGAGATCAGATTGCGGTGAAATTTTTATATTTTCTTGGTAAGATATCCGTCTTTAATCTATACAATTGAACATAGGGTAACTGGGAATCTGAAGCACTTAAAATAGTAAACATGAGGTTTGAGGAGATGTCAGAGGAAGATACAAAGAAATCCAACTCCCACTTTCTGCCTCAATGCCCCTCTCCGTGCTGGGTGTGGATAGGCTGACTAATAAGGATGGCCCCTACTCTGGTGGAGTGAGAAGCACCTACTCAGTGGGTAACAACTGCCAGGGCTCTGGTCAGGGCAACTAGGTGGAAGGAGGTGACCACATCCCTTGTGTCCAGCCACGGGCACTCTTCCTCATTGACTGTCTCCCCTCCAGCATCCCTCAACCAGGAAAGCAGCAGTAATAAAGGCTGTCATTCACTGAGCTCTGCACCAGGCACTTCATTCATTCCAGAGACTAACGTTTGTAGAGGATCATCTATGTGCCAGGCAGTGGAGTAGGAGCTGAAGACGCACCAGTGAACTAAGCAATCTAAAATGCCTGCCCTTGTTGACTTTATATTCCAGTGGGGGAGACAGCAATAAGCAATGAGTTTAATAAATCAACACATGATGCAGTACAGTATGTGTTACTAGAAAACTAGTGAAGGAAAAGGGGTCTGGCAGTGCTGATCAGTAGGTATGAAGGTTTAAACAAGGTGTCAGGGTCAGCCGCATTGAGAAGGAGACATTTGAGCAGATACTGGAAGGCAGTGAGGGATCAAGGCACAGGGATATCCAGAGGAACAAAGCTACAGGCATTGGAAGCAGCCCTGCACTCCCCTGAAGAGGGGGTGGGTGTGCTGTGACCTCCAGAACACTGAGCTGGACACTGGACTTACAACGCTGAGATCACACTCCACTGGGCTTGGGAGAGATGGGCAGTTCTACCAGCAATCACAACAGCCTTGCCAGCACTATCTAGTTTGAGGGAATGAGGGGGACTTTGTCAGCATTTGCCTTTTTAGGGAAGTCAGATGAGCTTGCCTGATGAAGTGCCAAGAATCTCAGAGCAGAAGGAAGAGGAGAAGATAACCAGGATGGGGGGTAGAGTTTCCTAGACAGGTGCAGCAGGGTGACTGCCATTAGGAATGCATCTCAGGAATCTGATGGCAGGGAATTTAATGATCTGAGGGCACCAGCTGCTCTCAGGCTATGACTGAGTGTGGTAGGAATAGTTAAAACAGGACTGTTTCTGGGAGGCTGATTTTGTTCCTGTTCCATCTGCCCTTTGTTCCCTTTTGGCTTTTTTCTTCTTTTTTGGTACTTTGTGTGCGGCTCATTTTTCCCCTTTGTAGGCTTATTAGCAATAAATTTCATTTTGTTCGTGTTTGAACTTACCACATATAATACTTTTATTACTTAAAATTCTACTGTGATAACATAAAAGTATTTTTATTTAGCTTCATTTTACTATGAGAATATTACAGTAATATTTCATTTCTATCCACTCAACCTTTGGGGGGGTTTTCACTGTCACATACTATGTTTAAATCCCTACACCGCATTGGGGGGTTTTTTCCTCAGGCAGTCAACTATCTTTCAGAAAATTTAAATAGTAAGAAAAATTTTGCCCATGCTGTTACTCTCCTAGGGGCTCTCCATTCCTTTTCATAGATCTACATTTCCATTTGCTATCATTTTCCTTCTTCCTGAAGGACTTGCTTTAACATTTCTTGTAGGGTGGGTCTGCTGGTGATGAATCCTCTTAGATTTAGTGTATCTGAAAAAAGACTTTATTTTGCCACTGTTTTTCAAATGTTACTTAATCAAACTTGGGTCCACTCGCCCACTCACAGTAAAGCCCATCCACTGACGCCAGGTTGTGGTGAAGGAAAGTACACCCAACATGGGTGCATGACGTCCAACAGGGGACAAAGCAAGGAGGATGGGCAGCTCATGCTCAAAAGACCGGAACTCCCTGAAGGTTTTCAGGGAAGGGTTTTTAAAGGCAAAGTCAAGGAGAGGATCAAAGGCTGGGTGATCAGCTCATGCTCAATTCTCTGATTGGCTGATGGTGAAGTAACAAGGTGATGTTTTGGGAACCTCAATCATCAGCCTTCAGATTCCAACCTGTTTGAGGTCTGTGTGCTGATGGTCAGCATATAGTTAATTTCTTCCACCTAGTGGGGCTTTTAGTATCTGCAAAACAACTCAGGGATATGGCTCAGAATATTATTATAACCCTTGAGGAGGAACTAAAGGTCCTTGAATTTGTTAGATGCCTAAACTCTTATTATTTTGTCTTGCTTGGCATTTTCTCACTTCTCTGATTAAATTTGCTCTTTAGAACTCAGGGAAGGCCTAGGAGGTTTTCTACAAACAAGAGACAAGGGACACAGGGCAGGTGGGGGGATGGGATCTGTCCCCAGGAAGGACCACATGGTCCTGCTCAGTTTTGGAAAGATATTTTCACCTAATTTCAGAGCGACAGAGAAAGCCTCCCAGAGAAAGATAAGTGGAACCTGAGAGCTGAAGGTAAGCAGCAATCAGCCAGTGAAGATGGAGGGAAAGCACCCCTGACAGGGAGTGTATGAGGTTGTGTAAAACAGCATGTATGAGGTTGTGGAAATCAGAGAGAACATGGGCCATGTGATGAACAGAAAGAAGTTCAGATTGGCTGGAACACAGAGTGTAGGATGCTGACTCAAGATACTGCCTGGAACATTGTGCATTTACTGAATATTTATTGGGTTAATTAATTTTTTGTAATGACCCTTATTGAAAGAACATTCTTTCACTTCTTGGGCCAATACTGAGGGGTTATTTGTGTAGGCATCCATCTGTAACAGGTCCTCAGACTTCCTCAGACTCAGGATACTATATTATACTTAGCTGTTGTGTATCCTTAACTCTTCTATAATTAGCCATTTCTTCCATGAGCCCTGGCTCCATTTATTAGAGAATAATATAAAGAAACCAAGACCTGGGTGCTGAGTGTGCTCATTGTAGCTAACAATACAAAACTACCCAAGACACAGGATAATAATTAGAAAATCAGTAGATCTTGGCTTCCATGTTTGCAGAAGAATAAACCCCAGGCAAAGGAAATCACTGTAATATGGCTTCCACTGTATGTTTAATCATTAACATGTTTCACTACTATTGGTATCATTTCCATCTGGGATATAGGAGGATTTTTCTGCATTAAAAGATTAAAATTGTTTTGTGACCCTCCCTGTTCTTCTCCTTCCACCATTTTTTTTTTTCAGTTTGGCAACTTTTGGCTGCAGTCCTTTTCTCACAAATTTAAAGCTATTTGAGACCGTCAATTTTCAAATTCCTGTCCATCCCTGAGATCCAAGAGTAACTTCAACCAAAGGCTATCACCCCCATGGATCCATCATGGAGAGTTACCCCAACTTTGAAATCTGATTCATCATTGACTCCACCTAAAGAAATATCCCAGGAAATTACATCAACCTCCCAACCATCCTTCTCTGAAGCACAAAACATGGATCTCAATATCTTCAACCTCAGTCTTAATAGAAACTGCCTCACCCCTCTACCAGAGGAACTGCTGCAACAGCAATACAGAGATGAGATGATTCAACAAGAAAGGCAGTGGGAAAGGTCAGCATTCCCTCAGAGGAAAAAGACATTCATGGAGAATATGAGACAGAAAACCCTCAATCACACGGCACCTTATCGACTTGGAAGGGAAGGAAAAATCTGTTCCTCACATGATAAAGGTCAGAATAAATTTAAATGCCATTGCAGCCATATCCAAAGGGATACTATTTCTGAGATTTCTGGAGAGCAGAATTCATCCTCTTGGAAAATGCTACTACAGGGCCTTAGTAACTTGAACCTCAGCCCTGATGACACATAGACCTGCTGTGTACCAGAAGAGCTACCACATGAGTAGGAAAGACAGGAGAGCCACCAAGAGAAGGAGAAGAAAATCAAAAGAATTCATCAGA
Organism: Camelus bactrianus; assembly: GCF_048773025.1. NCBI lineage: Eukaryota > Metazoa > Chordata > Mammalia > Artiodactyla > Camelidae > Camelus > Camelus bactrianus. Next base: position 40,359,919 of record NC_133575.1, read on the forward strand.
GGCTCCTAAAATAGTCATTGAAATAAACCTGAGAGTCTGATCCTCATGTGATGAGATTAGAATTGATTGAGATGTGTGAATATTGATTTTTAGCCAGTCCCTTGGGTAAAACTTTTGGGGAACTGAACAATTAGGAATGGTCAGTAGGAGCAGCAAGACGCAGTGTCTTGACAAAAAAAATCTTATCAGCAAGCAACAATTGTTCTGCCAGTGATTTTAAGGTCACTGTAGGGCAATCTGGGAGGAGTCACTCTGTGGCAAGGAGGATGGGTTAACAGAGGTTCTTAAATGCCCATTATTTGGTTTTCATGATACAACTTGTCTTTTCCCTCTTTGGATTTCTATTTCCCTTATCATATTGCCAATAAGGTATAAAGGATCCATGTAGTGTGAATGTCTTGCTGGTTGCAAAGTGCTTAGCACATTCTTCACTCTCAGAAGCCCTTTCTTTGTCTAGTATGAACAGCACTCCCGTGCCTCCTATAGGAGATGAAGAGCATCATTGTGTTGCTTATATTTCTCCTACAATTATGACAGAGACTAATATGTGTTTTTGCTTTTCATGATATGAAATGGATCAAATTTCTCAATTTCATTCCTGTGGAATTTTCTGACAGTTACCCCACCACAGATCATAGCATTTTGCTAATAGGAAAGTAAGTTTACCTCTGGGGCAATCTGCTTTCTCATGCAGTCTTCAGTGGCATAATATAGCAAAAGTCCATAATATTTTCACACATGGGAATTACTTTAGAAATATAAATTTACATGGATTGGATTACAGCCTTGTAATTTCATCAGGGTATGGGGGTTTAAATAATCCTGTTTGGTTTACACCACTATTCAAGGGAACAATGTAAAAAAAAAAACTGTTTTTTATACATTTGGAATTTCATAGCCTAATTTGATTATGTAAATTGGGGTATACTTTTCAGAGAAATATAATAGCTTAATTGATTGCTTCTTATGAATCTGGCACAATTCTAAGTATTTATACTTACATGTCCATTTAGGTATGATGTGGAACTGATCAAAATCAATTGGTGTGGATATTGGCATACTTATGCTAAAATTTATATGTAAATGCAAAGAATAGCAAACCCAACCTTGAAGAACAAAGTTGTTCTTCACTATCATTTATCAAGCATTGCTGTAAGTTTGTAGTAACTCAGATAGTGAAGACCTTGTGTAAGCATACTAACAGACAAATAGAACAGTGCAAAAGAATAGAAAGTCCGGAAAAACTTCTAGACTAAACACTATATATTTTACATTCATATTCTACTGCAATCAGTGGGGAAGGATTGTTCTTTTCAATTTGGGAACAAATAAACCTTGACCACTACCTTACAACATACAAAAAATTAATCTGAAATGCATCACCAAACTAAATATGAAAAATGATTCAATAACATATTAATAAGAAAATATAGGATCATATCTTCATGACTTTGGGTGTGCAAAAATCTTTCCACAGGTTACAAAAAGCGCTACCTATGAAATTAAATTTTGATGAAATTAAGCATTTTACTCCTCAAAAGAGACCTTGGAGAGGGTGAGAAGGAAACCACAAAGTACTCATGATCTCCTACATATTTTTTAAAAAAAATAGGTGGATCTTGTCTTTATGAAATCACAAAGGTCTATAGAATAAATGAACCCACAAAAATATCAATGTTGCTTGGTTGGATGACTTAAACCTTTACTCTTGAAGGGTCTGGGCCATTAGTAGTCCTTCCTGAATTGGATTCTTGTACTTTCCATTGTCCTTAATCACAGGGTGTGGTAATGCTAAGAGAGCTCCTGTATTCCAGACATACTCTTTCTTACCTTCATTGTGCATAGTGGTCTAATTTCCCCTTGGTAGTCAGGATCAGTCCCCCAGGCCAGCACAGTAACTCCCTTCTTTGCCTGTTAATTCAGAGACAGGGAAAGACCAAAGTCGTGGGGTAGCAGGTCTTAACTTCCATTTCAATGGAATTATTGTTGCATCTACTGATGGAATCATTCCTCCCTTTGAAACTAAGGCCTCTACACCAGCAGAGCATAAAGCCACAGGGACAGGAAGCAAAAATGTTGCTAGTGGATCACTAGGGATCATGGGAGTAGTGCCTCTCCCATTTCCACTCCTTGGTAGGATCCTGGACCTGTGAATCTTGGCTATGAGGGAAATAGAACCATATACTAAATGCTGATTCAGAGCATCTACAGCATTTTAGAGAACCTTGCCCCACTCCAAGAGGATATTGCCATCTGACTGACACTGTAACTGAATCTTCAAAAGGCCATTCCACCATTCTATCAAGCCACCAGCATCAGAATGGTGGGGAACATGATATGACAAGTGAATTCCATGACCATGGACCCACTGCCACACTTCATTTACTGTGAAGTGGATTCCTTCATCAGAACCAATCCTGTGTAGAATGCAACAAAGGTGAATAAGACATTCTGTAAGTCCACTGATGGTAGTTTTGGCAGAAGCACAGCATGCAGGGAACATAAATCCATATCCATTACGAGTGTTTATTCCAGTAAGAATAAAATGCTGTCTTTTCCATGATGGAAGAGGTCCAATATAATCAACCTGCCACCAGGTAGCTGGCTGATCACCCTAGGGAAGATGCAATATTGGGGACTCAGGGCTGGTTTCTGCTGCTGGCAGGTTGGACATTTAACAATGCCCACACCCTGATCAGCTTTGGTGAGTGCACGTCCACGTTACTGAGCCTATACATAACCTCCATCCATGCCACCATGGTCACTTTGAGCAATGACAGGAGTGGCTGAGGAAAGAGGTTGACTGATATCCATAGAACTAGTATCCATAGATAGGTCATCCTATCTATTAGATTACTAAAAATCCTCCTCTGCTGAGGTCATCCTTTGGTGAGCATTCACAAGGGACACAAATATCTTCACATTTGTGTCTATTTAGAGAGGTCTATCCTCATACCTCTTTCCCAGACTTCCTTGTCACCAATTTTCAATTATGGTCCTTCCAATTCCTTGACCATCCAGCCAAACTATTGGCCACTGCCCATGAATCTGTAAATAATTGAATGTCTGGCCATTTATCCTTCCAAGCAAAGCAAACAACCAGATACACTGCTCAAAGTTCTGCCCACTGGGAGGATTTCCTTTCACTGCTATCCTTCATGGAGGTACAAGAAATAGGCTGTAATGCTACAGTTGTCCACTTTCAGGTGATGCCTGAATATTGTGCAGAATCGTCTGTAAACCAGACCTGAATTTTCTCTTCCTCCATCAATTGCCTGTGCCACTGCTGCTGCACACATTTGTGAAGATATTTCTTTCTGGGGCAAAGGTGAAAAAGAAAAGAGTAAAAGAAAACAGGTAATTCAACTCTTACCAGTCACCCCTCCATGGTTTCACCCTCTAGTACAAAGCATCTCCTTTTGCTTACTTTTCAGATTCCTCATGTAGATTTTTTTTAAGTTTGTTGAGAATATTTAGTTATAATCAGTGGGAGACATAGGAAGTAGCTAACTCCATGGTGACAGAAAAGGAACTACCTGACTGGGTTTTTTAAAATAGATTTTATTTCTTAAAGCCGTTTTAGGTTCACACCAAAATTGAATGGAAAGTACAGAGTTCCCAAATACCTCTACCTCTACACATACTCAACCTCCCCCACTTTCAGCATCCTATACAGAGTGGTACATTAGTTATAATCGATAAACCTACATAATACAATCACCAAAAGCCCTCAGTTTTACATTATGGTTCATTCTTGGTATTGATATTCTATGAGTTTTGACAAATGGATTATGACATGTATCTACATGGTTTTCATATGAACATAAGTTTTCAACTACTTGAAATATATATATATGTATATATATATATACATATATATATATATATGAGTGCAATTATAATATGCAGAATAGTTTCACTGCCATAAAAGTGCTCTGTGCTTTGGCTATTCATCCTTTTCTCCCCTAACTCTTGGCAATAACTAATCATTTTACCATCTCCATAGTTTTGCCACTTTCCAGAACATCATAGAGTTGGAATAATACAGTACGTAGTCTTTTCAGGTTGACTTTTTCACTTAGTAAGATGCATTTAATGTTCCTCATGTTTTTTCATGGCTTGATAGCTCATTTCTCTTTAGCCCTGAATAATATTCCATCCTCTGGATTACCACAGTTTTTATTTGTATATATTTACCTTAAATAAAAGGACATATCGGTTGCTTCCAAGTTTTGGCAATTATGCATATAGCTGCTGTAAACATCCATGTGTAGTTTCTTGTGCAGACATAAGTGTTCAACTCCTTTCGGTAAATAGCAAGGAGTGTGATTGCTGGATCATATAGTAACAGTATGTTTAGTTTTGTGAGAAACTTCTAAACTGTATTCCAAAGTGGTTATACCATTTTTCATCCCCACCAGCAATGAATAAGAGTTCCAGTTGCTCCATATCCTCACAAACATTTAACGTTGTCAGTGTTTTCAACTTGGCCATTCTAATAGGTGTGTGTGATATCTCATTGTTTTAATTTGCAATTCCCTAGTGACATATGATGTTAAGCATATTTTCATGTGCTTATTTCCCACCTCTATATCTTCTTTGGTGAAGACTCTGTTTAGATCTTTTGCCTATTTTTTAATAGAGTTGATCATTTCCTTATTGTTGCATGTTATTCCTGCCCTTAGTTGAGATACTTGAGATGACAGTCCTTGTGCCTGGGTGTTCCCCTGTGGGAAGATATGAATAGAATTCTATGGGTTCTGTTCGTCGTGGGTTCTGTTTGTCATGGGTTTTGGCCAGCAAAAGTCCCACCACGGAAGTATGAAATTACTCAAGACTTTATAAAGTCAAGAGAGTGAGAGGGAGCCAGAGGCTAACTTCCCGAGCTCCTCCAAAGCTCTTGTATTTATTGAGAATAGTCAAACAAAGAATCAAAGTGAAATATGTCATAGGAATGAGTAAGGGGCATGGTGTACGTGCAGGGATGCAGGTCAACAGTTTCAGTTCGTGAACAACAGAAACATTATAATCTTAATTTAAACTTAGAAAGAAGGTTACAATATTGATAGTACAAACAGTTATTTAAGCCTCAAACAATCATGAGCAAGGTTACAGTGTTCCGAATAATTGATAATGAAAACCCGGACCACCACAGAGTCTCTATACAATGATCAAAAATCATCTAAGCATGCAAAGCAGCCCAGCTGTTTCCAGCTAAGGGCTAAGTCACACTTTTCTGTGAGCAAGAGCAGCTTACACTATCCACCTATGCCTGATAAGTGAAGCATGTCCTGCCGGTTAGGGCAAGGGACAAGTTATGATTTTCTGTAAGCATAAGCAGCCCTGAACTTATGGCCTTGAGCTAAGCAAAGTGAGCAAAGCATGTCTCTGCTTTTTACAGCAAGGAGACAGTTTGTAGCCAATTCCTGCTAGCAAAGCAGCTTTAAGGCAACTAAGCTAAATTCCATAGATAAGGTGGTGACTGGTATTGAGAGTGTAGTCTTTTGTGCTTTTGGACATTTTGCTTTCAAGTAGAAGTATAATGACAAATATAGAAAGCATTGGTTTTGATAATACATTCCTTATGTATTTACATAAAGGTGAGAATACATAAAGGTGAGAATATGATTTGGTAGAAGCAATCATTACAATATCAAAGTTTGTTAACCTAAGTTTGTGCTCCCACAGAATTCTCACACTGCTCCATAGGAACTAGAGCATCATTAAGTTACGTGCAAATTCAGTTAGGATTTAGAAGTGTGTCTTTACTTTTCATGATGCGAAGTAGTTTATATTGACTAACTGGCTTCCTGTGATGGGCTTTCAACCCAGATTATCACATTCTGATGGGACGACTAGTTTTGTGTAGAGTCAATATCCTTTCTGTTATAGTCACCAGAACCATGTTCCAGTAAATGACAATGATGACTAGTTAAGCCCTAGAAATAACTATAAAGCATGTAAGCAAATGTGGACTATAATCTTACCTTCATGATCTTGTCTCAGAGACAGGGAGTCAAATAAACCTTGGGGGATTTCATCCTTCATGTCAAGAAAAGGGAAGTAAAAAATGGGTTTTCTTACTTGATAGGCCATTTTCCCTCATATAACAGTGGGATTTCCTTTAAAAAGTAATGGTTTAGGTTTAATTCATACCCTCACCTCAGATAAAATGGACCTCCTGATCTTCCTCACCCTCCTTCTCCTCATTAGTAGGCCCAGTATCTTGATCTCACGATGGGTTCTGCTCTCTGTCCTGAGCTCTCAGCCCTCAGCCTGGCTGTTACCAGACCACATCCTACAATCTCTTCACTTCCCATTCTGGATGCTTGTGGTGTAGGGTGAGTCCAGGTCCAAACCTGAGCTTCCTGCTAAGTTAAAATGACCTCTTCCTTTCATTCATGGAAGACTGACTGAAGCCTTGGCCCCAAGGTGAAGTCTTGGTGTCCACTAGGCACAGCTCAGCCAGGCACGGTTCACATAACAGCAATACACACCATTGCCAACAGGGGGCGTAACATCTCTGAGATTGTGAAGGGTTCGAAGAAGACAGATGAGGGACAGAGGCATAAACATTGACACCTGAGAGGGTCACAGGACTCTGGGTGTGTGAGCCCCAGACCTGGGTGTCCCTCGGAGCCTCCTTCTCTGTGTGTGGACAGCTGGGGGCAGCTTAGGGCCAGCTCTGCCTCTTCCTCCTGGAGGACCCTGGTTTTAGTGCTGTTCATGGTCTTACACAGATGGCCTTCCTCCCTCTCCTGCTCTTCTTCCTCTTACCAGAAGCTCACCTCTGTGGTTAAAGAGAAGTTGTCATATTTTTCTCCTTCTTTTTCTCATTGAAAGGTTTCATTATATGCCTTTTTCCACAAGATGGACTGGCTCTGCGGCCTGGACCCCAGGGCCAGTCCGGCTACAGCCTGAGGGCACAGCCCTGGGTCCTGATGGCACTGGGGGCAGCTCCAGCAGAACCCAGGCTTTAGGAAAAGGCTCCCAAGTCCCCATTCAGGTCCTGGCCTGCTGCCAGCTCTGCCTCCACCCAGTCCCCTCCCAGGGTCTAGGACCCCTGCTGGGGCAAGTAGACGCACCACAGTTACTGGTCTGGGGAGACACAGGCCTGGAGGAGGAGGCAGCAAAAAGCTCCATGTGATTTGAGAGGATGCACTGCTGCAGGCTGGATGAGGACCACGACCCACAACCCGCCTGCTGACCTGACCTGCCGTGGGGCTGCAGGCCCAGCCCCTGCCCTCTCTGCCCTGTCCCCTCACCTGCACAGGGGACACAACTATGCTCCCAGCATGCAGGGGGTGCTCATGAAAGGAGAGGGATCTGAAGAGATGAGACAGATTTGCCCAAGGGGAGGAGGAGTGGGTCGGAGCTGGTGGGGAAGGTCTGATGTGGGCCGCCTCATGCCTGACCGGGGGCTGCCTTCCTGGAAGGGCTCAGGGCAGTCAGGAAGCTGGGGAAGCTCTGAGATCAGAACCCTGGGCCAGGCCCCCTTGAGGTCCTCTCTAGAGTGCTCTGGGGTGGCCAGCCGCCTGTGTCACAGGCTCCTTCCTGTTTGTCCCCATCTTTGCCCTTGGGGAGCCCCGAGATGAGCTCAGTGAGCTCCCTGTCCCAAAGGTCACTGAGACCCATCAGCAGTCATTAGGGCCATGAGTCGTCATCACAACAGCCCCTGGTGAGCACTCGTGTAACTTCCAAACAGAGCTCACAGGCTTTGAAGTGATTCTGATGATGTGTCGTCATTTATTACAGCCAGAGTGTGTTCAGTCATTCTCTATTGGATGGTTAGGTAGCGTGTGATCTACTTGTTTGCCATCTTAAACTAGCTGTGGTGAGCTTTCTTGTTCATATATTAATACTAATATAGTAACTCTATTTGTAGTAACTAAAAACTAGAAACAACCCAATTATATATTAACAGGAAAACATGTAAAACAAAAAAAACCTGTCACATTCACACCATGATATACTATATAGCTATGAGAAGTAATGAATTAACCATACACAGACATAATAAGTAAAAGACCCAAAACAGAACATGCAGTAGGATCTTTTATACATAGCTCAAAAACACACAAAACTAATGTTTAGGCATACCTGTGTTAAAAACAGTTTTACAGAAAGCAAGGATTCTAAGTTGCCTAATGAACAATTTTTTTCCATTTTTAATTACATAGTAAAATTGGCATGTGGAGGGTACAGGTCTATGAATTTTAACACATGTATACATCCATATGACAAGCACTGCAGTGTACAGAACTTTGATGTCACCCCAACACCCTGAATTCCTTATGCTGCTCCCTTACCCCATCCCTAAGCCCTGGCAATCACTGACTTGTTCTCCATTACTATACTTCTACCTTTTAAAAATATATATGTAAGTGGTGTAATACAGCCTGTAATCTTTTGATACTCCTTCACTCAGCATAATGTATTTGAGTTTCATCCAAGTTGTTTGGGGTTTTTTTAGCCATCTATTAATTGAGTTGTCTTTTTTTAAACATTTTTTATTGAGTTATAGCCATTTTACAATGTTGTGTCAAATTCCAGTGTACAGCACAATTTTTCAGTTATACATGAACATACATATATTCATTGACACATTTTTTTTTTCACTGTGAGCTACCACAAGATCTTGTATATATTTCCCTGTGCTATATGGTATAATCTTGTTTATCTCTTCTACATTTTGAAATCCCAGTCTGTCCCTTCCCACCCCCCACCCCCTTGGCAACCGCAAGTTTCTATTCTATGTCTATGAGTCTGTTTCTGTTTTGTATTTATGCTTTGTTTGTTTTTTTAGATTCCACATATGAGCAATTTCATATGGTATTTTTCTTTCTCTTTCTGGCTTACTTCACTTAGAATGACATTCTCCAGGGACATCCATGTTGCTGCAAATGGCCTTATGTTGTCGGTTTTTATGGCTGAATAGTATTCCACTGTATAAATATACCACTTCTTTATCCAGTCATCTGTTTTGTTTTTTTTTTAACATTTTTTAATGATTTATAATCATTTTACAATATTGTGTAAAATTCCAGTGTAGAGCACAATTTTTCAGTTATATATGAACATACACATATTCATTGTCACATTTTTTTCTCTGTGAGTTACCATAAGATCTTGTATGTATTTCCCTGTGCTATACAGTATAATCTTGTTTATCTATTCTGCGTTTTAAAATCCCAGTCTATCCCTTCCCACCCTCCACCCCCTTGGCAACCACAAGTTTGTATTCTTTTTTTTTAAACATTTTTATTGATTTATAATCATTTTACAATGTTGTGTCAAATTCCAGTGTTCAGCACAATTTTTCAGTCATTCATGGACATATACACACTCATTGTCACATTTTTTTCTCTCTGAGTTATCATAACATTTTGTGTATATTTCCCTGTGCTATACAGTGTAATCTTGTTTATCTATTCTACAATTTTGAAATCCCAGTCTATCCCTTCCCACCCTCCACCCCCCTGGTAACCACAAGTCTGTATTCTCTGTCTGTGAGTCTATTTCTGTCCTGTATTTCTGCTTTGTTTTTGTTTGTTTGTTTGTTTTTGTTTTTGTTTTTTAGATTCCACATATGAGCGATCTCATATGGTATTTTTCTTTCTCTTTCTGGCTTACTTCACTTAGAATGACATTCTCCAGGAGCATCCATGTTGCTGCAAATGGCGTTATGTTGTCAGTTTTTATGGGTAAGTAGTATTCCATTGTATACATATACCACCACTTCTTTATCCAGTCATCTGTTGATGGACATTTAGGCTGTTTCCATGTCTTGGCTATTGTAAATACTGCTGCTATGAACATTGTGGTGCAGGTGTCATCCTGAAGTAGGGTTCCTTCTGGATATATGCCCAGGAGCAGAATTCCTGGGTCATATGGTAAGTCTATTCCTAGTCTTTTGAGGAATCTCCACACTGTTTTCCATAGTGGCTGCACCAAACTGCATTCCCACCAGCAGTGTAAGAGGGTTCCCTTTTCTCCACAGCCTCTCCAGCATTTGTCATTTGTGGACTTTTGAATGATGGCCATTCTGACTGGTGTAAGGTGATACCTCATTGTAGTTTTGATTTGCATTTCTCTGATAATTAGTGCTATTGAGCATTTTTTCATGTGCCTACTGATCATTTGTATTTCTTCCTGGGAGAATTGCTTGTTTAGGTCTTCTGCCCATTTTTGGATTGGATTGTTTGGTTTTTTCTTCTTAAGTCGTATGAGCTGCTTATATATTCTGGAGATCAAGCCTTTGTCGGTTTCATTGTTTGCAAAAATTTTCTCCCATTCTGTAGGTTGTCATTTTGTTTTATTTACAGTTTCCAAGTTGTTAAATGTAGCAGTAGTTCATTCTTTTTTATTGCTGAAAAAAATTCTGTTGTATCAATATACCACAGTGGATGTACCCACTGAAGGATATTTGAGTTATTTCCAGTTTTTTGGCATTTATGAATAGAGCTGAAATAAACATTTGTGGGGTTTTTTGTGTAAAAATAAATTCTCATTCATCTAGGGTAAATATCCTAGACATCCAATTTTTCCAACACCATCTGTTAAAAAAAAACTTTTTATAGAATTGATTACAAAAAATATGGGCAATTGACTTTTACAAGGATGGACCTCTCTTGGTTGTGTACCACAATGTCAAGAATATTCTAGCATTATAATTATTGAATTTTGCTCTTTTTCAAAATTGTTTTGGTTACTCTAGTTCTTTTGCCATTCCACATAAATTTTAGAATTGTTCTGTATCTACAAAAAATCCTGCTGGGATTTTGATTGGAATTTCATTAAATAATTTATCAGATTGAGGACAATTGGCATTTTACCTATATTGAGTCTATCAACCCATAAATGTGATGTATCTCTCTGTTTATTTAGGTCTTATTGAGCATATACATTTGCAGATTTTGGGGGGGGGTAGGTAATAGGGTTTTCATTTATTTATTATTTATTTTTATTTTGACAGAGGTACTGGAGATTGAACACAGAACCTTGCGCTTGCTAAGCATGTGCTCTACCACTGAGCTATGCCCTTCCCCTAGGTCTTATTTTATTTCTTTCATTAGCTTTTTGTGATTTTTCACCACACAGATTCTGCACATCTTTTGTTAGATGAGGGGGGAGATATTACAAATGGCATCACGGGTTTTATTTTAAATTTTGTTTCCAATAGTTCATTGCTAATCTACAGAAATGTGTTTGCTTTTTGTTTTTTGAACTTGTATCCTGCAACTCTGCTTAACTCACTTATTACTTCTTCAAGTATGTTTTATAGATTCCATAAGATTTTTCTATGTAGATAATTATGTCATCTGTAATTGGAGTAGTTGTGTTTCCTCCTTCCCAATCTGTAAGCCATTTATTTCCTTTTCTTGTCTTACTGCATTGGCTAGAACTTCCAGTACAACGTTGAATAGTAGGTGTGAAATTGGATATCCTTGCTTGGTTCTTGATATTAGGGAAAAACAATTATTCTTTTTCTACTAAGCATAGTGTGAGATGTAGGATTTTTTTGTAATTGCACTACATCAAGATAAGAACCTTTCCTTTTACCTCTGGTTTGCTGAGTGTTTTTTAATCATGAATGGCTATTGAATTTGTTGACACTTTTTCTGCAACAATTGATAGAACTACGTGGTTCTATTTCTTTGGTATGTTAATATGATGAATTGCATTGATTGATTTTTGAATATTGAGCCAGCTTTGCATTCCCAGGATAAACCCAATTTGATAATGGTGAATTATTATTTTTATGTATTATTGTATTCAGCTTACTAATATTTATTGAGGATTTTTAAAATCTATGTTCATGAGGGAGATTAGGTCATGATTTTCTTGTGCTATCTTTGTCTGATTTGGGTGTCAGGATAATGCTAATTTGATAAAATGATCTGAGAAACATTCCTTCTTTTCTATTTTCTTAAAGAGATTATTTAGAAGTGCTGCTATTCCTTCTAAATGATTGGTAGGATTTCCCATTGAAACCACGTGGGCCTAGAGGTTTCTTTTTTTAGTCTTTTAATTATGAATTAGATCTCTTAATAATATATATACATTCATTCAGATTATCTGTTTATTTTAGGGGTAAGCTTTGGTAGTTTGTGTCTCTCCATTGTCCATTTCATTTAAGTTGTCATGTGTACATGTGGAGAGTTATTCATAGTATCCTTTTAATTTCTGTGGCATTTGTAATCTATTTCATGCTTGATGTTGGTAAGTTTTGTCTTCTTTTACTTTTTTAGGTAGGGTGGTCATTGATTTTTCTCTATTTTTTTTCTTTTTTTTTCTTTTTTTTTTTCTATTCTTTTTCTGTTCTCAAGCTTACTGATTTATGCTGCAATCTTTATTTCCCTCATTCTGCATACGTTGGATTACTTTAATCTTTATGGTAGAAGCTTCCATTATTGATTTGGGTCCTTTATCCTTTTCTAATACAAGCATTTGATGGTATAAAATTTCCACTAAAAACTGCTTTAGTTGTATCCTGCAAATTTTAATATGTTCTATTTTATTTTTATTCAGTTTAAAATATTTTCTAAAATCCCTTGAAATTTTTTGCTCCATGGATTATTCAAAAGTGTATGGTTTAATTTCCATGTGTCTGGATATTTTCCTGTTAACTTTTTCCTACTTATCTGTAGTTTTCTTTTTTGGTCAGACAACATTCTTTGTATGGTTTTCACTATTTTACAATTGGTAATATTTGTTTTATGACCCAGGATAGAGTCTACCTTGGTGAAACTTCCATATGTACTAGAAAAGAACACTTATTCTGCTGTTGTTATGTGGAGGGTTCTAAACTTGTCAATTAGATCCAGTTGGCAGACAGTGTTGTTCAATTCTTCTACGTCTTGACTAATTTTCTTTCTACCAATTCTGCATATTACTGAGAGAATGTCGCAGTCTCCAAGTATAGTTGGAAATTTGTTTATCCTTTCAGCTATGTCTGATTTTGGTTTTGTATTTTGAAGTTTTGATGTTGACTGCTGGCAGAAAGGGTTAACATAGCAGACTACAGACTACTGCTCTTAGAAAGGCCAACACTGCAAGTTATTTAGCCTCAGGGAACTTGTATTTGAGGAGGGTTCCCACCATTCTCTAATAGACAAAAGTGGCTGCTCTACCCAAACAGTTTGTACAAAATACGGATTTACAATGACCAGGTGCTTTCATTCTGGGAATCTGGAATCTTAGTATGTGCTAGGCAGAGGGTGCCTATGTGACCAACCTCCAATAAAAGCTTTGAACACTGAGGTTCTAATGAGCTCCCATGGTAGAAAACACACCACATATGTTGTCACAATTTACTGCTGAAGGAGTGAATTCTGTGACTCCCCTGTAAGAGGACTCTGGAAAGTTGGGCTGGTTTCCTCAGGTCATCACCCAATATGCTTTCTATTTACTGATTTTCATTTATCCTTTCACTGTCATTAATCTTGGCCATGAGTACAACTATATGCTGAGTCTTGTGAGTTCTCCTAGCAAATAACCAAAAATAGCTGTGGTCTTAAGGATTGCTGACACAGTGGTAGTAGTGGTGGAATCTGCTAGAAAGACCCTGACTCACTAAGTGTGGTAAAAGTCTTCTTTGAGTAAAGGGAGGATGAAGGGGTAGGAAATGATGAATCTTTGGTAATTGAGTGACTATAAATTTACCCATGATATGAAACAGTGGCTGAAATTTTGTCTGTAATGAAAAGTTAATGTTACTTACAGATTAAAAATAATAGATCCACCTCTGGGAGAGTTGGATTACTGGGTCCCTTGGCTTCTTTTGTCATGCTGGATAATCTGAGGGGAGAAAAAACACATAGCCAGGTGATGTCTTTGATTTTGGATCTCTCCTCCAGGTAAAAGAAGAAAAGGCCTTAAAATTCACGAAGGATGCTTTGGGTAGGCCAAAAATGTTAAAAATTTTTAGTTTCTCTCTCTTCCAAATGGGAAGGGGAAATCAGAACAATTCTCTAGGCTTGAGCAAAGCTTTAGATAACCCAGAGGGGAGAAAAGGAAAAAATTTCAAGTTTTTTCAGAAGTTTTGTTGCTGCTGAAGCCACCTCCCAACATTCCAGACAGGCTTTCCCCTGGCAGCTGTAATTTAGCCCTATCATTGCAATGCAACCAAAAAAAAAGAATTTAAAAGTGGCTTTTTTTGTTTTATAGCTATTGCATCTGGATATATGGTAAAATGTTATATACGTGTAATTTCATAAATGCTAGAGAGATCGTCTCCATCAGGGAAGGATATTAATGGGATACAACTTCCTTGCTTTTTGACTCAGGTGAGCAGATTGGAATTGAAAGTCTTTGACTATTAGAAAGAAAACAAGTCCATATAATTGATGATTTTTGCTCAAATTGTAGCCTCTGGAAAAAGTGAGACTTCATAAAAGGGAAGCAATGCCCAGTTTTTAGTTTTTAATGAACTCTTGGGAAACCAGATATCTAGTCCACAAAGGCTGATGATTTGTGAGCCAGATGTGCATGTTTTTGAGTGAATCAATTGGATTCTAACTAACAAGATACATGGGAGTTAAGATAGCCTTGCTTATTAGTTGGACATGGAGCAGGGCTGTCTGGTCTTGCAGTTTCTTGGCTTGCTGCTGCCAAAATAAAGCCTCTGGCTTCTTTGGAACTCTGTATTCTGAGATCCTAATTTCCTGACTGGACTCTAAACTGAAACCTGATACTGCCTGCTCTATGTTGTTTCAGCCTCAGCAGGAGCTGTGCTAGGAAAACATCACGAATGCTGCCTAGGCCACCTTGGTCACTTGCTGATGCTCACAGAAAAAGGCTTGTTTTTCTGATAGAACTAACTAAAATTGAGCTGCTGATAGGCTTTATATTTCTGATGCAGAGGCTAGTTGCATTCTTAACTTGTGATTCTTGCTAGAAGAAGCTGCAAGTTGTGAGACGACATAACAGGAGTATGACCCCTCCATCCACTCCTGACAGATCGGGGAAAAAAATCACTGCTATTGACTTGGATTCCACTTTCCAGATTAATTGCAGTTTGCAACAATGGACTCATTAGCCTGACCCTACTTCCCTTTACCTTTCTCTGGCTGCACACATTTATTTTATTTTTTTAAAAAACAACCATTAATTTCTCACAGTTCTAGAGGCTGGGACGTCCAAGATCACGGTGCTGGCTGATTCAATTTTTTTTGTAGTTAATTAGAATGGGTCAATTTTTGATGTTCAACATAATGTGCCAGTCATGCATATATATACATATATTCATTTTCATATTCTTTTTCATTAAAGGTTATTACAGGATATTGAATATAGTTACCTGTGCTATATAGAAAAAAATTGTTTTATCTATTCTTATATATAGTGGTTAACATTTGCAAATCTCAAGCTCCCAAATGTATCCCTTCCCATCCCCTTTCCCTGGTAACCGTAAGATTGTTTACTATGTCTGTGAGTCTGTTTCTGTTCTTTATATGAGTTCATTAGTGTCCTCTTTTTTCTTTTTTTAGGTTCCACATATGAGTGATGTCATATGGTATTTTTCTTTCTCTTTCTGGTTTACTTGACTTAGAATGACGATCTCCAGCTCCATCCATGTTGCTGCAAATGCATTGTTTTATTCTTTTTTATTTAGGATTTCATCCTGATCAATTATTGAACATGATGTGTCTTTCTAGCTGAGTTATAGTTTTTAAATTTTTTTGATGAAAATGTTTTCATCCCTCTTGCATACAACCCTTCCATACAAAATTCTAGAGGAGAGTAAGGGATAATTAAAGAAATGTAAAGTTTTGATTTCAGAATGACCATGTCGATTTTCTATCAATGGAGAAAACACAACACCTGGCACCTGGGGAGAGGCCGAGGACAGGAGCAAGGACATTAATAATCTCTGTCCAAACTATTCCTGAAAATTCCCCCTCTTCCTAAAGAAATACCACCCCCTTGTGCAGCTTTTCCAAGCTGTTGTGAGCACTTTGAATGCAAACCAACTGCTCAGCTTCCTGTCACACCTGACAGAGCTCTGACTATGGGACCACAGGGGTGACCCCAGACCCTGGACTTTGCATGCATGGCAACTCCTGGTGTCATCCATCCTCAGAAAGAGGATGAGCTGGGGTCCTGGACAGACAAAATTGTTTGGAACTCGCTACCTCTAGGCTGTCTTTCTGAAACCAAGGCCTCAAATGAATTATTCAAATTGGACACGGAGTCCTAGAGGGGTGAGTCCCTCAGTGGGAGGCCACATTGGAGCCCCGGTGAGCTGCACTGCCTGCCTGATGTATGTCCTACTTGGGATGCCCTAACCGTGGTGAACACTTCGTTTCCATGGATGCCACGTGTGCCTCCAGAATCACACTTCCTGTGTGTGAACCCTGAATATCCCAACATGGTCTCAATCTGGAAAGCTTTCAAGTCAGCTTCTGCTTAGTGACCAGAGTATGCTGTGCCTCAGTTGGGGCCTCAGGTCAGCTAAAAAATGTTCACACAGAAACTTACAAAGTCACCTGTGTTTCTAAGACAGACCTTAATGATTAATGACATTTGCATTAATGGCTAAATCCTGGACCCCTAAGGGATGTAACTGACATCAATGCTGCAGTGTAGGCTGGTTTCACCATGCTTCCTGGGTCCTAAGACAGAGACCTGTGGCATTGGCCTCCCTCCCTCTGCAGACCGGCATCCTCTTCATTCATAATTGTGACACTAGGTCAAGTCATTCACACTTTACACCAGGTCCACAAATGTGGACTGATTCTCTACCATGTAGCAGGTCCTCTGCTCTGAGGACATCAGGATGAATGGGGTATGTTTCCAACCTTCCAGGAGGGAGTTCGGAGTCTGGTGAGAGAGACAGACACAGAAACAAAACTTTCAGTGCAGTAATGGCAATGGGCATAGCTGTTTCGTTCACTAACTCATGACAGATCTCACTCTGAACATCTCCCACATAATTTCACCCATCCATCAGCAGCATTTTCTCGAGATGATCAGTATGGTAGGCATAGTTTTATTGCCCTCATTTTGGCTTTGCCAGGCGTGCACAGCTACAAATGTCAACTGATACTAGTTGTGTAAGATCAGACTCAAAGAAAAAAGAGAATTGCCTTCGGTGATGTGTTTTCCAAAATAACCAAGGATTCTTTGTAGGTTTTCACACAAAACAGTACACAAGTTCCCTTAAATTTACAAGGAAGTTACAGTTATTGAAAAATCCAGTTCTTTAAGTCTACAGGAAAAGGTTTGCATCCTTGCAACCTTCAGGTTCCAAATGCCAGTAACCCCCTATAATCATTTCAACAACCAAAACTGCCCTCTGAATTGACATATATATGATTTCTATTTAACGATAAAGTATCGCTGTGCATGCCCAACTTTACAACTCAGTGGGTCACATTAACACCCAGTTCATGATGGGCAGCTCAGGTCATGTGGTAACTTGGTGGCCCATGGTCAAATGTTCATTCTGTACTAAGGCAGGCCAAGAAATTGTTTCTCAAAAGAAGAGTAGTTATCTGTGAATGAGGCAGGGCCTTGCTCCAAAATCCTAAGGGCCTACACTGTAATTTACCTCCAGGGACCTGCCACAGGTTCCAAGCAGCACCCGCATTTGTCACTGACACCTCAGACACCATTGGATCTGCTTGATCATGTGACCTGTATGACAGAGCAGCTTGCATAGCAGCCTAGACCTGTTGAAGTGCCTTCTTCTCTTCTGGGCCCCACTCAAAACTAGCACCTTTTGGGCCACTTAGTAAATGGGTCAGAATAACGCATCCAAGTGAGGAATATATTGCCTCCAAAATCCCAAGACGCCCACTAGACATTGTGCCTCTTTCTTGTTTGTAGGAGGGCACAATACAACAATTTAATCTTCACCTTACACGGGACATCTTGAGATGCCCCACACCACTGGAATTCTAGAAACTCCTCTGAGAAGGCCCATGAATTTTTGTCAGATTTATTTCCTGTCCTCTGACACACAAATATCTTACCAATAAGTCTAGATTGGTTGCTACTTCTCAATTACTAGCTCTAATAATAATAATGTTATCAGTATAATGAACCAGTGTGATATTTTATGGAAGGGAAAGGTAGTCAAGATCCCTGTAGAATACCTACAGCCAGCATAGTACTCAACGGTGAAAAACTCAATAGCTTCCCACTAAAATCTGGGACAATACAAGGATGCCCACTATCACCACTCCTATTCAACATAGTCTTGGAAGTCCTAGCCACAGCAGTCAGGCAACAGAAAGAAATAAAAGGGATCCAAATTGGAAAAGAAGAGGTCAAAGTGTCATTATATGCTGATGACATGCTACTATATATAGAAAACCCTAAAAGGTCCACACAAAAGCTACTAGAGCTGATTGAAGAATTCAGCAAGGTAGCAGGTTACAAAATTAACGTTCAAAAATCAGTTGCATTTCTTTACACTAACGATAAATCAACAGAAGAAGAAAGTAAAGAAACAATCCCCTTTAAAATAGCACCCAAAGTAATAAAATATCTGGGAATAAATCTAACCAAGGAGGTGAAAGAATTATACACAGAAAACTATAAACCATTGATAAAGGAAATTAAAGAAGACTTTAAAAAATGGAAAGATATTCCATGCTCTTGGATTGGAAGAATCAATATTGTTAAAATGGTCACACTGCCCAAGGCAATCTACAGATTTAATGCAATACCTATCCAATTACCCAGGACATATTTCACAGAACTAGAAAAAATCATAATAAAATTCATATGGAACCATCAAAGACCTAGAATTGCCAAAGCATTACTGAAGAGAAAGAAAGAGGCTGGAGGAATAACTCTCCCAGACTTCAGACAATACTATAGAGCTACAGTCATCAAGACAGCATGGTATTGGTACCAAAACAGACATATAGACCAATGGAACAGAATAGAGAGCCCAGAAATGAACCCACAAACTTTTGGTCAACTCATCTTTGACAAAGGAGGCAAGAATATACATTGGAATAAAGACAGTCTCTTCAGCAAATGGTGTTGGGAAAACTGGACAGCAGCATGTAAAACAATGAAGCTAGAACACTCCCTTACACCATATACAAAAATCAACTCAAAATGGATTAAAGACTTAAACATAAGACAAGATACAATAAACCTCCTAGAGGAAAACATAGGCAAAACATTATCTGACATACATTTAAAAAATTTTCTCCTAGAAGAAATAAAAGCAAGAATAAACAAATGGGACCTAATGAAACTTACAAGCTTCTGCACAGCAAAGGAAACCAGAAATAAAACAAGAAGAAAACCTACGGAATGGGAGAAAATTTTTGCAAGTGAAACCGACAAAGGCTTGATCTCCAGAATATATAAGCAGCTCATACGACTCAATAAGAAAAAAATAAACAACCCAATCCAAAAATGGGCAGAAGACCTAAACAAGCAATTCTCCCAGGAAGAAATACAAATGATCAAAAAGCACATTAAAAAAATGCTCAATATCACTAATTATCAGAGAAATGCAAATCAAAACTACAATGAGGTATCACCTCACACCAGTCAGAATGGCCGGCATTCAAATATCCACAAATGACAAATGCTGGAGAGGCTGTGGAGAAAGGGGAACCCTCCTACACTGCTGGTGGGAATGCAGTTTGGTGCAGCCACTATGGAAAACAGTGTGGAGATTCCTCAAAAGACTAGGAATAGACTTACCATATGACCCAGGAATCCCACTCCTGGGCTTGTATCCAGAAGGAAATCTACTTCAGGATGACACCTGCACCCCAATGTTCATAGCAGCACTATTTACAATAGCCAAAACATGGAAACAGCCTAAATGTCCATCAACAGGTGACTGGATAAAGAAGAAGTGGTATATTTATACAATGGAATACTACTCAGCCATAAAAACCGACAACATAATGCCATTTGCAGCAACATGGATGCTCCTGGAGAATGTCATTCTAAGTGAAGTAAGCCAGAAAGAGAAAGAAAAATACCATATGAGGTCCCTCATATGTGGAATCTAAAAAACAAAAACAAAAACAAACAAACAAACAAAAACAAAGCAGAAATACAGGACAGAAATAGACTCACAGACAGAGAATACAGACTTGTGGTTGCCAGTGGGGTGGAGGGTGGGAAGGGATAGACTGGGATTTCAAAATTGTAGAATAGACTACACTGTATAGCACAGGGAAATATACACAAAATGTTATGATAACTCAGAGAGAAAAAAATGTGACAATGAGTGTGTATATGTCCATGAATGACTGAAAAATTGTGCTGAACACTGGAATTTGACACAACATTGTAAAATGATTATAAATCAATAAAAAATGTTAAAAAAAAAAAAAGATCCCTGTAGAATAAATTATGACATAGGGCTAGAGAGTTGATACACCACTGAGGTAAGACACTGAAGGTGTATTGCTGGACCTAGGAACTGAAAGTGAACTGCTTCTGGTGGTCCCTAAGGACAGAGATGGAGAAAAAAGCATTTGCCAGATCAGTAGCTGCTTACCAGGAACCAGGGAATATGTTCATTTGTTCAAGCTATGAAACCATATTTGGTACAGCAGCTGCAATTAAAGTCACTACTTAAATAAGCTTACAATAATATATTATCATTCTCCAAGATTCATCTGTCTTCTGTATAGGCCAGATAGGAAAGCTGAACATGGATATGGTGAAAATCACTAATCCTGCATCTTTCAGGTCCTTGATGGTGTATTAATCTCTGCAATCCCTCGAGGGATGAAGTACTGCTTTAGATTTACCATATTCCTAGGTAGAGTCAGTTCTAATGGCTTCCATTTGGCCATTCTCACCATAATAGCCCTCAACCCCACTGGTTAGGGAAACAATATATGTATATGTAGTCCAATTATGTATTTAGCAGCTAAGTATATGTATTCTAATTATGCATTCTGGACTGGGGAAATAAACACAAGATGGATTTGGGGACCCTCTGGGCCCACTGTGAGATAGACTTGGGCTAAAATTCTATTGATCACCTGACCTCCATAAGCCCTAGTCTGACTGGTGGGCCACAGTGATGTTAGGGTTTCCGGGAATCAGTGCCAATTTAGAGTCCATGTCCAGTAGTCTCTAAAAAATCTAATTATTTCTTTTTCCTCAATGCACTATTACTCTGGTAAAAGGTCTTTAAAAGAAGGCTGGGAGAAAGATTTACAGTATAAATTTTCAGTAGTATACCATGTTACTTCCTCAAGAGGACCAGGCCTCCCCTTCATTCATGAGGTTCTTGGTCTGTAAAGTGACTCAAGTTAGGGAATTGTTTGAGGGGTCATGATTCTGGTCTTAGGACTTGAATTAGACTTGTTTACTTGACCTAGAACTTTTCTGCTTATACAGATCAAGAATAATTCAGTAGGTTTCCTATATAATTCATTTCTAGGAACACCATGATTAACTAGCCAACATCATAGGTCTTCATAAGTCAGACTATTCTAATTGGCTTTGACCCTGCTGTCTATTACAGTAACCACATCCACCTTGCCTTTGGCAACTGAGTGCTACTACTTGGCCCTTGCCACTTTGGGATCCAATTACGTTTAGATTTTCCAACTGAGTGGCTCTGGTTCCTACTGTAAGGTCTGGCCTACAGAGAAGAGCAATCACTGTGCTCTTCAAGAATGCTGGGGCTGCCCCTACTAATTTATTTCTCACAGTAGTGGTGAATATGTCTTCTGGACCTTCCCAGCGGGGGTGAGTAGGTCTTAAATGACAAACTCACTCTAACATTTCTATCTCTCTATGCCTCTGAATCCCTACTTCTAGATTAAACCAGGATAGGTCCAGCATCTTCAGTTCTCTCACAGTGGGCCACCTTTTGGTCCGTGTTTCAGCCAACAAACCAAATAAACTGTTAGAGCCCTTTCTAACTCCCCAAAATAAAACATTAAAAGCAGAATCTCTACTTAGTCAATCCATGTTAATAAATTTAACCTGATCTATCGTTATGGCCCTTCCACCATTATCCCACACCTTTGTATCTATTCCTACACATATCCCCCTGATTTCTGCTTATGTAAATTAGAAATCTCAAGTAATTGTTTTGCACCTCGTCATGGGTCATACTTTGAACCTCACCTTTAGAGGCCTGATGGGACTTGAGTCTAGTTATAGGTCTAGAAGCAAAGGGGATAATGGGAGTGAGTCGTAAGGAGAATCAGCATTGTCTTGTATGTTGAGTGCCTCAGGGGAGACCATTACCATTTCCTCAGGCAATGCAAGGTTAACCCTCTCAGATAGAGGTAGAAAGGACTATACTACATGGGTGAGGAGGCTTCCACTGGGAGTGGGGAGAACTCTTCCACTGGCAAAGAAGATACATAAGAATGTATGGACTCAATGGCCCCAACTTCATCAGGGCCTTCCCACATGTTCCCATCCCAACTTATAGGATCCCATTATTTCCCAATCAATTGCCCTCACTTTCACAGTACACACTCTGCAAGATAGGACTTCAACTTGAATTTTAGTTCAGCCAATTGCAGGATGAGATTCTGCATTTAATTTTCAGTAATTTCAGCTCTGTGGTTACTCGAGAGAAGACTCCCATTCAGGGCACACCTAGAAGATCTAAGGGTATTTATTATGCAGAATTCAAATCCTTCAGCTAATCTTTTTCTTTTACCACTTTGTCCAGGGACATTAGGGAAAACCAACTGATGTCACTATATTCCTTACTTCTATAAAAATGTTCAAAAGTATCATATATAGAGTCATTTAGCTCCTCATTTCTTACAAGTAGTTGATTAGGGATATCCAATGCAGATATTTTGCATGTCTCTATATACATCAACTATTTATAGAGACAGGCAAAATATCAGGGCTCTCTTTACTGCAAGAAATAGAGCCATTAGCAGCTTTAAATCTAACCATATTAGACAGACAATTCCAGAAACCCAAGGACCAATTCTGAAAACTCATTCTTAAAATTCATTTCTTCTAGAATCACTCTCTCTACCAAAATCTGCATTAGTCAGGATTCTCCAGAGAAACAGAACCAATAGGAGAGATTAGATAGATAGATAAGTAGGTAGGTAGGTAGGTAGGTAGATAGATAGATAGATAGATAGATAGATAGATAGATAGATAGATAGATAGATAGACAGACAGACAGACAGATGATAGATAATTTGTTATATAAATTGGATTTTGTGGTTTTTAGGGGCTGAGAAGTTCCATAATTTGCTGCCTGCAAGCTGAAGAACAAGGAAGGTCAGTGGTGTAATTCAGTTGAAGTCTCAAATCCTGAGAATCATGGGAGCAATGTAAGTCCCAGTCTGAGTCCAAAAGCCTTAGAAGCAGGAGCACTGATGTCTGAACACAGGAGAAGATGGATATCTCAGCTCAAGCAGAGAGAGCAAATACTCCCTTACTCCACCTTTTTGTTCTATTTAGGATCTCAGTGGATTGGATGATGCCCACCAACATAGGTGAGGGTAATCTTCTTCACTCAATCTACTGATTGAAACACTAATCTCCTCTGGAGACACTCTCACAGACACAAAAATCATGTTTTGCAAGCCCTCTGGGCATGCCTTAGCCCAGTCAAGTTGACACATAAAATTAACCATCACACCAGTGAAGCCACAAGAACTCTTGAATTTTATTTGAGAAACAGCTTTTGTTTTGTTGTTTTGTTTTATTCTTTGTTGTTTTTAGTGAATTCATTCTTTTGCTAGGTATAAGGCTATACATGTTATCTATTTCTTCTTGAGTGAGTTTTGCTAGCTCATGTCTTTCAAGGAATTTTCCCATTTCATCTATTGAACAAATTTGGAGGGTAATATTTTCCATGTTTTCTGTCATACATTTAATATGTGAAGATTCTGTAATTGATGTAGCATCTGGAATTACTGATTTTAGTAATTTATGTGCTCTCTTCTCTCTTTCTATCTCTGTCTCATAACATTCTTGCTAAAGGTATATTATTTTCATTAGTCTTTTCAAAGAAACAGTTTCTGGGTTCACTGATTTTTTTCCTACTGATTTGCTGGTTTCTATTTAATTTATTTCTATTCATATCTTTATTACTTTTCCTTCTTCTTGCTTTGGATATAATTTGAATTTATTTTTCCAGTTTCTTAAAGTAGAAATTGAAATCATTGATTCTGAGACCTCTTTTTTAATGTAAGCATTTAATGCTACAAATTTCCATCTATGCATTGCTTTAGATTCATCCGCCAATTTTGATATGTTGTGTTTTCATTTTCTAGTTTTCCTTGAGATTTCTTCTTTGATTCCTGCATTACTTACAAGTGTTGTTTAATTTCCAGTATTTCATAGTTTCCAGATATATTTCTAAAACTCATTCCTATTTTAATTCTTTTCTAGTCAAAGAGCATATTTTGTATAATTTCAGTCTTTTGAATTTATCAGGATGTGGGTTTTTTTGGCCCAATATATAGTCTATTTTGGCGAACATTCCATGTGCACTTCAGAAGAATGTGTATTCAGCTGTTATTGTTCAATAAAATCAATTAGGTCAAGTTGGTTGATAGTGTTGTTAAAGACATATATATACATATTTATACATATATATGTGTATGTATACACATATATGTCCTGATTCTTTTGTCCACTTTTTTTATCAATTGTAGACAGAGAGATGTGGATATCTCCAATTATGACTGTGTGCATTTACCTATTTCTTCTTTCCATTTATCAGTTTTGCCTTTATGTATTTTTAAGTTGCATACATAATCATGTTTTTATGTTTCTCAATGAATGCACCCCTCTATCATTATTATGTAATGTCTCCATTATCCCTAGTAATCATCCTCACTATCATGTATGCTTTGTGAGGCCTTAAGTTAGCACCTCCAGCTTTCTTTTGCTTTGTGTTTGCAGGGTATACCTTTTTCCATTCTTTTACTTTTAACTTACTTATTTCTTTTTATTTAAAGTAAGGGGTCTTTCAGCAGTATATAATTTGGTTTTCCTTTCTTTATCAAATCCAAAAAAATATGATTTTTAATCAACATATGTAAGCAAATTACATTTAGCATGGAATCAGTATGCCTTTAAATCTACTGTCGTGCTACATTTTTATATTTATCGCATCTGCTTTTTATTCAGTTTTTCTTATTTCCTCACTTCTTTTGGATCAGTTGACTGGTTAGTATTATATCATTTTATTTTCACTACTGGCTTATATATCTTTGTTTAACTTTATTAGAAGTTGTTCCAGGGATTACTATGTATCTTTAACGTACTCTCAAATAATATTACACCAATACATGTACAGTGTAATAACTTTATTTTTCTTTCTTTCCTCCCTCCCATCCTTTGTACTATAGTTGTCTTACGTTTTAATTCTGTATCTGTGATAAATCCCATAATACATTGTTACTATTTTGCTTTAAACATCAACTATCTTTTAAAGAGATTAAATAACAGAAAAGTATTTGAAATTACCCACAATTTTACCATTTCCAGCACTATTCAATCCCTTGTGTACATCCAAATTTCCTTATGATATAATTTTTCTGCCTGAAGAAATTTTTAATATATTTTGTAGAGCAGATCTGCTGGGAATGAACTGTTTCAGCTTTTGATTTGCTTATGTGTGGAAATGCTTTTTATTTCATCTTCATTTTTGAAAAATGCTAGAGAATTCTGGATTGCATAGATTCCAATGAAAAGTTACCTGTCCTTAACTTTTTTCTTCTGCATATAATGTCTTTTTTTTTTCTTCCTTTCTTCTGTAAGGGCATTAGTGTTGATGTTTGAGTCAATCTCAACAGTAGAGAGCTGGGCTTCAGTTGTATTGTTTCTATAGTTATGTCAATACAACACAGACTTCACATTTCTTTAGCAGTGGGCAGTGCTACCTTGTGTTAGCAAAGGAGCTGGAGCATTGGAGGCTCTCTCAGTGATCCTACTCATCATTTGGCTTCCAGCCTGACACATACACTTGGGCCACAGAGGGCTCACCCCTATCAGTTGACTGCCACTACTCTGTTGCTGCTTTTAGTGGAGGCAGATGGGGTTCTCAGTTTTCCTGCTCCAACCTCAGTCTTAGGCAGGTCCTTTATGCCTAACCCTCAGGGATGGGGCTTTCTCAAATTCCTACATCCTCTTTGTATTGGCTGAAATTTTCCCTGTATCAGTGAGGGATCTTGAGTGGAAGCAAGTTTTCTGCCTCTATCCCTGAGTAATATACCTCCACCTCACAACAAGTGTGGGTTTCTGGGCCAAAGTGGGTATTTTGCTTCTCTTCCAGACACAAACACCTGTTGCTTTTACCCCTCCCTCAGCATCACTAGACCTTTACCAGGGACCCATGATGAGAGGTTTTCCTGTCCTTCCCATAATGGCTGATGCCTTTGCTTCAATAAGACAAGGTTTTGGGAACCAGGCAGGGTTTCTTATCTATGTGCTTCCATAGAGCTCTCTCAGGGCTCCTGGAATTCCCTCAATCTTCCCCATGAATGCCAAATAGAAGTCTCCATAAAAGAGCTAGCAAATGAACCTGGATCCCTTTTGAGTCTGAAGCATCCAGGGATTCAAAACTCTCTCATTAGCTCATAGTTCTTTGTTACGAACTTGTTACAATTTCTGTCATTTTCTTCTCACCTGCTTTTATGAATGTCACCTCTTCCACACGTGCCTTACCAGAGGTGAAGTAGTTTGTGTTTCCTAAGTCTGTTCAGGAGGCTTGTCACTCTTTGTTATCAGTTCACATGACTGCCTTGTTACCTCAGCTCTCTCACAGTTAAAAAAAAAAACCTACTAGATTCATCAAGTGTACCACTGTGTTGGGAGATGTTGATCATGGGGGGGCATGTGTGGAGACAGGGGGATATGGGAAATCCCTATATCTTCCTTTTAATTTTACAGTGAACCTACAACTGCTCTAAATAAATAATTTTTTAATCTATAATGTTGCAGATTATTGGGCTTCTTTCTTACTGCTCAGGGTGAAAGTGGCTTTCTCTTGAGACTTTCTACATTGTGGAAATAGAACTCTCCTTTGCTAATATTATGACTACTGGTAGAAAAATAATATTCAAATATCTGAATTAAAACATAATTCAGGAGCTAGAAAATATGGCTTCTAAGCCAAATCTAGCCCGTGGCTTGTTTTTGTATAGCCTTTGAGCTAAGAATACTTTTTACATTTTAAAGGATTATTTTTTAAAAATAGAACCATATGTCACAAAGACTATCTGTGGCCCACCAAGACTGAAATATTTACATCTGGGCCTTTTAAAGAAAAAGTTTGGTGATCCCTTATTATTCTAATATCTCTTATTCTGTTTTCCATAATTGCATATGTTTTTTATAAGCATTGGTAGTAATTATATTACAATTCATACATATATTAAATTATCATGTTATACTCATGAAAAAGAAAAAATCATATTACACAGCTTAAATATATAAAATTATTTCTCAATTAAACCTCAGTAAAAGGGGGAAAAGAATATAATACCCTTCCAGACATTTTCTAGCTCACATATACTCGCAATAATTTACTTAAATCTCAATATGTTTCCTTACTAATTATTTTAAAATTCTTTCTCTTTTTTCATAATGTAATATTATAGTTTTCACAAGCACCATTAACTGTTGCAGAATATTACTATAACTATGATAAACATGCATTTGTACTTTCACTGGCTATCAGTGTATCAATAGTAAGCATATAAATAGATTTTTATTCAAAGTTGCATCTAGAAATATTACCCATCTGTCTTAACCAAGCTGCTATAACAAAGTACCACAGACTGGATGGCTTTTAACAATAGAAATGTATTTCTCAAGGTTCTGATGGTTGGAAGCTTGAGATCAGGGTGCCAGCATGGTTGGGTTCCTTTTTTTTTAACATTTTTTATTGATTTATAATCATTTTACAATGTTGTGTCAAATTCCAGTGTTCAGCACAATTTTTCAGTTATACATGAACATATATATATTCATTGTCGAATTTTTTTCTCTGTGAGCTACCATAAGATCTTGTGTATATTTCCCTGTGCTATACAGTGTAATCTTGTTTATCTATTCTACAATTTTGAAATCCCATCTATCCCTTCCCACCCTCTGCCCCCTTGGCAACCACAAGTCTGTATTCTCTGTCTATGAGTCTATTTCTGTCCTGTATTTATGCTTTGTTTTTGTTTGTTTGTTTTTGTTTTTGTTTTTGTTTTTGTTTTTTAGATTCCACATATGAGCGATTTCATACGATATTTTTCTTTCTCTTTCTGGCTTACTTCACTTAGAATGACATTCTCCAGGAGCTTTAGGTTGCAAAATTCTCATTGTATCTTTACATGGCAGAAAGAGGGTGAGAGAGCTCCCTGGGATTCCTTTTATAAGGGCACTAATCCCATTTAAAAAGGGCTCCACACTCGTGACCTAATTATCCCCCAAATAACCCAGTTCCCAATACTATCACATTGAAGATTAGATTTCAACATATAAAATTTGGGGGAGAGAGAAACATTTAGTCTATTGCACTATAATTCAAAGAGTATGTTCAGGTGATAACCGTAACTCCAAGTGTTGTGGCTCTTATATTGCTGATGATATGACAGTGGTTAGATATGATGATTTTCTAAGAATGATCAGGGACCACACGCTAGTACAGGAATGCCAGAAATCTTGTTGGTATACAGTATTTGGCTACTTGGTCTTCCTAAGCATTCTAAACTGAAGTGAAGCTGAATAGTAGATTAAGGCCAAGTATTTGTGTGAAATGAAAACTATGTTTGAATGAGTACACTCAATAGGAAACATGATTAAAGGAATAAAAGGAAATGATTTTAATGAGAAAGAATATCCCAAATTCACTCCATAGTTTTAAGGAGGAAACTTTTCCAAATATTCTATGACTTTATATTCCTCAAGTGGATCTATTAAAATGTCAATATCTCAAAATCTTTGATTCTGTGTCTTAGTAAATGTGTCATTTATCTAAAGTTTATGGTGATAACAGTTTGATTAGAAATTCTTCAAGATTATTGCATAGTAAGATCTGACATTAAACACTGATATTTATTTGCATTGAAAGTCTCCATGTACCTTAAGAGAAAGTTGGTAAGAATAAATATTTATATTGAAAATATTTTGAGTATATGTAAAATGTGTCAACACTGAACACCACAATTGGCACTGTCACTAGATGCTAATTAAGTACATAATTACATACATTAAAAAGTTTCAGTAATTAAGGGTAAAAAGAGAATGGTCAAGGCAGAATCACCCAAGTGCAGAATCACTCACATGAACAAACCTTGAAGCTATAGAAGGACACAATAGGAGAGACTCTGGGCATTAACAGAGGTAATGAACCACAAAGCCCCCCTACTAATCGGACTTTCTTCTCACAACCTCAAGATTCCACAAGTAAGTTTGCTGAGGGTCAAATGCCCACAGTAAAGTTGAACCAGCTTAAACTACACTAAGAACTACTTCAAAGATTATGTAGGAAGACATTGATAAGAGTGAAGTTATTCTGAGTAGGTCCTAATCCATTATTCTCATACATAGCTGAAGACATGGCCTATACGCATTTATCTGATACTGTCTAAAGTAGTGATTTTCCATTTTTTATTACAATGCATGAAAAATATATTTTGTGTATAATTCAGTAGGCACATAAATATATGTATTGTGTAGTCTATTTTCATACTCTATATGCAGTTCAGGCTGATATTTACTATTATATTTTATCTCATTTCTTTAAAATGCTATTTGTGGTTGACAGCATTAATCTTACAACCCACAATGAATTGTAAACCACAGTTTGGTTAACATTAAAGTCTTTTCACAGAACATCTCCAATGATTAATAAACACTACTATCAAAGTACATGCAAATACACGTGAGAACACCCATTTTACTTTGGCCTTGGAAATTCAGTATTTTCAGACAAAAAGGCCATCTTTGATATAGGCCACTAGGGCTACCACAAAATATATAATTACTGAGGAAATGTAAGTACCATTTGCAAAGCTTCACATTAAAATTCAGGTAACAGTGTCTTTTGCTTATGACAACTGCCACTTGATACAGACAGGAACTCACAGGCAAAAGGGTCAGCAGGTTCCTATGGCCTCTTGTTCTTTTGGATCCTGTGGAAACTGTCCATGGGCTGGGACATAACTGAAGGTCATGCATTGCTGTGCTGTAGCAAAAGAATCCCAGCTCCTTCTGTGCTCCCATCTTATGAGGCAAGCATGAGAGCTGCATTTCACATGATAAGTAGTAAATAATTTGACCTCAGCCACCAAGCAGTCTGAGCTTAGATGACAGTTGCTTATGATATTCTGGAAAATGGCAGCAGCCCAGAATCTGTAGAACTAGTTCCATTCCCCACGAGCCTGTGATCCTATGGAAATTTACATTTCTTCATAGATTCTCCTGCTTAAAAGAAGTAAATCTCTGGTCTTGTGGGAAACTGCAGGTAGAAGAGCTGCTGGTAGGCTAGCTCTCCTTGCTTATCAGCCCAGAGAGAGTTCCTGGAGTCATGTATCAAGCAGTTCTTTCATACTTTCTGCTGCTTCCCGTGTGTCACCAGAGCAAATTCACAACTTGTTTCTGCCCAAATCCAATTATGGCCCTTGATCAAGTTGGTCAGTGGTTATCTTCCATAGGAATGGTGGGAGAAAGCTAAAGACTGGCATCAGGCTGAAGTCTGCCCTATAAAGTGAAGTGGAACAATTCAGGAATCATCAAAGCCCAGGTCCTCATGACCCACAGCTCTCCAACTGTCTGATGGCATGAATTTGACCATTTGCTGGTTAGGTGCTAACAGAAAGTCTAAGTCCAGAAATCACTAGCTCCAATTCTTTGAGCAATTCTTGAGTGCAGTACTGAAAAACCTGGACTTAAAGGGGGAAAAGCAAGTAAAAAGTGATAATGATAGTGCCCTTTCTGAGAAAGATCATAAAGTATAAGAGATAAACTAAGTAAGAGATTAAGGATTATAACTGATCTCACTCTTTTAAAAAATTGAAGAACTTTTACCAAGTCCAAGCTCATACTGCTTGCTGCAGAACAGGGCAATAAATCTTGAGACAAGGTGTTGGGGCAAGGAATATCGACTTTATTCCATAAGCTAGCAGACTGAGAAGATGGTGGACTAGTGAGAAGTACAGTATATAATGAGCATACTCACACTGCTGTGCACCATGTGACAGTGGACTGAGGCTAGATCCTAGAACCAGTATCTATGGATATTTCTTAACCATACACAGACCCCATGACCACAGATATATTCAAAAAAATCAGTTCTGAGTCCAGAGATTTAAATGTGCAGTACCACAAGTGAAAAAGGAAACAGATGTGAATGTATTTATTCTATGAAAATGAGCGAAGTCATTGCAAGCAAGACAGAAAACCCAGAAGAGAAGTTAATGGTTAATCAAAGCATGTACAAAAATAGGCATTAAAATCCTTAATATCCTTAAGCGTCTTTCTGAGACACTTTTACCACTAAGAGTAACCTGGGGCTGTCACTAAAGTTTGTGGACGCCTAAGAAAGACTGCTGTGGAGTTCCAAAAAAAAACAAAACTTTTCAAGCTCCTTTTCTCGTCCTTGGGAGACTGTAGTTCCGGGTCTCAGCCTAGTGGCGGGACACACATACAGGCGCACACAGCGCATGCGCCTTGTTGTGCGCATTCTGTGAGCAGAGCTGGGCCAGAGGAGGTCGTGTTTCTTCCTTCTCGACTTTTTTCACCAGTTGAGAATCACCTGGTAGGTCCACAGATACAAACTGCCGGGAGTTTAAATGTGTGTGCACGTGATGGGGGAGGCAGCGAGCTTTGGGTGGGTCAGGCGGTGCGATCTGTGGCCTCTGAGGAGGGTCCTCAAGGTCGTCGTCCTTCTCCTCAGAGGTGCCATGGCCGCCATTGTTCTCGTGGTGATGGCGGGCGGGAAAAGAGGAGGACGATGGGCCCCGGAGGGTAGGGGGTCACTTTTGGGGTCGTTATTTGAGCTATCCGAGCCCTGGAGGCACCAGGAACTGCCCCCAAAGCACAGATCCGGGAATCCTGGTGGGGTCCCGTGGAGGGCGGGGAAACTGGCCCACGCGGCACAGGACAGGCACAGTGCGCATGCCCAGGGTTGCGCGCTTGTCTTCGGCCCTCAGCGTGAGGCTTGTGCAATGCATTCTCGGTGCCAAGTTGTGCACATCAAGTCTCACAGTCTGGACTGTTTTTTGTCGGCTGAGATCACCTGGTAGGTCGACAGATCCGTCCTGCTGGGAGTTTAAGTGTGCGTGCGTGTGAAGGGGAGCCAGCGGGACAGCAGTGCGATCTGTGGCCTCTGAGAAGGAGGGTCTTCGAGGTGTCGTCATTCTCACAGGTGTCTTGGCTACCTTGGCTCTCAAGGTGGCGGCGGGAAAAGGCAGACAGTGGGAGACGGAGGGGAGTGGGTCGGGTGAAGATGGGGCGAGTATTGGAGGCGTTATTTGCAGTATCTGGGTCTTGGAGGCCCCGGAACTACCGACAGAGCAGAGAATCCGGAGTCGGCAGTGGGGCCCCGGGCAGGGGGCAGGGGGCAGGGTGCAAGGTGACGGTAAAGGAAAGGCCTAGAAAGGACCGATGTGGGGTTTTGACTGTGTCCTGAGGTTTGTAGTGCACTGAGCAGAGTGCCAGGGAAGAGTGTGCCACAGAGAGCTTTTATTGCCACCACCCAGCCCTGCCGTTTTAGTGCAAAAATAGCCATAGACTGTGAACGAGTGTGGCTTTGTGTTCCAGTAGAACTTCATTGAGGAGAGCAGAGAAAGGGTTTAGTAAATGAGAGTGTGCCAAAAGTGGTAGTTACTCAAGTTTTAATTCTCTAGTGGTATTTTTTTTAATGTCTCCATGATGATGAATCAAGTTGTGAAACCGAACCTCATATTTTGTCATGTACCTTATGGTGATTTCACTGCTAGCTTGGCTGACATAAATGGTTTTTCACACCCTTGCATTTGGTGTCACCAGAAAACATGTACACTTATACTTACTCTGGGACTTATTTTGAAAGTATTTTCAAAGTAAAAAAAACATTTAAGGGAATGCATTTAACCGTGGAAGTGTTATAGTGCTCCTCTTAAGTACATTTTCTAAATCACAATATTCTCCTTTCAGTGTGAAATATGAGTGAGCATGTAAGACTAAGATCCAAATCTAGAGGAAAGGGAGATGATCAAGAATCTTACCAGCTCATTGAACCTGCGGTTGTGAGTGCTTTGATATTGGAATTTTTCTATTATCAGAAATTTGTTTTCCTGAAAATTTTGTTGAACTACTATAGATACAGCGATAAAAGTTTTCCATGCTGAAAGGGGGAAGGGAACATTGATCCAGGTGGGTAACATTCTTTGTTGCCTGTGGAAATACACATTGTGAGTTCTTTCTCATCCTTATTAACAGCAGATTGCACACATCCATCCCAGTGTAGCTTAAAATAGCTTCCAAAGTCCTTGTGGATAACTTTTCTTCCAGTAGCCTCTCTGTGGGAAGGGTAACTTCATTACAAATAAGCATATAGAGTCATTTTAAGTGTCTTTATACTTATTTATGACTAGATATGTTTATGTATTACATGTATTTATATCATTGGCATGTATTAACAGAACTTTTTATTTACACACACATACCCTTAGGCCCAGCAGCCCAGTGATGAACAACTTCAAGAGGAGGACCCACCAACTGAGAATGAGGATATTACATCTGGTCAAGAGAAAGAGGATGAAGGAGCGCCTCTGATTCAAGGTGAAGGGAAAAGGAAGAAGAATACTGGGGTGGTGGGCAGAGGTGTGTGTGTGTGCATCATGTATTATGACATACCATAACAGAAAGAGAGAAAATATTAGAAATCGATCTCAAACATTTCCTGAAAATTGCCTGAAAATGTAAAGAGAGTAGAGTTTGCAGCTTCATGCAGTCCTTCACTATAATGAATTTTTCCTGTTTCTTCAAGATTTATTTTGTGTGCTTGAAAATAGTCCTTGATAAATCACAGGAAACTAATTTTAACTACAAAAATGTACATTATTAAAATAGTTTAATTTTTTCTTCTTTGAACATGCTTGCGTGGCCTTTTCAGTCATTGCATCACAAGTGTAAGCAGCTTTTAATAGCAAGTGCAGAGTGCCTAGTCAGCATATCTTAAAACACCTGGAATACAGCCTATGTGCATAGGGCTGTTAGCCCCATTTTGTAAATGAGAAAATTGAGGCTCAGGAATTGTGGCTTGCCAGAGAGTACCAGACTCATTGGGACATAATTTATATCTCAGTCCAAGGTTTGTGTTTTTCCTACCATCTATTGTTGTTGTACCAAAAAAAGCTTAATTGTTTTGTATAAAATGCCTAACACTCAAATATGGCTGCACTGTACACTCTTTACGTATTGGCCTAGGAATAGATAGAGTTCAGTGGAGCAGAATAGAGACTCCAGGAAAGAGTTCAATGAATGATGGCCACTGTTTCCTTTGACTGATATTTTGATATGGTATGGTAAAAGCTGGGTAATTCAGGATACTGGCATATAGATATCTATGTTAGTATGATTTTTTAACTGGCTTTAAAAGGTGTTTAAAAACTTTTATAATTAGGAAAATCAAAAGCATCTTAAAATTATCATGAAACAAATTATTTCTTCCAAATTTCCAGTATTTTCATCAAACACTTGTCAATCATTTACATAATTCAGGCCATAGATTACTTTAGCCACTCACTATTAAGAGGTTTCTACGATATGACTGGCAACAAAGACCGTTAATTTCTTTCCACTTTACTTCCTTTACTCTTACTATATGACAGAAATGTTGATGTTTGTCAGTAATAATTTGCTGTTACTTTTGATACTTTGTTCTAAATGGGAATCATTTATGGATAGTTATATATAGGGCCTTTGCATGTAAATGTAAGTAGTTAATTTTAACAATAAGTTTGAGGTTATTTCAATAGGGAATGAGTGTAACTACTATAGGATTTGTCACAGACCCACAAATACACTCTGCTAATCCTTCAAAAAATCACATTTTAATTGTAATTAAAATCCTATCCGTGGTATAAACTTTAGATTTCTTAGATAGCTGATACACTCTACTCTTAGTATACCTTGGTAATAAGTAGGAAATGTAGATGTAGTGTGGTATAGATTATTATTTAAAATGACTCATAATACAGGAAAACAAACATGTGAAGTCCATTTTTCCATCACATTTATTATCACACTGGCCTACAGGCTTTTATTTCATATATTTGAAGGAATGAATATTATCATCTCCTTATTTATATTTCATGTTTACTATTTAAATTGTTATCTTTTTAAGGTCCTGACCTGGAAGCTGATGTCCAGAAATTGCCTCAGGCAGAGACTGAGGATAAAGGAGATGATGATTCTGATGTCAAAGGGGAGATTCCATCAACTCCAGAGCCCCTTAAAATGTCGGAAGGAGGTGTGTATCCATTAAGAATGCAATTCATATGGTTTCTCTTTTTTCCAGAGTATTATATGTTTAACAATATAGAGGTAATGTTACTGTTACTTTAATAACAGAGTACACGTATAAATATTTTTTGAAAGATAGCTCAGACCCTGGATGCCTGACTGCCTGACTTACAGATTTTCAGATATAGAAACAAATTGAATCAAACCCATATTGTATTATAAAATATGAAAATTCTTTCTCTTGAGTAAGTACTTCAATCGACAGCTAGTAATTTTCACATTCTTTTATAATTTCTGCTTTTAACAAATATATAACACATTTGTAATAAATACCAGTTTCTATGAAATATGCTGAGGCACTGAAGTAGGTTCTAGTACCAGCTGTAACATAATTTGTGTGATTCTGGAAAATCCCTTAACTTCTAAACCTATCTTTACTCTTATATAAATAGTGAATTCAAATAAGATATATTAAAATCATTTTTAATGTTGATTTTTGCCTTCTCTGGTTCTGTTGGGTAGAATACAGAGATATTCTGTTTTTCATGATTTGTTTATGATAAAATGTCATCTTGAGTCAGATTTTAACATCTGAATTGAGATTTCATTGCTACTAAGATAATGGGTCAATACTCCTCTTGGTATTTGTTTTTCTGCATGGAGACCTGGATACTTGTTCTTAGATTCTATAAAATTCTGAATTATTCTAGCTCTTAAAAAATAATTGCATTTTAAATCCTTTACCCAATGAAGCATCAAACCACAGAATAATAAAATGGCAAGAGATAGTCTAGTATCCAGTTTCTGTGGCTGATCAAGTTGAGAGAGTGCATGTAGTCAGTGATCAAGGCAGGTGTGAGTAAGATACATATGCTGAGAGCATGCTGCCTGTCCCCACTGTCAGTCTAAGTGAGTACTGTTCCTAATAAAAATGCAGACACTATGATATGATCTCTTCTAACCATATCAAAAGTGGCATATTAGTTTCTGCCTTGAGACAACAGTTAGTAAGATGTGAAGTTCAAGGACTTCACCTTAGGAATTCCTGACTAATCAACCTAAGTATGTTTTACATACCTGTTTTCCATATTGCTGACTATTACTTTCAAGAGCTTCCAGATTTAAAGGAAAGACTCGATGTTTAGGGCAGAAATTACCTTCCATTAGTCTTCTACTAAACTTTTTTACTTTACATTGCTGAACCATTCCATTAGAATATTTAGATTAAAATATAGTTTTCAGAGTACTTCCAGGAGCCTATTGAACATGACTAAAATGTCCTCAAAGGAATATCATAGCCTTTAAATGGATATGTTATTAAATAGATAGTTAATTATGTGAGCATCCAATAGAAAAAGTAAGATAAAAAAGAGCAACAGAATAAACCTAAGGGAAAAGGAAAGAGGTACTTAATAAGAGGTGTGGATCATAAGTGAAAGGAAAAGTAATGCAACTAGTAAATCGGAAAGATTGCTCTTTAAAAATAATTTATGAAGAGTATCCACTAGTTTACATAATCTGAAGAAAGTTGAAAAAGCCCAAGTATATACAATAAGGAGTATGAGCAAGACACTAACAGACATTGAGTATATTATATAATTGAAAGTGAATACATTCTTGAAGTCTAATATTTTCAAAATATTGATGAAATGATTGATAATACTAGGAAAACATATATTATTTAAGATATCCCAGTAGAATCTGAATATCTAAACATCACAGATACCATGGGAAAACTTCTAAAATTTGTCACACTTGTCCCTCAAAAGCAGTTACTTTTAGTTAATAATATAGTATTGTATACTTGAAAGTTGATGAGAGTACATCTTAAGCATTCTCACCACAAAAAAAAAGAGTGAACCTCTGAGATGATGGATGTTTTAATTACTTATTTTTATCTTGGTAATCATTCCCTAAGGTATACATACACTAAACCATTACATTGTGTGCTTGCAATGTACACAGTTATATTTGTCAATTATTCCTCAGTAAAGTTTTTTTAAAAGCATTTACTTTTAGAAACAAATGTTTGGCTTGTCTCAGTCTCCTTTTCTCCCACCCTCTCCTTTTCTTCTTCCTTCCCTCTCTCCATTCATTTCTCACTTTCTTCTTTTTTGTCATGTTGTAAGACATGGTATATATGTGCTCCATATTTTGATGTCAAAATGATGCTAATGATTTAAAACTAATGTTATTGTATAATATACAAACTGGAATACTTTCAGGTGTGGGAAAAAAAGGCATTACTCATAACTGCACCAGGATTACAGGTGAAAATGGAGACAAATGGTTACCCTAAACAATCCCATAAGGGCTAACCAGCCAAAGAAACATTTTTGCTTCTACATAACAGAGAAAAAAACAAATGTAGTAATGGCTTTTCTATTTACTTCACTTAAGCAGTAACAAATATGACATTGCTGTTTTAGCTATCTTATATTCAGAATATTATTTCAAGTTGAAGCAGTTACAGTTTTTTGTAAATTTCTTTTGTTAGGTTTTGTGTGTGTGTTGTTTGGACTTTTAGTAAAAGTATACACAATTTTTTTCTTTCCACTTAAAACTACATTTTAATAAGTTCATTTTATTTAATGTGTTCTTAACTTGAGCAGCCTTTTTGTTTCCTTGTACCAATAGAGAGTGGTGTGTTTTAAAATATTGGTTAAAATATATACTTGGAAGTCTTATAAAAGCAAAACTGTAGTGTCCTTTGTATATCTTTAATGTAATCTAAATACAATTCTGCTAAGTAATGTTCCCAACTGTTATGTTTATCTTACAGAGGAAGGAGAACCACAGGTTTAAGGAAAGACAAGATGAAACCATGCAAACTGTTCTTATGTTGCATATTTGACTATTAAAATTCTCTCAATAAAGTTTTACAGCTTTCATCAAATAATCTTGCAAATCTTTTGTTAAACTTATTCCTAAGTGTTTGATGCTGTTGAAAATTATATCATTTTTTAAAGTTTGATATTTTGATTGAGCAAATATATACAGATATATTTTACATTGATGTTCTCTACAGCAGTCTTGCTAAATATGCTTATTCATTCCAACAGTTTGTGTCTAGATCCTTTGTGACTTCAGCATACCCAATTGTATCTCTTCTTTGAATGCTAGCAGTTTGTGTCCGCTGTTTTTAACATTATACTTTTTCTTCCTTTTCTTTTTTTACAACATTGGACAGTGTTGAATAGAACTGGTAATAATGGACATCCTTTTCTTATCCCTGATAGGAATGGAAGTCTTAGCATTTCACCACATTTACTGTGAAGTAAAGGAAGTTCATTCTAATCCTAGTTTGCTAAGAATATTTATCTTGAATATATGTTGACATTCATCAGACATTTGTATGCAATAGGAATTTTTCCTCCATTAATCTGTTAACGTGGTGAATTATGTAGGTCAATTCCTACGTTTAAACCAACTTCGCATTCCTAGGGGTGGGGAATGGTCATAATGTATTAATCAGGAGAATCTACATGTTAATTTGCTTAGGATTTTTATGTGTGTCCTCATGAGTGACACTAACCTATACTTTTGTGTCATGTACTCTCTTTTCTTGGACTTTGGTATCAAGGTTACACTAGCTTCATAAAATTAATGGGTATATAAAACCTCTTTTTCTATTCTCTGGAACTGAAGTCTCAGCAAGGCTGTGAGTAGTGTAGGACCAGGCTTTCCTGTGATTGTTTATTTCTGAATTGCTTCTCTCTTTTAAGATTGGATCCTGCTTAAAAGGCACAGATAGAAGGGGCAGCTCCAGGTTCCCATCCCTTCAAATTTTGTGAGGCACCCATCTTCCCTACAAGACACCTCTAATGCTGCTGTCACTGAAAGCTACCTGCTCCTGTTTCTGTGCTGATACTAATCTTCTGTACACAGTTAGAAGTCACCACTCTTACTAGCTTGCCTGGATGATTTTGATCTATGCTGTATGGTCATAAATGACCTACCAAACCCAGACCTGTGTACAGTTATGACAATAGCTCCATTTACTGAGTTCTTTTATAACAACAGGAATAATAACTCACACTTATTGGGTGTGTACTATCTGTTAGCCAGTTCCCTGTGCTAGATTCCATACATATATGACCTCATTTAATATTCACAAAAAGGTAGATCAGAGTATACACAAAGTTTGTATCTGACTCCAGTAAAGCAGATTTGGGGATTCAAGTTTTAAGAAGTCCTTGCTCTTTCACAAAGTAAATACTTATGAAAATGTTAGATATATAATTGATATTGTACGTGACGACTGAAGTGGTAATCTGATGTTTTCATAAGGTCTTAAAATAATATTTTTTCATTGTTTGACATAAAGGCTTTGTTCTTTCCTTGAAAGAAAGGTTTCCCAAAATGTGGCACACAGACCTCACATGGTCTCCCAGATGATCATTGAGAAACATTTAAAACTTTTTAATGATATACTTCTTTTACTCTGCTATTAAAATGTAACTAAAGCACTAAAGATATTTGGAACAGTTCATAGGGAGGAAGATGAAAGAACTGGATATCACAAGCCCATGGCAAAATGCCACATCTCCTGCAAAAACTGTTTTTCTTGAAAAGTTATTTAAAGGCAGGGAAGGAGAAGCCACAGATCTCTTTTTTCCTCTACGTAAAACTCCGTCAGCCTAACAGTCATCTCAAAAGCACCTCCAGTGGCCTGGTCTAGGCTTATATACTTCTTATTACAATGTAGAATATAAGAATTACATTTCTGAGTCCTCATTTGCATCTTCATGCAGCAAAAAAATGCTTCTGCAACGAAAGGCCCTACTCAGAATTCACTCTGCTTAGGTTATTATAAGCAGCAGTTGTTCCCCCTTCCAGACGCGTTAAAATCTTTCCAGGTCCTAAAGGACTGAAAATCTTGGGTGAGACTTAAGGTAGGGTATCCTATTTCACCATAAAATAGGTGAGAAGCCCCAGGGTTGTGGAGCTGCCTGAAAAGACTAGATCCTAGGTAGAAGGAAAGGGAAAGGAGCCCAGGGAACTCACTGAGGCAAAATGACTTAGGTCTCACCTGCTCTGGCTCCTTATTGGCTACAGCATGAAATAACTATGGGTTTCAGTCCTGGCTCTGATGCACATTGTGTGATGGTGAGAAAGGTATTTATATCCTTTGGGTCTGTTTCCCCATTTCTTAAATGGAAATTACTATATTTACACTAAATAATTGCTGTGAAGAATAAATGGTATAACTGAAGTAGGCATTACATTGCAAATGGATTTGGCTTATATTCCATTCTTTCATTTGAACTCAAATGTTTTTATTTTCATTTACCTTTACAATTACATCTCTAACAAGTGATATTGATTTTGAATTTCAAGTAGGGATATAAGGCTAACTTTCTAAATGAATTTGAGTTCAAAAATGTATTATATTTAAATAAATATATTAAGTAGCAGTGTAGCTGGTGTCAGACATGGCATCCATTCTAAAGTTGGTTTGTAAATAACTGAGGTCTGACAAGACTACCCTATGTCATGGTATGAGCTGAAAACTGCTCCTTGCTGTGCATGATACCAAAGAAAATAAGCCAGCATTCTGGTCATGCAACACCACACAACTCAACACCAGAGTCTGTCAAGTGGTCAGGCAGGCAGTCCTTAAGTAGCACTGCAGGGACTACAGGGCCACACGGTGCACTACTGCAGCTGTTAGGTTGGCTTGTCATCCTTCCAAGATATTTCCAGTAAGGAGACAATGAGCCCAAATGTATTCAAACAGTTTATTACTTAACAGAGCAAAAGCAAGTTCAGCTTGATGTCAGCTCCCTGCATCCCTAGTCCCACACAGTTTGACATTGAATCAGAGGTGCTCAGTGACAGACACCAAGGTGGTGGGTCTCTGCCTGTGAGGAGCCCACAGCTGTACCCTAAAGCAGTGAGCAGTTCTGTAGTCTGCAGCTGTACTCTCAGGCGGCAGGGATATCTCCCAGGCTAAGGCACAAGACAAAATCCCAGAAGAAAAATAAGCGATGAGGAGATAGGCAATTTATCTGAGAAAGAGTTTAAAGTAATGATGGTGAAGGTGTTCAGGGAACTCAAGAATAGTATAGATACACAGAGCGAAGGACAAGGAGGACTGTCCTATACTCAGTTGAAATCAGGGATGCATGAGTAACAACCTCGTGTGCTTCATTTTGTACCAGAGTTCTCTTTAACTATCCTCATTTCTTTTCATTCTTTTTTCTGTTTTGCAGTAGTGATTTCCACTAATTTGTCTTCTAGCTCACTGATCCGTTCTTCTACTTCATTTATTCTATTCTTGGTTCCTTCTAGTGTGTTATTCATTTCAGTGGTTTTATTCTTCAACTCAGTTTGGGTATTTTTTGTATTTTCCAACTCTTTGCTAAAAGCTTTGCCAGGGGTTAGGACTTCAACATATGAATTTTGAGGTGGTGCAACCCAGCAAATAACAGTATTATTATTAGTCTTATTT
This sequence comes from Camelus bactrianus, assembly GCF_048773025.1. NCBI lineage: Eukaryota > Metazoa > Chordata > Mammalia > Artiodactyla > Camelidae > Camelus > Camelus bactrianus. The sequence goes on from NC_133575.1 coordinate 40,401,767, forward strand.
TAATACCATCTTTACTACTATTACTAATATAGTTCATTTCATTCTTGTAATGACCTTACAAGATAAGAAGTAGTCACTTAAGCTCAGGAGTTACATCTCTTGCCAAACCTACCCAGGAAGAGACGTACTTACAGTCAGACAGACAAAGCTCATGTGTTTTTGAGTGTGGTGTAGCTGACATATAAACCCAACTTATATGTTAGCACTAATTCATTTGTTATCATTAAACTATAAATGTTCAGCATCAGTAAAGAAAAAATAATAAAGGACAATCAAGTCTTATGAATCCACTGACATAGTGGAAATCATACTAGATTTGGAGGCCAATGAGATACACTTGATCAGGCAACTGCAGGAAACCACTCCCAAAGTTTCCTGCCCCCTGCAGTCTTGAGTCAGTTATTAGCAGAGGAATCCTGAGGCTACTGAAAACATTCACACCTTCACACCTGCCCAAACCGATGCATCAGTGACCACTTCTGGGAGGAATAAAAAATGGCTTCTACTTCCCAAATCTTACAGAAAGGCATAGCATTAGCAGCACCTAAAAAATTGTAGAGCACCACCAGCTGCAAAGAACCCTGGGACATTTAGCTATTGAGATTCTAGCACCAGAAACACAGGAGAGAGCAAAGAAAGAGATGGGATGATTGTTGTTTGAATGCTTGTGGAGATTCTACCTGTCAAGAATTGATCTATGTTCTTTTTAATAGAAGCTTCCTGAACAATGAGGTTCGAGTATATTTGTTGTTCTATGGGTCCCTTTGAAGTGATATATTGTATGGGAGATTTTTTAAATTTCTATTATGACAAAAAATGTATGTTATGTGTTAAATTGTGTTTCCCACCCCCCCCAAAAAAAAATCCTGTTTATGTCCTAACTCCAAATACTTCAGAATGTGAACTCGTTTGGAAATAAGATCATTGCAGATGTAGTTAGTTAAGCCAAGATAACTTCCTAATGGAGTTAGATGGGTCCCTAATCGAGTATGACTGCTATTTTTATAAAAGGAGAAATTTGGAAGTAATGCATCTACTAGCGAAGGAATACCAAAGATTGCAAGCAAACCAACAGAAGTTAGGGAAAAAAACATGGAAGAGATTTGTCCTCACAGCACTCAGAAGGAAACAACCCTTCCAACACCTTTATTTCAGACTTCTAGTCACCAGAAATAGATATCTGTTACTTAAACCACCCAGTTTGTGGTACTTTGTGTTATGGCAACTGTAGCAAACTAATACAGATTCTGGCACCTGGAAATGGGGTGCCGCTATAATAAGTACCTAAGAATGTGAAAGTAGCTTTGGAATCAGTGATAGAGAGAGGCTAAGAGAGTTCTGAAGGCATGGTAGGAAAAGCCTACATTTTCTTGAAGAGGCTGTTGGTAGAAATAGAGGCACTTAAGGAAATTTTGGTGAGAGCTCAGAAATTTAAGAAGTGAGCTGTAGAGAAAATTTCTATCATCTTAGAGATTACATATATCATGAACAGAATGTTGCTAGTAACATGAATGTTACAGGTGCTTCTGGGAGTGGGGTCTCAGTCGGAAATAAGAAACATGCTATTGAAAACTGGAGGAAAACAATTCTTACTATAAATTGTCAGAGAATCTGGCTGAATTGTGTTCTGTTGAATGCAAAGTAGAACTTGTAAGTGATGAACTTGGATATTTACCTAACGGGATTTCTAAGCAAATGGTTGAAGGTGTGGCTGATTTCTCCTTGCTGCTTATAGCAAAATGTGAATGGAGAGAAAGGAATTGATGAAGGAACTACTAAGCAAAAGGAAATGAGCACTTGATGATTTTGAAGATTCTCAGCCTATCTAGATAGCATGCTCTGGAAATAGGGCAAGGGGTGTAGTTAGACAACTGTTTGCTAAAGATATTAGGTGTGCATGTCTTTGATCCAATCATATCACATTAGCAGAAGCCAAGAATAAAGATATGATTATCCAGGAAAGATTGTGGAGGACCCATTGTCTTTTGGCTTAGATCCGTGAATTGCACGAGAGGCCAACAAGATTTTTAAAAACACTGCCTGCCTGAAATGAAAGGGACAGAGATGGGACAAAATAAAGGAAGAATGACATTGAGGAAACACCCCCCAGATGCAGAGGCTGATGGAGGTTATCACTGCCACTGAGGGACCAGAAGGCAACCCAAGGGTGGGCTGCCACCCTGTGGGGCTCAGAGGCCAGAGCATGAAGCCAGAAGGATTATTCTCAAGACTTAAAATCAAATGGAATTTATTCTGCTAGCTTTCATACTTGTTTAGGAACTGTGATCCCTTTTCTCCATCCAATTTCTTTAGTTTGGAATGGGAATGTCTATCCTAAGTTTGTTCTCTCACTGTATTTTGGAAGTTGATCATTCATTGTCTGGTTTCACAAGTTTAGAGATGGAGAAGAATTTTGCCCCAGGATGAATCATACTCTACGTCTCACCCATTCCTGATGTAGATGATATTTAAATGAGATTTTGGATTTAGAATTGATGCTGGAATTAGTTAAAACTTTGGGGAATGTTGGGATGGAGTGAATGTATTTCACCTGTTCGAAGACAAGAGGGAGGCCTTTAATGGGTTAAATTACATCCTCCCCAAAAACTCATATGTTAAAGTCCTAACCTGAGAATGTGGAAACAGAGTCATTGAAGATGTAATTAGTGAAAGTAAGATTAGATCATACTGGAGTAGGATGGGCCACAATACAATATTACTGATGTCTTTATAAAAGAGGGAAAGTTGGACACGCATACACAGGAAGAACACCATGTGAACATGAAATTAGAGATCAAGGTAATGCATCTAAGAGCCAAGGAATGCCAAAGATTTCCAGCAAACCACCAGAAGCCAAGAAAAAGGCATGGAACAGATTCTTCTTCTCATACTTAAGATATAAGCAACCCTGATGACACCTTGATTTTAGATTTCTAGCCTCCAGAATTCTGAGAAAATAAATTTCTGTTATTTAGGCCACTCAGTTTATGGAATTTTGTTATGGCAGCCCTCAAAAACCAAGACAACACATAGCATGTTGTTTAATTACCACATGTTTATGAATTTGCCAGTTTTCCTTATGCTATTTCTAGTTTCACTCCATTGTGGCTAGAAATATGCTTTGTATGAAATTTTTTTAATTTACTGAGACTTGTTTTGTAGCCTAACATGTGGTCTATCCAGGAAGATATCCCATGTGCACTTGAGGAAAATATGGACTCATTGAGTGCTACTATGTGCCAGACAATATTCTAGATGTTTGAGATACAGCAGTGCAAAGATCCCTGTCCCCAGGGAGCTTACATTCTCTCAGGAACTGTAATGAGTGAAAAAATAAATTAGTAATTTATGGATTGTCTCATTCAAACCTGTGTTTTCTTTCTGCCAGTAGTCTTTGGGGATTGGAATACCCTACAACTCCTTCGCACATACTATAATTTTTTATTCTTCACCCCCTGAAATAGGCTAAGCAGAGGCATTAGGTTTGAAGAGGCATAATCTGATGTGGTTGTAATGAATTATTACACCAAATGGCACCCTTGGTGTACCATAGCAACACAGCCTTGTAATTGTAGTTGTGAAGGACTCAGGATATCGGTGGGTCCTGGGAGAATCATAACGTAGAAAGGCAAAGGTGACTGTCACCTTGCAACAACACCCTAGCCAACCACCACACTCAAATCAGCAAGCTATCCTGAAATAGCTCTTAATTCATTTAAATTCTCTGTTAGCATTAAGTAAAGTTTTATCTTTTTATTCTATGAAGCACAACAGATTTCACTTTAGATTTTCTCAATGTTTTATTGTAAGATATTTCACAACTGAGTCTCTTGCTTTTCTAAGCAAATAATAATACCAACTAAACAAAAATCATGACTTTTCACACAGTCAGTGACTCAGATTTTATTTTACATAGATATTAATTTGGGAGTTAATATTAGTTCAGATTTTTCTCTTTCTTCTGTCTTTTTCAAGCCTTTGTCCAAATTTTTTTTAGTTTTAAAATTATTGCATTTAAAAGGAAAATAATAATAAAATAATTCAAAACATGCTGGGAAAAGTTGTATATAAAGTATGGCTTCAATATTGTAGAATATATATATATATCCCCACATTCAACACAGAAACAAAGAGATGAACAGAGATATGACAAAAATGTTATTGTGTTTGAGTTTTTATTTCTTTTTCTATTTCTTTAATTTTTATAACTCCCTAAATATTTACCTTTATACCTGCCCCACAAAATGGCCAAGAAAATAATATTAAAAGACTGTTCAAGCAAAACAGAGCTTTATATAGCGCAATATATACTGTTAGACAAAACAGTGGAGCATGTGTTCTTTCATTTAAAAATTATACTTCTAATTATATTTATATGAGACAAAATTAAATCTTTCTTCATTCAGGGTGTTTTAATGAGGCTTCATCATAGTCTATCCAATAAAGCTTTATTATTTCACTTGTGAATGCTTAAGCAGTTTTAACCTCTGTTTGTTGTACAGGAAACTGGACAGTTATTCCTATCTGCCTATGAGCCAGTCCCATTATTTGAGCTTGAGTTATAATACAGGTTTTCTCAGAACTGTGAATATTTTCCTTGACAGTGTGAGAGAAAGTTCATAGGTTGAGGTGCTAAATCAGAGCTTCACCTCTTATGATTCTGTTAACCTTAGTCCGGTTATTTTCCTCTGCTGAAGCTCAGTGTCCTCCCCACTTAAATGGGCCTAATCATACTTGTTATAATTGTATGTGCTCAGCACATGGTGATTGGCAACAATAATCATTGCTATTACTCTTGATTGTTCTTTAGCAGGAGGAAGAGATCAGATTGCGGTGAAATTTTTATATTTTCTTGGTAAGATATCCGTCTTTAATCTATACAATTGAACATAGGGTAACTGGGAATCTGAAGCACTTAAAATAGTAAACATGAGGTTTGAGGAGATGTCAGAGGAAGATACAAAGAAATCCAACTCCCACTTTCTGCCTCAATGCCCCTCTCCGTGCTGGGTGTGGATAGGCTGACTAATAAGGATGGCCCCTACTCTGGTGGAGTGAGAAGCACCTACTCAGTGGGTAACAACTGCCAGGGCTCTGGTCAGGGCAACTAGGTGGAAGGAGGTGACCACATCCCTTGTGTCCAGCCACGGGCACTCTTCCTCATTGACTGTCTCCCCTCCAGCATCCCTCAACCAGGAAAGCAGCAGTAATAAAGGCTGTCATTCACTGAGCTCTGCACCAGGCACTTCATTCATTCCAGAGACTAACGTTTGTAGAGGATCATCTATGTGCCAGGCAGTGGAGTAGGAGCTGAAGACGCACCAGTGAACTAAGCAATCTAAAATGCCTGCCCTTGTTGACTTTATATTCCAGTGGGGGAGACAGCAATAAGCAATGAGTTTAATAAATCAACACATGATGCAGTACAGTATGTGTTACTAGAAAACTAGTGAAGGAAAAGGGGTCTGGCAGTGCTGATCAGTAGGTATGAAGGTTTAAACAAGGTGTCAGGGTCAGCCGCATTGAGAAGGAGACATTTGAGCAGATACTGGAAGGCAGTGAGGGATCAAGGCACAGGGATATCCAGAGGAACAAAGCTACAGGCATTGGAAGCAGCCCTGCACTCCCCTGAAGAGGGGGTGGGTGTGCTGTGACCTCCAGAACACTGAGCTGGACACTGGACTTACAACGCTGAGATCACACTCCACTGGGCTTGGGAGAGATGGGCAGTTCTACCAGCAATCACAACAGCCTTGCCAGCACTATCTAGTTTGAGGGAATGAGGGGGACTTTGTCAGCATTTGCCTTTTTAGGGAAGTCAGATGAGCTTGCCTGATGAAGTGCCAAGAATCTCAGAGCAGAAGGAAGAGGAGAAGATAACCAGGATGGGGGGGTAGAGTTTCCTAGACAGGTGCAGCAGGGTGACTGCCATTAGGAATGCATCTCAGGAATCTGATGGCAGGGAATTTAATGATCTGAGGGCACCAGCTGCTCTCAGGCTATGACTGAGTGTGGTAGGAATAGTTAAAACAGGACTGTTTCTGGGAGGCTGATTTTGTTCCTGTTCCATCTGCCCTTTGTTCCCTTTTGGCTTTTTTCTTCTTTTTTGGTACTTTGTGTGCGGCTCATTTTTCCCCTTTGTAGGCTTATTAGCAATAAATTTCATTTTGTTCGTGTTTGAACTTACCACATATAATACTTTTATTACTTAAAATTCTACTGTGATAACATAAAAGTATTTTTATTTAGCTTCATTTTACTATGAGAATATTACAGTAATATTTCATTTCTATCCACTCAACCTTTGGGGGGGTTTTCACTGTCACATACTATGTTTAAATCCCTACACCGCATTGGGGGGTTTTTTCCTCAGGCAGTCAACTATCTTTCAGAAAATTTAAATAGTAAGAAAAATTTTGCCCATGCTGTTACTCTCCTAGGGGCTCTCCATTCCTTTTCATAGATCTACATTTCCATTTGCTATCATTTTCCTTCTTCCTGAAGGACTTGCTTTAACATTTCTTGTAGGGTGGGTCTGCTGGTGATGAATCCTCTTAGATTTAGTGTATCTGAAAAAAGACTTTATTTTGCCACTGTTTTTCAAATGTTACTTAATCAAACTTGGGTCCACTCGCCCACTCACAGTAAAGCCCATCCACTGACGCCAGGTTGTGGTGAAGGAAAGTACACCCAACATGGGTGCATGACGTCCAACAGGGGACAAAGCAAGGAGGATGGGCAGCTCATGCTCAAAAGACCGGAACTCCCTGAAGGTTTTCAGGGAAGGGTTTTTAAAGGCAAAGTCAAGGAGAGGATCAAAGGCTGGGTGATCAGCTCATGCTCAATTCTCTGATTGGCTGATGGTGAAGTAACAAGGTGATGTTTTGGGAACCTCAATCATCAGCCTTCAGATTCCAACCTGTTTGAGGTCTGTGTGCTGATGGTCAGCATATAGTTAATTTCTTCCACCTAGTGGGGCTTTTAGTATCTGCAAAACAACTCAGGGATATGGCTCAGAATATTATTATAACCCTTGAGGAGGAACTAAAGGTCCTTGACTTTGATGCCTAAACTATTATTATTTTGTCTTGCTTTGACTGTATTCCTTTTTTCTTCGTTTTATCACTTCTCTGATTAAATTTGCTCTTTCAAAGTCAGGGATAGCCTAGTAGGCTAAAGCTTTTCTACAAACAAGAGGCAAGGGACACTGGGTGGGCGGGAGAGAGGGGAGGTCTGTCCCTAGGAAGGACCACATAGTCCTGCTCAGTTTCATTTTATCCTCGGGTGACTTGGAGATAAAGAGCTAGCTCTCACAGTTTTTTCTGTCACCAACTGTACCAGCAGTGTGGTCCCAGCCTCTAAGCGGCCATTGTAGGAACTGGCAAAGCCTGGGTGGGTTTAAGGAAACTGTTGGGGGAGTCAAAGGGGATGCATGAGGTTTGTCAATGTCAAAGGGGATGCATGAGGTTTGTCAATGTCCCTGAGAGTGTCCCCAGGAGTCAGCAGAGGACTCATCCTTGACTCTCTGGTGACAGAGGGACCAGGAGTGAACTGCTAGGCAGAGCTAGAATATTAGTTAAGATACAGTCTTAGGATGGCAGAAAACATGATTAAATTGGTTTAACTTATGATGAAAAATTATCTCCTATGAGAAAAAGTCCATGGGCCGAGTGATTCCAGGCATGGTCAGCTTAGTACCTCAATGATGCCATAAAGTAACAAACTTCCTATTTCCGGGCTTCTATCTTCACTGGATGGGCTTCTCCTAGGCCCAGATCCCCTTGTGGTACCAAAATTGTGGCCACAGTTCCAGGCACCATATCCAGACACAACAACGTTCAGTGGAATACAAGGCCCTGATCCTTGCTGTGTGTATCCGGTTCTGAGCAAAGACATCCAGCTCTCAGACTGCATTTCCACTTAACTCATTCTGAACCTGAATAAATGTTGATATATTTGTGGATTTTATAATGAATGTCCATCATGTTCCATCTAGTAGAAATGTCACATTTATTAACTGCATTCGTTCATTCAGAGTTAACTTTTGCTGGATGAATGGGAATTTGATGTATGATTTCATATTTGATTATTTCCCCTATTCTGACATCTTATATTTAACCATGACACTGGATATGTAAAACAGATTATTTCTGGGGTTCAAGGGAGGAAAAGACACACACAGTCTCTACCCTCAAGGACTCCTAGTCTGCTGGGAGACATTCAGTAAAATAAGCACTGACAATGAACTGTGATAAGTGCTTTCTATCAGAGAGAAAGGTAATTGCATGGACTTGTTTGCACATAGCAGGAAATAACCTAATTTCAGAGTGACAGAGAAAGCCTCCCAGAGAAAGATAAGTGGAACCTGAGAGCTGAAGGTAAGCGGCAATTGGCCAGTGAAGATCTAGGGAATGCACCCCTGACAGGGGGTGTATGAGGTTGTGTAAAACAGCATGTTTGAGACTGTGGAAATCAGAGAGAACATGGACCATGTGATGAACAGAAAGAGGTTCAAATTGGCTGGAACACAGAGTGTAGGATGCTGATTCAAGATACTGCCTGGAACGTTGTGAGCTTACTGAATATTCATTGGTTTGAATAAGCTATTTTATATTCTGATTCGAGAACACTCCCTCAATTCTTGAGTCAGTATAGAGGAGGCACCAGTTTATAACTTATGTGCACCAGGTTGGACAACTGCTTGTACTAAGCTGTGTGTTGTTGCAGGAACAGAACTTTGACTTGCTTTCCTTTGTTATCACACAGCAAGTAATACAGTTATCATCCCATAGCATGACATGCCAGCATTTACAGAACTCAGTCATTTCCAGAGAAACTTTGGGATTATTGGAATATCTAACATGGACTGAAGTGTTATTTAATTATATTGATTTTTTAACAGCTTTATTGGAATATAATTCACATATCATACAGTTGACTCATTTAATGTGACAAGTCAGTGATATTTAGTATGTTCACAAAATTGTGCAACCATCTGTGAATATTGCCAGCCATATCAGTAAACAAAGGATGCTGTGGCCATCAAGTCGTTAGCTGCTACCACCACCCCCTCCGCGACAATGAGCAGAGGGAACTCAGAATGCAGACAGGAGGGCAGCATAGTCTCTGCTGCCACCCCCAACCATGCACCCTGGGGTAACTCAGAACTCAGCATGTGGAAGAATATGATACTGGCCTTAGACAGCTAAGTGCATAGGAATGATTTCACTGAGCCCAGACCTTTGCACCATCCCATCCATAGAGAAGTGCTAAATTCCTTAACTTGAGGTATCGGGTTTACTTTTATTAATGGTAATCTTTTGATGTTCCAATTACCTGGTCTTTATTGAAAAAACTCATATATCCTGGCTTCTACTTTGCCACTTTGGAACAGCTTTTTAGAGCAATCTGAGATGCTGTGTCTCATGCTCGAGTCGTAAGAAAATCCACCAAATAAAACATAACTCTCAACTTTTGGATTGTGCATTTTATTTCAGTCAACACATCACCACAACTTAAGACTACTTAAGAACATTTTAATCAATCACCCGAAAAAGAAACCCTAATCCTAGGTATCTACCAATGTACTTCCTATCTGTCTGTTTATTCTGAACATTTTACATAAATTGAATCATACAATGTGTTGTTCTTTACTTCTGGCTTCTTTGATTTAACAAACCTGTTTTTAAGGCTCATCCATTATATACTTTATTTCTCATTATTTTTGAATAACATTCTATTGTATGAATGTACCGTATTTATTTATCCACTTGTCAGTTCATGGATATTGTTTGTACTTTTTGGCAACTATGAATAATGCTATTATGATCATCATATACAAGTTTTTGTGTCTACATAAATTTTTACTTCTTGAAGTATATACCTAGGAGTGGAATTTCTGGGTCATATGGTAACTCTATATTTAACTTTTGAGGACCTGCCAGATTGTTTTCCAAAGCAACTGTACCATTTTACATTCCAACCGGCATTGTATGAGGGTTACAATTTCTCCATACTTGTTATTATCTGTCTGTATTGTAGCCATCCTTGTGGGTGTGAAGTGGTATCTCATTGTGATTTTGATTTTCATTTCCCTGAAGCTAATGATGTTGAGCATCTTTTCAAACACACATTGGCTATTTATATATCTTCTTTGGCAAAATTTCTATTCAAATCCTTTGTCCATTTTAAAATTATGTTGTTTGTCTTTTGTATTGAATTGTAAGAGTTTTTTATATATTCTGGATGCAAGTCCCTTATTATACATATGATTAAATTTTCTTCCATACTGGGGGTTGTCTTTTTACTTTCTTGATGGTGTCCTTTGAAGCATAAAAGCTTTAATTTTGATGATTCCAAATTACCTATTTTTGTTTCTTTTGTTGCTTGTTCTTTTGGTATCATATCTAGGAAATAATTGCCTAATCCAAGATTATTAACATTTACATCTATGTTTTCTTCTGAGAGTTTTATAGGTTTATCTTACATTTAGGTCTTTGATCAATTTTAAGTTAATTATTATATATAGTGTGAGATATAGGTCTCAATTCATTTTTTTTTCATGTGAACATCCAATTATCCCAAGACCATTTGTTGTAACTTATTCTTTGTATTGAATGGCCTTGGCACCCCTGACAATAATCAACTGACCATAGAGATATGAATTTGTCTCTGGACTCTCAATTTTATTCCACTATCTGTCTATATATTATCCTTATGTCAGTACCATACTGTCTTGCTTATATTAGCTTTGTATTAGGTTTTGAAATTGGAAAGTGTAAGTACTTCAACTTTGTTCTTCTTTTAAAAGACTGTTTTGGCTATTCCAGGACCCTTTTAATTCTGTTAGAATTCTAGAATCAGCTCACTAATTTTGGGGGAAAAGAGTAGTTCAAATTTTGATAGGGATTGCATTGAATCAGTAGATCTACTCGGGGAGTATTGCCATCTTAACGCTAAAAGTAAGTCTTCCAATACATGAGTGTGAGATGCCTTTCCATTTATTTAGGTCGTCTTTAATTTCACTCAACAATGTTTTATATATTTCAGTGTACAAGTCTTGTATGTCATTTGTTTAATTTCTTCCTAAGTATATTAACCTTTTGATGCTATTGTAAGTGGAACTGTTTTCTTAATTTCATTTTTGAATTTTTCATTGCAAGTATATAGAAATATAATTGATTTTTGTATATGATTTTGTATTCTGTAACCTTGTTGAACTCCTTTATTAGATCTCATAGGGTTTTTTCGTGTGGGGGTTCTTTAGGATTTTTCTATACATAGGATTATGTCATCTACAAATATAAAAGTTTTATTCTTCTTTTCCAATCTAGATTCCTTTTATTTCTTTCCCTTGCCTAGTTGCCCTAGCTGGGACCTCCCAAACAATGTGGAATAGAAGTGGTGAGAGATGACATCCTTGCATTGTTCCTGATTTTAGTGGGAAGTATTTCTGTCTTACACCATTAAGTACAGCATTAGCTGTAGGGTTTTCTGCTTCATACCAGGTTAAAGATATTCTCTTCTATTTCTAGTTTGAGTGTTTTTATCATGAAGGGACACAGAATTTTGCCCAATGCTTTTTTTTTTCTTTTCATTTTTTTATTGAAGTATAGTAAGTTTACAGTGGTGTGTCAAATTTTGGTGTACAGCATAATAGTTCAGTCACACATATACATACATATATTCATTTTCATGTTCTTTTTCATCATAGGTTACTACAAGATAGTGAATATAGTTCAATATACTATATTGAATCATATACTGATTCAGTGCAATCCCCAGTGATGTTTATGAAGCTATTGAGATGATTATGTTTTCTTTGTCCTTTATTCTATTGATAAAGTGTATTAACTTAATTGATTCTTAACATTAAATCAACCTTGCATTCCTGGGATAAATCCCACTTGCTCATACTATATAATTTGATTTACTAGTATTTTACTGAGGATTTATGTGTCTATATTGATAAAAATATCAGTCTGTAGTTTTCTTTTCTCGTGATATCAGGGTAAAAGAGGCCTCATAAAATTAGGTAAAGGAATTAAATTACTTAATAGATATAAGGTTATTCATCTCTTTATTTTTGAGTGAGCTTTGCTAGTCAACGTTTTCAAGGAATGTTCTCATTTCATCTGTGTCAAATTTTGGAGGATAATGTTTTTTCAGGTATCTTTTTTTAAAACAGCTTTATTAAGGTATATATTTAATGTGTATATTTTTTGTATATGTTTAATGTGTACAATTTTATATGTTTGGACATATGCAAACACTCATGACACCATCACCACAGTCAAGGAAACAGACATATGCAACACCTCCGAAAATTTCCCTGTGTCCTTTTATTTTTGTTTTTTGTTAGGTTGTGTGTATGTAATATAAACACAACATTAGATACACTCTCAACAAATTTTGAATAATATTTTCTATAATATAGTGTGGTTTTTTTGCTTTCAGTTTTATTAGGTAGAATTGCTACAATTTGACTGCACATATACAATGTATTGCATGTAAATACATATACACAATATACTGCATGTATTTTTTAATTTACATATATGAACTGTTCATTGTTTCTAAGAATGTTTAGAGTTTTAGATTTTTAAACTTACATAGTTATCAAAGGAATAAAGCCAACCACAAAATAAGAATTAATTTAAAAAGATACATACACCCTACTATTAACGGCAAATTATTTGTAGTTGCCAAGATATGGAAGCATCCTAAGTGCACATCAATAGATGAATGGATAATGAAGATGAAACATATATACGTAATTCAATACAACTCACCCATAAGGAAGGATATTTTGCCATTTGTGGCCCTTCATTAACTTTTTTCCTTTTCACTTCAAAAACTAGAATTTTATAACTGGCATAAACATTTCCATTGCATCAAAAACTACAAAATACCTGGAAATAAACTTAACCAAGGCAATTACCTATACTCTGAAAAACTGTAAAACACTGATGAAGGAAATCGAAGATGATACAAAGAAATGGAAAGATATCTTGTGCTCTTGGATTGGAAGAATCAACACTACCAAAATGGCCACACTACCCAAAGCAATCTACAGATCCAACGCAACCCCTGTCAAAATACTCATGACATTTTTCACGGAACTAGAACAAACAATTCCAAAATTTATATGGAACCATAAAAGACCCCAGACTGCCAAATCAGTTTTTTGTAGGTCTTTCTTTCTCTCTCTCTCTTCTTTTTGTTCTCTTTTTTGATGACTGGTTTGATGACTGATTTTTTGTTCTCTGGTTTGATGACTAGAGAAGTTCCTTTAACAGTTGTTGTAAAGCTGGTTTGGTGGTGCTGAATTCTTTTAGCTTTTGTTTATCTGTGAAGCTTTTGATTTCTCCGTCAGATCTGAATGAGAGCCTTGCTGGATAGAGTATTCTTGCTTTTAGGTCTTTCGCTTTCATCACTTTAAATATATCCTGTCACTCCCTTCTGGCCGGTAGAGTTTCTGCTGAAAAATCAGCTGATAACCTTATGGGAGTTACCTTGTATATTTTTTGTTGCTTTTCTCCTGCTAATTTTAATATTTTCTCCTTATCCTTAATTTTTGTCTATTTGATTACTGTGTGCCTTGGTGTGTTCCTCTTTGGGTTGATCCTGTGTGAAACTCTCTGAGCTTCCTGGACTTGAGTGACTGTTTCCCAAGTTTAGAAAGTTCTATCTCTTCAAATATTTTCTCAGATCCTTTCTCTCTCTCTTCTCTTTCTGGGACCCCTATGATGTGAATATTAGTGTGCTTCATGTTGGCCCAGAATTCTCTTAAACTATCCTATTTCTTTTCATTCTTTTTTCTGTCCTACAGTAGTGATTTCCACTAATCTTTCTTCTAGCTCATTGATCCATTCTTCTGCCTCATTTAGTCTATTCTTGGTTCCTTCTAATGTGTTATTCATTTCAGTGGTTTTATTCTTCAACTCTGTTTGGGTATTCTTTATATTTTCCAACTCTTTGCTAAAAGCTTCACTCTGTGCATCTATACTCCTCTTGAGTTCTCTGAACACCTTCACCAACATTACTTTAAACTCTCTCTCAGATAAATTGCCTATCTCATCACTTATTTCTTCTTCTGGGATTTTATCTTGTGCCTCGGACTGGGAGATATTCCTCTGCCACTTCATATTGTTTATCTTTCTGTTTGTACTTTTAGGTAGGTTAGTTACATTTCTCAACCTTGGAGAGGTGACCCTCTATGGGAGACATCCTGTGTGTCCCAGCAGTACACTCCTCTCTGGTCACCCAAGGGCCATGGTCCAGCTGGTCCTAATGTAGAGTCTGGCCTGTGTTTTTGGATTCCTTCCACAGGCTTTGGGATTGTTGTTTTCTTATTTCTTATTGCCCCCTCTGGATGAAGCTGAATTAGAGGCTTATGCAGGTTTCCTGGCAGGAGGAGCCAGTACCTGCACACTGCTGGGTGAAGTTTGGTCCTGGACCTCTGGTGGGTAGGGCCTCTTTAGAGGCATTTGTGGCTCAGGAAGTCTGCTGGTGGGTGGGGCTGTGTTCCCACCCGGTATGTTATTTGTCCTGAAGCTTCCCAGCACTTAAGCCTGCAGGCTGTTGGGTAGGGCTAGGTCTTGGTGCTAATGATCCAATCAAGTTGTCAGCCTCCAGGAAAGCTCTTGTAGATGAACACTCCCAGAATGCCCGCCACCAGCTTTTATGTCCCCTGGGTGAGCCACAGCTGTCCCCTACCTATCCAGGAGACCTTCCAAAACCAGCAGGCAGGACTGGCCCAGGTTCCTATGAAATCACTGCCTCTGCCTTTGGACCTGGTGCACACAAGATTCTGTGTAGGCTTCCCAAGAGAGCGAAGTCTCTGTTTCCCCCAGTCCCAGGGGGCTCCTGGCACTAAGTCCCACTGGCCTTCAAAACAAGATGTCCTGGGGTCTCCTCTTCCTCCTAATGCCAGAACCCTGGGCTGGGGAGCCTGACATGGGGCTTAGAACTCTCACTCTTGTGGGAGAGCCTCTGCAACTTAATTATTCTTCAGCTTGTGGGTTGCCAAGCTGGGGGATATGGGGCCCAATTATATCGAGAGCACACCCCTCCTACCGTCCTGCTATGGTTCCCTCTTTATGTTTCCAGTTGAACGCAATCTTCTTTGCTAGGTTCCAGTCTTTTTTTTCGATGGTTGCTAACAGTCAGTTGTGGTTTCGTTGTAGCCACAAGGAGAGGCAAACTCATGGTCCTACTACTCTACCATCTTGACTAGAAATCCCGCACTTAGTATCTGAAAGCCCTGTATTGATGTACCCTATGGCATTATTGAAATTGGTAATTTGTGTCACTCCTCCTTCTTTCTCTCTTTTTTTAATCAGTCAAGCTAAAGGTTTATTATTTAATTGATCTTTTCAATGTACCAACCACTGGTTTCACTGATTTTTTTGGTACTGGTTTCTATTTAAATGATTTCTGCTCAGATGTTTGTTATTCTTTTCCTCTGCTGGGTTAAATTTTATTTTTCTAGTTTCTTAAGGAAGAAGATTATTGATCTTTGAATGATCAGTGGCCTTTTTCCTTATTAATAAGCACTTAACACTATAAATTTCCCTATATGAACCTCTAGCATCACCTCATAAATTTTGATATTGTATTGATGTTCTATTTTTATTTCTTCTTTGAGCTTTGCATTAATTTGAAGTATTTTATAGTTTACAAATAGTTTGTGATTTCCAGATATCTTTCCACAGCTCATTTCTATTTCAATTCCTTTGTGGTCTGAGAATATACTTTGTATGATTTCAGATGTTATGAACTTATTGAGTTTTTTAAATGGCATATCTTGGTGATCATTCCATATATGCTTTAGAAGAATGTGTATTTTGCTGCTGTTATTCTATAAATATCAATTATATCAAGTTGGTTGACAGTGTTATTCGAGTCTTCTATATATTTTCTGATTTTTTCGCTCACTTGTTCTATTAATTGCTGAGAAAGAAAGGTTAAAGTCTCCACCTACAATGTGGATTTGTCTATTTCTCCTGTTTCTCCTTTCGGTTCTATCAACTTTTGGCACTTGTATTTTTGAAATAGTATACACATTCATGATTCTTATGTCTTCTCAATGAATGGAATTCTCTATAATTATGTACTATCCCTCTTTATCCTTGGTAAAAATCCTCATTCTGAAGTATACTTTGTATGATATTATTTTAGCCTCTCCATCTTTCATTTCTTTCAGGATTTCTGGGTATATATTTTTCTGTCCATTTAATTTTAAATTATTAATTTATTTATATTTAACATGAGATTTTTTACCATATATAACGTGATTTGACAAACTAGGTCTTTTTTTCCATTATGTTTTATTGGAGTATAGTTGATGTATATTGTACACATGTAACTTTTATAATAATTATTGCTTGTTATTGCTAGTATTTTACTGAGGATTTCTGTATCTATATTCATAAAAATACGGGTCTGTAGTTTTCCTTTCTTGTGATATCAGGGTAACAGTGGTCTCATAATATTAGGTAAAGGAATTAAATTAATAGTAATTAATTTATATTAATTAATATTTTTTAAAATTTTAAATTGAGATATAGTTGATACAATATTATATAAGTTACATGTGTGCGATATAGTGATTCACAATTTTCAAAGATTATACTGAATTTATAGTTATTATAAAATATTGGCTATATTTCATGTGTTGTACAATATATCCTTGAAGCTTATTTTGTACACAGTAGTTTCACCTCTTAATCCCCTACCCCTATTTTGCACCTCCCCCCTTTCCTCTCCCCACTGGTTACCACTAGTTTGTTCTCTACAACTGTGATTCTGCTTCTTTGCTGTTATATTTACTAGTTTGTTATATTTTTTAGGTTACACATGTAAGTGCTATCATACAGTACTTGTCTTTCTCTGTCTGATTTATTTCACTTAGCATAATATCCTCCAAGTTCATCCATGTTGTTGCAAATGGCAAAAATCCATTCTTTTTTATGGCTGAGTAGTATTCCTGTGTGTGTGTGTGTGTGTGTCACATCTTCTTTATCCATTTGTTTCTTGATGGACATTTATGATGCTTCCACATCTTTGCTATTGTAAATAATGATCCTGTGAATGTAGGGATGCATGTATCTTTTCAAATCAGTAAAACGAGGTCTTTTAATAGATGTGTTTAAGCAATTTACACTTAGTGTGTAAACAGTTTAGTTTAAAACCTACAATCTAGCTATGCTTTTCTATTTATCATATCTGTTTCTTAGTAGCCAGTTTTTCATTTCTTCTTTTCTTTTGGATTAGTTGAGTGTTTTTCATTATTCCATTTTATCTCCACTACTGGCTTACATCTTTTCAAAAATCTTTCTAGAGATAGCATTAGAGTTTACAATATGTATTTTTAACTTCTTACATTATGCCTTCAATTAACATTATACCACTTCATATATACTATAAGAACCTTACAACAGTATATTTCCCTTTCCTTCCTGCTATCTTTTGTGCTATTTCTCTCCTACATTTTTTCTCTACATATGTAGCAAACAGAATACACTGTTACTATTTTTGCTTTAGACAATAATCATTAATAGAGATTAAATAAGAAAATAGCTGTATCTATAAAAATTTTACCATTTCCATCACTATTCAATTGCTTGTGTAGATCCAAATTTCCTTCTAATATCATTTTCTCTCTATCTGAAATAGTTCATGAACAGGCTTTGTAAGACAGACCTGCTGGCAATGACTTTGCTCAGATTTTTTTCCTTTGTTTAATCATTTGTTTAAACGTTCTCACTTCATGTTCATTTTGTAAAAAGCATTTGCACTGATTAGAGAATGCTGGGTGGATAGATTCTGATGAAAATTCTGTTGTTATTCTTAGCTTTGTTCCTCTGTATACAAGGTGTTCTTTTTTCTTCTCTCTTTCTGTCAGAGTTCCTGCTGATGTTTGAGTCAATCTGTTAAGTACTTGATCTTCATTTGTTTCCTAACTATAGCTATTTTCAATACCAAACAACTTTATATTGGACACCAGACAAGTGGGAATTTTACCTTCTTGGGTTCCGGATTTTATAATAATAGTAATGGCAATACTAATCATCCCTTTAAGTGATATTCAGCTCTGCCTTGTAATGCATTTCAGATACCTGAAAATAATTTTATCCTTCTCAGGCTTGCTTTTGATCACTGTTAAATGGGACAAGACCAGGCATTAGTCTAAGTCTAATCTGACCCACTACTGAGTTAATATCTTCCTTAGTAATCAACAAGATATCTGCATGTTATGAGAGTTTTCTCACTACTGGTGTGAGAAGATGAAATATTTCCATCCTTCTGAGAGCTCTGAAGTTGCTCCACCCACTCCTCTTTGGTAGTTCTTTTACCGGCCTTGGGTAGTTTTGTCACATACATGCTCTGATCAGAATTCAGCAGGAGACTCCAGGGAGCCCTCTTCAAATCTCTCACACTCTTTCTCCCTCTCTCTCTCCCTCTCTCTCTCTCTCTCTCCTTCCCAACTCCAGGAAACACCTTTTTCTCTATTTCTCGGCTCTAGGAATTCTGGATGCCATGGTCTCCCTGCATGCTGAATGCTGTTTCCTCAACTCTGGGAGAATGCTGGCCTCTGTTTGGGTTCCCTCTACCTGCACTGAAGCCTGCAAACCCTCTCCAGGAAGTAACCTGACAGAAACTGTAGTGCTTGCCTCATTTTCCCCCTTCTCTCAGGTATCAACTTCCTGCATGCCTGTTGTACCATACCCAAAAGGTCATTTCCAATTTTTTTAGTTATTTAAAGTGGGAGGATAACTGTTAATTCATCACAGGCAGAACCTATTCCTAAGTCAGTCTGAATTAGTCCCTGTATGCTGGGTTAAGAGGATCGGTTAGCCTTCTCATATGACAGGTGTGTGTGTGTGTGTGTCCTGTAATGAAGACGTTGAGGGAAACTCCCGAGTTTCTGTCAGTGTGAAGATGTAACGGCTGTTGCTATGCTGACAATTACCACTCTGTGTGATGATGAGGAAGTTGGGTGGGTCCGGGGTCTGCACCAGCCCCATCACCTCTATTGTACACACCCTGGGAGGTGGGTACAGGCGGGCAACGTTTACACAGCCATCTGCTTCTCTTCCTTACCCTCACAGGAGCTGGTTCACTTATGCATGTTAACTGCCTGGCCCTGGGTCATGTACGTTTCAGAACTCTGTTCCTGGACACCCTCCAGACGCTCTCACTTACAAATGCTCTGGGCTGCAGGTATTGTTTTCATTCCATGACTTTGTTTATAAACGGTTACTCAAATAATCCGTGAACATGGGGCTGGTGTAAAAGATTCCATTACTACATCAGTACACGGACCACACAGGTCAGATCATTCCTCCACGTTCTCTACTCTGGGCCTACCGGTGGGGTTAGTTATGAGTGTTTCCTTGTTCCTTTCAAACATATTTCTCTGTATTTAAACAACACGCACACACACCAGGTCCAACTATGAGCATCTCCCATTTGCTTCCCCGCCCCCACATAAACAGCATGTCCTGAAGAAGTTCTCTCGGATCAGTACAGACTGGTCCCCTCATTCTGTTCCATGGCCAGTGTGTGCTCCCTGGTGTCATACGAACCCATCACCGTTCATTTACCATCTAATGATCATTGACTATTAACGGACATCTAGAGGTGGTTCATGGTCGTTGGCTGCTACCTTCCCTGTACACACAGCGCTGTGAATGTGTGTGCTTATTATACATATTTAAAGCGGAATTGCTGGGTCAAACGCAGTCATTCACCGATCATCCAGTGAGCACCTACTATGTACTGGGCACTGGAGACAGTGACCACACTGGACCTAAACACCGCATCCCTGCCCTCACCGACCTAGCAGTGGAAGGATTTTTCACTTTGATAGATGCTACCACAGTGCTGTCCATCAGTGATGCAAGAGAGAAAAATCACTTTTGCTGACACCCTCACACCATTTTTGGGGCAGACGGTTTGCTGCAGTGAACAGGGAGCTTAGACTTTTGTTCCCTTCAAGATCTTCAGGGTCTGGTGACAAGACTGTTCATTTGGGTGTGTTGGGGGGGCGAGGAGGGAGGGAGAAAGAGAAGGAACCGCTCACTAGCAACCTGGTGGAGGGAGGTAGGAATCAAAGAGTCCACTTCGTTGTGTGGGAGAGAGGCTGAGCCTGGTCAGAAATGCAAATTCTCGGGCCCCACCTGGGCCCCATCGAATCAGAAACAGCGAGGGGCAGCAATCAGCATTTTAACAAGCCCTCCAGGTGACTCGGATGCACACTAAGTTTCACACTCGCGTTAGATCCACCAGAATAACTCACAGGACTGAAGTCAGAAGCAGCCCCCACTGGGGTCTCACGTCCTGGAGGTGTCTGGGGAGGAGGTATGAGGATGGAACCTTCTGCTACTGGAACGTACCATTGTGGGTGCAGAGATGGGAGGCACCACTACAGGAGGTACCACATGGGAGGGGGGTCTACAGGATAACAATGCAAATTCCATGTATGCAGGGAAGATAAAAAGTCCGCCGCACCCCAGGGAGAAAGCCCCAGCTTTGGATAGAGAAGGCGAGGATGCTGTCTTGGCACCCAAACCCCAATCTGGCTTGGAGGGACCCCCTTTCTCAGTCCGGGAGGCTGCTCCAGCCCCATTTTGACCACGACCATCTCCAGCAGTTTCGAAGAAACCAGGAGCCAGCGTTGGGGCCCCTGATTGGTTGTGGGGCGTTGGAGGCAAGGAACCAGGACCTCTCTTAGCCGCCCACCCAGAGGCCGTCGGCTCTGGCTCCTCTGCGGGACAAGGGCCGACCCCGAAAGTCCGTCCCCACACTCGCACTTGCACGCACGGGCCCTGAGGTTGCGACTGGGATTCGCAAATGGTGGGCTCGGCCCTAAGCGCTGGAGGACCTGGAGAACCCAGCCTCCAGGAGGGGCCCCTGTCCTCTTGATAGGCTGGAGACACTTACCTGGTCAGTGGCCAGTTGAGTGAGGTCACTGAGGGAGTCCGCTGGCGCTCTCCTGCGGGGCTCTGCGTTTTAGGGAACCCCTGATCTGATCTGCAGTGTCCTTAGCACTGGTTAGGTGCCTTCTCACTTAAATCTCACTAGACCCCTTGGGAGAAAACCCTGTTGCCCCTGTCACCGGTATGGACACTCGGGCCCAGAGAAGGCAGGCAACTGGCTGGGTCGAACGTAAGGACAGGAGCTGGGGCAGTCCTGGCGTTCACACAGCCCCAGGCCCCTCAGGGTCCGCTCCCTGTCCTCACAGACCCAGCCCTGCACCGTCATCCCAACTCTTGGGGGACACTCACCGCAGCTCCTCCCCTCAGAAGCCATCTCCCATCCCCGCAGCCCTGGGGGAACTGCCCTGGACTCCTGGTCTGGGTCTGGAGTTTCATCTGGATCCTGTAGAGATTTCCAGATGTGCCCCAACGGGGACCTTATGCGCGACCCCTGTGTGTGGGCAGGAGACAGGTGTCCCGCAGAATGCAGGGAGCAGGGAGGGTCCTGAGGGGATGCTCTGAGGCAGCGCTGGGTGCTGGGTGAGAGGAAGGGAACTGGGATGGGGGTGTAACTGAGGCCCTGTGACTAGGGCTGGGGGAGGGGCTAAAGAGGCCCCAGGGGTGGAAGGGGAGGCCTGGTAGTGGGCTAAGGGGGCAGACGGGGGAGAGAGAGGAGTGGTGGCAGCTGTCACTAGGAGAGGGAGTTTGGGAAATGACAGGGGCGATCAGATGGATTTAACATAGTTGCCAAGGGCACTGTGAAGACCTCTCATAGCTCCAGGATCCAGTACCCCACAGTGAGTCCTGAGAGACCCCAGAGATGACCGGGTCCACATTCCTCCTCCGGGGGATGTGGGATTCACCCTAAACTCCCCGTGGGGCAGGATGCAAAAGTCACCATGTACAGAGGTGACCAGGGTTGGCCAGATGGTGGCCATTCCCAGGACCCACACATGAGAGGTCACTCTCAGGACCCCTCTGCTCCAGGGTGCTCCCCATCCCTGGAGTGAACCTGCCTTCCTCACGATGACATGGTGGTGACTGCACACAACAAGGATCGGCACACCTGAGGCCTCTCGCCCTGGGGGTTGCTGGACCAGAGAGTCACCGTCACTGCCCACACAGCAGCCCAGAGCTGAAGATGTGTGGCTCTGTGTTCCAGGGTGCACACTCTAGGCTCTATTGGGAGGTGTGTGAGGCCTCTGAGCTGAAGGGCAGCTGTGGCCTGAGTAGTGTCAACTTAAAGAAAAGCACACAACTTAAGAATTGTGAGTTTAGCTTTTATTCAGGGTCTTGCTGAGGACTGTAGCCGGGGAGACAGCCACTCAGCTCTGAGGAAACGGCCCTGAAGAGGCAGGGGAGAAGCCAGCTTAGAGATTTTTGCCTAGGACATCCATGCGGTCAAGCATACATATTGGTACAAGATTAGTGTTAACCACAAAGATCAGATAGCTCAAGTTAATGATTTCCATGCTTTTCTGTGTACGGAAAGATGCAAGGAGCTCGGGTCATTGAACTTCTTCATGAGGTATGCATCTAACTAAATAAGGGCCTGTTTGTCCAAAGCACAGAAGGTCTCATCGTGTTTTTCACCCTGAATTCCTTCAGAGTGCACTGGCGGTCAGCAACCTCGGTGGTAACCACTCAACTTTTGTAGAACTGGGTGGCCAGCAATAATGATCCGAAATTTTCTGCATCTCCAGTAGGAATTATCTGAGCTGGCTGGGGTCTGTGTCTCAGGTGTGACATGTTTGAGCTGTTTGTGGTTAATGTTTAGGATGAGAGGTCTCTGAACTGTTTGTAGGTCTCTGCCCCAGGGCACGAGGTCTCTAAAGTATTTGGGGGATGGTGTTTGTCCAGAGGGTTGGGTCTCTGAGCTGTTCACGTATCTGCATGTGAGAATGTTCCTGAGAGGAAGGCAGGCTGGACCTTACTCTCACAGGCCTTAGAAGTAGGCGTGTGATTTCACTTTTGCTGTGATTTCTCCCATGCCTGCCCTGGTACCATGGAGATGAAAGCTTAGGGTCCCCATTCTCAGGGAGGATAAGTCCTGTGTCGTGTACAGGTTATGGAAGCCCATGGCAATAATATGGACACGAACAATGTTTCCTGACATCACCACTAACCTTGCTAGGTGTCCTGTGATAAAACCCACGTATACATATTCACTCAGCTATCTGACCAACCCCCAACGAGAAGGGCACCTTTTGCAGGTGGGGGGGGGGGCTGAGATGCAGTGTGGATGGGACTTCTAGGCTCAGGAGGAGGGGAGGAAGTAGATGTAAATTTGGGCTCCTTGGGGGAGGCAAGGAAGCCTCCTCAAGCACCATTCAGGCCAGGTTGCGGGGAGGTCCATAAGGACCCTGTGACTGACTCATCGTCAGGATTTGTCTCCGTGTCCCTCCATCACACACCTGCTTGGTACTCGATGTACGGGATGTAATGCCCACATTCCCTCTGCAGGTGCTGGTGGCAGGTACAGAGGTGAGCCTCCAAGCGGCAGAGGAAATGCCTCAGTTGATCAATTTGCACAAACCCCCACCACAAATATAGAGATACCGGCTTCCCCTCCCCTGCCTAAAGCATTTTTTTTGGCACTGAGGTCAGCAGGAGGGCTGACAAGGGCTGGAGGGGCTGTGGGGGACACTGTACAGCAGGAGCCTCCCCATAACGGGAACGTGCCCTCGTCCTGATGGGCAGAGGGCCCCGATGGGTGTCAAGGCAGTGTGACTGCGGCCCAGGCCTCGGGCAGCTGAGTCATTACCTAGAGACCGTCCCTGGGGAGGGCTTCTTGGCCCCTGCAGAGACAGGCACGTCGTGCACAGCAGAAATCGGGGCCCATAGGTGGGTGCTAATCAAGTGGGGACACTGTGTTGCCAGAAATGGTCTCTCTGCCCCTGTCTCTCTAATGCTCTTTCTCTCTGTCTTCTCTGTGCCTCTGACACTGTCCCTCATGTGCCCTGTACGGGACTGGGTGTGACCTCACTCACACCATGAGGGCCCTTGCTCAGCCTCTTCTGAAGGTATCATCCTTTGACACGGGGACATGACGTTCATGGGGAGCAGCTGGGGGGACTCCCCGTGATCTAAGAGATTGTTCAGGAAAGGTAAATTAGCTGCAGAGGGGTGGGGGAGGGGTACTCCCTGGGAGCAAACTGGGAGCTCCTCCGCATATACTGGGTGACCTGGGCTTATGGCCTCTGAAAGAGGCATGGGGGCTTCCTGCCAAAAACCCTCCCATAGTTCAAGTTGAAGTCCTCACCATGGCCCAGAAGGCCCTACATGACCTGGTCCTCATTACCTCTCTCAGGGGATCCCCTACCTCTCCTGTCATCTGCTGTGCCAGCCACACATTGGCCTCCACACTGTGCCCATGCACGCCGGACTGAGTTCCATTCCTGCACTTTTGCACTGGCCCTTAACTCTCTCTGGGATGCTTTTCTCGCAGATATTCTTCTCCTCTCGTTTCTGCTCACATGTCACAATCTTAGAAAGGCCTTCCCTGACCACTCTTTGTGGATATGCTCCCCCTCTATTTCTTTATTGCAATTTTATTTTAATCATAGAAGTTACCAACACGTGACAAATTACTTACATTTTGGAGGCTGTATGATCCCAACAGAAGGTAAGCTCCATCAGGGTAAGGGTTTTTTGTTTTTTGTTTTTTTTCTCTTTCCTAACACCCATAATTGTGCCTGACACATGCTTTGGAGAGAATGAATGAATGAATGAGTGAATGACAGAATGAATAAGCAAGTGCAAAGTTGTGGAGAGAGGCATAGCCAGACAGGCCGAGGATTCTGCTAGGGAACATGTACAGAGATGACAGGATAGTGATGAAGCCCGTGGTCTCTATCTCACCGACTCAGTGTCCTTGGGGCTCCTGGGAGATGGCCCCTTTCCTAAAACAACCGAAGGCCCTGCTGTCCTTTCCACCTATTACTCACAGTCAGTGACAGAGACCTGCCCCACATTAGGCTTTCTGGCCCCAGTTGGGAGTTTTAACCCTCCTGCCTCCTGGGGGACTTTGGCTCCCTTCTCCCACTAGACCTCTTCTGTATTACGCAAGGAGGCACGAGCAAGCACAATGCCCAGCACAGAGACAACGCTTTGTAATGCTCCTTGTTATAGTGGTGGCCACGACAGGGAAGTAGTCTTCAGTATACGAAGACTTTTTCCCGAATCCAAGACTGCAGCGATCTGTGGGGTTTTCATCCTGCCTTTGCCCTCCCCTCCCTTTGGGGAACAACCCTGGCATCTCCATCTGCCGTTCCCCAAGCCTACCACCAAGGGGCGCACGAGATGGCATAGTTCTGTTCTGGGACGTACCACTGCGGGGCGCAGAGGGAGCACCGTCCACTCGGGAAGGTACCACTGGGAAGGGGGCATCGGTACTGGAATAATCCATCGCGTGTGTGACAACATTGAGGGTCCCCGTTCACCGCGTCACGCATCAACCACATTTCCCAGAGGAGGCACTCATGGCACCGCCGGGTCCATCTCCATTGGCACCACTCCATCTTCCCGGCGCATTCGAGCCCGGGCGGATCCCGGGTCTGAGGTGGCAGCCTTCTTTGTTACTTCTCCAACTCCATCCCTACGTTTTCACATGGTCACATCCAGCTCGGGGTGGAAACGAGGCGAGAGATTGGCTGCCGGGTGCGGGGGACGCAGTCAAGGACTGTTCAGGGCGGTGATTGGTCACGGCGAGATTGCCGGAATAAGCTCTTTCGGACGTTCTAGCGGCGCCGGAAGTCCCGCTACTCCCGCCCTCTCTCCTCGCTTGCCCAGTTCCCATTGGCCGCCTCTGGGATGGACGCTGTGGTCGCCAAGCGGGAGCTTAGGGTGAGAGGTCGCGTGCGTGTGCGTGTGCGTGTGCGTGTGCGTGTGCGTGTGCGTGCGTGCGACCGCGCGCGGGCCTTTTGGGAGTGTAGATTATTCGGAGTTCGACGACTCCACAGCTAACCCTTCCGTGGGGGCTGAATGGCTGTCCGGGTCAGTGGCGAGGCTGGGCGCAGTGGCTGCCGTGCAGGGTGACGGCGCTGTCTTCCTGTGAGCTCTCTCAGCCTTGTTGAGCCCTGGCTCAGTCACGAGTCTCCCTGGGCGCGTGTGGCAGCGCACTGTCAGTCGGACAGATGCGTGCGGTTAATGTCGGGGTCGAGGTCTCTGAGCTTTCTTAGTGTCTCTCCCGGGGAAGTAAAGTATGTCATGCCATTTGGGGGTGTGTACCGCTAGGTATGACATCACAGATGCTGTTTGGGTGCCTTTCAGCTCTCTGATCTCTCAGCCTTTGCAGAGATTGTGGGTGAATGGGATATTTTATCTGTGTGGATTTTGTGAGCCACGGTAGAAAGCCTCTTAGGCATTGTGTGCCTGTATGCCTGGGTGTGCATCTTCTGAGCTTTTGGAAATTTGAGTCCCTGGTTGTGAGATCTCTAGGTATCTGCAGTCCAGAGTATGAGGTCTCTGAGCTGTTTGTGATTCTGGATCCCAAGTTGTGATGTCTCTCAGCTTCTTTTGGGCGGGGTGCAGGGGGATGTTTGTGTTAAGGTGTAAAGTATCTGAGCTGTTTGCGGATCTGTAGGACTGTGAGCAAAAACACTCTGGCTTCATCATATTGCTTGGATTTGGCCCACTTCACCTTCATAAACTGATTATATTAAGATATATTTACCTTTTCCCTTTTGGTTTCTGCTTGAGCAGTTCAGTCCTAAAGCGACTAGGTGCTGCAAGGCAAGGCAAGGCAAGTGTATGCATGTAGAGGCCTCCCAGCTTGGGGAGTCAGAGCGGAAGGAGGATATCCCTGGAGGTTGGGTGGGGAAAGGGCTGACTGGCCCAGGGACTCAAGCTGGAGCGGAGTGTGGAAGTCAAGGGCGGGGGATGGTTCAGCCCAGCGTGTGAGGAGGGCCTCTATGTGGAGGAGGGATGGCTTGTATGCATCGGGATTCATCAACTCAGTAAATGTATAAGGATGGTGGGGGCCACGCCTGTCACTTTTGGAAAAGGGAATTTCAAATACGGAAAGGAAGTAAACAAGAACAAATCCCGAGCTGTTACGGTACTGAAATTAAAGTTCTCCATGAGAATTCTTGGGTTTCAATCAAGATGTGTGCATATGTGGGTCGATTGATAGATACAGATGTATGCGTGTATGTGTACACACATATATCCCTAAATTTCTGGAAACAGCAACATCCCAGTGTCAATAAGTATACCTCCCCCTAGCTTCTAAATACCATTCTCCACAAAATGATGGGTTCCCAAGCTGGAGGAGGGTAAGGATAGATGAGCCTGCCTCAACTTGTCATGTAGTAATAAGGGAAAGTTCAAGGAATGATGGGAAGGTGTCAGAGGGACACAGATCCAGCTTGAAGGCACTCCCAGTGGAAAAACTGGGGACTCTTTTATATCTCTAGCTTTATTGAGCTGTTATTGACATGTTACATGTAAGTTTAAGGTATACAACTGTGATGATTTGATACACGTATATGTTGCAAAATGATTACCAGATTAAGGTTTGTTAACATTATCCCCTCACATCATTACCTGAAAAAAATTTTTTTATTTTGATAGCATTTCAGATCTACCCTCTTACCTTTCAATAGGTAACACAGTATTAGTAATTACAGTCACCATGCTGTACACTGGATCCTCATATCTTATGCATCTTGTAGCTGGAAGTTTGTACCCTTTGACCAGCATTTCCCCCAGCCCCTGGCAACCACCCTTCTAAACTATTCCTGTGAGTTTGACTTTTTTAGATTTCACTTATAGGGGAGAACATAGAATATTTGTCTTTCTCTCTCTGGCTTATTTCACTTAGCATAAAGCCCTCAAGGTCCATTCATGTTGTTGCAAAAGGCAGAATTTCTGTCTTATGGCTGAATAATATTCCATTGTATATGTCACCACATTTTCTTTATCCATTCATCCCTCTGGGGACACTTAGATTGTTTATATATGTTGGTTGAAGCTGCATAGTAAATCTTAAAAGTTGCTGTTACTCCTCCAGTTTTGTTTTTCAGAATTACTTGGCTATTGTAGTTCCTTTGCCTTTCCACAGCAATTTTATAATAAGTTAGTCTGTATGTACCAAAAAATCCTGCTGGGATTTTTATTGGAATTGTATGAAATTGATGGATCTATTTGGGGTGTAGTGACATCCTAATTATATTGAATTTATCAACCCATGAACACAGTATGTGTCTCCATTTTGATAAGTCTTATATTTTTTCAGCATTTTGTAATTTTGAACATAGAGGTCTTGCTTCTGTTTGTCTAGGTTTCGGGAGGGGGGAAGAAGCTATTATAAATGGTACGTGTGAGTCTTTTTAAGAAGTTTTGTTTTGTAATTGTTTATTGCTGGTACAGAGAAATACACCTGATTTTTTGTGTGTGTGTGTTGAGCTTGTATCCTGCAACATTGTTAAAGTTGCTTATTAGTTACAGGAGTTTTTGTTAATAGATTTCATGGGATTTTCTATGTAGGGAATCTTGTCATCTGTGAATTGCAGCAGTTTGATGTCCTCCTTCCCAGTCTAAACCACTTCCTTTCCTTTCTTTCCTTACTAGAGTGGCTAAGACTTCTAGTACAATGTTGAATTCTAGCCGAGGTAAGAGTGGCTATCCTCCTGGCCTTGTTCCTGATCTTAGGGAGAAAACATTTAGTCTTTCTCCATGAAGTAGGACGGAAGGTGCAGGTATTGTTGTAGGTGCTCTATATCAGGTTTTAAAAGCTCCCTTCTACTCCTGGTTGGCTGAGTGTTTTCTTCATGAATGGCTGTTGAATTTTGTCGGATGCTTTCTCTGCATCAGTTGATATGATCATGGAGTTCTTTTTCTTTGGTATGCTGATATGGTGGATTGATTGATGGATTTTTGAATGCTGCACCAGCTTTGCATTTCTGGGATAAACCCCAGTAGATCATGATGTATTATTCTTTTAATATATTGAATTTGATTTGCTATTACTGTCTCTGTTTGATTCTGGTATCAAGGTAATGCTAATCTGATAAACTGATTCAACAAGTGTTCCTTCTCTTCTACTTCCTTGAAGAGACCGTGTAGGGTTGCTGGTGTTTCTTCTTACACGTTTGGTAGGATTTTCCAGGGATACCATCTGGACCTGGAGATTTCTTTCCTGTAAGTTTTTCAACTACAAATTTGATTTTTAGATAGATTCACGTCTATTCAAATGATCTGTTTAGTTTTGAATGAGCTTTGATAATTTGTTCCATTTCACTTAAATTGCCAAATGTAGGTATATAGAGTCATTCATAGGATTCTTGTCATTTCTGTGGGGTCTGTATGTAGCCTGTTTCATGCCTGATGTTGGTAAGCTGTGTCTTTACTTGTCTTTTTTTTTTTTTTTTTTTTTTTTTTGGTCTGTCTGTGTAGAAGTTGATGTAATGTTATCGACCTTTTCAAACAATCAGCTTTGGGTTTCATTATCTCTATTCTTTTTCTCATTTCTGTTCCAACCTCTATTTCTCTTATTCTCCTTGGTTTCAATTGATTTTGAGTTTTTTGGGTTTTTTTTCTAGTTTCTCAAGTAGAAGCTTTCATTACTGATTTGGGTTCTGTAGTCTTTCTACTACAAGCATTTGCTGCTGTACATTTAATGCTGGCACTGCTGCAGCTGCATCCTGCAGATTTTGGTAGGTTGTTTTCTCATTTTCATTTTGTTCAAGATCGTTTCTAACTTCCCTTGATACTTGCCCTTTGGTCCATGGACTATTTAGAAGTGTACGGTTTAATTTTTCTTGTGTTTGGAGATTTTCCTCTTAATTTTTTCTTACTTATTGGTAGTTTTTCTCTTTTGGTCAGACAACATTCTTTATATGATTTCAACTATTTTGCATTTGATAAGATTTGTTTTATGACCCAGGATATAGTGTACTTTGGGTAAACTTCCACATGGCATTGAAAAGAATGTAGTATAGTCTGCCTTGTTATGTGGAGGGTTCTGTGCTTGTCAGAACATCCAGTTAGTTCATGGTCATTCAGTTCATTTATGCATTCGAATTTGCTTTCTGTTTTCAGTATATGTTCAGTATATTGCTATGTTCAGTATATTACTGAGAGAGTCCAGCTACTGTTTGTAGACTTGTTTCAGCTCTTTCAGCTCTGTCTGACTTGGTGCAGATTTCTCTGGGAAATTAGAGCTCTAATGACCTCTTCGTAGGATTTGTATAATGATGGGAAATTAAGTTGTCACTGGATGATTATAGAACATGAGTATATAATTTTTTATTGAGTGATAGTCGCTTTACAAGGCTGTGTCAGTTTCTGGCATACAGCACTATTTTTCAGTCATACATGAATATACATGTCTTCATTTTCATATTCTTGTTCCCCGTGAGGTACCGCAAGATCTTCTATCTATTTCCCTGTGTTATACAGTCTAAACTTGTTTATCTATTCTATATATGCCTGTCAGTATCTACCAATCTCAAACTCCCAGTCTATCCCTTCCCACCCACCTCCCCGCTGGCAACCACAAGTTTGTATTCTTTGTCTGTGAGTCAGTTTCTGTTTTATATTTAAGTTCATTGCTCTTTCTTTTTTTTTAGATTCCGCCTATAAGTGATATCATATGGTATTTTTCTTTCTCTTTCTGCCTTACTTCACTTCTCCAGGGACATCCATGTTGCTGCAAATGGCATTATGTTGTCATTTTTATGGCTGAATAGTATTCCACGGTATAAATATACCACCACTTCTTTATCCAGTCATCTGTCGATGGACATTTAGGCTGTTTCCATGTCTTGTCTGTTGTAAATAGTGCTGCTGTGAACATTGGGGTGCAGGTGTCTTTTTGAATTAGGGTTCCCTCTGGATGTATGCCCAGGAGTAGGATTACTGGGTCCTATGGTAAGTCTATTCCTAGTCTTTTGAGGAATCTCCATACTGTTTTCCACAATGGCTGCACCAAACTGCATTGCCACCAACAGTGTAGGAGGGTTCCCTTTTCTCCACACCCTCTCCAGCATTTATCATCTGTGAACTTTTGTATGATGGCTATTCTGACTGGTGTGAGGTGATGAGTATATAAATGTTTAAAAACATTTCAGGTGAAATTTAAATGCCTAAGAACCTCATCATATGGCTTTTTTTCTTTCTGCTATTAGTTTTGTCAGGTGAAGTAATTCTCCTTCATTAAATTCTGAAGATCTGAATCTGATGAAGATGCGAGAAGTGTTAATAGTCCAGCTTTCCTAGTAACACTTTATTTCTCGTGTAGTTTTCACACTGCCAGTTTTATTGTGTTCAGTGTTTCTACCGCTAATGTCTGTGATTGACCTAACAAAAGGCTGACGGTAGTAATATTTTCTGAGCCGAATCGTGAGGAGATGGCCAATAGTGTTTTCAGATGGAGAGTCTGAGGAAAGGGGCAGAAGGGAGAGAGGGTGGAGTGGGGGTGGGGAAGGTGAGAGTGTGGGGCTGGGGAAGGATACGGTAGAAGCAGAAACAGAAGTGAAGAGACACAAGAGGAAAAGCTCGGGCTCCTGGACTGTGTTTAGCCATGTCTTTATGCACATGTGTAATATGAGGGTCATCGGTTACCCACAGCAACACTGTGAGGTAAGCGTTTTCCATGTTATCGTCCCTTTTTACAGATGACGAGGCTGAGACACGTAGAGGTTTACAGGTGAAGGAACTTACCCAGAGTCACCCAGCCAGCAAGGGCTGAGTCACATTGGTACCCAGGCCAGAGAGAAACAGAGACGTGGTGTCCGGCACCAAACTCTGGAACACACTGCAGCGTCCGGTGTCCCCTGGATCAAAAGGCAGGTGACTGTGTCCAGCAGCGTGAATCAGATCACGCTGGGTCTCTGTATGGATTGAAGGTGACGTCTGTTCAGTGCATGAAAGACTGGGGTGTCATCTCCATATGCACACGTCACAGAGGACGGTTCCCCGTAGGTGTGAAGGTCTATCCTTATCTTTGCTCCTGCTGATGTCAGTCAACATCCTCATCCTTATGGAAAGTAGCGTATCCATAGTATAATGATAAACGGAGCAGTAGATACAACATTATGAAGGCATTACCTCCCCACCCACCTCATCGTTTTTAAAAATGCATAGAAAGAAACCTGGAAGACAAGAGACCACATATTAAGTGTTTTTCTCTTAAATGTGAAGTTCTAGGAAATTTCCAAATAACATTTATTATTCACTTTTTATTTTCTGTACTTCATTATTCCATAGCCAACTTTTCTATTCTAATTTAAAAGTAGTCCTTCTGAAGACCCATTCTCTTAGGTATCTTGACGTTTCAGGATTTAATTTAAAAAAAATGTTTTTATATCTTTGCCAGGTGAAAAACCAGACAGCGCATTGAAAGCGGGAGAATGATCTTTTGTACAGTAGGTGGGGAGCGGCGGGGAGGGGAGCAGAGAGGTCCTGATAGAAGGTTAGGTAAGTCTGCAAGTGTAAACGAGGCCACACAGGATAGAGGCCAAACCCAAATCACACGTGGCACTTCCCTACAGAGAGAGTGGTGTTCTATCCGCATAAGTATCCGTATTAGGACTTCTTAGGCCTTCGCTCTTTTCTGGCTCCCGTGGCTCGGTGGGGCAACACGCAATACTTACAAGGAAGTCCTGCTTTGAGCCAGGCTGTGGGTGAGGGTCGCACCCTCCCCTGCAGCACCGCCCCATTTGTGGGCCATCCGGAGCACTTTTCTTGATGTCTGGGAGCCTGCAGATTCAGAAGGGAAGAGAGGAAGAAGATTCATAGTGCGGTAGGTAGGTCCAGCCCTCCCCCAGTAAATCCATACGCAGAGAGTGAGATGCAGGTGCAGTCATCAGTTGGGAAGGAGCAGAGCTGGATTGGGTGACTCAAGGAGGAAACGTGGAAGTGAATGCAAAGGGGAGAAAACACGTTAAGAGGGGTGAACAGCTACAGTTCCCATTTCTAGTACGAGGATAGGGTGCTCCATTATTGTTGGGAGAGGGCTCCCTGCTCTGAGCGCTGGCAGGGCCTCACTGCACTTGGTGATGAGCATTCTGAGGACCCGCCATCAGCCCTAACTAGGGGGTGCTGAGCATGTGAAGCCAGGAAGGAGTCAGCCTTTACCACCGACAGACACAGAGAGCTTCTTAGGCCTGCTGAAGGTACTGCTGTGGCACCTCAGGGAAGCTCAAAGGTGCCCTGTAGCAAAACCACCAGTGCTTCCTCAGCCTCCTGAACCAGCTCAGGGAGGCTGCCCAGACACTACATACTGATCTGGATGTGCCTGGTGGTAGCGGGTGTGTGTGTGTGTGTGTGTGTGTGTAATGAATATGATCTCTCTGTTTATTTAATGGTTCACCAAGCTCCAGCTGTGGTCAGGGCACTATGCTGGGTGTCTGGGGGATACAAAAAAAAGAAAAAGACACATCAGTGCCTTCATGGAGTTTATGTGAAATCGTGAGACAATAGTGAATCTAACAATCACGCAAATAAACGTGAAAACTGCTGCTGTGATTGGTGAGAGCAGACAGGCACACCCCAGGGCTTCGGAGGAAATGCCCTTAGCCAGATCTTTAGGGAAGTCTTCCCTGAAGAGACATGACTTGTGTTGAAATGTGAATGATGCCCAGGAGTTAACTAATCAAGAGGCTTCAGGAAGAGGGGACAGTCTAAGTGAAGTTTGGAAAATTGGAGGGTGTGAAAGAAGCCCAATAAGAGAGACAAGAGGAAGCTCTGCTTTCCATATGGCTAAAGAGGTGGGCAGGGGCTAGACCACGCCTCGGCGTCCTTGTGTAGGAGTGTAGTCTTTATGTAAAGTCAGGGACAGCTCTGCAACAGGAAGAGAGGGAGGGGAGAGGGCGACAGAGACCGACACACTGAGCGGATGTGAGAGGCGACTTAGAAGGGAGGTTTCACAGTCAGAAGGAGGGAGGCTTTGGACTAGAGCTGATGGGGTGGGCACAGGAAAAAGTGGAAACATCAAGTATTTGGGAAGTAAAATGGGCAGAACTCAGCAAGGATTTGGACTTGAGGTGAAGGAGAGGGAGTTGCAAAAATGGTTATGACTAAGTTTCTGTGTTTACTCATAGGAGTACGATGGAGTTGTCCATTGACATGGGGAATACTAGCAGACGGCCCAGTCTGTAAAGAATTCCGAAATAAGATGTATTTATGAAATCACGGTATAGGTGGATACGGTAACCAATATTTAAATATTTTACCTAAAAGTTCCTTTTCCTTTTTAAAAAAAAGTCAGAGGTATTGAGATAAAATTTCATACAATAAAAGTGAACCTTTTAAAGGACAGTTTGTAGAGTTTTGACAAGCATATACAGTTGTGTAACCACCTCCACAATAAAAATACAGAAGAATATTCCCTTGTGCCATGTGCCATCAGACTCCTTCCTCCACTCCCATAGCCTGGAAACCACTGATAGATTTCTGTGCCTGAAGTTCTGTCTTTTCTAGAATTCCATTCACGTGAAGTCATATAATGCGGTAGGCTTCTAAACCGGCTGTTCTGGCTTGGCATGCTCGGCATGCATCCATGCTGCTGCATGCATCAGTACTTCCTTTTTTATTACCGTGTAGTATTGCTGTGTGTGGGTGTCCCTGTTTTTCTTTCATCCATTTACCAGTTGTTGAGTATTTGGGTTGTGTCTAGGTTTGCTTCATATGAATAAAAGTGCGGAGTGTTTGAGTATGGGTATTTTGACTTGCTTTCATCCCTCTTGGGTAGAATTGTCTAGGAATAGAATTCCTAGGTTGTATGGTAAATTTACGTATCTTTGAATCTAAACTGTGTCCTCTGGAGACAACAGACAGTTGGATCTTTTTTTTTTTCTTTCATCCAGGATGTCAACGTCTGCCTTGTGATTGGGTTCTTTTATCTGTTCACGTTTCATGTTGATGCAGGCTGAAGCCTGCTGTTACACATTTTTCCCCGTGTGTCTCATGTGTTTTTGTTCTCTGGTTCATTTACTGCTTTCTTTTGCATTAGATGGATAGTTTCTAATGTAGCATTTTAACTTCTTTACTGATTTTTTCACTGTTTTTTAGGTTATTGCCTTAGCTGTTCCAGGGCTACCATAAGCATTTTAATTGATCACAGTCAGCTTCAGATGTATACGAATTCTAATGAGATAGAGAAACATTACTCCTATGTTGGTCTCTTCCCATTTCCCTCTTTTCCTCGTATTGTTACATATAGTACATCTATAACGGGTACATCCCATTAATATTCTTATCATTATTACATTATACCGAATGTTACATCTTTAGAAAGCTGGTATAAGACAGAATATCAAGTATATTTCTAACTTCTGTTATATTAACCTTCTTTGTCACTATTTCAGCTTCTTTTCATTTGTTCTTGTGGATTTGAGTCACCATCCAGATTTGTTTCCTTACCTCATACAGTTTTGCTCCCAACCACCGCCTCTGTGCCGTTATTGGCAAATATATTACATTATATATGGTATTGTGACAACAGTCAATTATATGATGTTGTTTTATACAAGTGCTTTTTATTTTCCTTATTTTATTATTTACTTTTTATTTCACTTTTTAACGCCGTTCTTGTGGTATGGTTCCTGTAGAGTAAAGTACACATACTTCAGATATACAATGTGATGAAGTTTGATAGATGTATAAACCAAAGAACCCACCATCACAGCCAAGATAGCGAACACTGCCATCACTCCCCAACAAGTGAAAATTTCAAATTCTCCATTTATCACTTCCCACACCCTTTACCCTCTGGTGACCATAAGTTTGTTCTCTATGTTTGTGAGTCTGTTTCGGTTTTGTAGGTAAGTTCATTTGTGTCCTTTTTTTTTTTTTTTTTAGATTCCGCATATAAGCCATATTACATGGTATTCTTATTTCTCTTTCTGTCTTCACTTAGTATGACATTCTCCAGGTCCATCCATGTTGCTGCAAATGGCATTATTTTATTCTTTTTCATGGCTGAGTAGTATCCCATTGTATAAATACACCACAACTTCTTTATCCAGTCATCTGTCCATGGAGTTTTAGGTTATTTCCATGTCTTGGCTATTGTAAATCGTGGTGCTGTGAATATCAGGATGCATGTGTCTTTTCAAATTATGTTTTCTTCTGGATATATGCCCAAGAGTGGGATTGCTGGATCATGCGGTAAGTCTAATTTTAGTTTTTAAAGGAAATCTCCACACTGTTTTCCACAATGGCTGCACCAGACTGCATTCCCACCAACAGTGTAGGAGGGTTCCCTTTTCTCCACAGCCTCTCCGGCATTTATCACTTGTGGACATTTTAATAATGGCCATTCTGACTGGTGTGAGGTAGTATCTCACTGTAGTTTTGATTTGCATTTCTCTGACAATTGGTGATGTACAACTGCTTTTTACATACGGGACGAAAAGAGTAAAAATGTGTATTCATAAAGTCATTTGCACTTGTATAATTACCTTCACCTGTGCTCTTTGGTTTTTCATGGGGATGTGAATTAACATCTGGAGTCACTTACTGCAGCCTGAGGAACTTCTTGAGTTCTCCTTGTGAGCCAGTTCTGCTAGGAACATAATTCCTCACTTTTTGTTTTTCTGGGAATGCCTTTATTTTGCTTTCATTTCTGTTCCTTTAAACCACTTACTTGTGGTATGCTTGACACGTAAAAAGCCGTACATATTGCATAGGTACTTCTCCATGAGTTTGGGAATATGTATACACCTGTGAAATCGTCACCACCATTAATAGACGAAACTGCGTTGTATTTTCTGTACGCTAGCAGTGAACACTCCAAATCAGTGATGAAGAAAACAATTCCAGTTGTAATATGATCGAAAGAACATATACTTAGGAGTTAATTGAACCAAAGAGGTGTAGGAGTTGTACACTGAAAATTACAAAACACAGTTAGTAGAAATTAAAGCAGAAGTAAATGAGAAGACATTCTGTGTTCATGAACTGTTAAGATGGCAGTGTTCCCCAAACTGATCCAGACATTCAGCACAATCCCTATTAATATTCTACCTGCCTTTTTTTAGACGTTGAGAGGCTGATCCTGAAGTTCATATAGAAATTCCAGGGACCCAGAATAGCTTAAACAATCTTACAAATGAAAACCAAAGTTGCAGGACTCATACAGTCCAATCTCAAAACGTATAGCAAAGCTCTGCTTAGCAAGACAGTGTGGTACTGGCGTGAAGGTAGACATGTAGATCAGTGGAATAGAATCGAGAGTCAAGGACTCAATCCATGTATCTGTGATGAGTGACTTTTTGACAACAGTGCCAAAAGAACTGAATGGGAAAGAACAGTCTTTAGTAAGCCAGAAAGAGAAAGAAAAATACCATATGAGATCGCTCATATCTGGAATCTTAAAAAAAAAAAAAAAAAAAAAAAAGAACATAAATACAAACCAGAAACAGACTCATGCACATAGAATACAAACTTGTGGTTGCCATGTCGGAGTGGCGTGGGAAGGGATAGACTGGGAGTTTGAAATTTGTAGATACTGAAAGGCACATGTAGAATAGATAAACAAGACTGTACTGTATAGCACAGGGAAATGTATACAAGATCTTGTGGTAGCTCATGGCGAAAAAGAATGCGACAATGAATATATGTATGTACATGTATAACTGAAAACTTGCAGTCTATACTGGAAATTGACACAACAGTGTAAACTGACTATAACTCAACTTAAAAAAATAAAACAGTCTTTTTAGCAAATGGTACCAGGACAACTGGATATCCACATGCAAGAGACTGAATTTGCCTTCCAGCCTCATACTGCAGACACAATTAGTCAAAGTGGATCAGAATCCAAATGGAAGTGCTAACACAATAAAGCTCCTGGAAGAGAGTATAGGAGTCAGTCTTTATGACTTTGGTTTAGGCAGTGGATTTTGATGTGACACTAAAAGCACAGGTAATAAAGGAAAACTTAGGTAAAAGAGACTTCAGCAAGAAATGTGCTTTACAGGGTACCATCCTAAAGTGAAAACACAACTCAGAGAATGCGGGAAAATATTCGTAATTCATATTTCTGGTAGGAACCACGACCCAGAAAGTATAAAGGACTCTTAGAAGCTAATAATAAAAGACCAAGAACCCAATTAACAATGCACTCAGCAGCTGAATAGACGTTTCTATAAAACATACACAGATGTTCAGTAAGGACATGAAAAGATGCTTGAAAATATTAGTCATAGGGAAGCCAAGATGGAAAACAATGAATTACAACATGATACCCGCTAGTAAGGATATAATTTTTAAAATGTAAGTAACAAGTGTCTGGGAAGATGTGGGAAAGTCTAAATCCTCAGTGGCAGGGTGTATAGCTC
Source organism: Camelus bactrianus (assembly GCF_048773025.1). Lineage (NCBI taxonomy): Eukaryota > Metazoa > Chordata > Mammalia > Artiodactyla > Camelidae > Camelus > Camelus bactrianus. Next base: position 40,440,039 of record NC_133575.1, read on the forward strand.
AGTGGTAGAGTGCATGCTTACTTAGCATGGACGAGGTTCTGGATTCAATTGCCAGAAGTGCCATAAAAATTTTTTTAATTCTTAGACACTGCTGGTGGGAATGCAGAATGTTGCAGCTGCTGTGGAAAACAGGTTGACAGTTCCTCAAAGTTACACACAGAGTTGCCATGTGACTCAGCCATTCTATGCCTAAGTATGTCCCAAATTGTGTGAAAACATAAATTCACATAAAAACTTTTGCATACAGATGTTCCTGGCAGCATCAATCAACAATCAAAGAGTGCAAGCAGCCCAAACGCCAACCAACTAATGAATACAGTTTGAAATACAGTGGTATATCCGTATAATAGAATATTATTCAGCCATCAAAAAGAACAGAGGACTGATACATGCTACAACATGGATGAATCTTGAACACATGAAGCAAAGTGAAAGAAGGCAGACACACAAGGCCGCCTAGTGCAAGATTCTGTTTTTATGACATGTCCAGAGTAGGCATCTCCATAAAGACGAAAGCAGGTTAGTGAGTGCCAGGGGCCGGTGGGAGGGGACGTTGCGGAGAGACTGCTCACGTTCTGCGATTATGTATTGGGGTTGGTTGCACAGCATGGTCAATATGGTAAAAACCATTCAGAGGGTGAGTATGCTACTTGCATGACAGTTGAATAAAAATTTTTTTTAAAGAAAGGGATGTACCTTGGGATATGCTTTGGGCCATTGTGGGAAATAGAGTCAGCCACACCAGAAGGAGCAGTAAGCACTCCAGATCTTGCCTCCATCAGTTTGATCACCAGATGCGACCACTGGAGTCAGTTTAGGTGTTTCCCTCTATTCTGTGTTTTCTGCATGGAAAAACATCACGTAGACACACGCACCCAGACGCTGGTGAGTAGGAGTACTTCTCGCTTCTCATTTAAAAACTTCTCTGGCCAGTCAGAGTGGTTCCCCTCGTTGTCTTTCACAGCTAGTGGTGCTCCGTGGTATAATACGAACACTTCATCTCTCACTTACCCTTCCACTGGTCAGTGCCTATTACTGGACATTTAGCACTCCCCCCACCCCCAGAAATTTGCTGCTGTCACTGTACACACAGCTCTCTGCAGGTGTGAATATTTCTTTAAGACACTATAGCAGTGGAACTGCTGGTCCAAAAAATCCTTTGGCTAAACAGACATCTCTCGAGTCCCGACTGTGTGCCTCACACTATTCTAAATGTGGAGGGACACTGCAGAATACGACTGACACGTGTCCCTCTTCATGAAGCTGAGGGTGGGTGCAGGATGGAGTTTAAATTTTGATGGATGCTGCCACAGAGCCGTGCAAAGGTGCTTTCCGAACTCACACTTGCCTCAGTGGGGCAGGGGAATGAATGTCCCTTTGCTGGCACCCAGTGCCATTCGTGTGGTGACGGCTCTAGGCAGGTGGCTGGACTCTAAAGAGCTTCAGGTCTGCAGCTGGAATGATGGGCATGCGAGGAAGTGAGCTTCTCCGCGGCATCTCACACCCTCAGTTGTGAGATGACAAAGTTTATTTGACACAGGATGGCAGGTGTCTGACCCTTTGGTGGCTCTGCCTACCGAGTGTGTCATCTCTGACCTGGCTATAAGTCTGTGTGCCAGGGATTGAGGCTGCTGGAACTTTGGGAGTTTATGGTGTCTCAGGCTGTGAACGCTGGGCTTGGTGGGATTTGGGGTACCACAGTCTGAGGTCTCTTCGATGCTGGCTGCACGTAACGTTGTGAGCGAGCTCTCCACCTCCACGGCGCCAGTGCTCTGAGCTGTTTGTGTGTGTCTGTGCCCGGGGGTGTGAGCTCTGTGATTGTGTGGCTTCTGTGTCCAGGCTGTGAGGCCTGGGAGCTATTGGGTTTCTGCATTGCAGGTTATGAAGTTGCTAAAATGCATGTAGACCTGTCATGTCTGAGCTGATTTTGTGTCTCTGGCCTCATCGATCGAGCCCGTAGGAGTTTCAGTTCACTGGATTGTTTGGTGGTGTGTGTCCAATGGAGTGAGGTCCCCTCGCTGCTGTTTTGTGGGTCTGTAACTGAGTTTAGCATGTCATTGATGTCTTTGGGGTTTTGTGACTCATAGTGTGCAGCCCCTGGGGTATTTGTGAGTCTGTATTCAGAGTATGATGCTGCAGAGCTGGCGGGAGACTGGGGTCCCAGAGTGAGGTCTGCTCTGTCTTTGGTTCTATGTTCCAGAGGTTGAAACCTCTGAGTCCCTGGGGTGTTTTATGCCGATTGAGAGACTGTCATTTGCCAGAGTTCCGACGTGAGGTGTTGCGACCTCTTCCTGATGTTTCAGTGCGACAGTTTCCCAGAAGGAAAGGGAGAGGTTGATTGATCTGAGTTGAGTTGACTGTGGACTCGTCCACTGCCACTCCCATCAGGAGGACATGGAACACACCTGGGGCAAGTCACCTGAATGTTGGGGGAAGGGATGTAAAACTTCCCCTTGCTTTGCAAACATAAAGAAAAGCCTGACAAGTGAAAGTAAGAGGAGAAAGAAGTACTGCAGCTGCTGAAACCGAAGCCTTTCACACTAGCACACCCAAATTAATCGAAAATTGTGAACTTGTAAGTGTTTCATAAACAGCAATGATTTATTTTTCATTAGCATGTCGAGAATCAAATTCAGGTCTAAAGTAAAGCCTCAACGTTGAAAATGTCTAACTTCCTTTCAAGTTCGGTGTTTGAAAGTTGAAATAAAGCCAGGTGACTCCTGAGTCCCAGATCACGGAGCTGCCGGGCAGGAGGCGTGGTGGAGATGGACGCGGGCCCAGTGTGAGGCCCTGTCCCAAGGGAGAGGAGACACGACCCGACCCGCACGGGACTCACAGCCTAGTGGGGGAGGCACCCCTGTTGCTGCAGGCAGCAAATATTCATCGAGGGCTTTCTGCGTGCCAAGCACTGCTCCCTACGTGGGACCCAAACAACAGAAATCCCCGCCCCGGACTTTACGGTCCCTGAAGGGGAAGGGGTAGGCGGCAGGCGTAAACCCTCATCGTAACAACTGAGGAAGTTGTACAGTGCCTTAGAAGGTGATGCTGCTGTGACCAGAAAACAATGTAAACCCTGGGACGGGGCCTGGTAATGTGAGGAGCTAGCGGGAGAGCTGCAGGTTAGACCGCTGACCAGAGCCACCAGGGTAGGCTTCATGGAGGAGGTGACATTTTGACAAAGACGTGAAGGGGAAAGGAGTGAGCAAAGCAGACGGCTGAGGTCAGGACGTTGCAGACAGAGGGGACAGTTGGGGAAAGTGCCACAGGCAGAGGCTGCCAGACAGTGCAGACTCCACCAGGAGGCCGGGCAGCTGAAGACAGGGAGTGAGAGGCAAACGGAATGCGGGGATGAGATCCTGCATCTGCTTGGTCGGCTGACCGGAAAGGACCACCAGGGGTCACAGATGCTGAAGGACAGGCCTGTGCCAGGCTGCGGAGGGAGGCAGAGGAGGGACACGGGGAAGAGCAGGCGGCGTTGAGGCAGGGTAAGCGAGGAGCTCGGAGGGCAGCAGAGGGGCAGCTACGAGTGAGGCTGACGGCCTCACCTGGACGCCACATGCCCTCCCTACGTGCATTCACGGCCCCGTCTCCATGGACACCTGTGCCCTGGGCACAGCATCACACACCTCAGTAGCAGGCTGAGTTCATTCAACAGTCCATCGATTGGACTCCGGCCACTTGGTACTTGGTAAATGTTCGGTGTACTGACTGGTGCTCCAGGTGTCTGGGCCCAAGGTGCACTGTGAGGCCAGAACTGCGGCTGATGGGGCAACGGAGTGACCCACGTGTGTGTGATGAACGTTGCCGCCTCTTTTATTAGGACTTTCCGGAATTAGGGACGGTATGAAAGATGCAGCCCTCCACCCCTCTGAGGGTAGAGAATCTTACTCCCCAGATGTCTTATTTATGCCGCTGTCCTCTGTCGTTTTTAACACAGAGATAACTGTTCCAAGAAGAGCAACCGTTTATTGACCAAATACCTAGGGTCAGGGTCCTCAGATCATTGAAGAAACATGTTTTAAGCTCCACCCGGACACTACACGTACTCAGGTACTGTGGCCAGCCTGGGGATGCAGGGATGATGTGGGCTGGAACCCGCAAGCAGCGGGACGCCACCTGCTGTGTGAGGAGAGCTATGGCAGGATTTAAGTCATAGACCCTAGGAGCACAGCAGAGCGCAGGTGACTCCTCCCAAAGTGTGATGGGGACTCGCGGGGGAGGAAGTGTGGAGGTTTGGTCAGGACACCCTTCTCAGGGATGGGGAGGTTCTTGAGGTAGGACGTTTGTCCGCATTTTACAGGCACACAAGCTGCAGGACGCAGACACGAAGACGGGTAGAGGCAGACTTCTGTTCCCAGTCTGTGGGGCTGCAGACCACCCGGCAGCTGGGTCATGTCCAGAGTTCTCATTGCCGCCCCAAAGCACTTCCTCTGCTCCTGCTCGCCTCTGGACCCCTAATATCTGGGAAACAGGCCGAGACTGGGGGCGACATACCCAGGGGTCGGGGGTGATTGCAAAAGCCTATTCCATATGGCAAAGTGCCTCCCGCAGGGGAAGTTCAAGTCCTGCCTGGCTGTTGGCTCTGAGGCAAGGCTTTCCTGCCAGTGGTCTCCGGTTTTTGGCTTCAGGGCAGCTCCTCTGAAGGCAGATACAGATGGTCTTAGAACCTTTCAGGGTGGCTTTACCCTGCTGGGTGCCTGCATTTCACAGGTGGATGTGGTATTGGGACAGCGATGACCCTCCCGTCCTGGAACAGTATCTGCATCTCGGCAACTGAAACACAAGCCAAGTGTGTTGTGACAGCAAAGAAGCCTGGCTTTGGAGTCAGGCAGAACCGAGGCGTGACTCCCAGATCCACCCTTTACTGCACCAGCGACCTAACCTCTTTCAGCTTCTTCCCTTGTCCACAGAAACTGGGCGCTGACACTTACCTGTCTGGGATTTGGGGAAATGAAGCCATATATGCCCAGCTGACATGAGCTCAATACCTAGGCTCCAGGCAGAGCCGTTGACCCTGTGACCCGTGTTAGGGACACAGTAGTGTGGAGGGAGGGAAGCATGCCAGGGGCCCTGGGAGTCTACTCCGCCCTCTGCCTGGGGTAGGCGGTGGGGTAGTGCTGGTGGAGCTGGTGCCGTTCCCATCCTTTTTGTTGTCTTTACAGCCCAAAGGCACAGACTTCATTTCATACTTGGATGTGCTCTGCTCAGAGGAGTCGTAGTGAACGAAGTGAATCATCACTGTTGAGTCTGTAGCGGGTACAGCCAGCTGTGGGTGCACTCTCTCCACCGGATCTGATAGGAGCGGGCTGTTTCCTCCAGGGGTTGACGGCCCCTGGCGGGGACATCTAAGGAGTAGCCCGAAGGCACTGTCCCATTCCCTTAGAGGGTCCCCCATACTGAAGAGGCAGCTGAGCCTTGTCTCTTTGATGACCACAGGGACCAGGACATCAGATCCCTTGCGGGGGAGGAGGGTACAGCTCAAATGGTAAGAGCATGTGCTTAGCGTTGCACGAGGTCCTGAGTTCAATCCCCAGTGCCTCCTCTAAAAATAAATAAACCTAATTACCTCTCCCTGTCCAAAAACAGAAAAACAAAAAACCCTTGCAAAGGGACAAGCATTTAATATATTGTCCTAACAGAATACTCAGGCTATCAACTATAGTGGAGAATAATGACAGTCCCATGGGTAGGGCAGTTGAAGGCCTGTTCCATTTACAGAGTCACAGACACCATAAAGTTACAGACTTTTCCCCAGCTTTGGGCTGATTCCCTCCTCACTGTGAAGCAGGTGGTCTCCCTGGATCCCTTTATGCAGTTTTTTTTTTTGAAAACTGCAGCCCAGTTCCAAACTCCATATTCAAATGCAACGGTGGGCCCATCTAAAATGAGGGGAGAGCTTTGCTGTCTGTATCTGCCTGTTCTTAGCAAGGAAGCCTTTCCCAGAAACACTCGGCCATCAGATTGCATTTCAAACCAGCTCATTGTGAACCGGAGTAAAACGAGTGTCCATCTGGGAAATGAATAATGAAATCTCCATCACGTTCCACTCGGTAAAAGTATAAATCTGTTAACTGTGGCTTTTCCTCCACGGCCTCCCCAGGTAAAACGGAAATTCTCTACCTAACCGGACAGTGGAACCCAAGAAGGAACCACGCAGATGAGGAGGGAGGAAGGGCATGCCAGATGGAGGGAAGACCACGTGCGAGGTTGTGAAATCTGCAGCTGGGCGTGGGGTGGCTGGGGGAGGGAGGGCGAGTGTGAACACCCCGGCCACATGATGAGCACAGAGATTCTGGGTGGCGGGAGTATCAGGTAGGAGTTGGAGCAGAAGGAGGGAGTCTGGTGAAGATCAGGCCTTTGGGGACAGGCAAGGCTTGCTGTGCCCAGTCTGGGAGGCTGCAAGTCTTCCTAAGAGCAGCAGGCAGCCCCCACCGAGTTTTGAGCAGGGGTGGCCTCCCCAGGTTGGGACTTAAGAAACGTTCCTCACGCTGTGGGCTAGAGAATGGGCGACAAAGGACCCGGATTGCTGGTGCTCCCCTAGGAGGGAGAGGAGGGTCAGCTGGACCAGGGCATTCACTGTTGTGACAGAGAGAAGTGTCAAGATCTTCCATAGGAAGACCTAGGAGGCGGAAAGGAGGGGCTCCGTGATTGAGCAGCTGGTGAGACAGAGGCAGTGATCAAGGATGGCTTTAAGGATCTCTAGCCTAAGCAGCTGGGGAGAAGGCTGCCTTTCACTGACTTAGGCAACAGTAGAGGAGGTGCAGATGGGGGGAGGGAGCAATTGGGGGGAATGAGTTACTTTGGACATGGTGAGAATTTCTTTCTGTGGGACTGAAACGCGTATTAGCTGAATGACCTAGAGGACCTGACCTATCCTCTCTGTGCCCAAAACACCTCCTCAGTGATGGGGGAATGATACCGATCATTAAGGAAAATGACTACTTTCTGTTTCATTTCTTTAGTCTTGGAGAATGTTCTCCTTTCCCACAGCAGAGTGCCGTTTTACTGTCAGGCACTCCCTCGGCAAAAGCAGACTTCTCCACTTCTCCACATGACTGCCTGGTTTTACGTATCTGCTTTGTGTCTTTTCACCTTGCTGCGTGTATCGCCAACACTAAAGGAACCATAAATAAATTCAAATAGCAAGTGTTTATTATCACGTGCATGCAGTATGGCAATCCATCAGCGTGGCTACCAGAGAAACAGCCCCCTTCAGACCCCCCAGGCTCTCTCCTGTAGCCCCTCACTCCCTGCAGGGTGTAGGCATCGGGCCCTGGGGAGCAAGGTTTTCTAACACTTGTCTTCCTTGTGAAGTCATCTCTGGTGTCCCAGAGGTTGTCCAGCACTTGATGAGTGCAGTCTCCCTGCGGGCCTGTCATGCGACTGGGGAAGGCTGTATTTCAGGAGGGGATTGGGGTGGATATGTGTTTCTGGAAACCATCAGTGTAGCTGCCTAGCAGGGAGGGGATGAGGGCACAGATTCCTAGATTTGCATCAAGGCCCCACCGCTCATTCCATCTGTGACTCTGGGCAGGTTACTTAACCTCTCTGCAGCTCAGTTTCCTCAACTGTAAGATGCGAATGATGATCCTATTCTGGGTGAATGACTCATTTTTGCCTCCTTCATTTAGATCATGAAAATATTGCCTTTTTATACCTAGGAAGTGCTGCTCAAGTGTCAACAGGTTGGGGGGAAAGGCGGGCCAGTGTGGCAGGTGGCAAAAGAATTCACCAAAGACAAAGAAAAGTTTCCAAGACAAGGAAAGTTGAGTAGATTCGCTGCTGTAACAACAGTGGGCCACACAGATGAGAGGTGCCTTGGGGAGCGCCCAGGGTGAACGTGCAGGATCTTTTACTGGGGGCAAGGGGCTGTGAACACAAAGGGTAGAGGGCTGTACGATCAGTTCATGCACAGGTACCCGACTGGTTGTCAGTGAGGTGAGACTTGCCATGGGCAAATCTGAATAACGGGATTTAGGACTCTGCAGTGAGGCCTGTCCAGCTAAGGTACTGGGAGATTAGCCATTTCCGGGCAGCCGTTAGTTTAGTTAGGGCAAACACGCATCAAGGAAGATGTTTTTATCTTATGCAAGTGCAGGTACGCAGAGGGTCCTGAAGTGGGGAGTGGGGGTTAAGGATGCCAGTCAGCTCCAGGCATTCAGAGAGCCCAGGAGTGAGGGTGTTTTATGGTCTTCAGTGTGACTTTAGAGAGCTCCAGCCAGCTCCACATAGTCATCCAGGTCCAGAAGGGAATCTCTGCTCATAGACTCCCCTGCTTGGACAGGCATGAATGATGCCTGGCTCATTTTTACAACGCTAACAAGGTTGAACTTCACCTGAGCCCTAAAAAAGCCACAGTAAAGAAACGTCTGTTGATGTGTTCCCGAAATGGCTTACCGCAAAGGACCACCCTTCTCCTCATGATTTAGATAAGGCTTCCCAACAGTCAGGCGGGTGACTCCTGAGCTTACCAGCTGTGGGGCAAGGACTTTCTCCTTTTCCTGAAAGGTTGGACACAGACCCTGCAGCTCCCTGTTTTTTGTCTCATGAACGGTAAGTGACAGGAAAAGTCAGTCCTCCTGAAACTAGCCAGACACAAAGATAAACGTGTCCTGTTCAGCTGACTGAGACTTCCCCTGACGCGTCCCCACCTACAGATGCCCCCGGTGTACCTTGTCTGCTGCTCCCGGTGCAGTACAAGGCAAAACCGCCCTGCTGCCACCGTCCGCTGTTCAGATCTGGGGTGCTCTCTGGATTGCACCAGGAACTATAGTCAGCCTCTTTATTGGTTTGTTTCTTGTCTTTTGTCTTTCCGACTGTGATGTCAGGAAAAAGTCCAGTAAAGTACCTGGACCTGTCAGGAAAAAGTCCAGTAAAGTACCTGCTGCTCACGTGGGCAGGCAGTAACACGCAAATGGTCAGGCAGTCAGGGAGGAGCCTCTCTTTTCCATCCCTGTACCCCGCGCCCATGTGCACCTTCTTTGACGGTCACTTCGGCCACCCAGAAACTCCCTGTGACTCCAGAAGGGATCCTGTCTTCCAGTCCTGAGGTTCTGGGAGCCACGCCCTGGTGCAAGGCCTTGAGGGGAAGGCTTCTTGGAGAGGATTCCAACCCAGCACCTGCAACCCAGCTACCCCTGCCCCTGGGGAGTAAGCCACTCCCCGTCAGGCCCCTCCAGGCTTCCTTGCTGTCCACTGCAGCCCAGGGGCTGCCAGAGAAGAACCTGCCTCTATAGGAGGTGTCTATTCCTGTGACAAGGGGTGCAGGCCCGCAGACTCCTCCTACCCTGAGGCCTGGAGGGGATGGGGGGGTGGGGGTGAGGGGGTGGGTAACCTCTCTAGGACCCCGGAGGACACTCCTCTCAGTGGTCTTAGCCCTTCTATTCCCGGAAACTACACTTTACTGCCAACGCTAAGGATGGGAGGCCATGAACTGGCGGAGGGATGTCAGGAACCTGAACCTGAGAAAGAACGTTCCAGGGACAGAGAGAGACACCAACGCACACACCGAGAGAGAGAGGTCTCCCTAGGACAGGGCAAGTGCGCCTTAGTGTCACAGGACCAAAATCCTCCGGTCAGGGGTGATCCGTGCTGCACTCTAGCTGAGAGCCGCTGTTATTCTCTTCAGCATCAGAATTGTTCTCTGACAGTCTGTGTACAGTGTTATCTCTCGGTTAGGGGTTCCCATTTTTAAGCCGAGAGTGATGATATTGAAACTTCCTGTGGACCTTGGTCGACCCCCAAGATAACTGGACTAGAATCAGTGTTCAGCGGGTTCAAAAATAGTCTGTTTCCTTGGCACCCCCTCCCTCCCCACCTCATCTCCCACCTCAGGACATTAGACGACATAATTGAAGTGTTTTCAAGGAAAACTGTTTCCTGTATTGAAATCGCACGAGAAATTCTTTCTAGAGAACGTGTGAGGGAGAGGTCTTGCTGTGTCGTAGGAATAGACTTGCTTGTAAGAGGCTCCGTGGTTCCTGCTCTGGTGTGCAATTGTTTTGACAACTTGTATCACATAGCCGAACAGCAGCAGTGAAGAATAATTAGAAAAGGAAGGCATGTTTGCCTGTCCGGTTTGCAGGAGTACAGCCGGCCCTAGAAAGCAGACATCTGCTGTGATCAGAAATTTGGGTTCGTGATTAGTTAGTTAGGGGTTTCCATTTGCATTTCCAATAAGACTTGCTTATATGGACATACCCCTATTGGATGTATTAGATATGTGTTTTGGGGGTGGATGTGTTGCTAATTTTTTTTTTTTTTTCAAAAATAGAGAAGGAAGGGCTTTGCTTGCCTGAGTCTCTTAGGGCACCAGCAATAGAGAAAAAGGATTAAAAGAAAGGATTTCCACAATTTAAGGAGCACGGCGTCAACAACTCCCTACCAAAGGGGCCGTGTCTCCTACCTAGAAGGTCTTGTCACTCAGTGACGTGTTTTATGAATGGTTGTTTTAGGGAAGCAACGGTTCTACTGTTTTTAGTTGGATATTGGCTGCACTTAAAACTGTACTTGAGATTGCGTGAAATACATAAGTAAAACTGGAGACTGGAGAGATCCATTTCCTGTACCCAGCACGTGGGTGCAATACTAACTCAAGGTAAATGTTCAGTTTGGGCAGGGCCCATGTGCATGGCAAGGAAAAGCTCTGTTTATACAGCGGAGAGGTCTGATGTGCTAAAAGGTAATCTATCCTTTGGTCAGCAGATTATTTATGAATTTAAGGAGGAAGGCAAGCCAAGGTCATGTATAAGGTGATGAATGCAGATAAAAAGGGGTGACAACAAGGAGGGAGGGAGTAGCTCAAGAGCTAGAGTGCCTGCTTAGCATATACAAGGTCCTGGGTTCAATCCACAGTATCCCCTCGAAAACCAAATATGCAAACTTAAATACCTCCCCCTCCCCCAGGACAATAGATGAAACAATTCTTTTTAAAGTGTGACAACATTAAGAGGGGGAGATTGGCGTAATGAATAGTGCAGAGAACTTTGTGTTTTAGCAGACGTATGTAAAAAATGGTCACCACCACCACCTGGCTGTGTCACCTTGAGTGACTTGCTTACCCTCTCTGATCCTCAGTTATCTCATCTGCTAATGGGGACAATAATACTAGATAATATTCCAGCCCCAGGCGAAGCTGTTCCTGACCAGCTGCGCTCCGGGCTCTGCTCTGTGTCCCAGCATCCCCTGGCTCACGCCCGCCACAACTCTCCTCACGCTTGTGTCACCACTGTCTTCAGGAGGGCTCCCTGCCCACTGGACTGCGAGCTCTCTGAGGACCGTTTTCCTGCAGGGAACATTCCTGTGTGCACAAAGTCTGCCAAAGCCCAGGTCCTGGAGCCTGGTGCCCCGCAGGCGCTCAGAACCCGATAAATCCTGTGAGTGATGATGGGGCGAGGTGCTCGCACAGAGTAGCGTATCTGCCGTGATGCCACCAATATGTTTGTTGGAAACGAAATATTGGAAATGAGTGGCTAGAACACATCTCTCGGCTTCAATTTCTGTTGATCCAGGCGGGTGGTTTCCTTTGTCTCCACACTGTGAAGAAGCTTCTCGTACCAGTGCAACAGCCCCTGGTCCCCCTTAGCAGAGCACACGGCTGTTATAGCAGCTGTTTCTCAACGGAAAACATATATTGTCAGTGAGCAGACACCGAAAAGCCTCTGCTTAAATTTCTGTTCCTTCAAGAACAGAGGTGAGGGACATCGGGACTTCTCTCCTAATCTTTCCTGCCTGGAATCTCTGCATCGTTCCTGGGCATTCCATGGCCAGGGAGACGGTGGATCGCTGTCCTTATCTCCTGTGTAACGGCTCCCGTGATGCATGTGGTTACTCTCACACCCTGATGTCTGTCTCTTCTCCCTACCTTGTTATTGGTGAGATATGCAGTGTCTCTGTAGCGTGAATGCCTTGTTGGTGTCCATGTGCTTCTGTGCCATGTTATTGGCTGGCTGCCCCCGGGAAGAGCACCGGGTCTGGTGGAATGCATGCGTGCTAAACTGAGGCCCTGCTTTGAGGATCTGAGGCCACACACAGTGTGGAGAAGTGATGCAGACCTGGAACTCTGGGAATCACGGTTGTATTGTATTTTTTGTGTCGGCTACTGTGACCTGATGAGCTACATGTAGGTAAATGCTCTCCTGCTCCCAAACATTGAGTATTGCCCCTTGAAAGAAGTTCTGACGGGTTGCATCATTGTCCACAGCAAGTAAATATGCGTATAGAAGGAAACTAGCTTCAGAATTCAGGTTTGTTCATCCAGATTGTTTTGTTCTCTGTCAGCTCTGAGATCAGTACCTGTAAATCCCAGAGCATCAGATCTGAGTTAATCATGAGGCGCTCTCACTGTGCAGATATGGAACGGGAGGGCAGGGGGCTCCAGAGAACACAATCCAGTCAGTTTGTGGCCCTGCAGCAGGACCAGCCTTCACATCATCCAGATGGAGAGGACGGACGGAGTCCTCCGGCCCGCGGAGTCTTGGAAGCAGGGCCCGCTGTCCACAGCAGGTGGTCCTGCAGGAGCTGCTGGGGGCCGTGGCTTAGGGGCTCCACGGGACAGTCCTCGGCGCCTGGGCCCGGCGACCCTGAGTCAGAGCGTGTGCGTAGCCGTTTCCTGCCTGCTGTGTGAGAACCAGAGAGCTCGTCACTGAGTGATTCAAGGGTCGTCTTGGGAGTTAGACATGTGCCCCTTCATTTCAGGAGGCAGGAATAATGAAATCGACTTGCTTCCCACACTCAGAGGCCAAGGATGTGTACCTGGCAAGTGCCCATGCAATTCTTCTGACCTGAAAATAAGTTCTACTCTCCGTCACTGTGCTTCTAGGTATCCCCAGAGCTGTATTACTGCTGAAACCTAGGAGACTTTCCCTGACTGAAGTGGCGGAAGACAGGTACCTGTATTGGACTCTGAACTTGTGATCTCATCAGAGAGCTTGGGAGCTCAAGCGACCGGCCAGGCTTTCCTCCCAGCTCGAGGGGAGAAGGTAAGGCAAGTAGGGCTTTTCTTCCAGAACCTCCAAGGCCTGAATTCAGACGGTCATTTGGGGTGTGTTTAGCAGGGGTAACGTGGCATTTCCCTTTCATCGATCCTGATCATAGTAGGTATCAGGCAATATTCTGTCATTTGTACATATCACCTTCTTTAATCCCCTCCTGCCGGCCCATCACTTAGCAAGATTTCAATCCCACCTGATGACGTGGGAAAGCAGAGAACAGAGATGTAAGGAGACTTGCTCAAGGTCACACGGGCCATGAGTGGAGGAGTGACACACGACCTAGGCATCCTGGACTCAGACCTACACGCTTTCTTTTTTTTTAAATTAAAATTGACCTACGATAGTATATTCGTTTCAGTTGCACAACAAAGTGATGTGATATGTTTACACGTTAGGAAATGAATACCACGATAAGTTTGGTTACCATCTTGTCGCCATGCAGACTTCTTGCAGTATTATTGACTATTTTTCCGTGTGTGTACGTTACACCCCCGGGGCTTATTTGTCGTAAAACTGGAAGTTTGTACCTCTTAATCCCTTTCACCTATTTATTTCTCTCCTCCTCCCACCCTCTTCCCCTCTGCCGACGACCAGGCTGCTCGCTGTATCTCTGGGTCTGTTTCTGTGTGCGCTTCTTTTCTTTCTAGGTTCCGCGTATAAGTGAAATCATACTGCATTTGTCTTTGACGTATTTCAGTTAGCGTAACGCCCTCTTGATCCCTCAATCTTGTCGCAAATGACAAGATTTCATTCTTCTCTAAGGCTGAGTAGTGTTCCATTGTATGTCTACACCACTCCTTTATGCATTCATCTGTCGATGGGGACCTAGGTTGCTTCTGTACCTTGGTTATGGTAAATAACGCTGCACTGAGCATTGGGGGGCATGCATCTTTCCTGATTTGTGTGCTGCTTCCCTTCAGACAAAAGCCCAGGACTGGAATTGCTGCTTCATGTGATAGTTCTAGTTTTAAGTTTTTGAGGAAACCCCATACTGTTTTCAGAGTTATCTCTGCACCATTGTTTGAAGAGACTGTCTTTTCCCTACTGTATATTCTCGGCTCCTTTGTTGTAGATCAGTTGACCACATAAGTGCAGACTGATTTGTCAGAGCCCACAGCGTTAGCCGTCACCAACTGTAACCTCCGTACAGGCTGGGGTGACATGCAACGAGCCGGTGACATCGCTGTGTGTTCAGAGCTGGTGGCACCAAGTCTGGGTGAGATACATCATCAGCCCTGCCCACAGTGCACTGGGGCAGGGATGACCCTCCCCGCCTGGCACGGGTTCTCCCGGGTGGTGACGTGGTGGGCTCCCTCCAACAGCCAACCCGGGGCAATCCTGCCAACCGCAGCTAACCCTTCAGCCAGTCGTGAAGGTTCCACTGTATCCTTGACACCCCGTACTCTGTGCTAGGCTGGCCGTTGAGGTGGGAACGTGAGGAGGAGTTGCAGAACCAGTCCCTGCCCTCGGGAGTCGAGTCTTTAATCAGAGAGAGATGTGACACCCGTAGATGTGGTGGAGAGCATGTCATCGAGCCCCTGTGAGGCTGGGTTGCCAGCAGACGAGACGAGTGAGAGGATCAGGGTGGGAGGAAGTGGACAACACCAGGGTAGGGGGGTTATTTGCGGAGGCCGGTCCTAACTGCAGGATTCCCCACGGCCTACAGGAGGGCGCAGGGAGAATGCGTGGGCAGGTGTCTGAGGGACTCAGCGGTACCACCCCATCCCCACCTCAAGGTCTTTGTCCCCATGCCCGTGTGTGAGGTGTAGGAGATCTGAGGGTCACGTCTGAGGCAGCACACTATCCCAGTTTACAGAGTAGGAGCCGGAATCCAGTGAGGTCCAGAGACGTGCCCCGTGTCAAATTCTAGGCCAGAGACCGAGCCACAGGCACCGAGAGACAAGAAATATTGGTATGGAGTCAGCGTAAAGTACAAGGGCCAAATAGCAAATCTGAATGTACCTGTAGCAAGAAAAGAGATCCAATCGTTCAACTCAGAACCTCCCCACAAAAGGAAGCCCTGGCTTCGTTGGTGAGCTCTGTCAAATGGTTAAGGAAGAAACAATACGCATCCTCCACAGACTCTTCCAGACTAGAGGAGGGACCGTTTCCTAACTCGTCCTAGAACAACATTACCCTGCTGCCAATGCCAGACGTGACATCACAAAGAAAGAACAGACCAGTATTGGTCATGGATAGCGAGAGATAAATCCTCAACGAAAGGTTAGCAAACCAAATCCAGCAACATTTACAAAGGGCTATGCAACATAATCAGTCGAGCTCTATCCCAGGATTGCAATATTGGTTTAACGTTCAACTTCCGTTAAGGTAACCACCACCTTGATGTAAGAAAGGACGGAAACCACCTGTCATCTAGAAAGACAACGAAGAAGCATTGGACAAAATTCAAGAGCTGCTGATGATAAAGATGCTCAGCCAACTCGAGATAGGAGGGAGCAGCCTCATTCTGATGAAAATCTCTCCCGGGAAATATCCAGCTCCCGTCACGTCATATTTCAGAGGGTGAGAATGAAGGCTGTCCCCTGGGGCTCCAGACCAAGACAGGGATGCCTGCTCCAGCCACGGGTGTCCAGCACGGACTGAAGGTCCTAGTCTGTGCATCATTCAGGGCAAGAAATGAAATATGGAGACACTGGAAATGAAACCTGTGTCCACGCAAGGACCCGTGCTTTGGTGTTCACGGCAGCATTATTCGTAATCTCAGAAAAGTGGGAACGGTCTAAAAGTCTGTCAGCTGGTGACGGATAAACAGAAGGTGCAATACTCATACGGTAGAATGCCAGTGATGGATGGAACGGGACGGACTT